>NC_138373.1:55619144-55646571 GCF_054177405.1 Leptonychotes weddellii | reverse complement strand
AAAAGATTTTATTTATTTATTTGAGAGAGAGAGAATGAGAGAGAGCGAGTACATGAGAGGGGGGAGGGTCAGAGGGAGAAGCAGACTCCCTGCTGACAGCAGGGAGCCCGATGCGGGACTCGATCCCGGGACTCCAGGATCATGACCTGAGCCGAAGGCAGTCGCTTAACCAACTGAGCCACCCAGGCGCCCCAACCCTGAGAATTTAATCCAGTTGGTTTGGGATGGGCTTGGGAATGGTTCTAAAAGTTCTCCAGGTGATCCCAATGTGCAGCCCAGGCTCAGAGCCACTGACCTAGAGGAATGCATGGAAGAAAGCTTCTAGAATGGGAATCCATCAGTGCATGTGTCTGAGTAGGATGGGTCATGGTCATGTTTGAAGTTTTAATGAAGTGGGCTCATTTGCTCATTCCAAGAAATCAAGCCCAAGAGATAGGAGGGAGGCAGGATGAGGGTCACATTGGAAAAGATGATAGGGAGGCAAAAAGGGGCCTGTTATCGTTTGAGAAGAAAGAATTCATATTTTTTCCTGATGTTTTATGGTGTGGCTTCTCCGCAGTATGTATCATCTTACCAATAACTAATTTTATTTAACAAGTTAGTTAGAAATTAGATGTTTCCATTCTCATTGGCTCTACCTCTTTAATGAATCCATTGATCAGACAGAATCCATGGGGTAATTTGACTGATTTCATTTGTTGAATCAATTCATTATTGCTGGGCTGAGGGATGGGGCAAGATGGGAAAACAGAACAGAAAGCGGTTTTTCCCATCACTTTCTGAGCAAAAATCAATTCTGAGGGGTGCCTGGGGGCTCAGTTGTTAAGCGTCTGCCTTCGGCTCAGGTCATGATCCCAAGACCCTGGGATTGAGCCCTGAATTGGGCTCCCTGCTCAGCGGGAAGCCTGCTTCTCCCTCTCCCACTCCCCCTGCTTGTATTCCTTCTTTCGCCGTCTCTCTCTCTCTGTCAAATAAATAAATAAAATCTTTAAAAAAAATCAATTCTGAATTCCCCCCATTTCAATACAGCTCTCTTCAGATGCCTCAGGTTTTGGCAAATCACATAAACTGTGATGGGAATGGAGATTATTTCTTGGGGAGAGCCATGAGAATATTAGTCAACTATTTTTATACTGTTGGTAATTCAAATTTGAATTAGGTCTGGGGATTGCAAAATGAGTTCTCTTAATTTTTTCCTCTCCTGTGATTCCATTTTCCTGACTAGAAGATAGAGAATTCAGCAAGTCAGAGTTGGAATTCTGATTCAGTAGAACCACATAAAATATCAAGGTTAACTTTTGTTTATTTATGTCAATAATTTTTCAGTGTTTCAGAAAAGTTTCTTCTTAAATATAAATCCCTTAAAGTATAATGTCCAGGGACCAGTAAATCTTCACATGCTCAAACACACACATGCACACAATCCCAGAGGGAAAACAGCGGAGGTAAAATAAAATAGATCATTTGCTCTATCCAGTATGGTATCAATAGCCGCATAGGGCATTTAAATTTAAATCAATCAAAATTAAATTCAACCAGAAATTCACTTCTTCAGTTACACTGGCCACATTTCAAGGGCTCAACTTGTGATCAGTGGTTATTGTATCAGATAGTGGAGATATAACACATCTCTATCACTACATAAAATTCTCTTGTCAGTGCTGACATAGACCCAAAATGGGAGGAAATGTGGAGACTTCCATGTGGCATGTGGCAAACGAGAATTAAGTTAAATTCTGGACCCTCCAAGGAAGAATTACTCTTTGTGCCCTCTTGTCTTGGTACAAGGCTTAGCATACAGTAAGGCACTCAACAACGTTTGCTGAGCTAAAGTGCCATTTACACATTCCAGAACAGGGAGCAGAAACGATATTTAGGAAACCTACTAGTGGATCATAGGTCTTTCTCCAGAGCTCACAGTGACATGGGGACAGATATCTAGGCAACAGGTGGTTATTATGAAACAAGCAGAGTCAACAACTTCATGAGGGAGGCTGAGAATCAGGTTGGAGTATTTCCTGCTGCCTGATCAGGACTGTGAATGTGCAGGTGGCCCATCATCACTGAGGCACAGTGGACACAGAAGGCCTGGGGCGCCACACGACCACAGGCAAATGCCTTAGACACAGGCAGGACAAGCAGTTGGAGTCCATGAGGGCATTCATCAGACAAGAATCCTGGTTCTTCATCATCACCTTCATCTTGTGTTTTATTGCATTGTATGTGATCATTATCTGCGTATCTCATCCTGACTTCTACCAGTCTATGATTGATGGACTTCCAAAAGGTCAACAGTGGATTGAAAAGTACATTGGTAAGGAAGTAGATTGGCCTCATATTTAAGGTGACACTCTTCCAAAGTCTACGTTGTTAAATGTAACAAGGAATTTAATTGGTGAAATTTTAAAGTGTTAGGATTCCTATTTGTTGTTATTCTGCTTTTTCATTTTTCCAAAAATTTCACTCACGTTTCCAAGATTTTGAAACAAAAAGATTTTGTGATACATAATGAAAAAATACATTTCTGTGATTCTGTGATGCTTTAACCTGAGCTCTCTTGGGAGAAATAAATGTGGTTTCAAATTATGGGATAGTTCCCTGGTTATTGTTTTCTAAGGGATTGAAAAAGCTAATGACACAAGGGAGAAAATGACACCCTAAAACTTATAAGGCAGCACCAAGAGCTCCTGCTGAGGTCTTTAGTGAAATCTTCAACAGGCAGCCTCTCTTTCCTGACTCTCTTTATTCAACAAAACCAAGAATGAGATCAAAAGACAACATCTAGAAATAAGTGAAAATGCTATATATTCATCAGAAGAGTCAGAATCTTATTTTCCTTCTGAACTTGCAATTAGTGATTATGCAATGAAGTAGATGTTCCATGTTTCTGCTAATTTTAGTTCATCCACATTTTCTGGAAGCAACCAAAAGTCATATGTATTTAGACAAAAGTCATATGATTTCTCCAACCCAGCTAGCTTCAGTAACTGCGAGGAATCGATCTGACTTTATACCAAAACCTGTTTGGGATGATGTCTGTTACCATTTAATTTAACTTCTGATTAATTTGATTTAACTTCTGATTTGATTTCACTTCTCTGAAAAGTTAGAGATGATTGTCTTTAATAATAAATACCATCTCTATGTGGTTTTGCTGGGATTGCCCATGAAAATGAAATCAGAGTTTAATTCACTGAGTAAAGCATTATCATTGTTTTGTCAGTTCTAAAGAGCAAGCATGATTTATTACACAAATAAAAATTAAGGAATAGTTATGTGATTCTTCCTAAAATTCCACAGACACATGGATTTGGAATTCCTTTTCTATTTTGGGATTTCTCTTCCCAGGAACACATTGATTTGCCATGTCTCACAGCACAAAGTGATAAATTTCATGTCCTTATGCTAGAATATTCTACTAGATCCACTTTCAGAACTTAACCCCAGAGTTGAGATATTCAAATTCTTTTTCATACTTATTCCCTGGGATGAGCCCGATGCTCTATGTACATCCTTAATCCTTCAGGGGAAAAAAAGAAACATTCCTCTTTATATTATCTTCCTGTGTAATAAAAAAGAGGCTGAAAGAGACTTAAGAACACGTTAACCTAGAATCAGAAAATCCCAGCGCTGGAATCATCAAGCACATTCATGTTTAGATGAGGCAATTAGGTTTAGGATGTGAGGTGAGGGTGACATGAAAGTGAAGATGAACTCTGTCCTTGGTTTTCTCTTTGGTAACTAATAAATAATTGGGCCTGATAGGAAATATGTCGATTTTACACATTGAGTACTTTGTTTGGGGTTTTTTTACATTCACTTAGCTTTCTTTTTTAAATTTTAAATTCCAGTATAGTTAGCATACAGTGTTATATTAGTTTCAGGTATACAATATAGTGATTCAACACTTGCATACATTCCTTGGTGCTCATCACAACAAGTGCCCTCCTTAATCCCCATCACCCATTTCTCCCATTCCCCCACCCCTCCCCTCTGGTAAACATCAGTTTGTTCTCTATAGTTAAGAATCTGTTTCTTGGTTTCTCTCTCTCTCTTTTTTCCCTTGATCAATTTAAAAAAGAAAACCATTGTTTTGTTTTTTTAAATTCCACATATGAGTAAAATCATACGGTATTTGTCTTTCTCTGACTTATTTCTCTTAGCATAATACTCTCTAGCTCCATCCACGTTGTTGCAAATGGCAAGATTTCATTCTTTTTTATTCCCTTGTGTGTGTGGATACACACACACACACACACACACACATATGTATACCACCTTTTCTTTATCCATTCATCAATCAAAGGACACTTGGGCTGTTTCCATAATTTGTCTATTATAAATAATGCTGCTATAAAAATAGCAGTGCATGTATCCCTTTGGATTAGTGTTTTTATATTTTGGGGGTAAATACCTACTAGTGCAATTACTGGATCATAAAGTAGTTCTATTGTTAACTTTTTGAGGACCTTCCATACTGTTTTCCACAGTGGTTGCACCAGTTTGCATTCCCAACAAGAGTGTAAGAGGGTCCGTTTCTCCACATCCTCACCAACACCTGTTGTTTCTTATATTTTTTATTTTAGCCACTCTGACGGGTGGGAGATGAAATCTCATTGTAGTTTTGATTTGCATGTCCCTGATGATGAGTGATGTTGAGCATCTTTTCATGTGTCTATTGGCCATCTGATGTCTTCTTTGGAGAAATGTCTTTTGCCCATTTTTTAATTGGATTTTTTGTTTTTGGGGTGTTGAATTTTATAAGTTATTTATAGGTTTTTGGATAGTAACACTTTATCAGATATGTCATTTTCACAATGAGTACTGTGAAGATGAAAATCTCATTGTAAACAAATGATTATTTAAGTGTTGATGTTCAAAAGTTGCATGTTCATAACAGCATTCCATCTGAATCAAACTATTCTTCATTAAAATGAATCCAACTATGATGTAAGGTATAGTCCCCATTTTGAACTGAGTTACTTACTATGTATATCTAAATAAGTCTAAAGCTCCCTGACATCAACCATTCCTGGTTACATATTTGCAGCAATGAACTTAAATGATCAGATGTTATATTTACAGACTCTAATGGTAAAATACATGAACAGGATCATACACACGGTTAGACCTAAGTTAAATGTGTTCCTCTTCCTAGATAGCTATCCCTATTATTCTACTCTTTATTTAATTTAATAAGGACTTGGGGAGCCCTCAATGTGCACACACAGTTGTGCTTATAAACAAAAGAAGTAAAATACACTGTGCCCTTCAGAGCTTACGGTTTTAAAATTACAGAGATGAAATGTATTTTATTATAAGTAATAGGACAATAGGAAAGTTTCTGCAGACAGACTCTATGGGTAAGGATCATGTATTTATCACTTAAAAGGAGAAAGAAGCTACTGGACTAGAGCAGTCAAGAAAAGCTTCATCATGGTTGTAGGTCTGTGGTGGAGTCTTGGGGTCTGTATAGGATATGTCTTGGAAGAGAAAGGGAACTTGGAGCCAAGACAACAAGTGTGACACAGAAGACTGAGGACAAGTGTGAAGGGAGAAAAATATATGTGGCAGAGTTGAAGATTAGTTTTAGCGAGCACTGGAAGATAAGTCCTCAGAGCTGGGGGACAAAATAGCTTTGTGCTGAGCTCGAGAGTTTGAACTTCATCTCATACACAGTCATCAGAGAACTACTGACGCTGTAATCATCCTGGCATACATGTGGTAAAATCTCACCTGAGAGTCACCTCTGTAATGTTAAGTGTTTGTGGGCTCTCCTTTTGGCCTCAGCTGATTTTCATCATGATTAAGGAATGCATTTCAAAAAATCTTATAAACTGAGATAATGCAAAAGGAGAATGAAAAGAAACTGGAAAGCTTTAGGGTCTCAAGAAAGAAAAGGGCTTTAAAGGCTCAAAAGTCTGCTTATTTTCAGACATCACTTGATATTGAGGCTTACCTCTTGGTAACCATTCTCTGAGCTATGTTCTATTTCCGGTGTTTTTATATCTACTGAGGGAAAAACAAAAAGCCCTCCCCCAAATGGTGTATTGCTAAACTATTTAGCCTTGGAACCAACACCGAATTCTTCCCATTCTCCCAAAACCATAACTGCAAGTTGTTAAATAACAAAAACTCAACTGAGGTATAGTTTAAAAATCTAATTGGCTTTAGGCATCATCCCATCTAGGAAGTAGAGGGGAGCTCCAAGGGGCTATAGAAAGGGAGAGGTTTTTAAAGGCAGGACAAGGAAGTCACAAACAGAAAAGAGAATTATTTTGGGTGAGCTCACCTTTCTTTGGGGAAAAGGGTCTTATTAGGTGATTACCTCATGTTTCTTTGGGGGATGGGAAGGGGCCATGTGACTGAGTACCATTTTGATGCTGACCAGAAGATTCCTGACAGCTAAGACTATGTTCTTGGAAGAAATTGAAAGTGCAATTAGGTTAGGTATGAAGCCCAGGGTTGGTGACGTGGCCTACTGTGACTCCAATTGGGGTCTGCAGTTTTCTTTTTCACAAAGTCAAGGATGAGGGAGCAAACAACTGAGAGCCTATCACTTATTATTCATCTTATCACCTTCAAGAATTTGGATGTATTAAACTGCTCTAGTGCTCTGATCCCGAAAAAACTTGGAGAAAATTTCTTTAAGGGAAACAAATATGAGTCTGGTTGTTTAATTAAAAACTAAAAATGCTACTTGATATTGGGTTCTTTTACTAGAGGAAGGGTCCCCAGGGGTCACCATGTGGCTCTGATCTCTCCCACAGGTGGCTCCAGTGATTAAAGCCAGAATGATGGAGTATGGGACCACAATGGTCAGCTACCAGCCCTTGGGAGACAAGGTCAATTTCTTCCGCATGGTCATCTCAAATCCCGCAGCAACTCACCAAGATATTGACTTCCTGATTGAAGAAATAGAACGCCTTGGACAAGATTTATAATAACATAGCTCACTAAGCTGTTTCAATTCTCTAGGTAGACAATTAAGTTGTCACAAACTGTGTGAATGTATTTGTAGTTTGTTCCAAAGTAAATCTATTTCTATATTGTGATGTCAAAGTAGAGTACAGTTTAAAAATCCAAAAAACATTGCTCCTTTTAAAAATCCTTTCCTAAGTTTAGAATACCTCTCTAAAAATTAGTGACAAAAGGCTGTGTTCTAATCAATAATGAAAAGCTTAAAATTGTTATAAATACTTCCCTTACTTTTAATATAGTATGCAAATCAAGCTTTATTTTCACTTCAGAGTAGTACGATTGAATAGTGCCAAATTGCCCCTGAATCCAAAAAGGTTCTTTGGGGCACAGTCCAAAGGAGAAAGTACATATAAAATGTATGTTGACAATAAAAATTCTTGCCTTTTTCATAGTATTAGAAAAAAAATTTCTAATTTACCTATAGCAACATTTCAAATGTATTTAAATACATATAATTTTACAAAAGGAAAATATATATATTAAAAAGAAATCCTATTTTGTAACATATAGATTTTTATTTTATATGGGTTATACAAACTGCAGGGTCAGATATAAAAATTAAGCCAGATTTTTTTTTCTCTTTCTTTTAATGGAGGCACAATAAAACACTGAGCAAAGTTATTTTGAAACATAGGCCCACAAAATTCTTAAAAGGTATAATGCCTTCTTTCTATTCATGTGACGGTTTATCATATCTCTAAAGTTAGTATTACAAAACAAACACAAAAGAATATTGCAAGTTCTTTAAAATGACTGACCAGATCGACAATAAGATTCTCTTCCCCGCTGAGTTTTCCGCCCAGTTGACCCTGAGCAGACCCCCTCAGTAAGCACGGTAAGCCAAGCTTCATCTTAGACTAAAACTAGGGTAATTGTACTCTGCTTTCCAGTTCAGCTTGTTTTGAACAGAAGGTGGATGCTCATTCTGGAAGCATCTTCCCAAAGAGTATTCTTTTATTAGGTCATTTGGATTAATTAGAGAAAATAAAAATAAAATCTAATCAGCCTGAGCAAAAAGGAATGAAGCACACTCCAGAAGGTGGTGATCCCAGAAAATTAAACTTGGCCTTGAGAGAAGAGATCTTTGCGTGAACAATGATGTCCTCCTGGGCACCATATTGTCACTGTCCAGGAAGGAGTCATTTACCTCCTGGGTAATTGCTTATTCCCATTCTTTCCCCTCTCCTACACACAAAAGTTCCCATCACTGGAATCCCAAATAATTAATTTCTATCCCATGGGTGGTTATTTTCCTCTCATGAAGTGAGCTCTTCACCTGAGATTTTGAGACAGCATCTTAAGACTTATCTGCCTCTTGTCAAGACTGAAAGTGACCAGGGGCACCTGGGTGGCTCAGTCGTTAAGATTGAAAGTGACCAGAGTATGCAGAGATAGGAAGATCCTTAGAATTCAGGATAATATTTTAAAGAATTCTTCTTCCCCTACAAACCTGATGGAGAAGTCTGAACTAACAAGAGCTCCCATAGATATTTGTGGGGCCACAGTTTGTTGGATTCCAAGTACTAGTATGATGACTACAGACTGATCTAGGCAGATTGCAGATACAAACTTAGAACATTCATCCTTTCTATATGTATCTTAGAAAGACTACAGGTATACAAAAGAAGAAAGAAAGAAATGCCCTATAATATAACCGTAAGATCCCACCATCTGAAATCTGCATGAGCTTGCCCCTACATTCTTTCTCCCACATTATATCCAAAAACATTGATACTTGAAATGAACATAGGTTTGGGTCCTTCCTGTCTAGGAAGCAAATGGGTTCCCTATGATGATTAGGAGAAAACTTTTATCTGTACCCCAGAATTTCATGAAGGAATAAACCTCCCATTCTAGGCTATGTCTAATGGCCAAGCATCCCTTTCCCTTCTAGAAATGGGCCATTGAGACTAAGCACATAGCTGCCCATCTATCTTGAGACTCAGGCCAAAAGGTCCTACCTCAGAGGCAGAGACACTAACTGTCAAACCCACTGTCCTGCTTGGAGAAGACAGTGGAACCCAGGGCCCTGACCTGGACAGACCCCTCTCAACTGCAGGATGCTTATACCTTGCAGTACGATCCTCTATCAGAAGCTGCTGCTTTTTAACTTGATGGTATGATGGAATTAAAAGGAGAAGCATTTGTGTCTGTGTATGAAATTCCAGCAAAATAATTTTTACAAATAGGTTGTTGCCCCCACTCCCTGCCCCTTCCAGATCCTTCCCCAAGTTGTCTGGGAGTCTTGCTCAATCAGTGAAATCCCTGCCAACCAAAACCCAGGAAAGGGGGTAAATAAAAGCTTAATAGGTCCCAGTATTCTAATAAAATATTCTTTAAAGTAGGTCTGTAATCTACTTGGGAGAGAGGGAGGGAGGGAGGAAGGTGGTTTTGAACATTAGCTCAAATTCCCAGTGCCAAAGGCCTTTATGTGGGACCATCCTTTCCAAATTTAAGAAAAGTCTGGGGTTAACTTAATCAGAATTGACATGGCCATTTTCATTAATTCAGCAATATTGTGTTTATTATTTTTAAATACTTGAAAAAAAGGTGTGGTATGTCTTTATCTGAGACACATAAATGGCATTGACTTCGTGTACTATCACAAGGCTGTGAAGAAAGCAAAGGAAATCAATTGTGTGTATAAATTGTGTTGCTTTCATTATATTGATAGTACTCTCTCGTCACCTCAGATTGGGGTTGTGCACTTTAGCTCTGAACTGTACAGTGTTGCAAATCAACATATGTTGCTGTAAAAGCTTGTACAACATATTATTGACATGTCTTTTTCTGTGTGGTAGCTGTATCAATATTACAAGAACAACATCGGCATCTGTTCCTGTGTGCTTTCTCTCTCCCTCTCTCTGCTAAACTGTACGCCCTCCACATCTGCTCTAATAGAGAACATGCTCTCAGCTAAGCTCTCTACCGAGAAATCTCCTTTGAGAACTGTGTGATTGCACAAAAATGCAAGGTGAATGCCGCTCATGTCTGAGAATAGAGGAGACCCATATGGAGTGTCACAAACTGCCCAAATTGCAGGTTTTGTCCCCACTGGGGTTTGGAGTAGGAGCTATTCCTCAGAACGTGGACAAAGAAAGCACAGGTGTAAATATAGCAGCAGGACAGGGAATCAAGGACCCTCATGGTGGGTATCATCTTGCACGTGCTCTCCTGTTTTCAGATGCTACGTACAAACACTGTGTATTTATTAGTTTCGTGCTCCAAAATACTGTTCCCAACTGGTGTTTCTGAAAGACATCAACATCTCTCCAACATTACGCCATTTACTAAAGACAGAAAAAAATAAAAAATATAAACACGTGGCAACATGTTCTTCTTACCAAATATAAACTTGTGTATGATCAAAGTATTTTATCTGTGTTGTCTCTCTAAACCCAAATAAATGTGTAAATGTGGACATGCCTCGGGCTCTGCTTGCTTATTTCTGACTTTGCCTTGTTGTGGAGCTCATTTTTAACAAGTTGCCTGAATACAAGGCCCTTGTCTTGTCACAGAGCTCAGAGTGTCTTTGGGTCTTTGTTGGGGAAAAAGAGCTCTTACTTCTGCTGCCACTCTTACTGTCACTTCTGAAGGATATTGTTTTACCACACGTGCTTCAATTCTGCAAGCAGATCCAGTCTTTTTTTTTAGAAAACATTTTATTATGGAAAATTTCACATACATACAAAAGTGGAGAAAATAGTATAATAAATTCCCGTGAAGTTTTCACCCAGCTTCAACATTTACTGATTCAGAGACTGAATCTCATTTCACCATTCCCCGACCCCATGTCCTCCCTAACACCAAATTATTTTTATATGAATCTGAAAAGATAAGGGCTCCTATAAACAAAAAGAGAAAAGTCCTCAATATGATTATCACAGCTAAAACAATAATAATGTCATAATAGTGACAAATATTAAGTTAATGTTCTCATTTCCCTGGGTCTCACTTTGATAGCAAAATCCATAGCCCATGGCCTGTGGCCCAGGAAAGCCAAAGAGGCCCACAGAACTTTCAGGAGAGCTGGGACACGGATAATTCAGGTGCACCATCCAATGCTGTATACACATGGGCTATGTGTAGGCTGTTGTATATTATCGGTTATTTCTGCACCTCTGTGGGTTCTGAATTTTGGAGCGATCATGTTCAGGGGCTTTTCTCCCATGCTCTTATGGATTAAGAGGGGTGAGCAGGTTAAATGCTAGCAAGCCATGGGAATTTAATTGCTGGAATATATCCTGATGTGCCTTATCAAGTCCAGGCTGCCCCTATGGGCTCGAGATACCCTTAAAGGTATTAATCTAGAGTAAACAGATACTACTTCAAGCAGATGCGGGGCTGGGGGAGGACATAAAGGGGAGGAGGAGACAAGGTTTCTAGTTAATTTCAATATTGCTTCTAGGGGAACCAATAGACAACAGCCAAATAAAGAGGCAACGCCTTGTGCATTCCTGCCTTTGTTCACATTATTCCCTCAGCCTGGGAAGAATCTCCCATTCTTCCTTGCTCTAGGGAGCAATATCTCATGGATAGTGTTACAACAGCCTTCTTCATGAGGTTTTTATAGGGGTTAAATAAAATGTATGTACAGCACTTAGCATGGTGCTTTGCGTCCAAAAAGCTTTCAACAATCTTGTTCTTGTTTGTGATGCTGGTAATTATATATGACGTCTACCACTCAGCTTTGTCCCCCTCCTCTGAATTCCCAAACTACTTGCTCTTGGTCAGTAGTGTTCACGGGCACTTATCTAACAAGTTCAGATCATAAGGAGAGTGTTTCTTATCGTTCTGTCCCCACTGCAGCAACACACACACCCCTGACAAAATTCTGCCGTCTCCACTGGTGTCCTACAAGTAGAAGGCACTCCATCCATACTGTCACTGGATCTTCCCCTGGTGTGTGATGTGATTCTAGGCAAGACAACATCTTCAGCCAAGAAATGGGGGGGCGGGAGGAGGTGGCTACTTGATCTCCAAGGAAGAATGTAGGTGGTTTAAGATTACAGGTTTATACTGCTGAATGGGAAAAGATATTTGCAAATGATATATATGATAAATATCCAAAATAAAAGAACTTATACAATCCAAAACCAAGAAAATCAAATAATCTGATTAAAAATAGGCAGAGGACCTGAATAGACAATTTTCCAAAGAAGACATACAGATGACCAACAGGCATCTGAAAAGGTGCTCAGTATCACTCATCATCTGAGAAATACAAATCAAAACCATAATGACATATCATCTTACATGCATAAAAATAGCTAGAATAAAAAAGATAAAGGTTCCTTGGAGGTTCTTCAAAATATTTTTTTAAGATTTTATTTATTTATTTGATAGAGAAGAGAGAGCACAAGCAGGAGGAGCAGCAGAGGGAGAGGGAGAAACAGACTCCCCACTGAGCAGGGACCCCAATGCGGGGCTCGATCCCAGAACTCTGAGATCATGACATGAGCCGAAGGCAGACGCTTAACTGACTGAGCCACCCAGGTGCCCCCAAATATTTTGTTTTAAAGAAATACCATATGATCCAGTAATTTCACTTCTGGGTATTTACCAAAGAAAACAAAACACTAATGTGAAAAGATACATGTTTATAGCAGCATTGTTTACAACAGCCAAGATATGGAAGCAACCCAAATGTCCATCCAGAGATGAATGGATAGATATGGTATATATGTGGATAGATACAGATGTGGTATATATATAGAATAGATAAAGACACACACACAGTGGAATACTACTCAGCCATTAAAAAGTATGAGATTTTGTCATTTGCAACAACATGGATGGACCTGGAGAGTATTACGCTAAAAGAAATATGTCAGACAAATACTATATGAGAAGACAAATACTATATGATTTTACTTATATGTGGAATCTAAAAAAACAAAATAAATGAATAAACACAAACATAAAGCAGAAACAGACCCACAAATACAGAGAACAAACTGATGGTTGCCAGAGGAAAAGAGGGTAGGAGATGGGCAAACTGGGTGAAAGGGAGGGGGAGATACAGACTTCCAGTTATAAAATGAATAGGACTTGGGAATAATAGGTAAAGCACAAGGAATATAGTCAGTAATATTGTAATAACTCTGTATAGTGACAGATGGGCTATATGTGGTGAGCATAGCATAACATATAAACTTGTCGAATCACTATGTTTTACACCTGAAACTAATGTAACATTGTGTGTCAACTATACTTCAATTTAAAAAAATAAATAAGTAGTGGGTGCCTGGCTGGCTCTTGATCTCAGGGATTGTGAGTTCAAGCCCCACCACTGGGCAGGGATCCTACTTAAAAAGTTAAAAAAAAATTAAATAAATAATAAATAAAATAAAAGGACTAAGTAAAAAAAAAGATTACAGGTTTATAAAGGCCCTTAGGAAGCATTAATTAATTCAGCTAACTTTTATTGAGGAGCTTCCATATGCCAGATGCTTTCATATATATATTTTTTTTTTTAAAGAATTATTTATTTATTTGAGAGAGAGAGCATGAGCCAGGGGAGGGACCGAGGGAGAGGGAGAGAGAAACCCAAGCAGACTCTGCACTGAACACAGAGCTGGACGCAGGGCCCAGCCTCACCACCCCGAGATCGTGACCTGAGCCAAAACCAAGAATTGGACGTTCAACCGACTGCACCACCCAAGTGCCCCTGGATGCTTGCATATACTAATCCAGCACCTTCATTTGACAGATGAGAAAATTGAGACTCAGAGAAGTTTAGCCATTTTCCAAAGTCAGTGAATTCACAGCGCAAGCAGCACTTTGCAATGAGATGATACATCTGGTGAAGCCTCAGGACACTGCCCAACCATGCTAGACTGCCTGACTTCCTCCAGTCTACCATATTTCCCTACCTACATCTCCCACCTCCGTTGTTACCACTCTCCCTAACACTCAATGCCGCCTGGCCTTTTCTGAGTCCTGCCCCAGGGCCTTTGCCCTTACCATACCCGCTACTGAGAACTCACTGTCCCCAGAATTTTTCACAGCTGGCTCCTTCTCAGTCAGGCTGGGCTCCAATACCACCTCCTTGGCAAGGCCCTCCCAGACCAACTGATCTGAATTTCTTCACTCTTAATCATGCCATTTCATTTAATTTTTTCATAACAATGTTCTCATTTATTTTTCACAAAATGCCTCAGTGAGAGATAACAATGCAAACCATTACCTATCCACAGAAATGTGTGATTCAAACCAGAATTTTCTCAGACTCTATCATTGTCAAAATGAGAAAATTCATAGATGCATGTACAAGAAGAGGAACAGTATGCCCCATCCTAACATCCTGATAATACCCAATTCCTAAAGGCAGTTTAATAGTGCCCTACCTTATGTTAGCTTTCTCTGGTCACCCCCACCAGCTTAAAATTTTCTATTACATAATTCTTCACATTTTAACTTGGGCTTCATACACTCTGCTTTTATGAATTAAACTTTTTTTGTTTAATTTAATTTTTGAGCCAGCAAAAAGAACTGCTTCCTAGTCCAATTAAGTGAATACATCTAGCTCTAAAATTAAACCCAAGGCAATGTCCAGTTAATTCAATTTTTACCATCTCAGGCAACACTGTCTGAGGTTCCATTTACGTTTTCCAATAACAGGGTCAACCAATGCCATCTTCTTTAATTTATTTGCCTATTAAAACACACATACACAAATATATGTGTATATATATATAAATACGCTATCTAAACACACAGTTGCATACACTTGTATGTAATTACATACATAAAAGTGCACGTTCACACACACACATCTGCTACAATTTGATGGACTTAGTGGTATAATAATAAAATTCAAATCTATTTCAGTTATTGACACAAAATAGGAGCAAGCACTCACCAAAGGATCAATAGCTCAGAGCCCAAGTTTAAGGAGAACTGGAGGGGTTGATTTCCCATTAAGCAGGGGTGTTATAAAAATACTCCATGAGCATTGGCTGGTTTCTTTATGTCTATGAATGGGGAGGCCCAGAAAGGAGGAGGGTCAGGAGCAGGGAGGCTAAGAAGGGTAGCAGGTTCCCAGGAGTAACTGCACCACCAACATGCCCCCTTTGGCCACCATTCACCCTTCTCTCAACCCCTGAGCTATTGTTATCTGAGGAAAATGTACAATAAAAATTGCTCTGAAAGGGTAAAAGAACTACAAATGGACAATCTTCTGCCATGGAGACAGCAGATGATTGCATGGAAAAGGAAAGATGGAATAAAACTGACATGAGGGGGTAAGAGGGTGGACAGGAAGAGCCCAAAGCCCAGGTAAGTGAACATGGCCACCTCAGGTCTGCACACACCTCCCCTGAGGGACACTAGATCCCTTTCTCCACACCCAGCTTGCCGAGTCCCCTCCCGGTAGCCCAATCCGAGGGAGCTACTCTCACTTGCCAAATCTCTCACTAGAAGACAACACCTACTCAACACAAAACCTGACTCAGTTTCACCTCCCCACAAAGCCTTCCTCATGTACCCTTAAGTAAACACACTGTGCTTGTAGACGTTTGGTCTGTGTGATGCTCTCGAGCATCCATGCTGCTTTGGAAATGTTCTCCAGCTGTTTGTCATCTGTGAATCTAGTCTGTCCATCGTACTTCCAGAGCAGAGACAGGCCTCTTACTCACAGGCTTAGAGACCTAGAAAGATGCTGAAAGATCATCTGGTCCATAGTTTTGAAAGCCCTGGACTGGAGACCCAATCGGAATGAAGACATCTCCAATCTGGGGAAAAATAGATCAGTGTCACAGGATTTCTCTGCTTTTAGTGCCCACAGTTCTTGGTCACGCCACTCTGAAGAATGAAGAGGTAGACCAGACGAAGAGTGGTGGGCAGTGAAGCAAAGTTTATTGAGCAATAGTATAAAGCCCCTGGAGAGGGAGGGGCCCGAAAGGGTTGCCCTCGGGGTTTCTAAGTTGAGGGGTTTTTATGAGCTTTTTTGTGGAACTATCTTAAGCAATCAGGGTGCACTGAGTCCTGCCAATCGTGGCTTTGGTCACCTATCTACCTATAAGGTTGATGTCCATGTGCTGATGGTCTTTTTTGGCTGACATCTGGGGGCTTATGTCTTAAATGCCCCTTGCCCATGATAGTGAGAAAGCTTTGTGGTTAATTGCCTTATTTTAGGACATTTTGCAAAAGTCACTTCTGCAGAGGCTGCAAAGCAGAATGCTAGTGCAGTCCTATCTAAGCTGTAAAATAGGATGTTAGTGCTGTTTTATTTTAGCTGTCGTGACTCCATATTTTCTTGTTGGGGACCCCGGTCCTGACTACCTAACTGTCCAACTAACTCCTAACATCAGGACAACAAAGAAGGGGTTTTGTACCGCCAAAGCCATTCATTTGGAAGAGCAGTCTCTCATCTCAGATGATGCCCTTGTTACATTCTGTTGTTGACGTTGCTCATCAATGCCCTATCATTTCTAAAATGATAGTGACAGCAAAAGAAAGAGTTACCAACTCTGCTAACTGCATTTTTTATATAAACCATAAATCTGAGAACCACTAATTTAATCAAATCTTTCAGATTCTCCCACCCCAACTTCCATTTCAAGGCACTTGATCAGCCTTTAATAAATGCAATTTAAAGTAACTTGAGTATTTGCAAGTCAAATTGAAAAATTGGAATCACTATGGATTGTGCTGTTGTCTCCATGTTGCTAGAAGCTACTTAACCACCAATATTTTCACTTTCAAAATCTTACACATCCCCATACCTCTTGGCATTGGACTCCTCATTGATTACTTGCCTTTTATTGTGATTTACCAAGGCAGGTGTTACCTTTGGCTTTAGTCTAGCCAGGCAAACTAATAAGATTTTCATCACTCCCCACCCCAACCCCAGGCAACTGTTGAAAGATATTAGAACCTAAGGTCTTTCATGATGTTTCAAAAAACAAAAACTTTCAAAATTAGCCTTTGATAGATGGATGAGAAGCTCTAACTAGGAAGTACCAAAGCCACCTCTTTGCTTCGCTCTGTTGACTTCCTATGAGAGTGAGTTATAGGGCTGGTTCATAATTGGGATGTTTCCTATGCTCCAGCGAGTAGAACTGCAATTCTTTCTCTACTTCACATTTCCCAAAGTTTCCCTGTCTGTGATTCAAACAGATTTACACATCTGACACCATTCGCTGCTGCGTGGAAACTGACAAATCTCGGCAACATACATCAAAATGTCCATTTAGGAAAAGCACCTGGTTTAACATCTGTCTTTGTTTATGTGGAGGAAGCTCTGATTGGCAAAGACTTTATAAACCTGGGGAATTGTCTTGATTCTTTCCTTCCCAGTTAATTCCTAGAAGTCTGCAGTAGGGGATAGGGAGGAAGATGAGCAGGAGGAGAGAAACTAAGCTCTATTGTGTTAACCTCTTCATCCCATATGTAAATCAGAGTCTTGTAAGACCAAGTAACTGAAGGGATTTGTTTAAACTGTAAAAAACAGTATTTTCCTAATGTATATGAAATTTTAAAACATAACCCTATTCCTACACCCTCACCTGATATTTTTTTCATGTGTAATAGTAAAAGGATTCTAATCACCGTGTTCACCCAACTGGCGTTGGAATGACCTGCCCAGCATTTATGATAAAACAACAAACTGGATGTGTTAATTATGGAAGATGAGGGTTCCCAGGGGACACTCTTCTTGTCCTTGCTGTCTACAGAGGCACCTAGTCCTGTTAACTTCCTTCCCAAAGACTTCCATGGCTGAGTAACTACAAATCTAATTTAGTATACAAGCACTTACGAGTACTATAATTTCATGGGAGGAGGCCCAATGGAGTAGGGTTTGTGGCAGCCTGGAAACCCGGGCTCCTGCCAGGAGAGGTCAGATCCCTGTGCTCATGTTTACATTCCCATAACGAGCCAGCTGTTGAGTCAGATTGCCTGGCCTCAGATGCCATCTCTGCCTTTTATTAGCTCTGTGACCCTAAGCAAATCACTTTACCTCTCTGAACGTCAGTTCTCTTATCTGTAAAACGAGGACAAAAATAGTACTTATCTCATAGGGTGATAGTGAAAATTCAGCTGAGAAGAAAACCAGATGCCTAGAACATAGCAAATGTTCAATACATGTTCATTTTATTTTTATTCTGTGCCCTTAAGGACCAGGCTTCAGAGGCAAGTCCTTCATCCTTAACTCGCCTAAGAGAAGATTGTCCTGAATGCATAGAGGAGGTGACGGCAGCATCTTCCTGTAGAAAGCCATTCTATGAATCATCTGTGAGGACAGCAGGCTGGTGACTAAAGGAGCCTTCGTCACCTTGGCCTTGGCGGAAATAGAGACTGGGAGGACACCCACACCAGCTGGACAGGACAGTCGAGGAAAGAGGCAGAGAATGAGGAAGTAAGCTATGTTAGTTGGGATGAATTATCCAGTTCTTGTTTTAAACCCCTTTCCCCAAAGCACATCCTTTCGTCAGGGAAGGATGCATCAGAATTAGAGCAAAATGACACAGGACATCAGCTTTGGCTTCACTGGAATTGCTAATATGGTCACTTCTCTAAGGCTTACAAGGGGCCATTTATCCAATGAGAATGAGTCATTGGGGCACACCACAAGAAGGGTGACTTTGTCTCCCCAAGCCATTGAAGAGCCTCCAACACCTGAAAAAGCAAGTAGCAAAGAAACACTAAGTGTTCTGAGTTGAAGATCCTCCCTGCCCAGCATCTGTTGTCGTGAGTCCCGGCCTGTAGCGTGGGCACAGATAAACACAAATAAACTATACATTTACATGACTGCAAAGCCACTCTCTACTTGGACTCCTGTTTCCCATTTTTGGAAAAAATGTTTGTGATCTTGATCAGTCAGAACTAAAGGCTTCTGCCTGTGGCCAAGTAATCAAAAGCTTATCAGAGTTGGCAAGAAAATGACTTCAAAAGGAATTTCAATTTATTTGAACACGCTAACCTTGTAAATTCCAAGAAAATTCAATTATACAAACTTGAGGAAAAGAGACATTCAAAGGATTTCTGTCAATTCAGATTTTAGTCAGTCAAGGAAATCTTGATACTAAATCTTTTACCTTCTCTTGATTTCCTTTTACATCTGTTTTAGGATTGTCAAGACCAACATAGTAAAGGATAGGAATTTTCTTTAGTGTCCATTTTTATTTAGGTTGTTGTGGAAGGTTAACATTCCCTCTATGCCACTGAGACCTATTCTAGAGGGAGAAACATTCCTCGTTGTGTGTCCCCACAGCCAGCTGGGCCCGCACTGGTTTATGTTCAGGGAAGAGCAAATGGTTCCAATGATGACTTAGCAGCCAAGATGTAAGGAAACAGTGTTCTTTTTTCTATATATGTGCTTATTAAAGTTGCAAAAACAAAGCAGCCCCTAACTTCACTTTTTCCAAAGGATGGATGGAATTGCAGGTAAACTACTGATTGAAGATGAACCATCTACAGTGAGGCATGGGTGGAAAATTAAACTCTGACATTGAGTCATTATCCCTGTTCCTGTCATGAAGAGCTATAACAGTTTATTGTAAGAGATTATTCAGTCTGGGAATAAATTCAATGCATGAAATGTCCCAAGCCACTGATGCCAATTAATCTAGAAATTACAGCAATACTCAGTGCAGGAATCGAGGGCTGGAAGAATGGGCAAAGGCATGGCTAACGATTTTGCCTTACTCATTTTGAATCTAAGACAGCTATTCTAGAATTCCAGAAGCCCCTCTAATACTTCCTGGACTAAGGACAAAATTCCCTATACCCCAATAATATATTGTCTCTTGTCTATATAAATTCTGAACATCTTTTCCTCATCTGTAAAATCAAGTTAGTGAGGGGGCGCCTGGGTGGCTCAGTTGGTTAAGCGACCGACTCTTGATTTCGTCTCAGGTCATGATCTCAGGGTCCTGAGATCAAGCCCCATGTCAGGCTCTATGCTCAGCAGGGAATCTGCTTCTCTCCCTCTCCCTCTGCCCCACCCTCAAATAAATAAATAAATAAATAAATAAATACATCTTTTTTTAAAAAATCAGGTTAGTGATACTTATCACAGAGGGTTGTAAGGATTCAATGAGAAACTATCCTCAGGGCCCTGGCAAGAGTCAGCTGCCAGAGACTCCCTTCCCCTCCTCGGTCCTGTCACTGCTCTTCCTTCTTATGGCATCAGAATTACCTCCTGATGCAACCGCTGCTGGCGGTTCAACCAGAACAACATATTCCCCGTGAATGTGATTGTTTGCCACCCTGGGTAGCTCTTCATAGAAACTGAGGGATTTTGTTCTTTCGTTCATTTCAATAAAACATCAACACACGCTTCTTGTGCACAAAAAGAGGCAGGGGTGTGAGCATGCTGGGAGTAGGTTTTGCTCCAGTAAGCTCATTTATAAGGGTTTTGTTGGATTCTATTTAGATAGGGCCCCACAAGGCGCAGACCGGATAATCACCTATTAGCTGGTGAGCAGCGGGCACCTGAGACAGAGGACCCCAGGGTGACAGACGCCAAGGCAGCTGCGGAGCTGACTCATGTGGGCTGTGGAAGGCCTCAGTGTGCAAGGAAGAGAACCAGCTAGGCTGTGTCTCCCACATCCCACACCACAAGACCAGCGCTTGGGAAGAATCTCATTTTGCCTCATTCACGTCATGCACAGGCCATAGAAAACCGCTCTCCCTGTCTCTCCCCAGGGCACTTAACAGGATCACACACAAGGACTCCTGTCAGCTAAAAACAACCCTAGGGAGGGACCACTTCCTTTCAATTTCTGTCTGACGCAGAACCCATAATTATCTCATCTTCCCTGTGCCCAGACAAGAGAAAAAGAGAAAGAAGAGAGGAAAGAAATGGAAAAGGGCCTTAGTATTCTGTCTGATGTTAAATAACACACAGTTTGCTTCAGGAATGGGGGAGACCATCGTGGTGCCTAAGAATATAAATATAAACTTCTCATGTTAAAAAGCATCTCTATACACTATGTAATACATTTAAACTCCCTGGGCCCACAGCTCTACTCCCCTTCTCCAGTTTCTGGCCTTCCAGGAGTCATGGCCTAGCACCGAAAGAGTAAGTCAGCAGAAACATGGAATATTTCTGACACATTAGCTCCTGGGGGACTAGGGTGAGATATTGTAGTCTCAGGCTTCAACTTGTTTATAGTGTGGCGAGAGGGACAAAGAAGCAAATCCATACAGGACATTGTAAAAACCAGAGTTCTGTGAAGGATGCTTTCCATAAGGACAAGAAGGGGAGGCATCCCGGGTCTTGGACAGAGCATGAGGAAGCCCTGGGCATCCCTCCCCAGGGGCAGCACTCTGAGGGAGGGTGCAGCTTAGGATCCAGCCGATAGCTGTGGGTGGCCCTGCACTCTGGCCATAAAAAGAACTGAATGCACATTGTTGCATAATAGGCATTGAAAAGCAAACTTAAAATAATCATTGTCCTGGAAGCATCTATGTGAAAAAGGAGTGACCTGGAGGCTGGCAGACAAATTTACACTTGTTTGGGGTAGGAGTTTCCTAGGGGAGGGCCCCAGGGCCAGAGCAGGGCCCCAGGTAGAACTTCCCAACACCTCCACTGCAACCCCGATTCTGTACAAAGTACCCCTCAGAAGTCTTCTGGGAAAATTTTTGCTTCTCTAGAAGCCATGTTTCCCCAAGGATAGATAGTATTAGAACAAATCCAGTTTTAGCACTAGCCATGGGTTCAGGCATCCTTCAGTGCCATAAAGCTTTAAGAAACGTTTGGCCACACCAGAGGGGGAAAAAACCTTATCAGTCACTGTGCTCCAAGAAGATGAAATCTAGTGAAGCACAGATTTGGAAGCAATAAATGTTTAGGCACATGAGCTGCTTCCTGGTTTCGTCTACCACAGAGCATCTTAAAAATCATCATTCCTATTTCAGACAGAACTACATTGAACCACACCTAACTGTCACCCAGTTCTAGCAATATCAGTTCCACTACTTTCAATCCATCACTCCCTCTCTATTACTGCTGACACTCATCTCCATGCTGGCCCTAATTTCTAACTGGGAATGTTGTGATAGCAGTTACCTTCTGTTAGATGATGTTCTTTTGCTGGCAAGTAATGAAAATCAACTTGAAACAGCTAAGGAAAAAAAAACTGGTAGGATACTAGAAAGCTCATAGAGTCTCAGGAAACCCAGCAACGCCCAGGACTTGGGAAAAGCAATGTACTGCGAAGACCCTAGTGGCAAGAGTTTGTGCTTGGTCCCTCTATTGTCCCGCCATTGATTACCTGACCCAGCTCTGAATTCCCAGTCTCTATCTCTTATTCTTATTCTTAAGGAAGAATCTGGTTGGGTGAGCTTTGTTTGGGTCAAGTGTCCACTCTGGTCAAAGTGGTCACAATCAAGATGATGGTATCATGTAGCACAAATATGGCTCCCTGGCCCAACCCAGAGATGAGAGGCAGAATAAAAACATCAATAAGTATATAAATCTTGAGGGAGAGAGAGTGGTGGTTGGATACCAGATTGGAGGAGAAATGCCAGCCTTGAGCAGATGCAGTCTGCCACACACAACTTGTAAGGGAACAATATTTTTGTTGTAGCTTGTTTTTCTCCCATATTCCTCTGGCAGGAACACGGGAGAGGCTCACTTGTTTCCATAGTAGAGTAGAAAAACAACACCTGCCCAGCATTGGCTTGAGACAGCAGGGTCACATCAGGCAGTACCATGGATACTAGAATGTGAATCAGACTGTGAGGCCCCTGGGCATTATCATCTCCTCCCCATCTCCAACCTAGGGCAGTATAATTAGAAGCAAGGGAGAAGGGGCACCTAGGTGGCTCAGTCGGTTGAGTGTCCAACTCTTGATTTCAGCTCAGGTCACCATCTTGGGGTCGTGAGATCAAGCCCTATGTGGGGCTCTATCTCAGTAGAGAGTCTGCTTGGTATTCTCTCTCTTCCTCTGCCCCTCCCCCACTCATGCTCTCCTTGTCTCTCTAAAATAAATAAATAAATAAATAAATAAATAAATAAATAAATAAATAAATAAAATCTTTCAAAAAAGAGAGAGAAGGTAGGGAGAAACTTCTGGAAAATAGCAGTCCCTCAAGTGGGAGTACTGAGAGATTCTGTGAGGTACAGGGGTAGCTCACCATGAGCACAAATGGTAAGATATTGAGCCCAGATTTTAACATGAGGCAAACCTCACAGTGAAGCAAACCTCCCCAAACTCACCCAAAGGGGCCAGGCTAGGAGAGCTCAGGTCATAGCATACTTGACAAGCCAACGTCATTGGGTGGGACTATAAACTCCTGAGAAAACTAATGAGATATTTGGGACCATGGGTATGACAAAAGAAAGACACAAAAAAAATAAGACAATCTATGTTAGAAGAAGGGGAATCAATAACCCAGACAGAGTGAAGCTTTAAGCTAAGCCTCAGAAATATCCTCAAAGAGATAAAGGAGGATATTGAACACATGAGGTAAGAAGAAATAGTTACAAAAAAGAAACCAGGTGACACAAGATATAAAACATATAATGGTAGTAATGTCTTCAACAGAATAAGCTAAAGAGCAGAGTGGATACAAACCAAGAACCAACCAATGACCTCGAAAAATTGGTCAAGCCATGTCCCAAAAAGTATAAGGAAGAGATAAAGAGATGTAAAGTTAAGGAAAGTGGAAAGTGACACAAAAGTTCAGTGAAAACGACCTGAAAGTGAATGTTAACTTCGCTCAACCATCACAGAGTGCTATGTTCAGAATAGCAACTCAACAGGAACATACTTCCCATTACCATTTCTTTAGGGAACGTGGAAACCACAAAAATAAAATAAAATAAAATAAAATAACATTCATTTCTGTGTTTTACTGAGAGTCGCCTAATAAAAGAGTTCCAGATGGTGTCAAGAAATTCCAGAATACTCTTCATTCAATTACTAGTTTCTAAAAGCACACTGTTTTGCCCTTAAGTAAGGAAACAAAGCAGACTACAGATAGGTTTCCTCTTTAATGTGTCACTATGAAACCAAATGCATGCATGCATTTATTTATTTATTTATTTATTTATTTATTTATTTATTTTTTTTATTTTATTGTTTTATTTAAATTCAAATTAGTTATCATGTAGTGTATTATTAATTTGGGGGTAAAATTTAGTGATTCTTCAGCTCATATAACACCCAGTGTTCATTACATCATGTGCCCTCCTTAATGCCCATCACCCAGTTACCCCATCCCCCCACCCCTCCAGCAGCCCTCAGTTTGTTCTCTGTAGTTAAGAGTCTCTTATAGTTTATCTCCCTCTCTGTTTTTATCCTATTTTATTTTTTTCTTTCTTCCCCCTACGCTCATCAGTTTTGTTTCTTAAATTCTGTGTATGAGTGAAATCAAGAAATGAGCAGAAGACATGAACAGACACTTCTCCAAAGAAGACATACAAATGGCTAACAGACACATGAAAAAATGCTCAACATCACGCATCATCAGGGAAATAAAAATCAAAACCATGATGAGATACCATCTCACACCAGTCAGAATGGCTAAAATTAACAAGTCAGGAAACAACAGATGTTGGTGAGAATGTGGAGAAAGGGGAACCCTCTTACACTGTTGGTGGGAATGCAAACTGGTGCAGCCACTCTGGAAAACAGTATGGAGGTTCCTCAAAAAGTTAAAAATAAAGCTACCCAGCAATTGCACTAC
Source organism: Leptonychotes weddellii (assembly GCF_054177405.1). Classification (NCBI taxonomy): domain Eukaryota; kingdom Metazoa; phylum Chordata; class Mammalia; order Carnivora; family Phocidae; genus Leptonychotes; species Leptonychotes weddellii. The sequence continues at coordinate 55,621,947 of NC_138373.1, read as the reverse complement.
TAGGTATTTATCCAAAGAATACAAAAATAGTGATTTGAAGGAGCACTTGCACTCCAATGTTTATAGCAGCAATGTCCACAATAGCCAAACTATGGAAAGATCCCAGATGTTCATCAATGAATGAATAGATAAAGAAGATGTGATATAGGGGTGCCTGGGTGGCTTGGTCATTAAGCGTCTGCCTTTATGGGGTGCCTGGGTGGCTCAGTCATTGGGCGTCTGCCTTCAGCTCAGGTCATGATCCCAGGGTCCTGGGATCAAGCCCTGCATAAGGCTCTCTGCTCAGCGGAGGTCCTGCTTCTCCCTCTCCCACTCCCCCTGCTTGTGTTCCCTCTCTCGCTATGTCTCTATCTGTCAAATAAATAAATAAAATCTTTAAAAAAAAGATGTGATATATATGTACAATGGAATATTAGCCATAAAAAAGGACGAAATCTTGCCATTTGCAATGACGTGGATGAATCTAGAGTATATTATGCTAAACAAAATAAGTCAGTCAAATGCATTTTTAACATGCTCTGAACACAATGATGATCTTAAAGACATAAGGATCCAATCTGAGGTTGAGATAAACATAATCCTAAAGATAAAGCAAAAGAAGAGATGTTGAATATGGTTGAAATAAAAACCATTTTACAAAGAGCTCCTAGTTTGATAGTGTCTACATACTTTAATGAATGTAAATGTTCTTAAAAGAGAAAAAAGACTTCCCAGACTTAAGTTTTTAGTTGTCTGTATGCATAATTGGTCCCTGGCTTTATTTGATGTACAAGTTAAATAGATATGAAATGACACAAGAACAGTTATTTTCAGAATTTTTCTCCTTTAAAGAATGAAAATCTAGTGTTTTTACCTCCTTTTCAAAATTTCCTTTCCAGAGCACTGGGTGTTATACGCAAACAATGAATCATGGAACACTACATAAAAAACTAATGATGTAATATATGGTGATTAACATAAAAAAATAAAGCTTAAAAAAAAATTTCCTTTCCAAGCATTTTTCCCAAACCAGCTTTGTAGTCTCCCCTGCCCCCATTTTTACACTTAGATTTTTCAAATTGGAAAAATCATGCACCATGGGTGGAAACTATAAGAAAATCAAAATGAGCTAAATTTGCTGTAAAGGGTTACAGTACCATCATACCAAAAAATGGGATGCTTTCTAACAAAATGTCTCTTTGTGAGAGATTTTATTCCAAGTTGTGGTATTGGATGGGAATCCAAGCAATGGTGCAAGAGGACATCATGGGATTCAACTCCATTAGCAGCAGATAAGGAAACTAAGGCACAGGGAGACAAATAATGTCATCAAGCCAATGAGTAGCAACATCTGAACTAGAACCTTATGCTCCAGCTCCAACCTTATGCTCCTGCACAGTTATCAGTGAGGTTTTAGTATGGAAAATTAGTTAATGCTGACTAAAATAATATAGATTTGCAAGAAAACAAGAGTACACATTTAAGAAGCTTAGAGGGGAAGGAGAGAGGCCTGGAAGATTAGATGACCTGTACGTATTCAGGCAAGAGATGGGGCCAACAGGCTGAGAAAAGCAGCCTCAGGGAGAATAAAGCCTTTGTCTCCCCCTCCAGGGAGAACTCATGGAAGACTCTACTCAGGAAGCTGCTCAGCACCACTAAATCTCAGAAAGCCATGGCTGCGTGCACCCCTATTCCAGCCGTACAGGGGATAGGGAAAGGCTAATTGTGCACCTGCCCATCAGACAGTCACTTCCCTTTCTCTTCTGCTGGCACCTACCCATCAGCCCTGCTCCTGTTCCCTACCTCCTGAGCCACCATGATGACCACATCACATCCTGAAAGAAATAAGCCCAGTTAACTTCAGGATAGGTTTTGCAAGTGGGTATCAAGTTAGATTTCTGCTCCTCCTCATCCCTCAAAGATTCACTTATGTTCTTACCGATGCCTGAAAGACCTTCAATCTAAAATAAAGGCTTTCTCTTCCAACAGGAGGAGGGGAGAGAGGGAAGATTAAATCACAAATGTTTAATTACCAAATTGGCTGGAGTTCATTTCATTGGAATGTTATTGCACAATGGCTAATGCTTTCTCTTTCCCTCACCAACTCACTCAGCACTTCTACGAAATCTAACCCACATCCAAACAGTTCTCAACACCTTCACCTGACACACAGTAGCTCCTCACACGGACCGCAACAATCAGCTGTTAACTGCTCTCCCTACTTCTATTCCGTCTTTCCTTTCTTCTAGTAAACACAATTTAAGTCTATAGACTTTCTTCTGAGCACTGCTTTCTCCCCTTTTCATTGATATTAATTTAAAGTATTTTCACTGTTATTTATTTCTTAATTGCCTATATTTTTAGTTTTTATTTTCTGTTTAACACATGAAGTATGTGGAACAGTATTCTTTTTTTTTTAAAGATTTATTTATTTATTTATTTATTTGAGAGAGAGAGAATGAGAGACAGAGAGCATGAGAGGGAGGAGGGTCAGAGGGAGAAGCAGACTCCCCGCTGAGCAGGGAGCCTGATGCGGGACTCGATCCCGGGACTCCAGGATCATGACCTGAGCCGAAGGCAGTCGCTTAACCAACTGAGCCACCCAGGCGCCCGGAACAGTATTCTTTTTTATTGTTATGTTAATCACCATACATTACATCATTAGTTTTTGATGTAGTGTTCCATGATTCATTGTTTGTGCATAACACCCAGTGCTCCATGCAGAATGTGCCCTCTTTAATACCCATCACCAGGCTAACCCATCCTCCCACCCCCCTCCCCTCTAGAACCCTCAGTTTGTTTTTCAGAGTCCATCATCTCTCAT
>NC_138373.1:55600830-55618644 GCF_054177405.1 Leptonychotes weddellii | reverse complement strand
AAAAAAAAAAAAAGGATTGGGTTCTGTCAAAAACTACTTGAATGAGCCAAATGTTTGTGATAGAAAAGAACTGACAACATTGCTTATTTAAAAAGCTACACAAAGTTCCTGATGGATTCAACAGAGATTTTTTGCATAACTCTGGTTTTCAGGGACAGAGAATTTAAGGATGGATAAAACCTCATGCCAGAGCTGCTGTTTTGCATAATTCCAGGGAGCCCCATCCTTACCATTGTCTACATAAATAGCGCCCTCTAGAGCTGTGCCATGCACTCCTACAAGGCTATTTGCTACGGCCTAACTAGGCCTGTCCTCAAAGGTGCTTAAAAGATCTTTCAGGTAGCTCAGAGGCTTGTACTTTGAGGTCCAATAATTCCATATTACCTTTATATTCAAGGTATATATTCCTTTGCCCTCTGCTCTGCCTACCACCTACACACACACACACACACACACACACACATCTGCCTCTCATGGGACCATGGATGATTTAATGTGTTGGCAGGTTCACTTTGACAGCAAAAGTTCTTCTTTCCAGGGACTGTTTAGCTTTGGACTTTTGGCAATAGTCCCAAACACACACACACACATCTACAATAAAAAAAACACTTGTGCATAAATCTTATTTAGAGATGTCTGACACAAGTCAGGGGAGGTCAATCTCTTACTATGTTCCCGGCCAGTGATACCTAAACTTTTATATATCTGGGTAAACAAGACCTTGGAAGAGGCTCCCAACCAGTGATTCACTAGCTGGAAAACTGATCCCATTCTTTACTCTTCGATCCTGTTCAGAAACTGGTGCCACAAAATGATATCATTTCTCCAAGGAAATGTTCAAAGTGAATGATTTCTTAGGAATTACAAAAGAACCACGATTCTGCCTGGCAACTATCAGACGAAGTGGTATCATGGAGTTACAAGGAACTTTCTAGAAGAATGTAGAGGGGAAAAAAAAATTAGCAGACATTTGCCAGACATTCTGTAAGCATTGTGATGTCTTGGCCACTTTATTCTTTCCTGGAACATTTCTCTATTCCTAGTTGAGTCTAGAATCTGGTTATGATGGTTGTAATAGTCTCTCTTTCTTGTCCAAGCAGTCAGATTCCCTGACATCTCCTTCAGTTGATGCTACCAATGTCCATCTCCACCCAACAGTTTTCTTCCTTACCTGCCTCCATCCCTCCTAAATGCCCTATTGTCTTACAAGTCTAAGGAACACAGCAATGAGATACCACTACACACCTGTTAGAATGGCCAAAATCCAGAACACTAACAACATCAAATGCTGGTGAGGATAGGGAGCATAAGGAACTCTCATTCATTGCTGGTGAAAAGCAAAATGATACAGCTACTTTGGAAGACAGTTTGGTGGTTTCTGACAAAGCTAACCACAGTCTGACCATAGGATTTACCAAGTGCACCCATATGTACTTATCTAAATGAATTAAAACTTATATCCATACAAAAATCTGCACACGGATATTTATAGCAGCCTTACTCATTATTGTCAAAACTTGGAAGCAACTGGAGCACCTGGGTGGCTCAGTTGGATAAGTGTCTGCCTTCGGCTCAGGTCATGATCCCAGGATCCTGGGATTGAGCCCTGCATTGGGCTCCCTGCTCAGCAGGGAGTCCGCTTCTCCATCTCTCTCTGTCCCTCCCCTGCTTGTGCTCTCTCTCTCTCGCTTGCTCTTGCTCTCTCTCAAATAAATAAATAAAATCTTTAAAAAAATAATCTGAACTGGCAAGTTGAGAGGTCCATTTGTCTTTCCTTCTCCCTTTTTACTTGAGAGCAGTGCCATTGCCTTACTCATTTCTAAAACTTTTATTAGTGCCTACCAAAATATCTTCTTCAATAAATGTGTATTAAGCTTTATTAAACTGTATCATGTAACTGAATACAAAAATCATAATCATACACTGATTCTGATATAAAGTGGCAAGACTTTTGCTCACCCAGACTGAGTTCAGCTGACTATTTTTTGCACTTTTTAGGACACTTAGTTTAAACCAGGCCTTCCAGCACCTGGCTGGCTCAGTTGGTACAACATGGGACCCTTGATCTTGGGGTCATGAATCTGAGTCCCTCGTGGGGCATAGGGTTTACTTAAACCTGGCCTTCCAGACAGGACCCTGTTCCACTAATTCCCACACAAGACTCAGAGAGAATGATAATGAATGAATTTAGAATAGGCTTTGAAATTCAAATAGCATAGTTAACCCTCTTATTACTGGTTTTGTGTAACTACTTTTTGGTGAATTCTGAGAAAGCCACCTACGTAAGTATGTAAAATTATGCCATTATTAACGGATCCAGGGAAAGGCCAGGGAGTTTCTAGTTCTGTGGAATCATTTTACTCTGGCAGCGTTGACCGTCAACGTCTTCTGAGTGAAGCCACAACTCAGGCTTGAAAACTCTTAGAAATTGTTTTTTTCCTTTTGAATTTTTTTTCCAAATTAAGACACAGTTATCAACTGACACAAATAGGCACAGAAGGCATTGCCTTTCTTGAGTATATAAATCTGGTCTCTCAAAGGAAACTATTAAATCTTCTTGAGGATTTTTTTTTTTCCTCTTTAGGGATCTTTTCATATAATGTCATGTGGAAACAATACTTACAATTATGTCTGCCTGAAAAAAAAAGGACTTCTGATTTCCCAGCAGCAGTAAACACTATTTTACAACTTATTTATAGTGACCATATCCAAGGGCTCCAAGCTGCAGCGTGTATGACCCCATTCTAAGAAGGGGAGCCTGCCCAGGTGTGGGGGCTCCAGAAGAAACCCTACAAATGGGCTTGCGCTGTGGCTTTCTCCTACCACCACCATCCAGGTGCAAGGGGATTCCTAAAACTGAACCTGAATGAGGGAAAACTGCCTCTGAATCCTCTGGCCTCAAGGCTTCACCATGAGCAGAATCCTAAATAAAAAGAAAAATGAACACAGGGCACCTGGGTGGCTCAGTCATTTGAACGACCGACTCTTGATTTTGTCTCAGGTCATGATCTTGAGGTCTTGGGATTGAGCCCTGCCTTGGGCTCCTCTCAGCACAGTCTGCTTCTCCCCCCACTCCCACCCCCAGCCCCTGCTCGAGCATCTCAGATAGATAAATAAAAAATTCAAGAAATTTTTTTAAAAAGTTTCTCTCTCCCTCTCCTTCTGCCCCTCCCCCGCTCACACTCTCTAAATAAATGAATGAATGAATGAATAAATAAATAAATAAAATCTTTTTTAAAAAACTTTCTAAGCACATGACTTTTTGAATGGTGATTTGTCACTTTGTGATGGTAGTGGTTTTAGAATTTTTAGGCTTGAACTGCTTCAACTTTGCTTCTACTCATCTGAACACTTTTAGGAAAATTGAAATCTATGAAAGTCTCTGCAAAATTCAAATGTACACAATGATTGGTCTGAGTAATAAACTGTACTACAGTAGTACTCAAAATTGGCTTTAAAAGTTTTCCCTTCTAAGGGGTGCCTGGATGGCTCAGTCGTTAAGTGTCTGCCTTCAGCTCAGGTCATGATCCCAGGGTCCTGGGATCAAGCCCCACATCGGGCTCCCTGCTCAGCGGGAAGCCTGCTTCTCCCTCTTCCACTCCCCCTGCTTGTGTTCCCTCTCTCACTGTCTCTCTCTCTCTTTGTCAAATAAATAAATAAAATCTTTAAAAAAAAATGTTATCCCTTCTGGTTTCTTCTATGAGTTTTTCATTGAAGTCCTTAAAACCTAAACCAATTTAACAAAACTAAACTTATACAAAATTTTCATAAACACATCAATCAAATATGTACTTTTATTCACATAAAAATAAGTTTCTTATTGTCCTCTTCTCTACTCATCAAGGACAATGACATTATGAAAAAGCTAATCCACTAGTCCAGCCTTCCATACCACCTTCTACTCTCTCACTGAAGTGTTAGTTAGGTAATTGCTCTTCTTAACACTTTTCACATGCTCCCTTTTCATCTCCAATAATTAGGTGCAAATTCTCAAGCATGATGTACAAGCCCTGTATGTTCCTGGTCTATCTTATCTCTCCAGCCTACAGTCTTGCCAAGATCTCCTTTCCATGCCCCAAGCATCCTAGCCCTTCCCCTCTCGGCCATTCCGACGATGTTGGGCTCCCCAGCACACTACACAGAGCATGCCTCTGCAGAGAACATCCTTCTCCTCTTTGTCTTCCTGACTGTCCTTCAAAGACCAGTTCACCCACCATCTTTTCAAAACAGCTGCCCCCAAGTCCCCTCCTCTCTTGTCCTCCTCTTTGTTAGCTCTGTTCCTTGCGTAGGCATGGATGGTTGCAACCACCTAAGCAGGTGAGCAATTTATGTGTTTATTTAGCTGTTTCCCTTCCCAGGCTGTGAGCCCCCCAAGGACTATGATTCTGTTCTGTTCACATTTGTGTGCCCACAGCTGGCATTGTGCCCGACATGTAGTAGGTGATCAGTAAACATTTTGTGAATAATTGAAAAAAAATAAGGATACCCAACCAATGTCCAAGAACCAGTATTGACACAGAACAGAATCATTCAGAAACTCATAAGGGACATTTTGTTTGATGCTATATATTACTGTGAGTAAAAATGACCCTTAGAATAATTGGTTCTTGAAGTGTTTATGAATAATCTAGAAAAGGGGAGGCCATCTTCAAGCCACATATTAAACAAATGAAAGCATTAGTGGCAAATGTATTTTATTGCCTTTAATAAAATATGTCAATGCTTATTCTGCCTTTATAGAAAAATAGTTAACTGAAATATCCTACTGATCATGCCACTTCCCTATCATTCTAGATTAAAAGGGACTTGGTGACACTCCAAATCTGTATTAAAATATATTTCATCTCACAGGCAACTTTTACATAAACAAAATGTATTTTAGAACCTGTCAAAATCGGTGATGAAAATAATTACAACACTCCTATTTTAGAATCGAACACCTGGAGAAGGAACTCGGGCCAAGGTATCCCTGCAATAGAAATGTCCTGATGGAGGGCACAGCCCTGTGCCTGCAACTGTCCCTCACCTGGGAAATGTTGGGAATACTTAATATCTTAGCAGTCCCCTTAAATTTCCTTTCCTCACACGGTTACTGCCTTAGACCCAGCAGCCCCTGGTTTCCTTGCACAAAAATGCATTTGGCACAGTTCAGCAAGCATGCTCTCAAGTTTGCAACCTCCTTCTTTGAAAAGATTGTTTTTTATCTTAAAACATATTTTTTTGCCCTAAATAGCTTCTGTTGTTTTCTTAAGCAAGTTTGAGACATTCGGAATTTTAATAGGTTCCGAAATAATATTCATGTGACTTTTTTTCTCTAATTGCTGTCTTACCTGATTAATGCATATTCCCCACTGTGGCCAACAGTTCCCAGCTGCCTTTACTGCTCCACCATATTGCATTGAATTCCAAAAAGGCACAAAGGAAAAAGGGATAGAAATGTGTAACTCTAAGGTTGGGCCACCTAACATAGGAGTGAGAAGTAACTTTCAAGAAAAGTAAAAGAGAACCCAGGATTCCTGCTCCAAGCCTTAGCTTGCTCAGTGTAAATTTTTCACAGATTTTGTGATGCCACTTAGAATTCTTTCCTGGCTTCTGTGGGAAATCTCAGCCGGGAATCTATATCTCCATAAATGTGCAATTATTTCCTTGAGCCTTGTACGTGCCTGCCAATACTGCATTATGATAATGCCGCACTCCGCGTATCCAGTCACTTGCTTTACCTTAGGGAACATTGTAACACAAGCTGAAAAACTAAGACGCACTTGGGCTGTGCCTAAAACCAACAGAAACCTGAGGGAGATGCATGAACCCAACACAAAACCGGAAGCCTCAATATCTTGAGTGTTTCTTCCCAACTCTTTTCACCCCTGACCCTTTCCTCCAGCCCATAATCAGCTTCTAAAGATTGCACATCCACACGCAGTGATCACAAGAATTGCCCACACACCCGCGCTTCCGAGTGAGATGGAGTCACCTGAACTTTTGCACCAGCGTCTTCCTGGCTCGTGCCCGGCACCGTGATGATCAGACACTGGCGCCAATATTTTTTTTTTAAAGATTTTTATTTATTTATTTGACAGAGAGACAGCGAGAGCAGGAACACAAGCAGGGGGAGTGGGAGAGGGAGAAGCAGGCTTCCCGCGGAGCAGGGAGCCGGATGCGGGGCTCGATCCCAGGACCCTGGGATCATGACCTCAGCCGAAGGCAGACACTTAACGACTGAGCCACCCAGGCGCCCGACACTGGTGCCAATATTATGATATCAGGGCACCTCCTCTGAAATCTAGGCTCCTACTGTCACCTCTATAGTTTCCACCTGTTCAAAGGGCAGGGCCCAGCAGTAGCCGTGTCTTCTTCAAGGAATCCATGCTGTTTTTCCTCCAGTTTTTTTATGTGCTGCAAAGCAGCATCTACATTTGCATTCTTTCCCTCCAGTGTTCACTTACAAAGAATGGACTCATCAACTGTTTCAGAGATCACCCTGAGGAAAATGTTTTCTGGGTCCCTGTTTTTATTTTCTTCTGTCCTTTCACACTGAAGGACACATGGAACACAAAGACAGTCTTATTTTAGGGAGCGGGTAGTCTTCCTTCAATAGCCAGCAATTTCTGTGAACTCTCTCATCATTGGTAAGCTTCCGGCTTGTGCTAGATTTCACCTCGATTTCTAAGAACATGAAGAAAATAATTACTTGGTTTTCTTGCCACGTCTTTGTCTTCCATTCATACTTCTCTATTGTGATTCTTGGATGGCAAATCTTTTCTTTTGCCATTTATCTATTCTTCATATATGATTAGACCTCTCAGTTTCCTTTCACAAGCAGAGAGTGGAACTGAGCACATTTAAATAAAGAGAAACTGTATTCTGAGCCACATTGCCAGCATACTGATGTATGCTGTCGCTGAGGCTGGCAAATCATAATTACTGGTACTTTTAAAAAGTAAAATGGTCTATAATCCTTAAATGTGATATATGAGGTGTTTTATTACTCCCCAGCACTCTAGTCTGCAATGGGCAACAGTTGCTTCTGTGAGATTCTTCTATAAAAACACCTAACAGTAGCAATTAGGAAAAATTCACACACACACACACACACACACATACACACACACACACAGGGAGGATGGGGGGAAAGAGAGAGAATTAGGATCTATATTCTCTCTCTTTCCATTTCCCTTTCCCCAGAATGATGATAAGAAATAGGAAAAATGGTCCAAAAGAACAGGGGGACAAGTCAGGAGACTGGATAATCCAAATTGGGCTCCTGAGGGATGGGGAGGGTGGCTGCATGTTTCTCCATGTGGCACACAACCCCACTGCAAGATGCAGGGGAATGGTGACAGAGGATCACTAGCCCCTTCTTGGTGGTTGCTTCTTCTTATTATTGTTGCTCTTTTTTTTAAGTAGAGGGCCCAAGATTCAAGGAGCCATCCTGCACTCATTTAAAATATAATGGTGGTAAAAATGATTTCAAGTATTTTCTTGAAAATTTTAAACCTGGGAATATTTTCTATCTTCACTTTATCTTTTGTGGTTTTTCCAAATGATTTCAGTTTTAAGTCTATCATTTTGCCAAAATAATAAAACATCTGGAAAATCCAACCAATACAGAAAAGTAAAAAACAGAACCTGACAGCCCTTCTCTATAGATAAGTTCTGTGAAGAGATTTGGCTGTATCATACTGGAATTTTTCTACACATTTGCAAATGTATGGATGTATCAGTATATATGTTTATATAGACATAGAATAAAATTTGTATATATAAACATATTTATAAGTATATGTGTTTCTGGATTTATATGTATTACTGAACATAGAACCAAACATGTATGGGGCAAATTTCAGAAATTGTGTTCAGGCTATATTTCTAGGTATATTTGTGTTTGTGTGAATGTACGTATATGTGTATGTGTGTGCATATATATATACATATATAAATGTATATAAATGTACATATATATTCACATACACATATGCATGTATTTACACATTTATCCATTATCCCTGGCACTGAAATTCCTCTCAGGATGGCAACTGCATTTATTTAAGAAAATTCTTTTGCAAAAAAATTCTTTTGCAAGGTCATTTGGGATGAGAGGTGAGACACTGAAGCCATAGGTATTTTCAAGAGACAGAGTAACACAAGAGATTAATTAATTTTAAAAATCACTATTATCTTCATTATGATTAACATTTATTAAATACCTACTATATGTCAGGTGCTATTTTAAGATGACTAAACCATTCCACCAGAGTATATGAGCAAAATGTGCTTCTGTCACAAGCAGAAAAGGATGGAGTGGCAGAAAGAACCCACAAGAAAGAGGCTGCCCAACTGAGCTCTAAGTGAGGAGCAAAGACAGTGAGGTGGCCCCAGAAGTGAGTGCCATCTTTTTCTGTCCACATTTCTTTTCTGTACCTTCTTCCCTAGAGCAAAAACAAATTCTGCTCATTTTTTCAGGCACAGAAACTTAGTCAGTCTTATTCTTGACTTTCATCAGCATATTTTTTTATCAGTGGAGGGGAATTTTGCTTTTGCTTTTATTTTTGTTTTGATTGTTAGTTCTCTTTTGGTCATAAAGAAAGTTTTACTTTTCACAGAAGCGAATTTATTAACATTTTCTTTATGGGTTCTGACTTTATGCCTGCTCATAAAGGCCCTCCACACCCTCCAAAATTATAAAAGTAATTTTTCTCCTTTTTTTTTTAGCACTTCTGTGCCTTTGTTTCTTACATTTAAGTCTTTGCTCTATCTGAATTTCTTCTGGATTATTTTGTATTTAAGAAGTAATGATCTATTAATTAATGGCTAACCACTTCTTTTAACATTATTTATTAATTTACCTTTTTCATTGATTGTACATGCCACTTTTCTTGATATACTGAAATCACATAAGTTCTTGCATTTATGTCTGAATTCTCTACTCCTTTCCATTGATTATACCACCCATTTCAGTATAAGTACCCTAATATATTAATTAAGGTCACTTCATAATGATAACAGCAATTTTATTTTGCTGATTTATTGAATGTTTTATTATGTGCTGATACTTTTTTTTTTTACATGTGGAACGTAAGACATAGAGAAGTTCAATAATTTACCCAAGTTCACACAGATAGTAAGTAGAGGAGCCAAGATTTGAACTAGATTGTCCAGCCCTAAAGATAACCTCTTGGTCGTTATTCTCAGCTGCCTCATGACACAACTTGATGTCATAAAGTTATTCTACTTTTGTGACTCTTCTCTCTCTGAATATTCCTTTATGTTTATTTTTCCAGATGAACTTCAGAATTATTTTTGACAAATTTTCCCCAGAATCTTGGGCTAGTTTTACATGGGGATCCTAGTGAATATACACATTGATTTAGGAAGAATTGATAAGTCTAAGGAGTCTTCCTTTCCATGAGTAAGGTATGCTTCTCTATTTATTTGTCTTCTTTTATATACTTCCACAGAGATATTTGCAAACATCTTTATGGTGACAGGACTTTGTCCATTTTATTTCCTAATTATTGGTTATATAAGAAAACTATTAACTTTTATATATTAATGTCAAGTAGTACTAAGGGTAATGGCATCCTAGTCTTATCTGTGATTTTAACATGAATGCTTCCAGTGTTTGCCATACATATAGTCCTATGTTTTTATTTTAAAGATATATTCTTAAATACTAAAGGAATATTCCTTTATCCTTATTTTCCTACGATTTCTTTAAAGTCAGAAATAGACATTAACTTATCAAATACCTCTTCTATACCTATCAACATGATTATATCTTTTTACCTTTTGGCCTACTAATAAGGTGAATTGTCAATAAATATCCTAATTAAGCCTTTCTTAAGGTCTTAAAGAATAAACTCCATGTGGTTTTGTCTACTTTTTTAGTTTATTACTGGATTTTATTTGCCTTGTTATTTAGAATTTTTGCATAGACATTCACATGTGAGACTAGCCTATAATTTTCTTTTCTGTGCTATTTTGGTCAAAATTTATATGCTGGTTTTATAAAAAACTTGTCTTTCTCTGTGTTCTAGTACAGTTATAAAGGCATCAGAATTATCTATTTCTTGAACATTTGAAAGAATTCACTCGGATCCCAATACTTCTCAAAGGAATAGCTTGTAGAAAGCCTGAATAGAGCAAAAATAAATCTATAAACAAAGCCGGTACCATTTTGACAAACATACTAGTTGGCTCAGACCTCCATAGCTTGGGAACAGACTAGATTTAGGTAAATCAAAGAGGTTATCCATAGAAAGGACACAGAGTACAGCCAAGACGCACAACAAAGAAATTAGCAACATCATCCAGGAGAGCCAGAGATACAAGTTTCTGGACTCCAAAAATTCTCTCTAGCGATGCACAACTGTTGATGGTACCAGAAGCCTAACTGCTCTTCTTCCTGTCAGTCCTAATCTGAAAGTGGGCTAGAGATTACCTCACCTGTGCTGAGGACCCTTCATCCATCATGGAGTTCTACAGGCCATGGTACAATCTCAAAAACAAGCACACCATTCTCCACCTCCCGGGGTCTTCCAGCTGGGTTCGAGTTCATTTCTGAACTTAGTGTTGGGAACCAGAACACAGGGCAGTTTTTTCAGATTACCATGCTAGCAATCTTTAGAACAGTCTGGGGTGTGTGTGTCTCTACCTAGCTCTTAAAGATAAAGAGAGTAGTTTCAAGATAGCCTACTGTATTGGAAAACTATGTTCTTGCCAGATCACAATCTTCTCGAGCCTGAGCTCCAGATCTCATACAACCCCAATAGCTCTATACAGTACCTGATAACCCAAAAATGATTTTCTAATTTTCCGTAGGTTTCTGTCTCCCTTCTCAAATCTCACATAAATGCATAAAATGATGCACTTTAGACATAGTAAAAATGTTTTCAGATTACCTTTATACCCACTGCTGCTCTATGCTCTGGTGTTAATAAAGCTTTCTTCTCCCTGAGTTTGAAGATAACATAGACATTAGATAGCAAAATTGTGGTAGGAAATGTACTTCATGACAAAGGATATAAAATAAATAAAGGAAAGGAGACAGAATAACAGAAAGCAAGTTCAATGAGAAGTTAATGCACTTGCAAGGCTTGGTTTGGAGATTGGTGGGATGTAAAGCTGGGTGATAAATTAGGGCTAGATGTTGAAAACTTAGCTGATTTTATTTCAGGAGCGACACGGACAAATTCACATTTTGAAAAGCTCCACCTGGCATCCATGGGGAAATGTGCGTTAGAGATGGAAGAGCTGAGAGTGGGGAGAGCAGGGCCGAGGGCTGATGAAGGCTCCATAAAGCCAAGGCAGGAGGCATAAAGGGAGCACAGACTTAAGATGTATTAGGAAGAAGAACTGGCAGGACTTAGTCACAAACTAGATATGGGGGACTGAAGAAGACAAAAGAAGCAAGGATAAATCCTAGTTTTATGAGACTCACTCAAACAAGGAGCACAGGATGAAAGTTCTGTTGTGGACAGCGTACCTCTAAAGTAACTGTGGGAATCTGTGTGGCAATCTTTACCTAGCAGTTCTGCTGGGGAATCTGGGTTGCTTAGTTGCTAAACAAAAAAGAAAAGAAGAATCTCAAGGATAGGGGGAGGTTATTTTAAGGACACTGGAAGTTGAGCCACAAGGGAAGTTAAAGCCAAAAAGAAGTTATTCTTCCCATCATCCACCTCTCAACATTCTCAGTCTTTCCAGGCCACAGGCATCCACTCTCAACCCTAAAGTCAGAGAGATTTTCCTAAAACAAGTTGGATCAGGCCACTCCTGACTAATACCCATGACCCTGAAGGCAAGGCTCACAATTCTTAATTTGGTCTTGGACAACGCTTATGGTCAAGCTCCAGCATAGGTCTCCGCCTCATCTCCTATAACTCTGCTCCTTACAACTGATGGATAAACAGAGGATTAAAGGAAAAATAAAGTGATAGAGAGATGATCTCTCATCTTTTTTTTTTTTCTGCCCATCTGCTGCACTCCAGATCTACCTCCTCTAGGAGGATCCAAATCCTGCTCCTCTCCTGTAACTTTTTTTGCGTGTGGCTCTGGCTTATACAGACTCCCCTGAAATATTTTTTAATAACATGAAGCAAAATTTCCTTACTGCCCATGTTGTTATTCCAGATTCCCATGAGAGAGAATCTGAGTAACTCAGGATGAAGTTCAAGTGACCACTTTCTTCCAATAAGCTGTGGACAAGGGTCAATGTCACATAGAAAGTAAGAAGCCTTCCCAGGGCAATGGGGACAGTCAAGCTCACAGAGAAGGAGGTGTGGGCACCAAGGAAGTGATCAACTTCTCTATCCCAATTCTGCCTTCTTTGGGTGTGATTATTTTTCTAATTTCTCAATTTCTACTTACATTTTGTTCTAATATTATAAAGTATCAGTACCACTCACGCAGTTTTTCAGTCTCAACCAATTTAGTATTATACGTGAATCTGATATGCATGCTCTTGTTTTCCTTTATCCCGATCACTAGTGAAAACATTTTATTTTATTTATTTTTATTTTTATTTATTTGACAGAGAGAGCACAAGTAGGCAGAGCAGCGGGCAGAGGCAGAGGGAGAAGCAGGCTCTCGCTGAGCAGGGAGCCCGACGTGGGGCTCCATCCCAGGACCTGGGATCATGACCCGAGCTGAAGTCAGCCGGCCAACTGACTGTGCCACCCAGGTGTCCCTGTGAAAACATTTTAAAGAGAAATTTGGTTTCCTACTGTAGCATTACAGAAATCTCAGACCTCTTCCCCCAAAAAAAGTGTGTTTGGAAGAAAAATGTTGTTAAAAATCAGGAAGCTAAAAGCACGAGGTTATTGACTATCTTTGTCTGTAATAATAGATGGTAATACTAATTGTTGTTCAGAAGTTGCATATTGTTTTAATTTTCTCAAGGGTAAAATATGAATGTAGACATGGAGAGATTTTTAATATTCCGTTTCTACACTCACTGTATGAGCTTTGCAAATTATTTGATTCTATAATAAAATGCATCTTCCTTTTTTTGAAAGGATGTGGCCCTTTTTAAAGGAGAAACAGTTTTAGAAGGTAGCAAAAAATATCACAACCTAGAAAAACTCATTTGAAATTAAGTTGTCTATTTGCAAGTGAATGAGGTGCTATTTCTGTCCATTTCAATATAATCAGCATTCTGCCTCCAGAAATATTCAAATTTTCATTGCAAATTGCCCCGATGAAGTTCTGCATTTCTCATAACTCAAGACTTAGAACTCACCCCTGGCTCATGGGCTCTTTTAGCATTTATATGAGACTTTAATAACATTTGGAAGATAAGTACCTCCTTCCATCCATACCAGTTGGTTGGGAAATACAGCTAAAAACTAAAAATAAAATATCATGTTACAGAGGCGTGAGGTGGAGGTCATGTAAATAGTTGATCAAATTGAATGTAAACAGTATGTAACAATATGTTGTACAAAGAGGATGAAAGAGATCCTGAACTTGGGACTTGCCAAACCTAAGCTCCATCTTTGAAAGGACACTTCTAATCTCCAATTAGATGTTAAAATTCTTTTATATCTTGGACTTAAAATATAACCCCTGGACACAACCTAGAGAGTCAACTTCAAGAGATGCCAGGATGAATTTTTCTTCCTACCCCACTCCAAACTATTTCATATTCCACCTTGTCCTTCCACAGAGCTGGCAAATGTACAGTTAGAGGGCTATCCCTTTGGATTAGGCATTGCCATTTCCAGGCAGTGTCTTTAAAAATGCAGATTCTCCTAAGAGATGTAACATAGAACATCAGTGACATGATCACCTGAAAAGGTTTACCAAAAGCTGTGCAGAGAGAATAGGATAGCAAGGGGGTGAGGAAGAAGCAGAAAATGGGTTTTCAGTGTTGCTTGAATTCAGGGGATTCAGCTGATGCTTTCCTTAGTGAAACACTTCTAATAACTAACAAAAGTGTTTCAGGTTCAGTTTCTTTATCTCCAGACTTATTTAAATCATGAAACTAACCTGATCAGACAACCCACATAATTTGGATTATGTTTGTACCAAAAGGCTTTCCTGCCACATTAAATGCAGTGATTACCACCACCTTCACTACACGTGGAGAGCTCAAATAGCCAATGTGAGTTCATTTGCTAGTCAATCATGATCTTGTTCTCATTTTCTAAATCAACGTAGAGTTGATATGAAAACAGATATAAACGACTGTACCTGGATGTGCTTTTGGGATTGGAACTGGGCATCAGAACAAAGCTGGCCCATTAGATTTTTTTCTCCCAAAGCATCTGTAATGAAGGAGTTAAAGAGGAAGGGAGAAAGACAGATCCTGTGTGACTGGGATTGGGACAATTCACTGGACCGTGTGGTGTGACCACTGCTCTTTGAACCCAGAAGTGAGAAAAAAATCACACTGTTAGGAGCAGAGTGTGGTGGGGATACACAGAGGGTCTGGACAGTTTTGTGATTCCCAGCCCCAGTTCCACACTGAGTCCAGCTGGGGTCCATGAGACACCCTATGCCCACATAATGAATTTCCCACCACTACCTTTTCATTTTTGTTTTCAGTCAGTCTGAACTGAATTCTGTAGCTTGCAAACAGGGTTGAAACTAATACAGTTCTTATGATGGTTCTGCAAATACACCCCGACCTGTAACGGTAGGCTACACTAAGATGTCAGAATGGAGAATTTCACATAAGGGCATCCCCAAAAGGGGATGCTTTGTTCTAGCTAAGGGTCCATGTGTATTTCAGAAGAATGGCATGCATGTTACCCAGAAGACTGTGCAGTTGGCCACTCTTTTCAGAGTTAGGGTCTATCATTGGTATACCAAGAACATGAAATTAGACAAATAGGATTGTCCTCTGAAGACATAAAACATAAAATCAACGCACAGTGGATCAGATTAGACACACGACAAAATATCATTTATAAAAATCAATGTGGTCCATATACCAAAAATTGATTTTAACATGACTGAAAGGAGCAATTATGCTAATTGAATTTTGAGATGACTTTGATCATCAGCAGCTTGGGCCTGGGCTGGTAGGTTTCTGGTTTAAAAATAAAATATGAAACTCTCAAAAGGTATAGAACTTACAAAAAGACATATTTTCAGGGGCACGTAGGTGGATCAATTAGTTAAGCATCTGACTCTTGATTTCGGTTCAGGTCATGAACTCAAGGTTGTGGGACCGAGCCCCATGTCAGGCTCTGCACTGGATGTGGAGCCTGCTTAATATTCTCTCTCTCTCTCTCTCTCTTTCTCCCCCTGTCCCTCCCCTTGTACGGGCTCGCTCTCTCTCTGTCTCAAAAAAAAAAAAAAAAGAAAAGAAAATGAGAAAATGAACAAGGCTAGAATAAGACAGGCCATAGGTTTAAAAAAAAAGAAATATTTTATGGGGCACCTGGGTGGCTCAGTCATCAAGCGTCTGCCTTCAGCTCAGGTCATGATCCCAGAGTCCTGGGATCAAGCCCCACATCGGGCTTCCTGCTCTGCAGGAAGCCTGTTTCTCCCTCTCCCACTCCCCCTGCTTGTGTTCCCTCTCTCAGTCTCTCTCTCTGTCAAATAAATAAATAAAATCTTTAAAAAAAATATTTTAGATTGGCTTTATCTAGGTGGATATATTATGACTTTTTATGTTAAAAGTATCTATAAAATTATGACTTTTTATATAAAAAGTATCTATATAAAATTGACACACTATTTTCAACTTTGATATTCCATAGTAATTTAAGACAAGAAGAACCACATGTAACATTACCATATTTTCATCAGTAATTACACAGCTCTGTATCTAATGATAAAGGTTGAATTGTGTTAAAGGAATTGGCAATATATTTGCCTCTAGAGAAATATAGCATAGTCCCCTTTATATACAGATTCCTTTATACCACATCACATTTACTTTGGTCCTATATATATTTAAATGTTTGAAGTGCCTTAGACTCTTGACATCTTTTCAAAATAAAACTTTGTTAAGTTCTAATAAATTTTGTGTAAAAACTTGAATAAAATCAAAGAGCAAGCCATGATTTATAGCTAAGAGGACAGTTAGTAGAAGTATGGGTGGAAAAGTATATGCTTTAAAACACAAAAAATATTACATAGTAATTAGAACAGTGGTTCTCAAATTGTGGTCCTTTAAAACTTGGGGATCCCAACCCCTTTTCAGGGGCTCCATGGAGTCAAAATAATTTTCTTAATAATTGTAAAATGTTATTTGTCTTTTTCTTTTACTGTGTTGACATTTTGGTGCAAAAATAATAGCGAATAAAATTGCATGTGCAGAGGAGAAGCAAGATGGCGGAGGAGTAGGAGACCTAAATTTCATCTGGTCCCAGGAATTCAGCTAGGTAGGTATCAAACCATTCTGAACACCTACGAACTCAACAGGAGATTGAAGAAAAGAATAGCAGCAACTCTCTGAACAGAAAAGGGACCACTTTCTGGAAGGTCTCTTCTGATTTGTATAGTGTATATTTTTCTGGGGTCATTGTTACCCTGTTAGCATTTTGTTCTCTCATTCATCTATTATCATCTGGACAAAATGACAAGATGGAAAAAATCACCTCAAAAAAAAGAACAAGAGGCAGTACCGACTGCCAGGGACCTAATCAATACGGACATTAGTAAGATGTTGGAACTAGAGTTCAGAATGACGATTGTAAAGATACTAGCTGGGCTTGAAAACAGCGTGGAAGATACTAGAGAAACTCTGGAGAAATAAAAGACTAAAATCTAACCAAGTCAAAATCAAAAAGGCTATTAATGAGGTGCAATCAAAAATGGAGGCTTGGGGCGCCTGGGTGGCTCAGTTGGTTAAGCGGCTGCCTTCAGCTCAGGTCATGATCCTGGAGTCCCGGGATCAAGTCCCGCATCGGGCTCCCTGCTCAGCGGGAAGTCTGCTTCTCCCTCTGATTCTCTTCCCTCTCATGCTCTGTCTCTCATTCTTTCTCTCTCAAATAAATAAATAAAATCTTTAAAAAAAAAAAATGGAGGCTCTAATGGTTAGGGTAAATGAGGCAGAAGAGAGAATTAGTGATATAGAAGACCAAATGATGGAGAATAAAGAAGCTGAGAAAAAGAGAGATAACAACTACTGGATCATGAGGGCTAAATGCCCCAATCAAAAGACACAGACTATCAGATTGGATAAAAAAAAAGACCCATCAATATGTTGTCTGCAAGAGACTCATTTTAGACCCACAGACACCTCCAGATTGAAAGTGAGGGCGTGGAAAACCATTTACCATGCCAATGGACACCAAAAGAAAGCTGGGGTGGCAATCCTTACATCAGACAAATTAGATTTTAAACCAAAGACTATAATAAGAGATGAGGAAGGACACTATATCATACTTAAAGGGTCTATCCAACAAAAAGATCTGACAATTGTAAATATCTATGCTCCTAACATGGGAGCAGCCAATTATATAAGCCAATTAATAACAAAAGCAAAGAAACACATCAACAACAATACAATAATAGTAGGGGACTTTAACACTCCCCTCTCTGAAATGGACAGATCATCTAAACAAAAGATCAACAAGGAAATAAAGACTTTAAATGAGACACTGGACCAAATGGACTTCACATATATTCAGAACATTCCATTCCAAAGCAACAGAATACACCTTCTTCTCTAGTGCCCATGTTCCAGAATAGATCACATCCTAGGTCACAAATCAGGTCTCAACTGGTACCAAAAGACTGGGATCATTCCCTGCATATTTTCGGACCACAGTGCTTTGAAACTAGAACTCAATCACAAGAAGAAAGTCGGAAAGAATTCAAATACATGGAGGCTAAGGAGCATCCTACTAAAGAATGAAT
>NC_138373.1:55569982-55600330 GCF_054177405.1 Leptonychotes weddellii | reverse complement strand
GACATTGGGGAAGGTATATGCTATGGTGAGTGCTGTGAATTGTGTAAGACTGATGAATCACAGACCTGTAACTCTGAAACGAATAATATATTATATGTTAAAAAAGAAAAAAAAAGAAAAAGAAGATAGTAGGAAGGGAAAAATGAAGGGGGTGGAAATCGGAGGGGGAGACGAACCATGAGAGACTATGGACTCTGAGAAACACTGAGGGCTCTAGAGGCGAGGGGGGTGGGGGGGATGGGCTAGCCTGGTGATGGATATTAAAGAGGGCACGTATTGAATGGAGCACTGGGTGTTATATGCAAACAATTAATCATGGAACACTACATCGAAAACTAATGATATAATGTATGGTGATTAACATAACATAATAAAAAATTTTTTTAAAAAATTGCATGTGCTTGGAGCACCTGGCTGGTTCAGTCGGTTGAGCATCTGACCCTTGATTTCTGCTCAGGTCATGATCTCAGAGTCTTGGGATCAAGCCCACATTGGGCTCCCCACTCAGCAGGGCGTCCGCTTCTCTCCTTCTCCCTCTGCACCCTCCCCATGCTTGCACTCATGCACATGTGCTCTCTCTCTCTAAAATAAATAAATTTTTTTTCTTAAAAACTGCAGTCCTTTGGCATGAATCAAGGCACTGGCACCAAATTACACTATCCTGGTTGTTATCATAGTCTTCACCACCATACACCTAGAGTTTAAAAAATCCACTTTCACTGAAGACTGTTCTTGATGCTGCGGTAAACATGATTAAATCTCCACCCTTGAGTACTAGGTAATGAAATGAGAAGTACTCAAAAAGTACTTGTTCTTCACACCCTCATAAAATAGTTGGCTCAAGGAAAAATACTTGTGCAAGCTGAACTGGCTGGTTTGTTTTTTTTTCTCATGGAACATCATTTTTACTTCAAAGAATGAGTGACAGAAAATGACAGTTATTCAGACCTAAGCATGAGCAGATTTTTTTCCTAATGTATAAAAGGAGTCTGTCACATCAAAGAAAACAATTGGCAGTACTGTTGCCAAAGATAAAATTCAAGCTTTCAAGCAAAATTTGGAATTTTGGAAAATTCATATCTACCACCATAAACTTTTAAAAAATTTAGGATAATATCAATAGTGATTTTCATGAATATGATTTTTTATATTATGTAATTAAATATGTCAATATTTGGACTATCAATCAATAAATAATTCAATAAATCAGTATTTTCTACACAACCCAAAAGTAATGTTACAAAATCATACACAGCTAAAAGACCCATTCAAAATGTAAGACAGACCAGTGGAATTTAATGTAGCAGAGTACCAAAACTTCACTGATAGGGTTTCAGATTCCCCAGTGCAACTCACTTATCTGAAAAGGCTACCAAAATACTCTTTTGCCAACTGCATATCTATGGGAGGCCAAGTTTTCTTCATATATTTTAATCAAAACAACATATCACAACACATTGAATGCAGCAGTAGATGCATAAATCTACCTGCACATGTATATCTTGTATGGATACAATTTCCCTATTTCTCTCATTTGATAAAAGATAATTTAGCTGACTGAAAATTTTATGTTCTTCAGAGAAAATCTGTTTGGAGCATTTTATATGGAATGATTCTGTGATTTCACAAGAGCTTATATTTAGAAAGAAACAGTGTCCCTAAGCAAATATTTGTGGGGTGATAGATGAGTGGTAGAATTCTACAGATGAGTCTAAGATGTCCCAGAGACTGAGCAGATGTCTAATTGGAAAGGAAAGGGATCCTTTCTCTTAAACAAAAGCAAAACTAAAACTAAAACAAAACCCATGCTTTTTGTTTTTGCTTTTGTTTGAGGGAAGGGGCATGTCCTGAATCAAGGGTTCTGTGATGTACAAATGTCTCTTTCAAAAGAAAGGGTGCTGGGAGAGAATATCTGGGGGTCTATGTATAGGATAATAGAGAATGGGGAAAATTAGAGAGTTTCAAGCAGTGGACATATAAGTTTGAGTTAAGAGCTTTGAGAGAGGAAGTGCCATGTATCCTTCAGCAAAATGATTTTGAGGAAAGGGTCCTGTGATGAGGAATTGCTCCTGTTTTTCTTGCCTCTCCTTTTCTAGTTCACACAATCCTTCTCCCAGATCCCCCACATGTCTTTATTTTTTTTTAATTTATTTATTTGGAGAGAGAGAGAGTGCACATGAGTGCCACGTGAGGGGGGTAGGGGCAGAGGGAGGAGAGAGAGAATCTCAAGCAGACTCCCCACTGAGCATGGAGCCCCACTCAGGGCTCGATCCCAAGACCCTGAGATCATGACCTGAGCCAAAATCAAGAGTTGGATGCATAACCACCTGAGCCACCAAGGCACCCCCCCCCGATGTCTTTAGATGGGAGTATGTTATTGCTGAAAAGCAATAAACATCAATTCCCTCTCTTGGGAAGACCTTGGCTAATAACAAGTCCCCTATATATATATATATTAAAAACCATTTTTTGTGATAAAGCAGGAGATGCTCTAAAAATGGACAAAAAATGGTCAATCTAATTATAATTGATGTTAAAAATCGGAGAAATGATAAACATTCTTTACCATTCTGTATTTTTTATGAGCTCTCTGAGGCAGACTGATCCATTAGAAATATTTCTCAGAGGATTTGCAAGATGAAAAGGTCATAAAAAATCCTTCACAGTTTCTCTTTATTTTGCCTTTTGAAATACTTGTAAACATTTATATGAGGTTTTCAGGAGATTCAATTTGTAGTCAAGGTCTTTGAAGATAGTCATCAGTTTCTGCTTCCTTTAAAACTCCAAAATTACACTAACACAGCCTCTTCTGACATGTGGCTATTGGTCTGATTTAAAACTTGCTGGCTTAAACTTGTACATTCAGTCCTATGCAGCCTGAATTCTAAATACAACCCATTTCTCCTTAAGACAAGATTCAGTGGAATGTGAATTCTACACAGAATTTCACACAATTTTAAATGTTCACCTTAAATTTACTGCCTAAATTTCTTAAAATAATGGGTTTTTAAATTATATAATTAAGTCACTGGGTCGTTAACTACTACTAAACTTAACATGATCAGAGACAACTATTTTCAAATCTCATTTTGGTGCTGCAAAGCCTCCAATGGACTTATTATTTCAAATGGAATCAATACCCAGTTTCCTGGAAGAACAGCACTTGATGAAAAACTAATTATGCCTCTGACATCAGGTGCCATATTTCCCACCTGGTTTCAAGTTTTCAAATAGAGGCTCAAGGAACCAAGCCTTGGATTTTTTCCTGGCCCCATAGGAGTGGATTAGAGGCTCCCTGGCTGGGACAGAGCTCTGTGTCTGTGTTTTCTCACCATCCAACTGTTCATCTTGTTGCAGGCCCCTCCTTTGAGTAGTTTTCTGAGATGAACCTGTTTCCCATCTGGCCTGTTCTTCCTGCAGCTTTGACTTGGCTCTCCTTGGACCCCACTTCCTGTCCTGCCTCTGCCAGCCCTCAGAATTGGCCTCCCTGCTAAAGCAATGAGGAGTGGGAACATCAGCATAGAGAAACCACATCCACATCTTTCATTTCCTTCACTTCACATTTGCTCAGTTGCCCCATTGATCACACCCTACAGCAATCACATTTTAGTCTCTTGCCTTCTTTCCAACCCACTATTCTTTCATACTCTTCCTTAAAAATAATGTCCTTGGCCGCTCTTCCCTCCTCTCACCCCTTGTCCACCGTCTGTCTTCTGATCTTCTTTCCTCCTAATCTGTCTGTTTCTATGTCTCCTCTTTTTATTTTATGCTCTTCCATTTTTCTCTTCCACTTTTTTTCTTCTTTTTCCTTCACTTCCTTTTCTGCCACAACCAAAGTATTTACTCCAGTACTTGCCAAGCAACAAGCATTGCCAAATGTGTGGTTTTGAATCAGACAGCCCCTATATTGGAGCTTTCTATCTGGGAAACCAGATGAGAAAATACCAGGTACTCACAATGGTTTCAAATTAGTAAAATTTGCTACAGCATATTATGAAATGATCTTGCACCATTGTCCTAGGTTGCTCTTTGGGGCTCTGTTCTGATTCTCCATGAGAATCTCACCAACCCTTGATGCTGGCACACAGAACCTGGCCTTATAGTTCTAAATCCTCATCAATAACACTTACCAGCCAGAGGAACTGCATCTCGTCAGTCATGCAGACTGTTTTCCTTCTATATGCCTAATATTTGCGTTAGTACTACCCTTGGAAAGTCTGTTTTTCCAAACACTGCAGAACTTTTTAAATGGAAAGTCCCAGCTTAATCATAAAAAAAGAAGAGCATTCTAAAATGAGAACATGTTAAGGTATATAATTCAGTTCTGAAAATCCTTGAGAGAAAAAAATTCATTGTAAATGTTCTGTTAGAAAGTTGTATTTGCATTGTGACAGGGCTGTTCCAAAGGATATAATGTATACATGGGTATCCTTAAATATACAGAAATGATTCTGCATTTGTTGTATCATATTCTGAGTGTTTAAGATTTGGCTAGTCATGAGAAATGACCTGTTTAAGGAGCTCAAGAAGCCATGAGTGGCCATGACATTACTTCTGCTGAGGTAATTAGAGCGCCAGCTCTTTAAAAGGAGTGATGCTTCATCCTGAAAAATTACCTGCTACTGAAAATTTCCTTAAACTGTTCCATATTCCATTTCAATTTCTGTATCAGATCTAGTGTAGAATGAGTTTATAGCACCTTAGGCAGAAGTGATAATGAAAATATTTAACAAATATTTAACGTTTGGTGGGGAGTGAACACTGACTGCTCAGAATGGAAGCCCAACCAATCAGAACAGACACCAAAGTGGTGCCCACCTGCTAGTATCAGCTCCAGTTTTGGAAACCCATAAGCAATGAATCCAAGAAACTGGCTGTGTCGATGTTTTGAGTTGCATGTATTTGTAATGTGCCTTTTTCTTGTATAAAAGAAAAAGTGGTTTGGGTAAGTAGAAATTGGGAAAGCCCGACTTCTTAAAGTAAATTTAAAACTCAAAACTGTAAAATTATACAACTTAAAATTGTAAATTAAATTATCAATCAAGAGTTTCCTACTTAGTAGACGGGGCCTAGTGCAATGCTTGAATAGCATAGGTAAATAGGTACATTAAATTGTGGTATTAGTAGTATATCTTTTTATCACCAAAAATTTATCAAGAATTTATTGAAAATCTATGACCACCCTGAGGACCTGTTTAGGTAATTCAGAGACTTCACAATAATATCTGACAATGTGAAAAAACAAATCAGTTGAGCACTCACAGAAAGTGATAAAAAGAAGTTGGTGAATCCATAAAGTAGAAGATACCCATAGATAGGAGACAAAGAAAAGGAAGTAAACTTGGAAATGCTGAATTAAAGGGGAAGTAAAAAACAAGCCAAGAAAATTTAGTAGGCTAAAAATAGATTTGGTGAAACTGCATAACACTATAGCGAGAAGACAGTCAATAGTTTAGAAACAGGAAATGAAGAACTACAGTGACCCAGTGATTTAGAGCAGTGCTCAGCAAAACTTTCAGTGTCTTCTATTGCTCAGGATAAAAGCAGCCCTTTAAAAAGTCATGCAGGCATGACCTCCAAGAACCTAGGTAGGCCCATGAAGCATGTGGATTCTGAGGCACCTCCTCCACCACACCCACACCCCGGCCTTCGGATTCAGCTTGTTCCAGAAGCCTATGGTTTTCAGTTGGCATCAGATGACAAAAATAAAGTGATGAAACAGGTGGCATAATTTAAACATAACTATGGCGCCTGGGTGGTGCAGTTTGTCGAGCGACTGACTCTTGGTTTTGGCTCAGGTCATGATCTCAGGGTCATGAGATTGAGCCCCACATAAGGCTCCGGGCTCAGCATGGAGTCTGCCTGAAATTCTCTCTCCCTCTCTCTCTGCTCCTCCTGCTCATGCTCTCTCTAAAATAAATAAATAAAATCTTTTAAAAAGAATAAAAAATAAATAACTACAGCTACCAAGAAAGTGAGTGTTGCCCTATGGGAAGAGGAGGGAGAGAGGGAAGAGAGAAAGAATTATTCCTCTCATTTCCACAACCCTGCATTTCACTTACAGGGGGTGGGGAGGTGGTATTCTACAAACCACTTACAGGGGGTGGTTTTGGTTAATTTGGATACACAAATGTATACAAAATAGTCAAATACCTACCTGTTGATAATATTGTTTTTAGCCAATTACATATATATACTTAAGACATGCATTATTAAACCTTTTTTAACTTACCAATGTTGATTTTTTCCACCCTCACATTATATTTCAAAAAATTGAATTCAAATTATTCACCTGTGCCTTTGACATCATCGTCTTCGCCCTTATTCAAGTCATTTTTGGAGTCATTGAGTACAGTTTTCCAGAGCATATTGTTGTTACATTTTATAAGTATGACTTTGACTGTGAAATATTCATTCCAAGCCATGAATAACCATTCACAGAATATTGTCAGCTAACTTTTTCATTCATCTTAGAGTTGCATGTTCTTGATCTCTAAACATTACCACTCAATGTATGAATCTTTAGAAAAATATGTTAAATATTGAGTAAATACAAAATATTTATAACACCTGTTGGAGTTATAACTACTCTAAGTCTAAAAAAAATGTCATACATCCTACACTTAGCATAAGAAATGAGCATTCCCTTGCCTTTTGGAGCCCTCTGAGGGCTAATCTCACTGTCCTTCCTCCTTACTCACTCCACTCCCATTGGTATTTCACCCTTTTAAAGTTTGTGCTTGTCATTACCTTACTTTTAGTTCTGGTTTTAGCACTATGATTTTATCCTTGTACACATATGGTTTCATTTTGCACATCTTTTATTTCTTTAAAAATGAAATAATGCGTATTCTACAACTTGTTTTGGGCATGATATTATATTTCTAAGATTCATCCGTGTTGAATGCACACGACTATAGGTCATTTATTTTCATTATTGCAGCATTCTATTGGTTGACAAGTATGTATTCATCCTTCCTCCTTGATGGATATTTAGGTTGTCTCCAGGTTTTGCCACTACAAACAATGCTTCTATGAATATTATTTTGATGTCTCAGTGACCATTTAAGAGATTTTTCCTAGGGTGTTTTATTGGCTTGAGTACAGGTGCAGAGAACAGAATCTATTCTATATAATCTAAATATAAAGGATCTATTACAAAGTATTAAACAGATAAGTTAAACTTCCTATTACAACTCACAGCTATAAAAAAGAATGGAGATTACTTCTATACACTAGTATGAAGTGATTATCAAAATATAATCCTAGCTGGAAAAAAACAAGATGGGGAAGAATATACATTGTATTTATCTAAGAAAAGGAGAAGAAAGAAAGAAAGAAGAAAGAAAGAAAGAAAGAAAGAAAGAAAGAAAGAAAGAAAGAAAGAAAGAAAGAAAGAACACTTTTACTTTTAAAGGATAACTTATAAAATACATCAAAGTATTACCTATAGAGAGAGAAGAGCCAGAGACAGACACTTGAGTTTTCTGAATACAACATGTGTTTTAGACTTGACTTTGGAATCATGTAAATATTTTACATAACTTTAAAACAAATCAAAATGAAAATAAAGCAATCCCTAAATATTAAAAGCAAAATGCTCAAATGAAGTCATCTGTTTATCAAACTGATGACAAACATGGAGAGACATTATTTCAAATAATTTTAAAAAGCAGTACTTTGACCATACATCAAATCACTCATGAGACACCTTGAAGAAGCTCTCACTTGCCAAAGATGTGGCAATTTGGCCAAAAATAAAAATAATAATACATAAATTATATTAAGGTATAGGTATATTAAGGTATTAGGAAAAACTTCCTTACCCTAGCAGATGAAGAGATGGTTCAGCACCAAGGACAGGGGCACCCATGACTGTCCAGGCTTACTTCCCTCTGTCTCCCCCCCATTGATATTTTAGTCATGCCATGCCTGTGTTTCGTAAGTTAAAAGCTCCTCCTCACTGCTGAGTTTATCTCTATTATACTTGTCACCTTATATTAAAATTACTTGTTTATATATCTTCTCAACCACACTTAAGGGTACTCTTCTCAGCCTCACTTAGCACAATTCCTGGGGCATAGTAGACTCAGTAATTTGTAGATGAGTTAATGAAAAATGACCCAATAAATCAACAAATAGCTTTCAAAAAAGAGTAAAATCCAAGGACACGCTTAAACAAAAACAAGTATGCAAAGAAACAAAAGTCATATATTTGTTATTATTCCTTCAGATATCAGTTCTCAATCTTAGCTGTGCATCAGAAAAATCTGTAGAGATTATCAAATATGCAAAATCCAAGATACTACTCCAGAAATGTAGAATGAAAATCCTGAGAGGTGGCATTTGTCACATGTATGAGGACAGGTGATTTCCAAAGGCATGAAATAATTCTTCCACACATACCTCTAAGTGCTGCTATATCCCTAGAGGGGGAATTATCATCTGGAAGTGGGAGAAAGCTCCAGCTGCTATCATTTATATAAGCAGCAGGACCCAATCTTTTCAGCTAGCTGTAACAGAAATCAGCAGAAATTGTGTCTTCATGCTGACATCTGCTGGTCTCCCACTTATGATGTAATAATGCAGGTAAAGTTATTCTTTCAGGTTCTCTCCTTTCCATCTGCAACCTATAAACAAACAGTGCTACGAACCATTTCACTTCCCAGGTGGTGCCAGTAGCACGAACCAGTCCACTCTGCTTCAACTAGAGAAGCAAAGAACTGTCAACAACAGTACAGTGGACATGAGAGAAAACATGTTTCAGGTTTTGATTGTCTTCCTTTTTTTTTTTAAAGATTTTATTTATTTATTTTAGAGTGAGAGAGAGAGCAAGAGTGGGGGTGGAGCAGAGGGAGAGCAACAAGCAGACTCCTCACTGAGCATAGAGCCCGACATGAGGCTCCAGTCCACAACCCTGAGTTCATGACCTGAATTGAAATCAAGAGTTGGAGGCTCAACTGACTGAGGCACCCAAGTGCCCCTGATTTTCTTCCTTTTAATGAACTTCACCTCTCAGATTATCTTTGTAAAACTAGCTGCAAAAATTTTCTTAAAATATAAATGTGAAATATATTTCATTAAAACTTGAAAGCTCCTACATTTGTAAGTAACTTGAACTACCAAGCACATTCATATCTCAGTTAAGGCCATTTAATATTTTTCTCTTTTTGTCTAGAAACAGGTTATTTGAATTTTAAATACCCACATAGAGGGCTTTATGCCAGATTTTCCAAAGATCTGGAAATATTTATTAACTGAACTTAATTATTCATTTCAGGAAAATCACTTATGGGTCTTTCACTAAATCTATTATTAGAGAATTTGACCTAATCCTGCTCTCAAGGAGTTTATGCTCTACTTAAAGGATGCAGGGTTCCCTTCAAATGATGTAAATGAAGACTCTGGCCATCCTCTTCATCACTCTTCTGTCATACCTGGGTTTCTCCTTTTTTAACATAACTCTCCTGATCAAAAAACAACTCACATGGGGACACCTGGGTGGCTCAGTCAGTTAGGTGTCTGCGTTTGGCTTAGGTCGTGATCCCACGGTCTTGGGATTGAGTCCCGCATCGGGCTCCCTGCTCCATGGAGGGCCTGTTTCTCCCTCTGCCTCTCTCTCTGTCTCTCATGAATAAATAAAAAAAAAAAAAACCTCACGTGACAAAACTGTAAGTCTAATATTTTTATTGATTTATTAGCTATGATGTCCAAAACTTATGAATCATATTAATATATGGCAGTGAGAGTTGTTCTACTGCAGGAAAATATTCCAACTCTAAAAATTATAATCAGTTTAAAAGGATAAGATTAGGGGCCCCTGGGTGGCTCAGTTGGTTATATGGCTGCCTTCAGCTCAGGTCATGATCCTGGAGTCCTGGGATGGAGCCCTACATCAGAACCCCTGCTCACGGGGAGCTTTCTTCTCCTTGTGCTCTCTCTCACGAGCGTGCACTCTCTCTCTCTCTCTCTCTCAAATAAATAAATAAATAAATAAAATCTTTTTAAAAAATAAAATGAAATAAATGGGTAAATTAAATGATACACTGAAACCTTCAGTGTATCATTTATATTTTCCTGTATTTATGTATTTCATGTATTTCCATGTATTTATATTTTCCTGAGTGGCTTCAAATACACTGAAACCTTCAGTGTATTTGAAGCCACTCAGGAAAATATAAAAATTGTTTAAAAATAGTATATTTCCCCACCTGGTGCTGGCTGTAGGCTCTACAGTCACCGAGTTCCATCGTAGCATGGCCCTCATGGTGCCTGAGCCCACAATTTCAGACATCAGTGGGGACCTGGGCAAGCTGGTGTAGGTAGGTGTGGAAGGTGAGGACCACAGCTTTGGGAAAACAGAATATGCTGCCAGCAATTCCATGTTTGACCAGATCACCTCCTGTTTGAACCACTCAGAGGAGAAGAATGACCACCTCCACGCCTTCCCAGGAGCTGCTTGATTTCAACTGGTAGACATGCCCTGAGTTCCAGCAGCAGGTTAGGGAGGCTTCTGCAATGCCCAGTTCCTAGGCTCTGGAAGCACCCAACCAGCCCCAACCCTGTCTCCCTGGGCAAGGCTCTGGTCTGGGCTCTGACCACCTGGCGTAGATAACTTCTCAAGGTCCCCTGGTAGGTCTACCTACCTGGCCAACCCTTCTGCTACTCCCCTTAGCATGCCTGGGCCAGCCCCCACACCCAACATCCCTTCCTGGGGTCAGGTGTGGGCCTGCGACCCACCCACCTTGCCTGCCTGCCCAATTCCAGGATACTCCCCACTCTGCCCAGGCCTCGAGCATCCACATTAAATGGGTCTCCAAGACAAAAAAAAAAAAGTATGTCTCCTTCAGTTACTATGAAATGTATATATTTTCTTCCTTTAAAAGTAAAAATAAGATTTCTACATTCCGGATCTTTTTAGAAGGTTTAACCTCCAAAATATAACAAAAACATTAGTTATGATACTTCTGTTGTTCAAGGAAGAAAACTATCTATTTAAATACAACTAGAATCAATATTTAGAGTAATACTATGGCTTCCTATTCCTGGTTTGTCAAACTAGAAGTTATAGAAGAAAGACACAGTGAAAATGAGAAAACCATTACAAATCATCTACAGATGAACATAAACCCTATAACTAAACACTCTTTGGTGTGAATTATCAGAGAGAGAAGCTATTTAAAGCATGATCCAGAATTGTGTCTGTACTGATTTATGTCTTGAGAGTTTAAAATGTAAGGCACTACAAGAGTAATGCATGTAAGAGATAGTGTTCTCTTGTATTAAGAAAGGCATCTATATTTACCAAAACTCAAAAACTTAGTAACTTAATCCAAAATACTACCTTCATTCCATCAACAATCCTTTTATCTTCAGACTGGTAATGTATTTTCCAACCAGCTGTTTTTTGTACCTGGACCTGAGGCCATGTTCATACCCAGACCTGTATTTTTCACCTTAACAAATTGTTTGATGCCTTGCCCCTTTAACATTTAAGTCAGAGATAGGTAAATTCTGCTACACATTTCTCAGAAAGTGTCTTTCTCTGGGAAGGACAGAGGTTGTCTGAATCCTTTCGTAAAGACTCTCTTGAAGTAGTATTGTCTTGTACAACAAACAATAGACTGGGAATCAGGAAAAACACGTTCTGAGCAACTACCTATCCTCTTTGGGCTTCAGACATTTTTAGTAGCTTCCTGTAAAAAAAAAAATGTTTTTTTAAATTTAACATAGTAAAATGGCTACATTGCTGTCCAAAGTATTGAGATTTGTACCAGCAATCTATTTATTGCCTCTCAGTTCCAAATCCACCCTTTTTTAACTTAAAAAATTGTAACATTTTATTGAGATACAATTCACATGCCATACAATTTACCCACTTACCATATACAATTCAACGGTTTTGAGAATATTCATAGAATTGTGTGATCATCACCACAATCAGTTTTAGAACATTCTCATCTCCCCAAAAAGAAACTCTTTCCAGGGACACCTGGGTGGCTCAGTTGGTTGGGCATCCGGCTTTTGATTTCAGCTCAGGTCATGATATCAGGGTGGTGAGACCGAGCCCCACATTGGGCTCTGCAGTCAGTGCAGAATCTGCTTGAGATTCTCTCTCTCCCTCTCCGTCTGCCCCTCCCCCTGCTCACTCTAAATAAATAAATAAATAAATAAATAAATAAATAAATAAATAAAATCTTTCTTTTTTATTTTTATTTTATTTTTTTTAAGATTTTATTTATTTATTTGACAGAGAGAGAGAGAATGAGCACAAGCAGGGGGAGTGGCAGGCAGAGGCAGAGAGAGAAGCAGGCTCCCCACAGAGAAGGGGGAGCCCGATGTGGGGCTCGATCCCAGGACTCCGGGATCATGACCTGAGCTGAAGGCAGTTGCTTAGCCAACTGAGCCACCCAGGCGCCCAAAATCTTTCTTTTTTAAAGGAAACTCTTTACATTTAGCCATCACCTCCCATTCTCCAACCTCTACCCACCCAGACAGCTGTGAATCTACTTTCTGTCTCTATAGTTCTGCCTATTCTGGACATTTCATATAAATGGAATCATAGAATATATGATCTTTAGTAACTGGCTTCTTTCATTTAGCATGTTTTCAACTGTCACCCATGTTGTAGCCTGCATCAGTACTTCATTCCTTTCTACTGCCAAATAATATTCCATTGTATGGATATACCAAATTTTATCAATCTATCCTTTTATCAAGTGATGGGCATTTGGATTGTTTTCACTTTGGGGATATTATGAATAATGCTGCTATCAACATTTGTGTACAGGTGTTTGTGTGGACCTGTGTTTTCATTTCTTTTGGCTGTGTACCTAAGAGTGGAACTGCTGGGTCATATGGTAACTAGGTTACCACTTGAGGAACTGCCAGGCTATTGCAAAGCAGCTGCACCATCTTCTTCCATTCCAACCAGCAGTGTATGAGAGTTCCAGTTGCTCCACACCATTGTCAACACTTGTGATCATTTTTGACACCTTTTTGACATTGATAGCCATCCTAGTGTGTGTGAAGTGGTAGCTCACTGTGGAATTACCCTTCTTTGCAGTGCTTTGTGATAGTGCAGCTAGAACTTATAAACTTTTTTTCTTTGTCTTCTCACACAAGATGAAGCATTTCTGCAGAGGCCATAGAAGGCACACTGCAAGAGGAAGGAGCTTCTCTTCCTCATTTGGATGTGCTTTCCTTCCTACTTCTATGGTGAGGCTGTCAGTGGCATGTGAAAGACTCACTAGTTCTCATCTTTCAGCAAATTTGGCTAGCACCCTGGCCAGACAGATTCCTTCTTCACCAGCCCCAGCCCAACAGCTACAACCAGCTCTGGTCTGAGGCACTTCAGGGCTTCAGGAACCTCTTTTGCATCTAGTAGGCTACAGATGTACCCTCTCCAAAGAGATCTGAATATCTATTCTAGGGTGGGAAGAGCCGTCTTCCAAGTTTGTTCTTTTCTTGGATTCTCCCCCTTAGCCCTAGAGGAAGAAGCTGTTCCCTACTTTGTTATTGCTATATTGTCTGCAAATTTCTTTTACCCCTTTTAGTAATTACCTATGTTTTCCTAGTTAATAATTGCTGTGTCTGAATGTGTGTGTCCCCTCAAGATTCATATATTGAAATCCTAATGCCCAGTGTGACGGTATTAGTAAGTGGGACCTTTGGGTGGTGATTAGGTAATGAGGGTAGAACCCTCATGAATGAGATTAATGACTTTATAAGAGAGACCCCAGACAGCTACCTTCCCCTCTTCTGCCATACAAGAAAACAGCAAGAAGTCCGGGACCTGGCAGTGGGCCCTCATTTGACCATGCTGGCACCCTGATCTTGGACTTCCGACCTCAAAAACTGTGCAAAATAAGTTTCTGTTTTTGATAAGCTACCCAGTCTGTGGTATTTTGTTATAGCAGCCCAAATGGATGAAAATGATAATTTTTACATTAAATCTTCCTTGTTTAAATTACCAGTATGGTTTCCACCTCCTAATTGGAACCCCACTGATACAAGATTCTACTTCTTTTAATGCAATTAGATATAATGAAGATTTTCTTTTTGAATTAGTCATATCAACACCACTCCAAAATAGAGTCAATTATTTTTACAACCTTAAGTGTGTTAAATTATCATTGCAGTGCTATCTAAATCCACCTTTGCAAATTTAACACAATATTAGAATGTCAAAATCTCTAGTAAACAATTATAAAAACAATAAAAAGAAATTCTAAAACTGCTGAATCACTATCATTGCAATGAAAGAGTTGTAACTTTATGTGACAATTTAAATACTTTCAAATTTTAATTAACTATCATTTGAAATAAGTGCAAAAACTTGTCCAACTCAGCATAAAATAAAGTTTGGAATGGGAAGCTTCATGAATTTGCTATATATATATATATATATATATATATATATATATATATATATATCCCTTCAATAACAACTTCCTACCATCTTTAACCATAGGTTATGATCTGTCTTCAACTTGCAGGTGCAATGGAAATATTAGGTTATGATACAAAAGAAAACGGAGTAAGGACACCTTTCTCTGACCAAGTTGATTTTAATGGAAACCAAGAAAATGGCACTACACAGTCATCAGTATAGACAAGTTTATAGAAAGCCAGCTGGGGCAGGCATGGTCAAGACCTGGATGGAACTTAATTAGTTCTTCTCTAATTTATTTTTATCTTGCCACTTCCTCAAAGCTGCCCTATATCATGTCAGAAGTTCACGTTCATGCCCAGTAGCCAGCATTTGCTCTGGCATCTCCTGACTTCATGCTTTTATGAAATTCATTTAATACTTCATGTTCAATGGATAACTACTGGTAAATCCTGATGTGAATTCCCATGCTACCATGTTGTAACCCTGAAACTCCGCCAGTTACCAGAAAGAACTGACTTACATGTCTAAGAAGCCATTAATCCATACTATACAAGTGAAAAATGAAGCACCAAAAATTCTACTTGAATGTAGCTACCAAATATTCAGGCTAGGCTCCAGACTACTCTGCAGAAACACAGCCTGACCTAAGTTACTTTGAGTAACTTAAGTTACATTTACATTGTACATGGTCTACAGCTCTCAAGGTGGTTACTTGAAAATGTCTCTTTTAAAACCTTCTCTTGAAGTTCAATAGGTAAGGTTACAGTGTTGGGCTTATTTAAATCTTTTTTTTAAGTTTTAGTTATTTATTTGAGAGAGAGAGTGCACACGAGCACAAGTGGGGGAGGGGCAAAGGGAGAAGGAGAAAGAGTCCCAGGCAGACTCCATGCCAAGTGAGAAGCCCAACAGAGGGCTGGATCTCATGACCCTGAGATCACGACCTGAGCCAAACCAAGAGTGGGAGGCTCGATGGATGTGCCATCCAGGCATCCCTGGGCTTATTTAAATAGAGCAGTCTTATGGCAATCCTGCCCAGTTAATAGGAACAGGTTAAACAACCCAGAATCCCAAAGTTGGGATCAATGTAGTACAGCTTTGGTTCCATTACATCCCTGGACATATATTGCTTCTCGGCCTTTTGGCTAAGATCAAGTGTAGTATCTGTTCTTACCACTCTCTTTTAAGAAACAGTGATGCAAGAAAAAGGCACAAGCTTTGAGATAGTCAAACAGGGTTCAAATAACGCCTCTGCCAGAAAAAGCCCTGTGTACTTGGTGACATTTACTTCTCTAGACCACCATAAAGAGAGTAAAATGCCACTTATTAACACATTTATCATACAGATTAATAAATATAAAAGTCCTAGCCATTGCCTGGCACATGCTAATTGTTCCATAAATGGTTATTAGGAGTGTGATGGAAATAAATGACATATTAGTGTTTTTAATTAGCTTACACACAATGAAAGAATAGCATTGATATTACTCTATTAGGTATAAATGGCTAAAAAAAAACGAAGGCAACTTCACATTAATCTGTGGTATGTCTATGCCCATTATTCAAATACCAATTACAACAGTATCTCATAAATTAATTCTCCCAACTACATGTGGAAGTTCCACCCAGCTGTCATAAAGTAAAGGGTAATTTACCTTCCCTATGTAAAAGTGTGGATCATCAGTTGTTATGAACTAAATGTCTGTGTGTCCCCCCCAATTCATATGTTGAACTAAATGTCTGTGTGCCCCCCCCAATTCAAATATAGCCTCTCTACCCCTTAGAGAGGCTATATTTGGAGATGAATCCTTTAAAGAAGTAATTAAGATTAAATGAGGCAGTAAGGGTGGGGCCTGATCCAATAGGATTAATGTCCTTATAAATTGAGAGACCATAGAACTCTCTCTCTCCAACCAATGACCCCACACCCACACCACTCCCTCTGTGTGCCTGCCAAAAACAAAAGGCTATGTGAGAACATAGCAAGAAGGCCAGGAAGATAGCTCTCACCAGAAACCAAATCATCCAAGACCTTGATCTTGGACTTCCAGCCTCTAGAACTGTGAGAAAATAAACTTCTGTTTTTTAAGCCACACAATCTATGATATTTTATTATGGCAGCCCTAGCTAAGACACCAGAGTGTACTTGCAAGAACTATAAACCCCAGGAAAAAATATTTATTCTTTAAGTATCTTTAATTCTTATGTATAGCAGTTGAGTTCACTTAAATGCATGATATGTGCAACTCAGCATCCCTGATGTTTTAACAAATAATTTATGTACAATAAATTATACTTTATACCCCTCATAGATATCTCCCAGTACTAAAAGCTAGGAATACTTAAAGATATTCAATCAGAAACCACTTGATAGAAAACTAGCTTTTATAATCAGGAAACATTGCGTTAACAACCGTAAGAAATATTTAAATGTCGGGATTTAAATAACCAATATAAAGGGATGGTCCTATCTTTTGACTGAAAATTCCTTGATGGTAGACTACATCAGACACATTTTTTAAAAAATCATAGTTTGGGTGACTTTAATGTTCATGGATTGGGTGTTCCTACACTGCCAGTTGCTGTCAAATGTGACTGTTAGGCACACTGCCACTTAATGTGGCTGAAAGTAAGCCATACACAGAGCCAAGTGCATCATCTGTAGCAGCCTTAAGAATTCCAGTCTCATAGACAGAGACTTTTACTCCTCACCAGCCCTTCAGTTCCATCTCAAGGCTTTATTTTACCACCACACCAAGGACACAAGCCTCTCTCTTAGGTCTACATTATTCAGCCCAGTGTCACTGAATAGTGTTGAGACATTGGTCATTCACAGCTGAAACAAAGAATTTTTATCTTGGCTCTGGTACTGAACATTTCAGTATGTCATATAAAGCTCCTTTGATTATCCTCTGGACATGAAGTCTGCCTTTCTTTGCTCGTTAGCTGACTTAGAGGCTAGAAATAAAGGCACTTTGCTGATCTCCCAAGTATTAACACAAGAGTAAACAAGTCAGATTCAGCAGGAATGTTCCCAAACTGCAAAAGACATCAGTAGTAAAATCACCACTGTTTAATCTGATCCTATACATGGCTAAGTTGGATATTGCATTCTCTCCATAGGCCTTCCTTGTGACAAATTTGATTTTTATAGTTTTTTAAAAGAAGCAGTGCCGGGGTTGGGGCGCCTGGGTGGCTCAGTTGGTTAAGCGGCTGCCTTCGGCTCAGGTCATGATCCTGGAGTCCCGGGATCGAGTCCCGCATCGGGCTCCCTGCTCAGCAGGGAGTCTGCTTCTCCCTCTGACCCTCCTCCCTCTCATGCTCTCTGTCTCTCATTCTCTCTCTCTCAAATAAATAAATAAAAATCTTTAAAAAAAAAAAAAAAAAGAAGCAGTGCCGGGGTGCCTGGGTGGCTCAGTCAGTTAAGCGCCCAACTCTTGATTTTGGTTCAGGTCATGATCTCATGGTTGTGAGATCGAGCCCCGTGTCAGGCTCCATGTGCAGCATGGAGCCTGCTTAAGATTCTCTCTCTCCCTCTCCCTCTGCCCCCCCACTCGTGCTCACTCATTCTATCTCAAAGAAGAAGAAGAAGGACAATTTTATAGAGCAGAGTCAATAGAAAAAAGCATAACAATTATAACCATCTTTATACACCGGCTGCTTAAGATTGATTTGCAGGGAGTACAAATGCAAAGGAAACAAAGCAGAGTTAAAGGCAAGTGACAAAAGTTGAGAATTCTTGAGGGTTCTAAAAATAAGGAAGTAACTGAAGTATGCTTGAAGAAAGCCCCAAATACTCCTAAAAGGAAAAAAAAAGAGAGTGAGAGTATAAATAAATGTGATAAAAAATCAATACAAGTCAGCATAACTAATATGATTGATAGTTTTAGCATTTACATGTTGAGCATCATCGTTAAATCCAACCACAATTTATAAAAAGCCTTATTGTTGTTACCGTAGTTAACATTACATGTGAGAAATACCAAACACTTTGTCTTAGGTGTTCTTATGAGCTTTGTTTAAACCAAAACAGGTATGTATTCACTTAACCTAAAGTTAGATCTACAAAATTTCCATAGCAATTATTTAGTAGCATGCTTTGTCGTCCAAATACATGTAAGAAAGTCCTGAATTTATTATAATAACTAGTTAAAAGTTGAATTTATATTTAACCCAACTCTAACTCCAACCCACAAGAAATAAGATTATAAGTAGGACTGAATTCTGTGTATATAAAAAAGACAGACTGGGTCATCTTTTTATGGAACTCAATCAGTTCACAATGACTCAAATATATTTCAGAAACATAGTTCTTTTAAATGTTGATATCACAATATGTAAACATTAGATAGTGCTCTTCAAGGACAATCCAAAAGTTGTCCATCAAGTTTCTCTATTCCCCAAAGAAGTTAAGAGGAAATCCATAAAAGAGATATGCTGGTGGCACGTTCCTGAGTCATCTGACTGATCCTTCTGTAGAAAGGATCACTCCTGGAGAAACAGAGATCATGGTCTCACCATGAACCTCAAAAGAAGATCACAGACTTACAGTAGCACACAGACTTCCTTTGGTATCTGACCACCAATTTGCTGAGTTTTTGAGGCTGGTTGCATGTCATCATGAGCCAACTGACTTGAAGTAATTTTAAATATACTATATGAGTGGAACAGCTTTAGATTAATGGCAACGTTAGCAATGCCCTCTGGCAGGAAATCTAAAACACTTCTGAACAAACTGTCCGGAAAAAACCATCTGTATCTGCTTCTCATTGGATTTAAGTGGGTTTGTTCCTTACAGCTCCAAGCAGTCCTATCTTGGAAACAGTGGCTGAAAGAGCAGTAGGAATTGCTGATGGGATCCATATGAAGCTAAATACCCTGGCACTAGAGCCATCTCCAAAAATACCACACATGGCACTAATAAAGGGAGAGAATCTCAAAGTTCATCAGAGCTCCAACCTGGACCTTGGTGATCCAAAGATTGAATGACTTATCTGGGTAACTTACACCAGATTTGCATATGTTCATCAGTCCCACATTGATACCATTCTTGCTGATGTAAGAGATCAAGGAAAACCCTTCACAGACACCAGTGGGACCCATGGACTACAAGGCCTTGTGGAAAACAAACGATGGTGCTTTGGTGAGCCATGCAGCCTTCCCATCATGGGATAGGCTGATTATGCATGGGTCAGAGTTCATTTTAGAAATAAGACAATAGATGGAGTGCCTAGGTGGCTTAGTTGGTAGAACATGGGACTCTTGCTCTGGGGGTTATGAGTTCAAGCCCCACGTCAGGCATGGAGCTTACTTAAAAAAAAATTTTTTTTAATAGGACAATAGTTAATTAGGTAGTGTATCACTGCTGATGTCTATGCATTGTGGCCACCACCCTCTGTCATGAGACAAAACAAGTGAGTGGCATGTGAAGATCAACACATGGAAGGAAGTCTTCGCTTTGGTTGCAAAATTAATAAGTATTCTTGAGGCATAATTCAAGCACATGGTCGGCTCTACTTGGGCCTGGCCACAGACTCAGAAGTACTTCTCTTCAGCCTGCTCAACTGACACCTCACTGAACCCCCTTCTCACTGTTATCTCACTTTATTTTTTTTTAAGATTTTTTATTTTTTATTAGAGAGAGAGAGAGTACAAGCAGGGGGAGTGGCAGGCAGAGGGAGAGGGAGAAGCAGGCTCCCCGCTCAGCAGGGAGCCTGATGTGGGACTCCATCCCAGAACCCTGGGATCATGACCTGAGCCGAAGGCAGATGCTCAACCGTCTGAGGCACCCAGGCGCTCCTGTTATCTCACTTTAAAGAGAGGTGTAGAAAGTTTCTGCAAAGCTTCTTTCTAAATTTAAGATACTATTCTACTGTTAAACACTAAAAGCTATGTAAGCATCTTCATATGTAAACATACATACACATATGTAGTACATGTATGTATGTAACAGAATAGAAAAGCAGCTGAACCAATCATTTCTTTTTTTCAGCTTTATTGAGGTACAGTTAAAAAATAAAACAGTAATATATTTAAAGTGTACATCACAATGATTTGACATCATATGTATACATTGTAAAAGGATTCCCACCATTGAGATAATTAACACATCTGTCATCTCACAGATTTATTTTTTTAATGAGAACACTTGAGTTCTACTCTCCTAACAAATTTCAATTATAGACCATAGTATTATCAACTATAGTGGCCATGTTATATATATATATTAGATCC
Source organism: Leptonychotes weddellii (assembly GCF_054177405.1). Classification (NCBI taxonomy): domain Eukaryota; kingdom Metazoa; phylum Chordata; class Mammalia; order Carnivora; family Phocidae; genus Leptonychotes; species Leptonychotes weddellii. Next base: position 55,579,704 of record NC_138373.1, on the reverse strand, counting down.
TCAGCTCCGATTCATCTTTTTTTTTAGTATGGTTCACACACAATGTTACATTAGGTTCAGGTTCACAAAATAATGATTTAAGAAGTATATACATTATGCTGTGCTCACCACAAGGGTGGTTACCATCTGTCACCATACAACGCTATTACAATACCATTGACTATATCCCCTATGTTGTACCTTTCACTCCGTGACTTATTCATTCCATAACTGGGAGCCTGTGTCTCCCCCTCCCCTTCACCCATTTTGTCCATACCCCTGGCCCCTTCTCCTCTGGCAACCATCAATTTGTTCCCTGTATTTATAGGCCTGATTCTGTTTTTTGCTTGTTTATTCCTTTATCTTGGTTTTCAGGTTTCACATATAAATAAAATCATATGGTATTTGTCTTTCTCAGTCTGACTTATTTCACTTAGCATAATACCTTCTAGGTACCTGTTGTCACAAATGGCAAGATCTCATCTTTTTTTATATTTGAGTAATATTACACATACACATACACACCGTATCTTCTTTATCCATTCATCTATTGATGGACACCTGGGTTGCTTCTATATCTTGGCTATTGTACACAATGTTGCAATACACATAGCGGTGCTTATATCTTTTCAAATTACTATTTTTGTTTTCTTTGGGTAAATACCCAGTAATGGAATTACTGGGTCATATGATGATTCTATTTTTAATTTTTTAAGGAACCTCCATGTGGTTTTCCACAGTGGCTGCACCAGTTTACATTTCCACCAATAGTACATGAGAGTTCCTTTTATTCCACATCTTCACCAACACATGTCTTTTTTGATTCTAGTCATTCCACAGATATAAGGTGATAGCTCATTGTGGTTTTGATTTGCAATTTCCTGATGATAAGTGATTTGAACATCTTTTCGTGTGTCTGTTGACCATCCATGTGTTTTCTTTGGGAAAATGTGTATTCAGGTCCTCTGCCCATTCTTTAATCAGATTATTTGGTATTTTTAGCCTTCAGTTCTTTATATATTTTGGATATCAACTCCTTATCAGAGATATCATTTGTCAATATCTTCTCCCCTTCAGTAGGTTGCCTTTTTGTTTTGTTGATGGTTTCCTTCACTCTGCAAAAAAGCTTTTTTATCTTGGTGTAGTTCCAAGAGCTAATTTTTGTTTTTGTTTCCCCTGTCTGAGGGCAACTAACTAGAAAAATGTTGCTACAGCTGATATCAAAGATGTTACTGTATATATATTTTCTTCTAGGAGTTTTATGGTTTCAAGTCTCACATTTAGGTCTTTAATCCATTTTGAGTTTATTTTTGTGTATGGTGTAAGAAAGTGGTCCAGTTTCATACTTTTGCATGTAGCTGTTTTGTCTTCCTAGTACCATTTGTTGAAGAGACTATCTTTTCCCAATTATACATTCTTGCCTTGTTTGTCATTGAGTAATTGACCATATAAGTGTAGGTTTATTTCTGGACTCTCTATTCTGTTCCATTATCTATGTGTCTATTTTTGTGCCAGTACCATACTGTTTTGATTACTACAGCTTTGTAGTATATCTAGAAATCTGGGATTATGATACCTCCAGCTTTGTTTTTCTCTCTCAAAATTGCTTTGGCTATTCAGGGTCCCTTCTTGTTCTATATATATTTTGGTATTATTCATTCTAGTTCTGTGAAAAATGCTGTTGGTATTTTGATAGGGATTTCACTGAATCTGTTGATTGCTTTGACATTTTAACAATATTGATTCTTCCAATTCATGAGCTATGGAATATCTTTCCACTTGTTTTTGTCATCTTCGATTTCTTTCATCAATGTTATAGTTTTCAGAGTACAGATCTTTTACTTCCTTGGTTAAGTCTATTCTTAGCTTTTTATTCTTGTTGGTGCAATTGTAAATGGAACTGTTTTCTTAATTTCTCTTTCTGTTACTTTATAATAGTGTATAGAAAAGTAACCAACTTCTGGGTATTCATTTTGTATCCTGCAAATTTACTGAATTCATTTATTAGCTCTAATAGTATTTTGGTGGATTCTTTAGGGTGTTCTATGTATAGTATCATGTCATCTGCAAATAGTGACAGTTTAACTTCTTCCTTACCAATATGTATGTCTTTTATTTATTTTTCTTGTCTGATTCCTATGGCCAGGACTTCCAATACTATGTGGAATAAAAGTGGTGAGAGTGGACATCCTTGTCTTGTTCCTGAACTCAGATAAAAAGCCCTCAGTTTTTCACCATTAAGTGTGATGTTTGCTGTGGGTTTTTCATATATGGCCTTTATACTATTGAGGCCTATTCCCTCTAAACCAACTTTGTTGAGAGCTTTTATCATAAATGAATGTTGAATTTTGTCAAATGCTTTTTTTCTGTATTATTGAGGTGATCATGTGTTTTTTACATTTCATTTTGTTAATGTGGTATATCACGTTGATTGATTTACAAATATTGAGCCACCCTTGCATCCTTGGAATAAATCCTGGTAATGCTGGCCTTGTAGAATGCATTTGGAAGCTTTTCTTCCTCTTCTATTTTTTGGAATAGTTTGAGGAGAAGAGGTATTAACTTTTCTTTAAATGTTTGGTAGAATTCACCTGTGAATACATCTAGTCCTAGACCGTTGGTTTTTTGGTAACTTTTTGATTACCAGTTCAATTTCATTACTAGTATTGGTCTTTTCAGATATTCTATCTCTTCCTGCTTCAGTTTTGGAAGATTGTATATTTCTAGGAATTTATCCACTTCTAGGTTGTCCAATTTGCTGGCATATAATTTTTTGTAGTATTATAATCCTTTGTGGTTTTGTGGTATCAGTTGTTATTTCTTTCATTTCTGATTTTATTTATTTGGACCCTTTCTCTTTGTGTCTTGATGACTTTAGCTAAAGGTTTATCAATTTTATCTTTTCAACAAACCAGCTCTTGGTTTCACTGATCTCTCTCTCTCTCTCTCTCGGCTCTGTGTCACTTAGTTCTGCTCTGATCTTTATTATTTCCTTCTTTGTACTCACCTTGGGCTTTGTTTGTTCTTCCTTTTTTAGTTCCTTTAGGCATAAGGTTAGATTGTTTAGTTAAGCTTTTTCTTGTTTTGTTTTTTTTTTAAGATTTTATTTATTTGACAGAGAAAGACACAGCAAGAGAGGGAACACAAGCAGGGTGGGTGGGAGAGGGAGAAGCAGTCTTCCCGCTGAGCAGGGAGCCCAACGTGGGGCTCGATCCCAGGACCCTGGGATCATGACCTGAGCTGAAGGCAGACACTTAATGGCTGAGCCACCCAGGTGCCCTGCTTTTTCTTGTTTCTTGAGATAAGCCTGTATTACAATAAATTTCCTTCTTAAAACTGCTTTCTCTGTGTCCCAAAGATTTTGGACCATTGTGTTTTTCATTTTCATTTGTCTCCATGTATCTTTTTTTATTTCTTCTTTGATTTCTTTGTTGACCCATTGGTTGCTTAGTAGCATGTTGTTTAGCCTCCATGTGTTTCTGTTTTTCCCAGGTGTTTTTCTTATGGTTGATTTCTAGTTTTATACCATTGTGGTCAGAAAAGATGCATGAAGTGATTTCAATCTTAAATTTATTGAGACTTGTTTTGTGGCCTAACATGTGTTATATCCTGGAGAATGTTCCAGGTGCACTTGAAGGTGTATTCTATTGTTTTTTTATGGGATGTTCTGTATATATCTGTTATGTCCATCAGGTCTAAAATATCATTCAAAGACACTGCTTCCTTATTGATCATCTGCCTAAATGATCTACCCACTGATGTAAGTGGGGTGTTAAAGTCCTCTACTGTTATTGTATCATCAATTTCTCTCTTTATGTCTGTTAATATTTCCTTTATGTATTTAGGTGCTCCTAAGTTGGGTGCAGAGATATTTATAATTATTACATCCTCTTGCTAAATTGATCCTTTATCATATGTAATGACCTTCTTGTCTTGTGTTACTGTCTTTGTTTTAAAGTCTATTTTGTCTTATGTAAATATTGCTACCTTGGGTTTTTTTTTTTCACTTCCATTTGCATTGAATATCTTTTTCCATCCCTTCACTTTCAATCTGTGTGTGCCTTAGGTCTGAAGTGAGTCTCATATTTTATTCATCTTTTATTTGAAATTGTGTACCCTATATCAACCTCTTCTTAATTCTCCCACGCTCTCACCTAGCTTCTGAAACTACCATTCTATTCTCTGTTTACATGAGATAGACTTTTTTAAATTCCAAATATAACTGATAACATGTAGTATTTGTCTTTCCATGTGTGGCTTACTTTACTCAGCATCATACACACCAAGGTCATCCATATTGTCATAAAATGCAAGATTTCCCTCCTTTTTAAGGCTAAATAATAGCACTACTAAGCAACCAATGGGCCAACAAAGAAATCAAATCAGTCTCTCTCTCTCTCTCTCTCTCTCTATATATATATATATATATAAAATGTGATATAGATATAGATATATATCACATTTTCTTCATTCATCTGTCAATGGGCACTTAAGTTGTTTCCATATCTTGGCTATTGTGAATAATGCTGCAGTGAACATGGGAGTACAGATATCTCTTTGACATAGTAATTTTGGTTGCCTTAGATATATATCCAGAAGTGGAATTGCTGGGTCATATGGTAATTCTATTTTTAATTATTTGAGGAAACTCCATACTGTTTTCCATAGTGTATCACAGTATGGGTCTCCACAGATTCATCTTATTTGGTACTCTGTTGGTTCCTGCATCTGATAGCTGTTTCTTACTCCAGGTTAGAGAATTTTTTAGTCATTATTTCTTTGAATACACTTTCTGCCCCTTTCTTTTTCACCTTTCTGGGATTGGTGTTCTAGAAGTCCCTTAAGCTAGTTTCACACTTTTTTCATTCTTTTGTTGTTGTTGTAATTTTCTTAACCCAACGATTCTAAAGCTATTAACTATCCAAATGATGACTAGCTCAAGGGGAGGGGAAACAAACAAAACACAAAAGCAAAATCAGAAACAACAAAATTTTTGAACCACAAACATCAATTTTTTTTACGTAAAAATTTGTTTGTGATGGGGCGCCAGGGTGGCTCAGTTGTTAAGTGTCTGCCTTCAGCTCAAGTCATGATCCCAGGATCCTGGGATCGAGCCCCACGTCGGGCTCCCTGCTCCGCGGGAAGCCTGCTTCTCCCTCTCCCACTCACCCTGCTTGTGTTTCCTCTCTCACTGTCTCTCTCTGTCAAATAAATAAAAAATTTAAAAATTTAAAAAATAAAATAAAAATTTGTTTGTGAGCTAACCATGCTATAAATTTCAATGAACTCTCCCAAATGTATCATAATTCAAGCTAAATATACTTCCAATTTCAGGCACAACTTCAAAAACTGCAGACATGGCCCACTGGACAATCTAACTACATCAGGCAACAGGCTTAAATGAAAATAGCCATCTACTCCCAAAAAGGACTTGCACGATCAGGAACACCCAGGCCCTTTGCTGATAAATGGGAAAAGTACCACAAAAACCTCAACTAATCAATCAGCCTACACTCATATTTTCAGGCTTCTATCTTCAATCAACAACTTTTCTAAAACATACCTCATTAAAAACTCTCATAAAGATGGTAATCAAGTCCTCTATCAGCCTTCATCCTATAATCAAAATACACTCCTCCCTCACATGTGTAGTTTTCCATCCTGAATCATCCCCCTTCTTCCTAGCAACTAATGATGGGAAGGAATGATGAAAAGTAATCCTTTGCTCTCAACTCTGAATAAGAGGGAAAAGTAGGAGCTCCTTTAAACTCTTCCATCAGCTCAGTGAGCTCATCCCACAAAGGAAGGTGCTCTGGGACCACTCTCTTCCATTCTTCTTTTCTATCACTGAGAAATGGATTTTGCCCAGAGAGAAAATAAAACATAATCTAATCCTGATAATGAATTCCTCCATCAGCCATGAGGGAGTTCCTCCTTCATCAGATAACTAGTCCCAACTTTTTTTGAGCTGGGTCAGTTACCTGAATTCAAGGAAGCATCCAGGAAATCCAAACAACCTAACTTAAGTCTTTCTGGCTTTCAAATGCATTGTTTTAGTTGTTAACATCTAATTTACATTTTAAATTACATACTTCCTTGCTAAGGAATAAAATATCATTGTGTTTCCTGAGAATTCACAGGCAGATAATGATGAAGTAAAAAAAAAAAAAAATACTGGGAAGTAACAAGAAGACAACTTAGAACTAGAATTTTCCCCAGGAAGTCCAGAAATTTACAAATCTATATGCAGTTGAGCAAGGATTCACAGCCTGTGTGTTAAGAGATGTATGTGTTTGAAAAATCCTCAAATGATCAATTCCGGGCCTGTTATTACCCTCTTACATTTTTATAAAAACTAGATACTTCAGATTGGAGGAAAAGATGGCTGAGGAGTAGAGGATCCTATTCCAACTGGTCCCTGGAATTGAGCTGGATATCTACCAGGCCACTCTGAACACCCATGAAATCAGCCTGAGATATAAGAATATATATCTGGATCCCTAGAAACAGAATATGGCAGGTGGTTGTTTTCGAGGTATGAAGCAGGGAGCCGTTATTCCAAAGATAAACGGAAGGGGGAGGAAGCAGTGGGGACCTACACCACCAGTGAGCGATAGCCTCCCGTTCTGGGGACAGGGCACAGACTCGCAGACCCATAGGAGCAGGAAAAGGACTTTAGGGCAGCCCCCCAGACTGAAACCCAGAGTGGCGGGGCCACGCGTGTGAACTGGGGGCGGCTGGTAGTTTTAGAAGCACAAAGGGCAGGGGCGCCTGGGTGGCTCAGTCGTTAAGTGTCTGCCTTCGGCTCAGGTCATGATCCCAGGGTCCTGGGATCGGGCCCCACATCAGGCTCCCTGCTCAGTGGGAAGCCTGCTTCTCCCTCTCCTATTCCCCCTGCTTGTGCTCCTGCTGTCACTGTCTCTCTCTCTGTCAAATAAATAAATAAATAAATCTTTAAAAAAAAAAAAAGAAGAAGCACAAAGGGCAAAGACATGCCCCCGTGCCCCGACCTGGAGCCCTGCTGAGGGGCGCACAATCCAGGATGCTGCGGGTTTATAGCAGCACAGACAGAAACGGAGATAGCGTGGCCTGGAGAGCTCACTGAAGAACAGACTGCAATCTCTCTGCTCTGAGGCAGAGGGTTGGAAATGATCTCTTCTGCTCTGACTCTCAGAAGAGACGTGGAAAGCTGCCAGAGAACAAAAGCCCCAAAAACCAGTTTTCACTGAGTCCATAACCCCCCCACAGGGGGCAGGGCAACTCTGCCCAAACAGGGTTGCCTGAGTAACAGCACAGCAGGCCCCTCCTGCAGAAGACAGGCTGGGAAAACAAGAGGCCAGCAACCCTAAGATCCTAATAAAACAGGTGCATCTTGCTTGGGTTGTGGTCAATAATTTGGACTCTGTACATTCCCTCAACCACCTCTCAACAGAATGATTAGGAGAAGGAACCCCCAAAATAGGAAAGACTCAGAGACTGTGACTTCTGCCACAGATTTACAAATGGATACAGATATAACCAAGATGTTGGAAATGGAATTCAGGGTAGCAGTTGTGAAGACAATAGCTAGAATGGAGAAATTGATTAATGGCAACGTAGAGTCACTAAGGGCAGAAATGAAAGCTGAACTGGCAGAACTTAAAAATGCTATCAATGAGATCCAATCTAATCTAGATACTCTAACAGCTAGGGTAAGTGAGGCAGAAAAACAAATTAGTAATCTAGAAGACCAATTGATAGAAAAGAAGGATAAAGAGGAGGCCAGGGAGAAAGAACTCAAAATCCGTGAAAACAGAATCAGAGAAATAAGTGACACCATGAAATGTTCCAATCTCAGAATCCCTGAGGGGGTGGAGAGAGAGGACTAAAAGATATATTTGAGCAAATCATAGCTGAGAACTTCCCTAATCTGGGGAATGAAACAAACATTCATGCCCTAGAGGCAGAGAAGACCCCTCCCAAGATCAGGCCAATGCCCCGGCATGTAATAGTAAAATTCACAAATCTTAGAACCAAGGAAACCATCTCAAGGACAATTAGGGAGAAGAGATTCCTTAGGTACAGAGGGAGGAATATCAGAATAACATGAGACCTATCCACAGAGACCTGGCAAGCCAGAAAGGGCTGACAAGACATATTTAGAGTACTAAATGAGAAGAACATACAGCCAAGAATACTTTAACTGGCAAGGCTGTCATTTAGAATGGATGGAGAGATGCAGAGCTTCCAAGACCGGCAGAAAATGAAAGAATATGTGACCACTAAGCCGACCCTACAAGAGATATTAAGGGGGGTTCTATAAAAGGAGAAAGACCCCAAGAGTGATATAGAACAGAAATTTACAGAGACAATCTATAGAAACAAAGACTTCACAGGCAGCATGATGACAATAAATTCATATCTTTCAATAATCACTCTCAACGTGAACGGCCTAAATGCTCCCATAAAATGGCACAGGGTTGCAGATTGGGTAAAAAGACAGGACCCATCCATATGCTGTCTACAAGACTCATTTTGAACCTAAAGATATATCCAGACTGAAAGTGATGGGATGGAGATCCATCTTCCATGCCAACGGACCCCAAAAGAAAGCTGGGGTAGCAATTCTTATATCAGACAAATTAGATTTTAAGCTAAAAACTGTAGTTAGAGACACAGAAGGACACTATATCATTCTTAAAGGATCTATCCAACAAGAAGATCTAACAATTGTAAATATCTACACCCCCAACATGGAAGCAGCCATCTACATAAGCCAACTGTTAACCAAAATAAAGAGTCATTTTGATGATAATACGTTAATTGTAGGAGACCTCAATACTCCACTCTCAGCAATGGACAGATCATCTAAGCAGAAAATCAACAAAGAAACAAGAGCTTTGAATGACACACTGGACCAGATGGACTTCATAGGTATATAAAGAATATTCCACCCTAAAATTGCAGAATACTCATTCTTCTCGAGTGCACATGGAACTTTCTCTAGAATAGACCACATACTGGGTCACAAATCAGGTCTCAACCGATACCAAAAGATTGAGATTATTCCCTGCATATTCTCAGACCTTAATGCTTTAAAACTGGAACCCAATCACAAGAAAAAATTTGGCAGAAATTCAAACACTTGGAAGCTAAAGACCACTCTGCTCAAGAATGTTTGGGTCAACCAGGAAATCAAAGAAGAACTTAAACAATTCATGGAAACCAATGAGAATGAAAACACATTTGTCCAAAACCTATGGGATACTGCAAAGGCGGTCCTGAGAGGGAAATACATAGCCATCCAAGCCTCACTCAAAAAAATAGAAAAATCCCGTATTCACCAACTACCTTTACACATTAAGGAACTAGAGAAAAAGCAACAAACGATGCCTAAGCCACGCATTAGAAGAGAAATAATTAAGATTAGAGCAGAGATCAATGAATTACAAACCAGAAACACAGTAGATCAGATCAGATCAATGAAACTAGAAGCTGGTTCTTTGAAAGAATTAATAAGATCGATAAACCACTGGCCAGACTTATCCAAAAGAAAAGAGAAAGGACCCAAATTAATAAAATTATGAATGAAACAGGAGAGATCACAACTAACACCAAGGAATAGAAACAATTACTAGAAATTATTAGCAACAACTATATGCCAATAAACTGAGCAATCTGGATGAAATGGAGGCCTTCCTGGAAACCTATAAACTGCCAAGACTGAAACAGGAAGAAATTGACAACTTGAATTGGCCAATAAC
>NC_138373.1:55532925-55569482 GCF_054177405.1 Leptonychotes weddellii | reverse complement strand
CAATGGAATATTACTCAGCCATCAGAAAAGATGAATACCCAACTTTTACATCAACATGGATGGGACTGGAGGAGATTATGCTAAGCGAAATAAGTCAAGCAGAGAAAGTCAATTATCATATGGTTTCACTTATTTGTGGAACATAAGGAATAGCATGGAGGACATTAGTAGAAGGAAGGGAAAAATGGGCGGGGGGAATTGGAGGGAGAGATGAACCATGAGAGACTATGGACCTGAGAAACAAACAGGGTTTTAGAGGGGAGGGGAGAGGGGGGATTGGTTAGTCCGGTGATGGGTATTAAGGAGGGCACGTACTGCATGGAGCACTGGGTGTTATACAAAAACAATGGATCGTGGATCACTACATCAAAAACTAATGATGTATTGTATGGTGACTAACATAACATAATAAAATTTAAAAAAATCATCCTAAACCTTTATTCCACCCTTAATTCCCATATCAATTATGGCAGACTTGCACTTCATTCATTATTGTATTCCTTGTATTTTTATGAGCCTGTATTACCTTTACAATTAATAAATGACACAAGGATATAATTAGACTTAAATTAGTCTCCAACTACTTCCAAAACTAACATTAGACAGTTTCAGATGGATTAGACAAATGTCTAATATATTGCCAATCAAATAAGATTAGCACAATTACAAAAAACTTTAAAAGGCAGATGTGTTCATTCTCTAGAGTTTAAAAGAAAAAATGCATATAGTAGTTTCCCAGGGCTTTCGTAGCAAATGACCACAATCTGGGTGATTTAAAACAATAGGAATTTATTCTCTCATAGTTCTGAAAACATAGTCTTGAGATCAGCGTGTCGGCAGGGCCATGCTCCCTGGGAAGGCACTAAGGAAAACTCCTTCCCTGCCTCTTCCTGACTTCTGGCGCTCGCCAGCAATCCATGACATTCCTTGGTTTATGGCTGCATCACTCAAATCTCTGCCTCTGTCATTACATGGTCCCCTCTCTTGTCTGCCTCTGTCTCCCTGTCTCCAAATCTCCCTTTTCTCAGGGGATACCAGTCATTGTATTTGAGGCTGAACCTAATCCCATATAACCTTGTTTTAACGTGACTATCTGCAAAAATCTAAATAAGGTCACAGTCTGAGGTTCCAATGCACATGAACTTAGAGAGGACACTATCCAACTCAATACAGTCCCATTATTGAGCAAAGTATAATATTTATCAAAAGTAACTGCTTGCACTCATTGAAACATTAACAGAGAAACCAGAGAGTCTGCTGACCATGCAGCATCTAATTCCCAGTGAACAAAACAAATGCTCTGCTAGATTGATATAAGTGAATGAGCCAGGAAGTATCTGTGGCTCCATGTTTCCAAGTGGCATCGAACCCCAGCTCCATCATTACCCATTCCCTGACACCCATCCAGCCTTTTTTTTAATCCATGAGCCCACCTCATTCTCAACTCCCCCTCTCCACCTTATCCCCAATCCCTGCTCCAGGACGCAGAATCTTAAAAGTTGTAAAATTCAGGCATATGGTGAGGATATCTGTTTTATACATTACTTAATAATATAAAAGCAGAAACTTCAATAATTTCTTCTGTAGGCCATGTTAAAATATCCCTAAATCAAAATGTCCACATCGATACAAATGAGGCCAAATATACCCTAATTTTGAAGGAAGAGCAGTATGGTCCGATTATACCATTAATGAGGCCACTTTGACTACCAAGTGGGGGGCCCACTAAGAAGAGGTGAAGGGTGTGGTAGTGTGTCAAGATAATATTCACCAGAATCAACCTGTATCTTTCCACCTCCACAGGCACTTCCCTGTATCTAGAGACTTTCCTCACCATACCCACATCTCAGCCCAGACAGCCAGACATGAGCAACGGGGTCTGTAGGGCTGGGCTGTCTCAGCAAATCTGGAGGACAAAGTGTCCCATTTGCAGCTTGGAAATTTCAGGTGTCAAGCTCCAGGTGTCAGATAGAAATCTATGAGTGTCTATAATCAACAAGAACCCGAAAATGTAAAAGGTCAAAAACAGTCAAGTTCTTTGCTCTTAAACCTCAGAAATGAAGGTCCCTGGGCATATTAAATAGAAATCATGTTTTTTTGTATGTGTTACAGACTGGTCCCCCCAAATTCATTGTTAAAGCCCTAACCCACCCATCGTGACTATATTTGGAGATAAGGCCTATAAAGAGGTCATTAAAGGTTAAATGAGTCCATAAGGCTGGGTCTTAATTCAATAGAACAGGTGTCCTTATAAGAAGAGGAAGAGACACCAAAGATCACACCCTTCCTCTCTCCCCCTGCTCTCTTTCCTCCTCCCTCACTCCACATGTGTACAGAGAAGAGACGATGTGAGGACACAGAAAGAAGATGGCCATCTACAGACCAGTAAGACAGGCCTCACCATAAACTGGATTTCTGGCACTGTGATCTTGGATCTCTTTCCTCCAGAACTGTGAGGAAATAAATTTCTGTTGTTTAAGCCACCCACCCCCATATAGTATTGTATTATGGCAGCCTTGTCCACTAACACGGTATAACGGAGATCTTAAAATTTGGGGCTTACTCACACAAGGGCTTATTCCCCCGCAAAACAACAATCTAGAAGTAGGTCATCGAGGGCTAATGCAGCTATTCCACAGAACCCTCAAATACCCAAGCACCTCCCATGTTGCTGTTCTGCCATCCTTAGTGTGTGGCTTCTATACTCAAGGTCATCTCGTGGTCTAAGAGAGCCACTCCAAGGTTTGCATTCTAAGCAGCAAGAAGGAGGATCTGAAGAAAGGCACCTTTGAAGGAGGCTTCCCAAAAGTCCAAAATAATACTTTCACTTATTTCTCATGAGCTAAAATTTATTCACATGGCTGCAACAAGCTTTAGGGAGGTAGGACACATTTTCCAAAATTCTGTATTAGAGAAGAAGACAATGGATGTTGGAGCCTAGCAATGGACTCTAACACAACATATAAGAAAAAAAAAAGATTTGATATTATATGTAATTGAGCAGAATTCATTTTCCCACTTACATTTCCAGCCTCCAATGAGACAGAGCTTGGGTGGGAGGACAGAGTCTGGGAGGAACCAGAGAAAGCCCTTGGCATGGGTTGGCCAGCTTTTCAGCCAAGTCTGCAAAAATGAGAGTTCTGATTCTGGTGGACCTATGCCCTGATTCCAAACTGGTTGCCCTTAGAAGGAGTCAGTGTCCCCCACACCCCCACAGCTGGGAGAGTAAATACAACTGCTTGGCAAGCCAAAGAAGATGGGTCGAGAAAAGCCTCTCATAGTCCCTGAGCCCCCATATATTATTGTGATTTGTAATAAGAAATATATATTTGGTCTTTGTCCTGATTCCTGGCACAGAGCTCCTAAAAGCCTTGGAATTTCCTAAGCAGTAAGAGCATTGGGAGCATCTTTTGTTGTAATATTTGGTCTCTTGTCCTCAGTTCTTACAATCACTTGAGAGCCATAAAGGTTAAATGGGTGTCTTGTTATTCATAACAAGCCCCTTTCCACCATAACTGGGTTTATGTTAACAAGGTGACCTTGGAAAGCACTTAAAGATGGGGGCTGGTTGCCAGTGAAAGCAACCATGAATAGAGGGGTGGAACTTTTAGTTCCACCCCCTGATTTCTGGGGAGGGAAGAGGGGCTAGAGTTTTGAATCAATCATCAATGGCCAATGATTTAATCAATCATGTCTATATAATGAAGACTCCACAAAAAAAAAAGAAAACCAAAAGGACAGGGTTCAAAGAGCTTCAGGTTGGTGAACACATGGTGATTTGGGGAGAACGGTGCCCTCAGAGAGAGCATGGAAACTCTGTGACCTTTCCCCATACCTCCCCATATACATCTCTTCTATCTGGCTGTTCCCAAGTTACATCCTTCCATAATAAACCAGTAATCTAGGGAGTAAACTGGTTTCCTGAGTTCTGTGAACCACGCTCACAAAGTAATCAAACCCAAGGAGGGAGCTATGGCAACTTCCGACCTGTAGCTGGTGAGTCAGAATTCCAGGTAAGACTGGCATCTGAAGTTGCAGGGAAGGGGCAGCCTTGTAGCTCTAATCCTTTATCTGTGGTATCAGAGTTGAGTTGAAGTACTGGATGTCCAGCTAGTGTCCTAGAATTGCATGGTGGTGTGGGGAACATCCCCATACACATTGAGTGGATGCAGAATCTTTAACCTTGGGTATTAGCCAAGTGTTTCTCCTGTGCGCCCAGAATGGTAGAGTAGAACAGAGAGCTTTCAACCAGTAGAGTTTCCATAGACTGAAGGGGAAGAGGGCCAGGGGACACAGACTGTGTGACCCTGCCCTCGGAAGTTTGCTAGGATTAGCTTCACAAGATTCAAATGAAAGAGAATCATATCATCACAAAAGATATACTATGAAAAAAAGCGGAGTAAGATGCCTTTTAAAAATAATAAAAATAACTTAGAATCAGTCAAGATAAGGATGGGAGCTGAAATTAAAGAGAACTGTGGACAGACACAGTGATTTTACCAATTATCATCTCACTGACTGATTGTAAGCACGGTTCAGGAGCGGAAGACAATATGGTTTTTATCCCCAGTGGAGAACAAGTTACAATGAAAAAGTGGAGAAATATTTTTGATATGGTTCTAATTAAAAATTTAAATTCCCAGCAATGAGTTATTTTATACTTTTACCTGAGATCATAGAATATAAAACAGGATAAAGCAAAGCAAAATAGAAGTAGTTGAGCGCTGTGATTTCTGTAAGACTGTTGAATCACAGACCTGTACCTCCGAAACAAATAATACATTGTATGTTAAAAAAAAAAAAAGAAGAAGAAGATAGTAGGAAGGGAAAAATGAAGGGGGCAGAAATCGGAGGGGGAGACGAACCATGAGAGACTATGGACTCTGAGAAACAAACTGAGAGTTTTAGAGGGGAGGGGGGTGGGAGGATGGGTTAGCCTGGTGATGGGTATTAAAGAGGGCACGTACTGCATGGAGCACTGGGTGTTATAAGCAAACAATGAATCATGGAACACTACAACAAAAACTAATGATGTAATGTATGGTGATTAACATAACATAATAAAAAAAAAGTAGTTGAGATAGATTTTGTGGGGTCTTAGCAACTCTGCTCAGTCATTTGATTACACCAGCACCCTCTGCCATTTATTTTACTGAGCTTGACATTCATTTGTTCATACAGTTTTTCACTTTGACCAGATCCCTTTTTCAAAGGATGAATATGAGAAGGAAGGGAAGATGGGAGGGAGGAAGGGTAAGGGAGAAAGAGAGTGGAGGAGGGAAGGAGAGAAGTCTGTACTAAAGTGAACCAGAGAGAAGCTTCCCATTTAAAATGTATCTCTTTGCTGTGTTCATTGAAAGAATAAAATAAACATATTATTACTAACTTGGTGTCTGAATCTTGCTGCAGGAGCAGCAATGGAGTGCAGAGTTTCTTGAGGTCCCAGAGCAGGCAATGAAATGCCTACCAAGAACTTCTCCTCTAAGCACACTGAGCTGCTTTGTCCTTGGCAGCATTCACAAGGGAAGGCACCACTATAGTGTGAAGACCACATTAGCCTGAAATTATCAACATCTGTTCCTGTTTATAGTTTTCAAAGCAATCTTGCATGTGTTATGTAAACACCAACCCTGTGATTCAGGAAGGAAAACATTATTATTGGTCTCATTTTACAATTGAGGGTAGGGTGAGAATATAAAAAAACACCATCTTCTGACCTCCTTATGTTTCATCGTCTGATCACAGGTACAGTCTGTTCGTGGTGTTTGACTATTTCACACTATTCATAGAAAAGGCACTAGTTTAGGAAAATGTGCTAGGAGAAATGGAGCCTCCCTGAGTTTCCCTCAGTCCCCTACCTCCTACCTGCCCCTCCTACCACCTATTTCAGCTACTTCTCCATGTCTTCATGGAGCTTACTTAACAAAAGGCAAGAGGTCATAATAAAGCTGAGATCAAAAGGATGAAAAGATGTCATTCAAGCAGAGAACCAGAGACTTGCATTCCAGGCAACAAAGAACTTCTCAATTTTCAAGAAAAGAGAGGAAGACAATATGGCTTGAACTTAGAAGTTGGAGAAGTGGGGTTGGCACCAGATCTGATACAGTCTTTTTTTTTTTTATGTTATGTTAATCACCATACATTACATCATTAGTTTTTGATGTAGTGTTCCATGATTCATTATTTGCACATTAACACCCAGTGCTCCATGCGGAACGTGCCCTCTTTAATACCCATCACCAGGCCAACCCATCCTCCCACCCCCCTCCCCTCTAGAGCCCTCAGTTTGTTTTTCAGAGTCCATCGTCTCTCATGATTCATCTCCCCCTCCGATTCCCACCCCGCCTTTATAAAGTCTTAATGATCACGTCAAGGAGTTCAAATTTTATCCTAAGTACAAAGGCAATTTTAAATTTTATGTAAACAAGGAATGACAGTTTAGGGAGGCAAGACATATAGTGGCTCTATACCACACTGCTCCCCAAAATTAACTTGAAATGGAGTTTTGTTAGATAGTCTGAGAAGTTCGTGTGTTTTGGTTTCTACTATGAAGAGCCATATGGATCTAGCAAAAAGCAGGATAAAATAACTTAACTTGGATGAAAAAGACCTGTAGCAAATTTTGTGTTCTAAACTTTTAAAATATGTAACGCTAGTGTTTCTTAAACCATATGCTTTTTTTTCAGTGTTCAGTACTGGTACAAAACCCTCTTTGCTATGGAAATACACCTACTATTATTTCAACACTTTCCTAAAGTACATGTAAGGCTCTGCAATATCCAATAGCTTGTTGTCGCCTCTGGGATTAGACAGAGCTTCCAAAAAGTTTGTGGTATTTGATTTCCTATTTCTTCCCATACAATTTTATGTTCCCTCTCTCTCTTTCATATTCATATTCTAGATCAATACTTCCAACAATAAAATGTTCAGTTTTGAAAAATCTGAAGCAGTGATCCTTCCTTATTTATCAGTATTTGTTGTAAATATTAATATTCCATACAATTTAGATTTCCCCTTATTTTTGATGAATAAGATTTTAACTAATTTAATTACATTTTTGAAGCCATGAATTAAGTAACAAGGTGCAAAAGATTTTTTTTTTATAATTCTACTGAGGTACAATTGACATACAGTAAACTGCACACATATAAAGCATACTTTTTGACCAGTTTTGACCTATGTACACAACAATGGAAACCATCACAAAATCAACATTATGAACATGTTCATCACTCCTAAAAGTTTCCTTGTGCCCCTCTATAATCCTCCCTTTCTCACTCCTCCCTCCCTTTCTCAGTGCTTTTACGCACTACAGATGAGTGTGAATTTTCAAGAATTTATGTAAAAGATGAGATCAAACGACACAAATTCTTTTTTTAATCTGGCTTTTGTCACTTAGCATAATTATGTTGAGATTCATCCACATTATCAGGTGTATCAACAGTTTATTCCTTTTTGTTGCTGAGTAGTATTCCATGCAATAATTATTACACAATGTGTTTTATCCATTCACTTATGATGGCCATTTGAGTTATTTCCAACTTGGGGCTGTTACAAATAAAGCTGCTATGAATATTCGTACAACAGGTCTTTGGGTGAACATATGCTTTCATTTCTCTTGGATAGATACCTAGGATTGGAATGGCCAAGTCATATGGTGAGTGCATGTCTAACCTTTTAATAAACTGCTAATTTCTAAGTGGCTGTGCCATTTGCACTCCCACCAGAAACGTATGAGAGTTCCAATTCTTCCATACACTTGCCAACATTTGGTATGCTCAATCTTTTTAATTCCAGCCATTCTAGTGGATATATAGTAGTGCCCCATATGGTTTTAGTTGGTTTTGATATCAACACTTATTTTAAGGTTTTACCTAAGGCATCAGTAAACATAAAAATGTTAAACATAAAAATGTTCCTCCAGTGGTTTCAATGTGCACCCAGGGTTGGGAATTATACTGGATAAAACACATGGGCTCTTTTAATAGAGAAAAGATTTTAAGTATCGATTTTATAGTGTGCCTAGTCACACACTTCATATTGACAGCCCTAAACCGTTTCTCACCAGATTTGGTCTTTCATACAAAAGCTGACCGGTGATAGCTGCCATTTGCTACCACTGTGTGAAAGGAAATGGGGGTGGGAGAAGAGGGTTTTCAGACCTTGCTAGCATTAATACTGAGGGAGCAGAAGTTGGATATTAAAAATTTAGCATTCTCGGGGCGCCTGGGTGGCTCAGTCGGTTAAGCATGTGCCTTCGGCTCAGGTCATGGTCCTGGGATCCTGGGATCAAGTCCCACATCAGGCTCAGTGGAGAGTCTGCTTCTCCCTCTCCCTCTGACCGTCCCCCCTGCTTGTGCTATTGCTCACTCTCTCTCTCTTAAATGAATAAAACCTTTTTTTTAAAGATTTTATTTATTTATTTGACAGAGAGAGAGACAGCAAGAGCAGGAACACAAGGAGGGGGAGTGGGAGAGGGAGAAACAGGCTTCCCGCCGAGCAGGGAGCCTGATGCGGGGCTCGATCCCAGGACCCTGGGATCATGACCTGAGCCAAAGGCAGACGCTTAATGACTGAGCCACCCAGGCGCCCCTAAATGAATAAAACCTTTTTAAAAAATTTAGCATTCTCAAAATAAACAAAGAACTCTTACAACCCAACAATAACACAACAAAGTGAAAGAAAGAAAGAAAGAAAGAAAGAAAGAAAGAAAGAAAGAAAGAAAGAAAGAAAGAAAAAAGGCAAAAGATGTGAATGAACACCTCACCAAAAGAAGATATACAGATAATAAACAAGGATATTAAGAGATGTACTACATCATTTGTCACTGGGGAAATGCAAATCAAAATGACAATGAGATACTACCCCATACCTATTAAAATGGCTACAATCCAAAAAACTGACAATGCCAATTGCTGGTGAAGATGCAGAGCAACACGAACTCTCATTTATTGTTGATGAGTGTACGAAACGGTACAACCACTTGGGAGGACAGCTTGGCAATTTCATACAAAGTGTACATAGTCTTATATGAACCAGAAACTCTGCTACTAAGAATTTAGCCAACTGATTTGAAAATTTATGTCCCTGCAAAATCCTGCATATGAATGTTTAAAGCAGTTTTATTCATAATTACCAAACATTGGGGCCAATCAAAATGCCCTTGGTGAATGGATAAACAAACTACAGTAGATCTATCTAATAGAATACTATTCAGTGACAAAAGGAATGAGCTATGAAGCCACACAAACACTTAGATCATTTTAAATGCACACTGCTAAGTGAATAAAGCCAATCTGAAAAGGCTACACACTGTATGATTTCATTTACATGACATTCTGGAAAAGGTAAAACTGTGTCGGTGGCAAACAAAAATGCTGTTAAAAGGTAGCTATTCAGGGGTGCCTGCCTGGCTCAATCCGTAGAGCATGTGACTCTTAATGGGGTTGTGGGTTTGAGCCCCACACTGGGTGTAGAGATTACTTAAAAATAAAATGTAAAAAAAGGTAATGGGGTACCTGGGTGGGGACAACATTATTAATGTATTTAATGCCACTGAACTGTACACTTGGAAATGGTTAAGATGATAAATTTATGTCATGTATATTTTATCACAATAAAAAATTTTTTTAAAGAAAAATTAAAGAGAGATGGAAAGACTTCCTGGTGGTCCTCTGGTTCTTAGTGTAGCCCCTCAAGGGGCCCAGCTGTACTTCCTGTCTGAGTTCAATGAGCTATCAGAGCTTCTCTCCAAGAACTTCTTCTGGCTTCAGCCATGGGTAGCAATGATCACTGCTTTACAGACACATGCTCTGGGAGGATACAGTATATGCATATATATCTCAGTATTTCAAAGATGTTAATGCTTATTGAGTAACCTACCACTGGGCTTCCATGGGCATAGCCTCTGTGCAGTGTCAATGCCAAGAAATGATCAGCCAAGTTTAATTTTCAACCAAGTCCAATTTCTTAAAATTCCTTTCCTCCCTTCCTTCTCACTCTCTACCTCTCTCATACCCAACAATGTCCCCAAAACATCCTTCTCTCTGCTCTGCTCTCAGCTCCCCACCAAAAATCCTCTCCCAAGCTTTCTTGATCTCTCTCTCTTTTCTTCCCTAACCTTCTCCTCCTGCTGCTATTCTTCCATCTAGCCTGTCTGGTACTCCTCCCACTGATTATCACTAGGGTGTGGAGCAGGTAAGGAATATCTGAGAACAGGGGCCAGAGGACAAGTAGAGAGTCAGAGGTCAGACAGAGGGAACATTTTGTTAACGGGCAAGAAAAAATACATATACTATATACAGAACATATAAATTAGTAATAGTATACTAATTATACATTTTTATGAGTAAAATAGAAACCATAGTTTATATTTTATCAGTTTATATTTAAAAGGCCAAGCACAGAAGCTTTATTATGACAAAAACATGAGACATGGAAGTACCTAAAACGTCTTGAGTACTGCTTGAACAAACCACTGTTGCTTAAACAAACCAAAACTTAGAGGCTTAACAGGAATCTGTAGGTTGATTCAGCTCACCTGGGTGGTTCTCCATACTCTCTGGTGTTGCTGCATTTAGATAACGACTGGGGCTAGGATCTTCTGAAGGTTTGATGGGGCTGGGTGTGCAAGATGGCGTCTTCAGCTCATGTCTGAGCTGGCCTCTCTCCTTCATGTGGCCTGTCTCCCTGATGGAGTAGCCTGCTTCATGAGTGTTCACGGCTGAAAGAGGCAGGAAGAGATGCTGCCAGCCAGTAAGTGCTAAGTCCACCAACACTTCTGCTGTCTTTGATTGATCAAAGCAGTCACAGAGCCCACGCACATTCAAGGGGGAGGGAGAGAAATGGACTCCACCTCTTGATGGAGAAGGGACATATGGTCATGGCCATCTTTGGAAAATACAGTCTATGGCAGATGGTGTAAAAGTTGTGTATTTAAATAAGAAGCAAATATTCCCTACAATTAAGGATAATCCAAATAAAATCAACAGGAGAAACTTTATGAAATGTTAAACCAAAGGAAACCCTCCCCACCTAAAATTGGCAGAAATCTTAATTCAGGTCAATCCAGGTCCCTTGCCAGAAGGTGAACACTCTTTAGCCAGGAGGAGATGGGCCAAAATATGTGTTGGACTTCGTGGACATATCAAAAGAGTAAGGTAGTAAGACACCATTAAAATCCAACTCAATTTAAACTTAAACTGAGTTCCTCTATGGTGCCAGAGCCCACGTTGTCTAGCCACTAACAATGCTTGCAGATACTCCAGGAAGACTATTTCACTAGTCCCTCCACAAAGAAGTCACCAGGGGAAATTTCTCCCATACCATCATCCCATGACATTCTGTTCTTCCTCACCTGTGATTCATTTGGCCCTTGTCTTCCCGACATCCCAAACTCTACTGCCACTCCTGTATCATGAGGCAATTTCTGGAGTGTTCCTCTGTCCTGGAAGTTTAACTCTGCATTTTCATTGCAGCTTTCTCAAGGAAAAGTAGTTTATTCTCTTACACTCCACGTACCTTAAGTTTAGAAGGTGAGTTTGCTGTTGTCCATGCTCCCCATTACTACCGGCAGCCTTTAGGGGCTCCTCCTTTTATTCAAAACAAAAAAAAAGCAAAAAGCAAACTGACTTCTCTTGAGGCTCATACCATTTGGGCAAACCACTCTGTCTACCTCTTCGGATCTGTCATCTCTACAAATCCCAGTCAGTCCCAGTCTCATTTTGAAACCCTGACACCTGACTCCCAGTCTTCCTTTAAGATGACTTTAACTCTTGTCATCTTTCTGTTTGTCTGGAAGAGTCATGAATTACACCTGTTTACCTGTTTCTTGCGTTCTCATCCAGTTAGCATTCTGGTACTCTGAGAAGTGGCCGCCCTAATCCTGGATGACTTAAACAGTTACCTGGGATGATATTTATAACCCCTTGGCCTCTCACTTCCTTGATCACCTCAGCCACCCAAGACAATGGTCACATTCTGGACATTGTGAGCACCCATAATCTTGATGCCTCCAGAAGCAAAATTTAATCTGCCTGCCTTCTGAACACAATAACCTAACCTTACCCATAACAGCTAAACTTTCCCCAAACCTAGGGAACCTAGCCCTGGAGGAGAGTCACATGACTGAGCAGATTACTTACACCATTACTGTCAATTTCAAATAAGTTCTCAGGCTCCCTGGAAAGCTCATAAAATTTTTCTGGTCAACTCTCTCTCCCATCCTCTGCAATGACCTTATCAAACTTTCTCCAGCTCCCCTAATCTAGGACAGTCTATGATAGTCCCTCCTATCTCACTCCCAGCAGAAGACTCTACTTCTTTTCTTACTTTACAAAAGAAAATAAAGGCCTTAAATGAGAACTTCTTTATCTCACAGCTATCAAAAAGAAGAAAATCCTTGTCTACTCCAAACCCACCCTCCTTCCTTTCTGGTAAAATAGAGGAAATCTTATTTCTCATATTTAAGGACCCAAGAATACACAATAGGAAAAAAACAGTCTGTTCAGTAAATGGTGATGGGAAAACTGGACAGCCACATGCAAAAGAATGAAGCTGGACCACTTTCTTATACCATATGCAAAAATAAATTAAAAATGGATTAAATGTGGAACCTAAAACCATAAGACTCCTAGAAGAAAACATACAATAAACTCTTGGACATTGGCCATAGAAATATTTTTCTGGATCTGTTTCCCCAGACAAGGGAAACCAAAGCAAAAATAAACTACTGAAACAACATCAAACTGAAAGCTTTTGCACAGTGAGGGAAGCCATCAACAAAACCAAAAGGCAACCTACTGAATGGAAGAAGATATTTGCAAATGATACATATAATAAAGGATTAATATCCAAAATATATAAAAACTCATATAACTCAACACCAATAAAACAAATAATGCAATCAAAAAATGGGCAGAGGATCTGAATTGACATTTTCCAAAGAAGAGAAATAGATGGCCAACAGACGCATGAAAAGATGCTCAACATCACTAATCATCAGGGAAATGCAAATCAAAACCACAGTGACAAATCACCTCACACCTGTCAGAATGGCTAGAATCAAAAAGACGAGAAATAACAAGTGTTGGTGAGGATGTGGAGAAAAGGAAACCCTTGTGTGCTATTGGTGAGGATGTAAATTTGTGCAGCCACTCTGGAAAACAGTATGGAGGTTCCTCAAGAAATTAAAAAAAGAAATACCATATGATCCAGTAATTCTACTTCTGGGTATTTACCAGATGAAAATGTAAACACTAATTTGAAAAGATATGTGCATCCTTATGTTTACTGCAGCATTATTTACAATAACCAAGACATGGAAGCAACCTAAGTGTCCATCAATAGATAAGTGGATAAAGAAGATGTGATATATACATACAATAGAATATTACTCAGCCATAAAAATGAATGAAATCTTGCCATTTGCAACAACACAGAGGGACATAGAGAGTATTTTGTTAAGTCCAACAGAGAAAGACAAATATATGCTTTCCCTGATATGTGGAATCTAAAAAAACAAATGAACAAACAAAATACAGAAACAGATTTATAAATACAGAGAACAAGCTGGTAGTTGCCAGAGATGAGGAGGTGAGGGCGGGGATGGGTGAAATTGACAAAGGGAATTAAGAGGTACAAACTTTCAGTTATATATTAAATAAGTCACAGGAATGAAAAGTACAGCATGGGGAATATAGTCAATAATACTGCAATAATTTTGTATAGTAATAGGGGTAACTACACTTACCACGGTGAGCATTTTGTAACGTATATAATTGCCAAATCACTATGTGTGATTTGTACTATACACCGAAACTAACATAATATTATATGTAAGTTTACAATTACAAAGAAAAAAAAAGTTAAGAGCTTTTTACTGTCAATTATCTCTACTCTCTTTTAAATTTAACCCTTACTCTCACCTGGATTCTTCCTACTAGAAAACCATTTTAAAAAATAATAAAATCTTCCTCAGTTTCACATGTCTGATTCTGCCTTCCTATCCTTCTGTCTTTACATGCAAACTGCTCAGAAGTGTTATTTTGCTCATGGTCTTCATTTCTTTATACGCTATTTACTCCTCAACCCATATGGCCTCCAGCCTCAACATGCTATTAAAAACAGGTCTCTGTGGGATCATAGGGGAAGGGAGGGAAAAATAAAATAAGATGAAATCAGAGAGGGAGACAAACCATAAGAGACTCTTAACTATAGGAAACAAACTGAGGGTTGCAGGAGGGCCTCGAGGTGGGTGGGAGGATGTGGTAACTGGGTGATGAGCATTAAGGAGGGCACTTGATGTAATGAGCATGGGGTGTTATATTCAACTGATGAATCACTGAACTCTATCTCTGAAGCTAATAATACACTATATGTTAATTAATTGAATTTAAATTAAATAAATAAATAAAATAGGTCTCTGTGGTTGTTAATATGGTTCAAGTTAATGGGCACATCTTGATCTTCATCTTACATTAGTCTTAACATCCCCAGACATGGCTGAGTACCCCATCTTGTGACTTCCACAACACTACTTTCTTCTGGTTTGCCTCCTTCCCCATAGAGCTCTTCCTTTGTCTCCTTTGCAGGCTCAGCTTTCCTCTACTTTGATGGTGATGTTCCTTAAGGCTTAGCATTAGGTCATTCTCTCATCCCACTCACTTCTCTCTAAGCCATCTCATCAATGACCACCTGTAGGTAGATTACCCAAACTGTGCATCTCTAACTCTAAACCATGCTCTGAGCATCAGACACTTACACACCTTTCTACATGAGGTCTCTCCACTCACATGCCTCAAAGGTTTGTCAAACTCAACTTGTTCAAAATAAAACTATCTTCCCTTCCCCCCTAACAGTCTCCCCACCCCCAGAGTTCCTTATCTCATTGAACGGCAGTGACATCCATCATTATCCAAGCCTGAATCTTAGTGGGCATCCTTGGCTCCTCCCTCTTCCTCACTCTGTCCACATCCACTCATCACAGTCTCCTATCAACTACCTTGTAAATATCTCTCAGGTCCATCCACTTCTTTCCATTTCCACTGCCACCAATCTAGTCCAAACCATTATAATCTCTCACCCAGCCTAGTTCAGAAATATTCCTGCACCCATTTTTCTCCTCATCTGATCAATTCCCCAAACTATAGCCAGAGTGATTTTCCTAAAGCACAAATCCTACCACAATCTCATTGCTTTTAGGATGAGAAAACAATCTTTGACACGGTTCTCACGGTCCTACATGGTTTGTCCCTACTGACCTTTCTCTGTCTAGCCTCGCCTCACACCAGAGCTCCCAGGACTCCAGTCACACTAGTTCACATTCAGTTCCTAATCCCTTCTGCCACTCTGCCACTTCCCCACTCCTGCAGCAGCCCATCAGCAAACATTGTTGGTTCTGCTTTGAAACTGTCTTGAATCCAAACTTTTCCCATCATCCCCACTGTTAGAATACTAACCAAAACCACCACCATCTTTCACCTGGGCTATTGCCACAACCTACTGAGTGATCTCTCACTGCCCTTTGTCTTGCCCCATCCGATCCATTTCCAATCACCAACCAGCATGACGGCATACAGCAGAAGTCAAATCATGTACTTTCTAAAATCCTTCCAATAGCTCCCCATTGCAATCAGAATAAAACTCAAAGTCCTCAAGGCTTACCCCAAGGCCCTGCCTGATCTGGTCCCTATCTACCTCTCTGTCCCCATCCTCTACCACTGCCCTACTCTTTTGCTATATGCCAGTCACACTGGCCTTCTTTCTAACCTTCTATGTTCCTATCTTAAGACCTTTGCTTGCTCTTCCTTCTCTGGAATGTTTTTCCAAACCTCGGAATGGCTGCCCCTTTTCATTATTTTGCAAAGAGATATTGCCTGCCCACTCTTCCTCTTCTATGTAAGTCACTCCATCGCTTGACCTGACTTTCTATATAGTACTGACTGTTCAGAACCTTCCAATGGCTTCCTATCTCACAGTGAAGTCCCTACCATAGCCAGAAAGGACACACATGATCTGGCCACAATTTCCTCTTTGATCTCATATACCACTTGTCTCCCTCTCACTCTGCTCCATCCATACTAGCTTCCTTGCTGTTCTTCCAGTATTTCAAGTGCCCTCCTAACCCAGAGCCTTTGAACATTCTCATTCAAAAATCCACATGAGTTAATCTCTCATGTCATTTAGGTCTGGCTCAAGTGACACATATCGAAAGCTCTTCCTTGATGATCCTAATTAATATAACGGCTCCATCCCCCTACTATCACTCTCACCTTTTAATTCCCTTCAAAATACTTACATTACTTAACATGTTAAATATGAATTTGCTTTCTTCCATCTAGAAAGTACCACCCACCAGAGCAGGAATTGTTTTCTTCACAACTATTTTCATCGTTCTTAGATGAGTAGGTGCTTATAAGTTTTTTATTAAATGACTGAACTATCTACCTAATTAATTTACGTGTCCAATGTATGTCTTTATGCCTTCTCCACCACCTTCCCCACATAAAAAGCCCTTGAAGACACAGCTTTTACAGGGGAAGAGGAGGTTCATTCAACCACATTTACAAATCCTAACTGTTTTTAACTTCTGTATTTTCAGATCTCCCCACTCTCAGGAGGCTCTACTTCCGATGAGTCTCTGGTTACTTCCAGTCAGTCCTTTGCTATCACAAATCCTGTGGCCAAGAACGGGCGTGGGTATATGCAAAACTTTTTGTCATCACTCAATCGTCCTAAGACATTCCTAGAAGTGGGATTTCTGGATCAAACGGTAACTCCATATGTAAGTTTAATAGCTATTGCTGAATTCGCCTCCACGGGGTTCATACGACTTTGGATTTCCACTAGCAATGTGTGAGAGTGCCTGTTTCTTCACAGCCTCCCGCGCCAACTCAGTGTCGTTAAACTTTGGGGGGTTTGCCAATCGCACAGTTGAGAAATGGGCTGAGTCGAGCGCGCCCTTCCCCGCCTGATCCCCGACCTCCGACTCCACCCGGGTTCCCGCAGAGACCCGCGCCCCCTAGAGCGCGTCCCTGCGGACGGGCGGGCAGGCGCGCAGGCGCGGGGTCGCTCTGCTCCGCACTCTCGCGCCATGTCCCCCAAGGGTGGGCTGCGTGCCGCGGGAAGATCCGGCCTTGCTCAACTGGCCCGAAAGAGGAAGCGCAGAGGGGCTGAAGTAAACACTTAGGAAGGCCGTTGCAAAAGAGACCAGGGTCTCGGGCTTATGCGGAGCCGTCATCTGGCCCCACATCCCTTAGCCACTAATAGATCGAGCGACAAAGAAGGATCATTTAGCGAGGGAATTCTCAGAGAAGAGGGCGCGCGTAGGGGAGGGGCGAGAGAGGAAGGCCCAACTTTTCCCAGAACTTAAAAAACAAAAACTTTTTTTTCCCTTCAAGGGTGTGGTGTGGCGGGGGAGAAATAGGGGAAATGAGGCACAGACCCGATGAGTTGGAAAAAGCAGCCCCCGAGTCTTAGAAGTCTTCATCCACATATCCTCCCGCGGGTGTGCCTCCAACCAGGCGCCCCCGTTGCACCTCGATGCAAAGCGGCGCGGCGAGCGCCACACGTCTGCGCGCTGCGTGGAAAGGGCAGGGCTGACACCACTTCCTCCCCGAGGCGGCGGACCTGAGCCCGGGTGAAGCCCAGTGTGCCGCCTCGCCTGCCCCGCCGCCGGCCCGCCCTCGCCCGCGCCCGCGCAGAATCCCTGCCGAGTCCCCGCGGAGCCGTCAAGGTAAGCGGCGCCGGCCGGTCCGGGCGCCCTGCGAGCTGCAGCCGGGACCCTTGGGGCTGCCGCGGGACCATGTGTCCAGTGGTTCTGGTCCCAGCTCCGACCCAGCTCCCGGCCGTGGCCCGGAGAACTCGCGCCTCCCGCTTGGCCCCCGAGGGGAGCGCGTCCCCGGGGTCCCCTCTGCTGACCTCAGCCCTTGACCCAGCTACGCGGGGCTTGGGGCGCGGGCTCGTCTTCCCCGCGTTCTCTTTCATCACATTTGACTGATTTCCTGCCCAGAAAATTGCTTCAGGGACAGACGGGTAACCCGTCTGAACCCTCGCCTGTCCAGCAACCCAGGAGCCCCAACCTGACCCTCGGAAGGAATTCCTGGGGGGAGGGGGGGGACATTTTAAGGCACTGTAGATTCAGTGCAAGTCGTGTGAGAATTTGAGAGTGACGATCACAGTCTGACATGTCTTAGAGTGTTTGCTGACTTTAAAACTTTGGACAACTGTTTCTTCTTTTTATAAACATCTTTACCAGTGATTGGCCTTTTCATTTTAAAATAAGATAGAGGGCCGGTTTGGACACCAGGAGTTAGTCTCATAATTTGGCGTAGAGTGAATGTCCGGAGTGCCATTTCATAGAATGAAGGAAACTGAGTAGGATATCCTATCCAGGAGTCCCCCAGAAGACTTTACCCCCTGCACCTCTGATTTTCCTTGTGGGAAGGTATTTCTTATTTATACCATTGTAGAACACCAAACGTGTAGTTTCTAGCGCGACTCAGAGTAAAGTGGTTCAAAAAGAACTTTTAATGTGGTTATTAGAGAAAGAGAAAAGGAGTAAAGGAGGAAAGTAACATGGGGAAAAGGCACATGAGTTTATTACTCCCCAGGGTATTATTTCTGGTGGCAAAATGTGGTTTAAATAAAGGCAAGGGTACTTAATACCTACTACTAATTCTAAATTCTAGGCCTTTGAACAGAAATTTCAGAAAAGAGAGCTTTTGTACACTGGCAATTTTCCCTCTGGCCTCACTGAAATAGTCTTACAGTTAAGACTGGCTAGCAAAATTCACAGAAAATCTACTAAGAAATCTTCTATAATGTCTTCCGGGTGGTATTTCCTGCCTGTTTACATGTTTTGAAAGGTCTAAGAAATATAATGTCATCTTCAGGCTGTTAATACTTAATAATTTTCACACTGATACTAATATTTGTGTCTTTTCCGGATACTTGGGATATTTGGATTATAGCTCCGTATCTGCCTTTAACTAGACAAGGGTGACTTTGATTAAGGTGCTTTAACCTCCCTGGACCTGAGATAACTTATTCGTAAAGTGAGATTGTTGGGCTAGAGTATGTCTGTCATTATAATAGCAATTGGCGAACTGCTATAATTCTTTGAATTTGTCCTGTCTGAAATGCTGGCAAAGTTAGAATTGCTGATCACACAGAAAAGGACGGAAAAAGTCATAATGATAACAGATTTTGTTAGAGTCTGAAATATCAACACTTTTGAGGCCTTTTGTTTCTCGGAAGTTCTTTTAAAAGTAGTCAATTTTTGGTCTATATGTAAGATGGCAGATTTCCATTCTGTTGAGAAACTAAGATGGGGAATTGGTGTGCCCAAGCTTGGGGCGGTCGATATTAAATTTCAAAATTTTTCAATTATTATTTCTCAAGAAATATAACTTTATAATATGGATTACCTTATGATTTAGTTACTTTAAATCTTAAACACAGTACTTACTAGGTTGTGTAGTGTCCATTAATGTTTCATATTTTTATACCCTAGGAATGTATACCAATCATCTACTTTATTAACCTTTATTTACTTACAACAAAAACGTTCTAGATATTTTCATATTATTATTAGAATGAGCTATTTATAAAATTTATTGCCATAAATGTCTGTATTTGATATGCCACTCTGAATTTCTTCAAACCATACTACTTTCAAAAGAAAGAGAAAAGGAGTAATTATTATTATTTTCATTTACTTCTAAACCCTCTTCGATCTTATTTTAATTATCTTTATATCCAAAACCTTTTAGTGAGTCCACAAATCTTATAATAAAGTTGGTGTTTCATAGTTTACCACACCAAAATATTTTCCATTTTAAAGACCTCATGAGTTTATTTTATAGGCAACAGAATGATCTTAGTAATTCTCACCTCAAAATACAACAATCCTTATTAATATAATTAATATTATAGTATGTAAATATGTCTGTATTTATGTCAGTTCTGTCATCCTGTGTGGCAAATAGCTTAAAGTTTAAGCAATTATTATAAGTTCAAGTGCATAATAAATGCCAGGATTTGAGGCATTAGATTGGTACACGGGTTGTATAGTCATGTGTATGTGTATTACAGTTATAGTTGTCATGAGAAACATGATTTGTAGGGGAAACTGCTATATATTTGGAAAAGCTGACAGTTAGATGTCTCTTGAGAAGAGAGAACAGCAGCACTAAGGATTGGCATTGAATGAGCTACACTCAGTTTAAGGGGCTAGACTGTACGTGCTGCATGACAAGGTGGGGCCTGTGGACTAGAGGATGTGACCTGCCACCACCACATCCTCATTATCTAGCCAAATTCCTGGGACCATAGTTGGGACTCAAGAAATGTTTGCTAAGTGTCCAGATATATCAGTTCCACTTCTGGGTTGTACCGTCAAAATGTCACAAGCCCCTGACCTAGGCAAGCCCGTTGGTACCAACCCTGAGGTATAAGCAGGTAGAGATGTAGCACCACTCCAAGGAACCACATCGTCTCAGCATGCACTCTAAAGCTTGAACTCATGACGTGGGTTCTAAACATTTCCTGAAGATTGACAATGCACGTGAATCATTAAGAATCGTATTGTAAGAGTTATTTTCTTTCTTCTCTGTCAACTCAGCTTCCTCTTTATCACCAAATGGTGATCATAAATAATTATTCTATTTATTTAGCTTACATTTTGGACCAGACTCTGTGCTGATTAATTTAGATGTGTCATTGCATTAATCCTCACATCCTGGGCTTATGCCATGAAAGCACAGAGAGGTTAAGAAGGTTACACAGAGAGTAAGAAGAGGAGCTGACCTTTGAACTGAGCTAGTCTCATACCAAAACCCTAGGAGCTGTCCCAGGAATAGGGCTCAAATGGTGAAAAGACAGGGGACCATTCCTCAGTGAACTTCTAGTCTAGTTGGGTGGGGGGACATAAATGGGCAGTTATAGTTCTACACGTGACCAGAATTGTGCACTGTGGAAGCAGATATCAGATCCCTATACCACAGTGGGGTCAAGGAAGGGAGGATGAAATGAAGGTAAGCAAGGAACTTGCCTTGCTATAGTGGGAAGACAAAATATTATAATCAACTGTGAAGTTATTATGTTTATGTATGTCTTTTGAAAAAGTAATCTGCTTTGGCAGCCATCACATGTTTTCGTTTTTGTCTTTATTCTCATCCCTCTTGATAGCTTGCTGGGTTGATTAAATCAATAAAGCAATGAGTTTAATTTGTTTGTTTGTTTCTGCTGGGGATCTTTCTGATTTGATCTCATATCACAGACTCATCAGTGAGATGGTTGTGGGCTGGGAGAGGGTATAAATGATAAATCAACAGCAGTTATGTTTCCACAAACTGGCTAGATGACCTATGTTCAGAGAGCTATATCGTATCAAACTGAAGGGAAGATAAAGAGTGGTAGTAGAACAAGTAAATGCTAGACTGGATTTATTTTTGTCCTTCCTTTTTTATTACGAAATGTTTCATACATACAAAAGATGGTGTATAATGTATATGCAGATTATAACAATAATAAAGCCAACATCTGGATACCTATCACCCAGCTAAAGAAGTAAAATATTACCAATATATCTTCTGACTTCCTCCCAATAGCATTCCCTATTTTCTCAACAGACATAATCAGTATTGGGAATGTGCTGGTTTTTTTTTAAAAAAAAAAGCATTTAGAAAGCATGTACATGCATTTGCAAACATGTCAAACTGGGAATTAAGAGTGCACTGGCACTTGGGAAACTGAGATTAGAATCTCCACCAACTGTAGGCACGATTATAAATAGAGTGCCCTGTTAGGTGAAGACGACTTATTTTAAATAGCATAAAAGCAAAGTGGCTTATAAATGATTATGAGTAAGTACCATGGAAATAGTTAGGGGTATCTTAGTCATTACTGAAGTGACCAAGATTCACCAGTGGATAACTATAACTTTTAAGTGTAATAAAGAATATATAATTTAGGAACTCATCATTTTTTCATATTGCTTAGATTTCTACCTTAAATACAATTCAGTCATTTAAAAAATATTTGCCAAGCACTATTTCACGTGCTTGAGACATGTTGGCGAACAAGAGAGGCAAAGATCTCTGCATTTATGGAGTTTATACTTCTAATGGGGAGACATAGACAATAGTCAGTAAACATAATAAATAAGTAAATAATGTAGGTAGTAATAAGTGAAAAGTGTCATAAAAAAAGACAAAGTTAAGCAAAGTAAAGTTGTAGTATTTAATAAGGTGGTCAGGCTTGGCGTCACTGGGTAGATAGGATTTGAACAAAGTTTTGAAGGAGTTAACTAAGAGGCTATCTGAGAGAACTGTGTTCCCGGTAGGGGGAACAGCCAGGGCCAAGGCTATAAGGCAGGGGTCTGCCTGGTGTATTCAAGAAACAAGAAGGCCCATGTGGCTAGAAGGTATAAGAACAGGAAGAGAGTAGCAAGAGATGTGGTTGGAGAGGAGCACAAAGAGGTGGCAGATCATGTAGGGTCTTGTGGGCCGTTGTAAGAATTTTCGCTTTTACTCTGAGTGAAACTGAGGGGCGATTGTGGAATTCTGGGGAAAGGAGTAGCATGATCTGACTTACATTTAATAGACTCACTCTGCAGCCCCTGGGTGGCTCAGTCATTAAGTGTCTGCCTTCAGCTCAGGTCATGATCCCAGGGTTCTGGGATCAGGCTCACTGCTCCACGGAAAGCCTGCTTCTCCCTCTCCCCACTCCCCCTGCTTGTGTTCCCTTCTCTCGCTGTGTCTCTGTCAAATAAATAAATAAAATCTTTTAAAAATAAATAAAATAAAAGGCTCTCTCTGACTGCTTGAGAATAAGCTGAACAGAGTAAGGATGAAGGCCAGGAGCCATTTAGGAAGCTTTAGGAATCACCATGTATTTTGAAGGTAGAGCCAATAGGATGTGGGGTTTGAGAGAAAAAGGAGTCAGTGATGACTCCAAAGTCTTGGTCTAAACAACTGGAAGATGGAACTGCCATCAGTTGATGGGGAGGTTGGAGAGGAGATGGTCCAAAGTTCAGCTTCAGATACGGATATGAAGTATCAACTGGTAATAACTATGTGCTTATTACATATAAGGCTAAGGTCATTTAAGCTAAGTAGCTATTTGGGAAGATACTGTTATTTTCACTTTACAAAATTAGAAATGATTACTTGGGAGTTAAAGAAATGGAACGTAAAACCAGGTCTTTTAGATCCTAAAGCTTTAACCATTCTTTGAAAATTTGCTGAAAATGGAAGAAAAAAACAAAACCCTTGCTGAAAAGGTTGACCAATAATCTTTATTATGCAGATAAGAATATAGTCAACTAATCAGTAAGATTCTACCTCTATGAGGGTCTAGACAATGAAAATTGTTTTTAATGAGTGGAAAAGCAAGAAATAGGTACTAAAGATCATACATAAAGTGCTAACCAGTGAGATGGGCATTATGCAATACAAGGTTTTTTTTTTTTTTTAAGATTTTATTTATTTATTTGAGAGAGAGAGAATGAGAGAGTACATGAGAGGGGGGAGGGTCAGAGGGCAAAGCAGACTCCCTGCTGAGCAGGGAGCCCGATGCGGGACTCGATCCCGGGACTCCAGGATCATGACCTGAGCCGAAGGCAGTCGCTTAACCAACTGAGCCACCCAGGCGCCCTGCAATACAAGGTTTCTGTGTGTTTAAGAGCAGATTCTGAGGGACGACGGACAAAGACCTCTTCCACAAAGGAGATTTTTATCTCAACCAGAGGTTAAGGTTTTTATATTTTCAAAATCTAAGACCAAATTCAGAAGAGAGGGGAGCTTCCCCTTGACACGGCTGGATTTCAGATGGATACAAGTGTTCAAGCAGGGCTAAAGGGTCACTAACAGCTGTTGAAGAATGTTAGATGACACCGTTACAGTATTTGGAAAGCTGAAAGTACTTCCTACTTCATTAGGAAGTATACTGAAATGGTGATAATTGATGTTTCCTTTGTTCTGGCTATAATAGGCATCAAAACAGCATAGTTATGGAATGGTAGTATTTAGTGGAATGCTGCTTAAGTGGTCGATTACCATTTAATAGACTGTGTTTTTCACCAGGCAAAACTCTAGTTTTCAGTTAAGTGCATTAAGATTTCATCTCAAAAATAAAAGAAATAATTCGTTAAGGGAAGGAGGGAACACCACAAAATTTTTTGCAGGAGATTTACAGTATATTAATTATGTTACTAACTAAGTAAATTTATCTAAGGCTACTCTATTTATAGTACAACATTAACAATCTCATTCATGTCTGCTAATAACATAAAATTCACAACTGACAGGTCAATGAACTGAGTAACTTCAGGATATAGTATTGGTTTGTTTTGTTTTTTTAAGAGGATGGCTTCCTTCTGATTAAATTCCATAAATGATATGGCTTAGCAAACCAAGACTATTTCTTAACATGCTTACTAATTCAGTGACATTATATTTACCCTATTGCAAGCAACAAACATAAATAAGGGGCTTGGGCCATGATTGTGGGCAAATGCAATGCAATGTTGTAAACACATAGCTCATAAGACCACTACTGAGTAGAGACGCTGAAACTCCAAGGTAGCTCACTCCACTGACTGTCAGAGCAGATAAGCCTCCCTCAAAGCGAGGCTTACAGAGGGAGTATGGTTCTTATGCATATCCTTGAGTTGCATGAAACTGTTCAACATGCTGCAATCAGAACTTTTTTTTTTTTCAGTTTCAACACACATCTATTAAAGGCCAACGATGTGCCCTGAGTGGAGGGTATAAAATAGAAAAAGAATTGGCCCCTAACCTCAAGAAGCTTCTAGTTGAGTGGGAGAGACAAGCCTGGAAATAAACACATTGCAGTCTGATATGCAATGATAGGTGCAGAAATAATATGGTGAAGAAGTTGACTATAGGGAAGAGATTAGATAGGGGGTGACCAAGAGGCACTTTGAAGGATAAAGGTATTTCCAGGTGGCCGATGGAAGAAGGCCACCCCAGACCCCACATGTATGAAACAGTTTGGCAGTGCTGGAGCGTAAAGTACAGTGGGAAAGGAAAGGGGACAATTCATATTTAACATTTGGTGAGTAATATTCAAATTAGATTCATATGATACGGTCACTATAGTCTATCATCTTTGAGTCAAATGTTATGACACTTGTAATCACAGAACTGTAGCACTCTAGACCAGCCCTGTTCAATAGAAATATAAGGCAAACCATATGTATAACTTCAAATTTTCAAGAAGCCACATTAGAAGCATAAAAAATAAACAATAACACTAATTTTAGTAATATATTTTATTTCATATATATCCCAAATGGTCATTTAGTTAATTAATATTAATTATACTAAATTGCATTAAATTTAAGTAATATTAAAATTATCGGTGAAGTCTTTTATTCTTTTTCTTCATACCAAGTCTTTTAAACCAAGCATGTTTTACCCTTATAGCACATCTCCATTTGAACTAGCCACCACTGAAGTGCTCAATAGCCTCATTGGCTACCAAACTAGACAGCACAACTCCAGATAATGGCACAATTATTGTGTCCTAACTATGCATTGACTCTTCAGATGCATGGAGGATATTAGATGAATTATGAAGTAAGCTAAAGGGAAAAAGAAGGGAATAGCATTTTCTATTAGTATAGGGTCTGTCCCTGGAACCTGATTTTAATTCATATTTAAATCTGCTCTCAAATACTTTATTAGTCATCTAGCAACAAAAACAAACAAACTCAGATTAGCATTGCTTACCTTCCTTTTTATTCTTTCTCTTCCCCTCCTGCCTTATTTTTTGGATTCTGCCTAATAGTAACAGGGACTGAAAAAGAATGGAACTAAATGGTGGAGCAGCATGCCCTAAACCCACATCCGGCAAAATGTGAACTGTTGCCCTAGGCGACAGTGGTTACCACCTCTCTCTCTTTCTCTCTCTCTCTCCCTGCTTCCACCTACTAGTTCATAAGCATCAACAGTAACTCTCTTTGCTGTGGTTCCCAACTCCAGAAATACAGGTAGTGATAAGATGTGGAAGATGGAGTTGTTTTGATTCATGGGTTTGGTATGAAAAAGCCTCGGGGATATTCTGATGCCCTCTCTTGTTCAGAATGGTTAAGAATCTCTGCTGTAGAAACAATATTTACAGATGTCCTTCCCAGTGGCCTGGTCTTTTTAAAATGCCTGGTCTATGAAAAAATGGCAGTCCAGCTCCATTTCTAGGTACACAGAAATGCAACAAACAAAGGTACCCATCCAGTTGTGAACATGGGAATGTGTGTGTGAATATGTGACTGACGTTTGTCTCCACTACTGGTTTTAGATGGAGAATATAGTAATAAAAGTACTGATGATGTTGATAACAGTAATAGATGATATTAGTATCACTAATAGCACTTTAAATGTGCCTGGCACTAAACTAAGCACTTTACAGACACCGTCTCATCCCCGTGAGAGAGAGACTGTTTTCATTGCCATTTTACAGCTGAGGATACTAAGCCAACAGAGAGGTTAAATAACTTGCCCAAGATTACCCAGCTACTGAGTATATTTATTACTGAGTAAATGGTGTGTGTCAACACTTGATGAAAATACAAGGTTCCATATCTGAACTCCTAATGTAGTGTGAAAGACAGACACACAATTATATTAGAGCTGGACATACAGACACTGTAACAGAGGTATGAGCAGAGCAGGTGCCAGCTTCCACCTCTTAATAATCACAATACTTGGGGTGCCTGGGTGGCTCAGTTGTTAAGCGTCTGCCTTCGGCTCAGGTCATGATCCCAGGGTCCTGGGATCAAGCCCTGCATCAGGCTCCCTGCTCCGCAGGAAGCCTGTTTCTCCCTCTCCCTCTCCCCCTGCTTGTGATCCTGCTCTCACTGTGTCTCTCTCTGTCAAATAAATAAATAAAATCTTTAAAAAAAAAATAATCACAATACTTGTTTTCAGAAAGCAACATGACATGCTGATTGTGAATGTGAGCCTTTGAGTTAGACCCAGGCACAGTCCAGTTCACCGCTCACTAGTTGCATGAGCACAAATCTAGCTTGAGTTTCATAACCTGTAAAATTAGAATAATGTCACCACATCAGGGGATCGTTTTGAAAATTAAATGAGACACTCTGGGCGTCTGACCTGTCATGATTGTTCTATATTTATAACTCCTACTATTGTTATTTTAAAGCCAGCATTAATATATATTAATAAGAGCTAGCATATATTGAGTGAAGTGCCAGCCATGGCACTGTGCCAGGTACCAAGAGAGTTAAGGTGTAAATTTTGCCTCTTCAACATAGTTGAGAGAGTAACGGTACATATAAAGACAGAGATAAACCATAAGGAAGCTGATGAACTGTCAAATTAGTGATCCTCACACTGCTGCTATAGGATTCAAGATGAGCGAAGATCACCAGGATCCAGCAGTGAGCCTTGAGCTGGCCTTGCGTACTGGGTAAGACTGATATAAGTCAAGAAAAAGAGGAGAAATAACACAGAGACAATACAAATGGTGTGTATGGAGGAAGAGAAATAAACTACTTTCACTGTAAGCAAAGGTTTAATGAAAGATGTTGATGAATTTGGAGTGGTATGTGTGGTGGGGATTGTTGATGAGTTCATCCTGGAAGGTATTTTCTCTGATCAGCTTTTCTAGCTAGCTGGGAACATGCCAAGATGGCCTGCTACACAGGCAACAATGAGGGCCATAGATCAACCATTTAGCTTCTGCTTCCTGACTAGAAATACTGGCCTCCCTGCCACCTACTCCTTCACCTTCTGCTTGTCTTCCTCTGATTCACATGGCCAGATTTGGTGTTTGTACCCTTTGGAACAAGAGTGCTCAGACAGCCTATTGATGTGATCTTGGAGACTGCTGATGTTCCTCGGGCTACAGTACAAACCCTGATCACTTCTGGAAAAGGCATCAGGGGCCAGTTGCCCCTGGTGCATATTGACAGAGGAGGGGCTTGAATGACCCTCCACAATTTGATATAAAGGGATGAGAGAATAATTTCATTTTTGACAGGTTGTTTCTGCTA
The DNA here is from genome assembly GCF_054177405.1 of Leptonychotes weddellii. Classification (NCBI taxonomy): domain Eukaryota; kingdom Metazoa; phylum Chordata; class Mammalia; order Carnivora; family Phocidae; genus Leptonychotes; species Leptonychotes weddellii. The sequence continues at coordinate 55,541,443 of NC_138373.1, read as the reverse complement.
CAGAACTTCATTTGTGTTACTCAGGAACCTGCTGGGAAAATGAGCCAAATGGTATAAGGAGTTCAGACTCTTTACCAAGAGGCAAATAAATGATAGAGATGCCGAGAAAAACAATATATTTCTTAGCTAATTGGAATATAAAGGTGAGCCATGAATTAAGTACTGTGAATGTATCGTCATTAAAAAGGTATTTAAGGATGTGTAGTTTAACTTAGTAAAGTTACCTGGTAACTGTTAAGTGAAACACATATAAAACACATACACTTCTAGAAGTTGAATTTCACTCCATACCTGCTGATTCAGTTGTTTGGGGTTCTTGAGGTTTTGGGGTGTTTTGTTTTGCTGGTATCTGTGTATTTTAAATCAAGGATAAATTTCTATGCCAGGTTAATCAGTAATGTTTCTAAGGTTGGACTCAGTCTAAGCCAGTGTTGCTGAAGTCTGGTTCTTTGCAGGAGCAATCATAAATTTACCCTAAGTCCATTTGGATTGGTCCTGGCTTATAGCAGTTTAGTGCTTACTGTTACAGTTTCTTTTTATTTTTATCATAGTGGCTGGTTCACTGCTATGTACATTTGCACAAATGACTCAATGAGTATTTTCTGGTTCAATGTGCAGAGCACTATAAGTTATTACATCACAGAAAGAGAAAAAGACCTTTTTTGCGGGGGGGACCTTAAGGTATAAAAAAACACTCTGCTCTCAATAGCATCTATTTAAAAATGACTCATACTGTACACAAAAATTAACTCAAAATGGATCATAGACCTAAATGAAGAGCTCAAATTGTAAAACTCTTGGGGAAAACATAGGATTAGATCTTTATAACCTTGGGTGAAGTAATAGTTTCTTAGATATAATACCAAACAAACACACACACGCACAAATAGATAAATTGGACTTCTTTCCAATTTAAAACTTCTGTGCTGCACACGGTATCATCAAGAAAGTACAAAGACAATGCTCAGAATAGAAGAAAATATTTTATACAGAGAGTAAATTATATACAGAGAGTCCCCACCTTATGATGGTTCGACTTACAATTTTTTGAATTGTATTTGAATTTCAACCATGGTTGAAAGCAGTGCTCATTCAGTAGAAACTGTACTTTGAATTTTGGATGTGGATCTTTTCCCAGGCTAGCGATATATGGTACGATACTCTCTCATGATGCTGGGCACTGGCCCCGAGCCTCAGCCCTTACAGCCACCGGATCACAAGGCTCAACAACTGCTACACTTACAACTGTTCTGCACCCACACAACCATTGTGTTTTTCGCTTTCAGTGCAGTGTTCAATAAATTACGTAAGCTATTCAACACTTCAGTATAAAATAGGCTTTGCGTTAGATGATTTGCCTAACCGTAGACTAATGTAAGTATTCTGAGCACGTTTAAGGTCAGCTAGGCAAAGCTATGATGTTCAGTAGGTTAGGCGTATTAAATGCATTTTTTACTTAGGATATTTTCACCTTAAAATGAGTTTATTGAAACATAACCCATCTGTATTTGTTAAGGGACTTATATTCAGAATATTTAAAGAAGTCTTATGACAACAACATAATATATATAAAAGACATATAATCCATTTTAATACTAGGGAGAAGATCTGAGGAAACTTTTCTCCAAAGAAGGTATAAAAATGACCAATTAGCACATGAAAATTGCTCAGCATCATTAGACATACGGGAAATGCAAATTAAAACCACAATGAGAACTTCATACTCACTAGGAGGGCTATAATCAAAATGAGAGACACATGTATTGATGAAGACATGGAGAAATTCAAAACTTCATACACTGCCAGTGGAATGTAAAATCACGCCACAGATTTGGAAAAACAGTTCAGCAGTTCCTCAAAAAGTTAAACTTATCATATAACCCAGCAGTTCCATTCCTGGGAATCCTAAGAGAAATGAAAACATACTCTATGCAAAATCCTGTACACAAATATTCATAGCAGCATAATTAATAATAGCTGAAAAGTGGAAACAACCCAAATGTCCATCAACTAATGAATGAATAATCAAAATATGGTGTTTCAGTACAATGAAATATTCAGCAATAAAAAGAAACAAATGCTGATACATATTATAACATGCATGAACTTTGAAAACATTATCCTTAAGTGAAAGAAGCCAGACACAAAAGACCACATTTTTTAAAAAACTTTTTATTTAAGTTTTGCTTAGTTACATACAGGGCAATATTTGCTTCTGGAGTAGAATTCAGTGATTCATCACATAAATACAACACCCAGTGCTCATCACAAGCGCCCTCCTTGATACCCATCACCCATCCAGCCCGTCCCCCACCCACCTCCCTCCATCAACCCTCAGTTTGTTCTCTATCATTAAGAGTCTCCTGTGGTTTGTTTCCCTCTCTCCTTTCTTTCCCCTGCTTCCCATATGTTCATCTGAGTGAGATCATATGGTATTTGTCTTTTTCTGACTGACTTACTTCACTTAGCATAATACACTCTAGCCCCATTCACATCATTGCAAATGGCAAGATTTCATTCTTTTAAATGCCTGAGTAATAGTCCATTGTATATATATACTCCATCTTCTTTATCCATTCATCAGTTGAATGGACATTTGGGCTCTCTCCATAGTTTGGCTATTGTTGATAATGGTGTAAATATCAGGGGGGATGTACCACTTAGAATCTGTATTTTTGTATTCTTTGGGTAAATACCTAGTACTACAATTGCTGGATTATAGGGTAGTTCTATTTTTAACCTTTTGAGGAACCTCCATACTGTTCTTCAGAGTGGCTGCACCAGTTTGCATTCCTACCAACAGTGTAAGAGCGTTCCCCTTTCTCCACATCCTCACCAATACCTGTTGTTTCTTGTGTTGTATTTTTAGCCATTTTTAGCCATTCTGACAGGTGTGAGGTAGTATCTCATAGTGTTATGATTTGCATTTCCCTGATGATGAGTGATGTTGAGCATCTTTTCATGTGTCTGTTAGCCATCTGGATGTCTTTGGAAAAGTTTCTATTCATGTCTTCTGCTCGTTTCTTAACTGGATTATTAGTTTTTTAGGTGTCAAGTTTGATAAGTTCTTTATAGATTTTAGATACTAACCCTTTATCAGATATGTCATTTGCAAATATCTTCTTCCATTCCAAAGGCTGCCTTTTAGTTTCATTGATTGTTTCCTTCAATGTACAGACGCTTTTTATCTTGATGAAACCCCAGTAGTTCACTTTTGCTTTTTGTTTCCCTTGCCTTCAGTGACGTGACTAGCAAGAAGTTGTGATGACCAAGGTCAAGGAGGTTTCTGCCCGTGTTCTCCTCTAGGATTTTGATGGTTTCCTGTCTCACATTTAGGTCTTTCAGCCATTTTGAATTTATTTTTGTGTATGGTGTAAGAAAGTGGTCTAGTTTCATTCTTCTGCATGTTGCTGGCCAGTTTTCCCAACACCATTTGTTGAAGAGACTTTCTTTTTTCCATTGGATATTCTTTCCTGCTTTGTTAAAGATTAGTTGACCATGTAATTGTGGATCCAATTCTGGGTTCTCTATTCTGTTCCATTGATCATCTGTTTTTGCACCAGCATCGTACTGTCTTGATGCCAACAGCTTTGTAATATAGCTTGAAATCTAGAATTATGATGCCTCCAGTTTTGTTTTTCTTTTTCAGGACTGGTTTGGCTATTCAGGGTCTTTTGTGGTTCCATACAAATTTTAGGATTGTTTGTTCTACCTCTGTGAAAAATTCTGGTGGTATTTTGATAAGGATTGCATTAAATGTGTGTATTGCTTTACACATTTAATGCAATCCAAATATAGTATAGACATTTGTTCTTCCAATCCATGAGCATGGAATGCTTTTCCATTTCTTTGTGTCCTCTTCAATTTCTTTCCTAAGGGTTCTATAGTTTTCAGAGTACAGATCTTTTTTTTTTTTAAGGGGTGGAGGAGGGGCAAAGGGACAAGGAGAGAGAGAATCTTAAGCAGGCTCTACACCCAGCGCAGAGCCCAACACAGGACTCGATGTCACAACCCTGAGATCATGACCTAAGCCAAAATCAAGAGTTGGATGCTTAACCGACTGAGCCACCCAGACACCCCACCGTATAGATCTTTTACCTCTTTAGTTAGATTTATTCCTAGGTATCTCATTGTTTTGGCACAATTGCAAATAAGATCAATTCCTTGATTTCTTTTTCTGCTCCTTCATTGTTGGTGTATAGAAATGCAGTAGATTTTTGCACATTGATTTTATATCCTGCAACTTTGCTGAATTCATGTATTAGTTATAACCATTTTTTGGTGGAGTCTTTTGGGCTTTCTACATAGAGTATCATGTTGAAAAGACCACATACTGTATGGTTTCATTATTTGAAATGCCCACAATAAGCAAATTTATATAGAAAGAAAGTAGATTGGTGATTGCTTAGGGTGGGGGAGGGAAATGGTGAGTGACTGCCAATGAGTATGGAGTTTCTTTTAGGAGAGAAGAAAATTTTCTAAAATCAGATTTTATTGATGGTTGCACAACCCTATAGAAATACCAAAAACTATTGAATTATAAGCTTTAAACATTATGTGAATTATATCGTAATAAAAATATTTTTTAAAATATGGAGTGCAGGGCCTGTGTTCAAGGTGCTGCTCTAACCACTGGGAAGATGAAAAGATGCATTAGAAGCAATTTGTACTCTGGCTCCAGGACATTAAAGAAGGCATCTGGTGTGCCAGGGGGTTATAAAGAAAACAGTAGTTATAGCAGCAGGGGAGGTTTTATGGGAAGAACATGATGATGTCTGGAAGGTGAAGTTGGAGAAGTTGATGGGGATCGGACTGTGAAAGAACATAAAAGCCACATTAAAGAGTATAGATTATATCCTGCAGACAGGAGAGAGCCACTGAAAAGTTATTGCTAATTGAAAGGATATGAAGAGAACTGGGTTTTAATAAGAAAACCCTGGTGGCATTTTAGACACTGGATTAAAGGAGAGACTAGAGGTAGGGAGATAAATAGTAAGCAGATGGCAGAGTCCTGGTAAGACCTGTGGAGGAGCTGAACTAGGGTGATACTTGTGGAAAGAATGGGACAAGTTCAAGGGCATCAGGAAGGCTGCATTGACCAGACACACCGGCTGATCCAGTTGGGGGCTGGAACAGAAGGCTAACAAGATGCCCCTGAAATTCCTGAGAATGGCTGAGAGGAGATAATTGGACTATAGGTAAAGACAAATGTAGACTCAGGGTTTTTTTTTTGGTGGGGGGGGCAGTATTATGTGGGCAGAGGGATAGTCATGTCTAGGTGGCTCCTTTTAGCCACAAGTCTGAGTCTGGTCATCACAAACACCCACAGCTATTATGTTAGCCCACCCTGTATTTCTTCGCTGAGCCTGTTCTTGACTTTGTCTCATCTGCTTTTCCACCTCCTAACGCTTCTGTTTCAGTTCCACATTTCTCGTGGCTCAGACGTTTGACTTCAGTGTCTTCTGCCCAAACACCCAGTCTCAGCCTCACTTCACTGCACTGATCTTCCCTGGCATCTGGTTAGCACCCAGAGCTGTGCTGACTTTCTCCCCAGTTCCCAACTTGGTTCTTGCAGCACCATGACCAATGGTGAGGAGCAGGGTGGAGAAGAGGAAGCTGGAAGGGGACCATGTTGTCGTTTGAACACTGCCCTATGTGGGAATGTCCTATGGACAACGGAAGTATAAATGCAGGGCTCAATGTGAGGAGAGATGGAGACATGGATAAGTAAGCTGTTTCTGCTTCACTCTGCAGCAATATCTACAGAGATTAGAGAATAGGAATAAAGATAATAGAAAACAAAGATCAGGGAGGATATATCCCAAAGATAATCCTGGATCAGAGCTAAAATGACTAAATCATTTTTCTGAAGTGGTAACTTTGTTGCCACCTTTGCTTCAAAAAATAGTTACAGCTGCATTTTTATGAAATCTGGATATTTTAATGGTCATACCTTTGCCAAGACAGCTGTCTAGATAACAGGAAGATGAGTGGAATGGAAGGTGTGAGGACTTCATGTGTGGTTTCTTGGCAGTTTTACTGAGACATCCATCTGGAAAGGCACATGAATACCTGATCAAAGAAACTAACCAAGCACAGTATCCCATTTTTCTTTCAGTGTCCATAACAGAGTGAACCTAAGTTGTCTCTTAATATATTATGTCTTTTATATCAGGACATCACTGAACAGTTGCAATGTTCTAAAATAAGTTATCAATGGTAAAGTTGGTGCAAAACAAAGACTATAGTATGGTAGCCAAAAACATTAAGACTGCATTTCATTTTATGTTTCCCATTCTGGTAAGATTATAAAGCACCAAATTCTTTAATATTCTTCAACATATTTCTGCATCCTGTTATGTTCCATCATTGTCTGTTTTATTCTTATACTATTATTGTTTTGCTTTAATTATTGTCATTGTGGAAGGTTTTCATTCTTTTTTTTTTTTCTTTTTGAGTCTGGTTAAATTGATTATGTGTGTGTGTATTTTTTCCTGTGGCTATTTTCTAGGTAGTTTGAAAATGTCCTTTTGAAATTTTTTCCTCTAATCCCTAAGTTGTTAGGGAAATGCTTTTTTCTTAAGGATTTCTTTTATTTATTTAATATTTTATTAGTATTTTGTTTTATTATGTTTAATCAGAAAATACAGCCTGTATGATTTCTCCTTTGGGTTTATTGGGATTTTCTGATATATGACTAGTTTTCAATAAACATTATAAGCTTAGTCTAATTTTATAAAGCAAAGTCTGATTTTTACTCAAATCTGTTCTAGTATCTTTATTTTTTTCCATTTATCAGTCATATATAGAGAAGAAATGTATTACCATTGCTAAGGTCATAATTTTATAAGCTGAATCTTTAGTATTATTTCTATATACTATATATATGTATATATATAGAGAGAGAGATTTAGTTTTCAAAATAATCTGAATACATAAAAGAATATATTTTTGGCTAGGAAGTTTAATAATGAATCAGTTCTGAACCTAGACAAATAATGCTAAATTCTTAATTGCAGTTGTTGCTCCAGAGAAATAATGAAAATAATTAACTTCTGACAAGAAAAACACTCCCTGGAAAGTTACTAAGCATAGTAACAAAAAATAAACAAAATCTCTTTTATAAAAATAATCATAAAATTCACCAATCAGAAACAACACATGAAGGATACATTTTCATTTGAATTTTCTTTTCACTAAGAGCATGGGCAAGAAAGACAGGGAACTGTTGCAATACACTTTCCACCTCAAATTGATCCTGACAATGTTTTGGAGAGCAAAGTCACAATCAGATAGGATGGAAAAGAGTACCTTTTTCCCTTTTTTTGTGAGCAGCTCTCACGATGGAATTTAATGAAAAGGCAACTTAAGGAATGGAAGAAAATATTTGCAAACCATGTGTCAGATAAGAAATTAACATCCAAAATATATAAAGAACTTGTACAGCTCCATAACAACAACAAAACAAACAACCCAATTTAAAAATAAACAGAGGACTTAAATAGATATTTTTCCCAAAAAAGGCATACAAATGGCCAACAGGTACATGAAAAAGTGCTTAACATCACTAATCATCAGGGATGCAAATCAGAACCACAATGAGGTATCACCTCACGCCTGTCAGAATGGCTGTTATCAAGAAGACAAAGGATAACGTGTTAGCGAGGATGTGGAAATGAGGGAACCCTTATACACTGTCAGAAATGTCAGCTGGTTCAGCCACTATGGAAAACAGCATGGAGGTTCCTCAAAGTATTAAAAATAGAACTACCTTATGGTCCAGCAATCTCTCTTCTGAGAATATATCCAAAGGGAATGAAAACAGGATCTCAAAGAGATACCTGCACGCTCAGGCTCATTGTGACATTATTCACCATAGCCAAGATAGAAAACAACATAAGTGTCCATCAGTGGATGCGTGGATAAAGAAGATGTGGTATATATTGGAATATTATTGGAATGGAATATTATTCAGTCTTCAAAGAGAAGGAAATCCTATTTATAACAACATAGATAGACCTTGAGAGTGCTGTGCTAAGTGAGATAAGTCAGACAGGGAAAGACAAATACTATATGATCTCACATAAGTGAGAGTGTAGGCTCTAAAAGAACCAAGCTCATCAAAACAGAGTAGAATGGCTTTTTCGCAATGGGTTTGCCACCAGAACACAGGTGTCATGAAAACCACCGCTCAACCTAAACCAAAATGGGAAAGGAAAAGACTCACATCAACATCGTCGTCACTGGACACGTAGATTCGGGCAAGTCTACCACTACTGGTCATCTGATCTACAAATGTGGTGGGATCGACAAAAGAATTATCGAAAAATTTGAGAAGGAGGCTGCTGAGATGGGAAAGGGCTCCTTCAAGTATGCCTGGGTCTTGGATAAACTGAAAGCTGAACGTGAACGTGGTATCACCATTGATATCTCCCTGTGGAAATTCGAGACCAGCAAGTATTATGTGACCATCATTGATGCCCCAGGACACAGAGACTTTATCAAAAACATGATTACA
>NC_138373.1:55525062-55532425 GCF_054177405.1 Leptonychotes weddellii | reverse complement strand
AAAAACAAACTGAGGGTTCTAGAGGGGAGGGGCGGTGGGAGGATGGGTTAGCCTGGTGATGGGTATTAAAGAGGGCATGTTCTGCATGGAGCACTGGGTGTTATGCACAAACAATGAATCATGGAACACTACATCAAAAACTAATGGTGTAATGTATGGTGATTAACATAATAATTAAAAAATTTTAAAAAAAAGAAATGTAGCTAACATGTGGTGCTCATACTGCAGTATATAAATGTATCAAATCAACACATTGTACACCTTAAACATACATAATATTGTATGTTCAATTATATCTCAACTTAAAAATGTATATAATATGTATTAAGCTCTGCTTATACCAGCATACCCTTTAAATCATTTCTATGGACTGAACTCAAATGTGACTCTTAATTCTGTTTTAAATTATGAAATTGACACATGATGGAAAATTTGGAAAGTAGAGAAAGAGACCAGCACCCTAATAGAAGCACTGTTTCACATGCTGATTTAATATCTTCTAGTATTTTTTATTTGCCCCTGGTTTTCTTACATTATTATAAATTAGAATATAAATTATTTTGTATCCTGCTTATTTTACTTAAATATATGGCTAAAAATAATAGCCATTATTTTTAGTAGTAACAAAAAAAAATTGACTGCAATACAATAACAATTCTTCCTTTATTTGTTGGATGTTTAAATTGCTTTTAATTTCCAATAATGCTGCAGTTTCACCTTCAGGCAAACAGAGTTCTTTCATAGTATGTAAAATTTTCTTGAATCAAATTTCTAAAGGTTGAATAAGTAAAATAAAGAGAATGAATATTTCTATGATATTAGGTATTTAATAAATATTTGTCAACAAATGAATGAATATAAAACACCTCACTACTTGTAATGATCAGAAAACAATCTGGGGCGCCTGGGTGGCTCAGTGGGTTAAGCATCTGACTCTTGACCTCAACTCTTACCATGATCTCAGGGTTGTGAGATCGAGCCTTGCATGAGGCTCCGCACTGGGCATGGAGCCTGGTTAAGATTCTCTCTCCCTCTATCCCTCCCGCCCTCTTCACCCTCTCTAAAAAAAAAAGCAGGAAAGAAAAGAAAAAGAAAACAGAGTCCATTTTAGATTAAATGGAAAGGAGTTTACTATAAGCCATATGGCTGCATACAAAACTGGGAGGGTCAGGGAGTCAGGTATGATGTTGAAAGTCAGGAATAACAGGCAGGAAAAATGCCCAGCCATACGTTCAGAACTGTTCTGGTGAAACATCGCTGCGGCCAGTACCCACTACTCAATCTAAAATGATAGGGGCACTAAATTCTATACCTGAAACCAATATTACACTGTATGTTAATGAACTGGAATTTAAATAAAAACTTGAAAAGATAATAAAATAAAATAAAATAAAATGGACAGGACAGCTGTCCCTGGAAGACTGTTTGTCCACATGTGGCTTTCAGTTATGTTGCTCATTTCCACCTAGCAGATCTCATGTCTTTGTGTCTCCTTGACTGGATCACAGGTAGAACCCTAACTTCAAAGGAGTCTGGGAAACATCATTTCTAGATTTCCAGTTTCAGTGTTATGGGAACACATCATATAAGGCAGTAGGAAAGAGGGTTTCAGAAAGCCAGATAGTAGTATCTGCCATAAAATTATAAAGAAGGAAAGGGAGGGCGGTAGAGAGGAAGAGGAGAAAGAAAAACTTTTTTTTGCCAGCTTTTGTTTGTTTTTGTTTTGTTTTGTTTTAATCCATCTGGAAGTTTGATTGAAATTGCAAAAATTTTCTTTTCATTTAGGAAGAATGATATCTTCACCATATTGAATGTTCCTTTCTAGTAACATGTTCTGTCCATTTGTTCACATTGTCCTTTATGCCATTTAGATTTCTCTATCTAGAATTAGCAAAATGTTTATTATTTATTTCTGTATTCTTCATAGCTTTTGTTGCTGTTACAAATTTGATTTTTTTGCCGTATCATTTTCTAACGTTTATTGCTGGATATATGGGAATGTTGTTGTTTTGTATATATTTACATCACATCTGCTATCTAATTAATTTTACTTTTTGCTTGTATTCCTATGTAGACAATAATGTCATCTATGTATTATACTAATTTCATCTTTTCCCTATTGCCTATTTAACAAATCTGTTGCAGGGCTTTTGTAAATAAAGTTTGAGATCAAAGATGGTGGTGTAGTAGGAGGACCCTAGCCTCCTCTCGTCCCATGAACACAACTAGATAAATATCAAATCATCCTAAATACCCCAGAAATTGGCCTGAAGACTGACAGAACAAACTCCACAACTAAAGGTAAAGAAGATGCCACATTGAAGAAGAAGACAGAGACTTAGACAAAATGTGAAGATGGAGGAATTTATCCCAAATGAAAGAACAAGATAAAGACCACAACCAGAGATCTTGGTGAAACAAATATAAGTAACATGCCTGATGGAGAATTTAGAGCAACAACCATAAGGATATTCACTGGGCTTGAGAAAAGAATAGAAGACATCAATGAAACACTTACCACAGAGATAAAAGAGTTAAAAAAAAGAATCAGAGATGAAGAATACAATAAATGAGATTGGCAACAGCCTTGATTAAATGAACAGCAGGCTGGAAGAAGCAGAGGAATGAATTAATGACCTAGAAGATAAAATAATGGACAATAATTAAGATGAAGAAAAGAAAGAAAAATATGCAACACAAGAATAGACTTGGGGAACTCAGTGACTCCATCAAATGTAATAACATTTGTATTATAGGAATCCCAGAAGAAAAAGAAGAAGGGGGGAAGAGGGCAGAAAATTTATCACAAGAAATAATAGCAGAAAACTTCCCTAATATGGGAAAGGAAATAGACATCCAGATCCAGGAAGCACATAGAATGCTCATCCAAATCAACAAAAGCAGGCCAACACCAAGACACTTTTTAATTAAATTTTCAAAATATAGTGATAAAGCAAAAATCTTAAAGGCAACAAGACAAAAGAAGTCCTTAACTTACAAGGGAAAACCCATAAGGCTAGCTGGAGATTTCTCAACAGAAACTTAGCAAGCCAGAAGAAAGTGGCATGATATATTCAAAGTACTGAATGGGAAAAATCTGCAGCCACAGATACTCTATCCAGCAAGGCTATCATTCAGAATAGGAGAGATAAAGAGTTTCCTAGACAGAAAAAAACTAAAGGAGTTTGTGACTACTAAGTCTGCCCAACCAGAAATATTAAAGAGGACTCCTTGAGTGCAAAGGAGAGACCAATAGTGACAAAGACAAGAAAAGATTAGAGAAAATCTCCAGAAACAATGACAAAATAAATAATAAAATGGCAATATATACATATCTATCAATAATTATTTTGAATGTAAATGAACTAAATGCTCCAAGCAAAAGACATAGGGTAAAAAAATGGTAATGGTCAGAATGGGTAAAAAAAAAAAAAGACCCATCTATATGCTGCCTACAAGAGATTCGTTTTAGACCTAAAGATACCTGCAGATTGAAGGTGAAGGGTTGGAGATAACATTTATCTTGCAAATGGATGTCAAAAGAAAGTCAGAAGGGGCGCCTGGGTGGCTCAGCCATTAGGCGTCTGCCTTCAGCTCGGGTCATGATCCCAGGGTCCTGGGATCGAGCCCCGCATCAGGCTCCCTGCTTGGCGGGAAGCCTGCTTTTCCCTCTCCCACTCCCCCTGCTTGTGTTCATGTTCTTGCTGTCTCTGTCTTTGTCAAATAAATAAATAAAATCTTTAAAAAAAAAAGGAAAGAAAGTCAGAGTAGCAATACTTATATCAGACAAACTAGACTTTGTTGTTCTTTTATTGTTTTAATCCTGCTTTGGTATCAGGGTAGTACTGGCCTCATGGAATGATTTTGAATGTGTTCCCTCCATTCCATTATTTGTAAGATTTTGATAACAATTGTCATAAATTATTTTTTTAAATGTTTGGTAGAATTCACCAATGAAACCATGTGGTCTTGGGCTTTTGTGTGCTGGGAGATTTTTGATTCCTAATTCAACTTTCATTCTTGTTATTGGTCTAAGAAGATTTCCTGTATTTGTAGGATTCAATTCATGATTCAATCATGATAACTTGTATATTTTTAGGATTTATCTGGTCTTTTTTTCTAAGTTATCTGATTTATTAGTATATAATTATTTATAGTAATCTGTTACCACACTATGTATTTCTGTGGTTATCTGTTATATTGTTTTCTCTTCCATTTCTCATTTTGGTTTTCAAGTCTTCTCTTTTTTTTCTTAGTTAAGGTAGTTAAACCATTACCAATTTTATTTTTTTTTTAAAAAACTGGTCATTACTTTCAATGTTATGTTACTGTTTATTCTGGTCTCTATTTTATTTATTGGTGATTTTTCTTTGTTATTTCCTTCCTCTAAGTTTCAGCTTAGTTTCTTCTTTTTTTAGTTCCTTGTGGTGTAATGTTAAGTTGTTTATTTGAAATTTTTTTCTTAACACAGGCATTTATAGCATAAATTTCACTCTAACATCTACTTTTGCTCCATCCCATAGGTTTTGAAATATTGTGTTTTCTTTTTCTTTTGTTTTGAGACATATTTTGATTTACTATTTGGTTTTGTATTTGGCCCATTGCTTGTGCAGTAACGTGTTACCTAATATTTACATATTAAATATTTAATATTTTTAAGTAAATAAAAAATTTTTATTGCCACTAGCCATGGCTTGTTGTCTACAGCACCTTTCTCCCTTCAACAGCAGACTGGAGTAGTTGTAATAGAGACCATGTGACCTGCAAAACTTCAAATATTTATCATCTGGCCCTTTATAGAAAAGGTTTGCCAGGTCCTGCCATAAAATATCTATAAATTTGAAATATTTATTTTGGCCTTGTATTGTCTCAGACCACCAGAACAGACAAATAGTAGCAATAATGATGAGAATTTTTGACTTGTATCTGACTTTAATAGAAACAGTTTCTGTGTTTTACAGTTAGAATAATGGTTGCCAGGGGCACCTGGGTGGCTCAAGTCAGTTAAGCATCTAACTCTTGATCTCAGCTCGGGTCTTGATCTCAGGGTTGTGAGTTCAAGCCCATGTTAGGCTCCATGCTGGGCATGGAGCCCCCTTTAAAAAGGAAAAAGAAAGATTAATGGTTGCCATTGGTTTCTGGTAGATACCCTTATAAATTAAGGAAAGTACCAACTATTTCAACCTTGCTAAGAGGTTTTAATCAGGAACACATACTTGATTTTACCAACTACCTGTTCACCATGCATTAAGATGATCATATGTTCTATCATTTAATATTTAAGTTAGTGAATTACTCTAATATATTTCCAACTGGTGAGCTGTTCTTGCATTCCTGGTTATTATGCATTATTCTTTTAATATGTTTCTGGAATCGATTTTCTAAACTTTTATTTGGGATTTTTGCATCTATGTTTGTAAGTAATATTGTTTTCTTATTTTTTGGTTGCTTTTTTAATAGCAACCTATTGTAGTTGCTATATTATCTTAAAATTCTCTGAAGGCATCAGTTGAAATTTTTTAAAAATTTCTCTTCCATTTCTCTAATGAGCTCTGTCTCCTCAGGGGTCAGTGTTCTGGTTTTTAGTGTTGAGGCTCCCATGCTCTTGCTTTTCCTCAAATATTTCATGACCCTGGGTTGTTGATTCATAATTTTAATGAAAGGACTAGAATAATATAGGAAAATGGTATGGATTTACTTGGCAGCTGTTACAACCCTCTTTTTCTGGCTAGAAAGCTGACTATAGGGTTTTTCTATAAATGAATGTGGGGATTAATAGACAGGCAGCTTTTCCCTTTTGTTTGGATAACAATGAGACATATAAGTTTCAGCCCTCCTTGAATGCTGTTTACTGAGGCCAGCAAAGCTTTGTGCTGGAGGTGGAGCACATGAGAGTTCTTAGTGCATTTCATTGAATGTGAACATTTCTCTTCCCACTCCCTTCTGATTGATTGATTGATTGAATTGTCACCTGGTTGGATTGGAATCTGCCTGTGTGTCATGCAACTCCAACTTTCAAGGCACTGCTCTACTTGTTTTGGGTAGCTTAATACCCAGGTTAGGAACCAATGAGACACTTTTCCCATGTTATTTAAGGCAAAGATTCTTGCTGATTTTAGAGTGGGGCAATTGTGACAGTTCATATTTCCAGCTGTGACACAGAAATTAAATGGCCTATAGCACTCAGTCCTTTAAATAATTACCGCTCCAGTTGGGAGGGGTGCCTCTGGATTCCCTCCTTGCTGACCCTGAGCTTGGGTGTTTTCCTTGGCTCTATCTTTAGCAGCCCTCCTCTAGACTCATATTGAACTGCTGCTTCCTTAGCTCTCATTGTTCAGTCTATATAGTCCCTTCTTCTTAACATCTTCCAGAAATTCCTCAAAATTTTTAGTATGGTGGTGCCTTTCTGACTTGCTTTACAGACTGTTACATAGTCATTTCCTTAGAATTTTAGTAGAGAGTGTATATTCACTCCCACTATTTGGAACCAGAAGTTGTCATTTTATTTTATTTTATCATAAACCTGAGCTTAAAGGATGGATAGGATAACTATATTTATCCCTTGTGCCTCTTTGCACTTGAACCCTTCCCTTCAACTCCTGGCCCCAACAACCTGCTTTCAGTCACTATAGCTATTTCTTTTCTAGAGTTTCATATAAATGGAATTACACAGTATGCAGTATTTATGTTTGGCTTCTCTCATTTAGCCTAATATTTTTGAGATTCATCCATGTTGTTCTGTATATTACTATTTTTCCTTTTTTTATTGATAGTAGGATTCCATGAAATGAAATTACTGCAATTTGTTTATTCACTCACCAGTTTTTGGTTTTATGAATAATGCTGTTATGAACATTTAAACACATTTCTGAGTGAGCATGTATTTTCACTTTGCTTGGGTTAATACCTTAAAGTGGAATTGCTAAGCTGAGTGGTGAACGTATGTTTAACTTTATATGGTACTGTACGGTACTGCCATATTGTTTTTCAAAGCGGCTATACCATTTTGCATTTCTGCTAGCAATATATGAGGTTTCCAGTTGCTCTACAACCTCATCAACACTTGGCATTGTTGGTCTTTTTTTTGAGCTATAACTGACATATAGCTTTATATTAGTTTCAGGTATACAACATAATGATTCCGTATTTGTTTATATTGTGACATGATCACCATAGTTGTAGTTAACATCTGT
Source organism: Leptonychotes weddellii (assembly GCF_054177405.1). Taxonomy (NCBI): domain Eukaryota; kingdom Metazoa; phylum Chordata; class Mammalia; order Carnivora; family Phocidae; genus Leptonychotes; species Leptonychotes weddellii. The sequence goes on along the minus strand of NC_138373.1, from coordinate 55,525,232 downwards.
CATCATGCATAGTTATAAAATTTTTTCTTGTGGTCAGAACTTTTAAGATCTACTCTCTTAGTAACTTCCAAATATACAATACAGTATTATTAACTATAGTTACCATGCTGGACATTACACACCCGTGTAACTAGATTATAACTTATAACTAGATTTCTACCTTTTGACCC
>NC_138373.1:55513139-55524962 GCF_054177405.1 Leptonychotes weddellii | reverse complement strand
TTCTCCCACCCCCCACCCCTGCCTCTGGCAACCACCAATCTGTTCTCTGTATCTGTGAGCTTGGGTTTTTGTGGGTTTTTTTTTAATTCTACCTATAAGTGAGATCATTCTGTATTTGTCTTTCTCTGTCTGTGCATTTTAAATTTATCTACCTACGTACAAGCACCACTGTGTGCCAGTTACTGTGCTGGGGCCTGACTATGCTAATTTAACTCTCAAAGCAATTTAATGAATTAGGTTTTCTAACTCCCATTTTACAGATGAAAAATCTGGAGTTCAACAGGTTAAGTTGCTCAAAGTCATGCAGTAGTTAGGACTGAATTCAGGTTTGACTCATCCAGTAACACATTCACACCTAATAAATTTTCTGATGATAGAACAAGGGCCCCAATATATACCATTTGAACGATGATGAAAGATAATTCCAAGTTCCATATTCACTGTTTTTATTTTCTTGATACATGAATTAAATAGAGAACTGGCTTAGTGGTCTAACCAAAACTGACAGAGAACTCTGGAGCATTCTGTGTTTTCAAGTACATTATTTTCATTCTTTATTTGTGCTTTCTCACAACTGTAAGAGAAAAATTTTAAATCCTGTAGCTATAGACTGGGTGTGATCCCATGTAGACTGTGTGGAGAAAAATATAATTAAATTAAAAGGTTCTCATTTGCCATATATAAAAATAATACCCGTAGGAAATTGTGTGTAAATAACCTTCACAAAGAAATTGGAGAAATGCTCATAGAGCCATTAAATATTTTCATATATCCATAGAACTGATAGGTGTCCTGCTTCGTTTCATAAATCTGCTCAGATCTTAACTAGTTTGCTGTTTGTGATGCTCTGTAGTTAGGTTAATTCTATCTAGTTGGCTTATTCAAGGACACAAATTCTTGTATTTTTCATGACAAACATCTCATAATTATGGCAAAATAAATTAAATTATTAATGCTGACATTGCTATGGATTGTATATTGTAATTATATAATTATTAATTGTAATTAATAATAAGTTAATGATCTTTGTACCTCCTGATGAGTAGGTATGATTAAATTCTCCATAGAAAAAGCATTAACTTTTAAAAGTTTTTTTTTTAATGGCATAATTGTATCATTATCAATATTTAATTTGCCATTTCCTAGTTACCATCTTTGGGTGGGTGCAGACTAACATTTTGGCATTTCTATGCATTGAATTTTGTCAGAAACTAGTCATTTGCCACATGTGTGCCCCTGTATGATACCTATGTTTTCAGAGCTTCCATTCCTTCACATGCAAGTGAGGATAACATATTTTGCAGAGAGAGGAAAAAAAAAAAAAATATATATATATATATATACACACACATACAGAGCAGTAGAAAGGATAAGAGGTGTAGCATATAAAACATAGTATAGGGGCACCTAGGTGATGCAGTCCATTAAGCGTCAGACCCTTGGTTTCAGCTCAGGTTGGGATCTCAAGGTCATGATCTCAGGGTCGTGAGATCGAGCCCTGCATTGGGTTCTGCCCTCAGCACGGAGTCTGCCTGAGATTCTCTCTCCCTTTTCCTCTGCCCCCCCCCCACTGTGCGCACGCTCTCTCTCTTTCTCTCTAAAATAAATACATAAATCTTAAAAAAAAAAAAAACAGTATAGTGCTTGACACATGGAAGTGCTCTGAAATCCTGCACATTATGATTACTTGTCGTACTTATGTACTGTTGCATAATTCAGACAGGTCACAGCAGGGCTAGCTTGTCTCAGCTCTACGAGGTCTGTGACCTCAACTGGGAACACTTGAACATCTGGGGGTGACCCAAACAGCTGAACACTGGGGTCCCTTGGAGGGTTTTTCACTCACCTGACTGGCCTGGGATTGGTGATAGAGTCTTCCTGTGGCCCCTCCAGGTGGCTCAAGCTTCTCACAGTGTGGCAGCTGGGCTCCTAGATGGAATGTCTAGAGGGAGTTCTGAGAGGCCCAGGGGGATGGCTTTTAATGGCCTACCCTCCAAAGACACGAAGTGTCACTTATACTGCATTTATCAAAGCGATCATGAGCCTGCTCAAATTCAGGGGAAGGAGACATAGATTCCACATCTCAATGGAAGAAGCCTCAAAGAACCGGAGGCGTGTTTAAAACCACCAACCATCATCATCATTATCGTCATTATACTGTGAGTATGCTTCTTGTATATGAGTAAAGAAAGGAAGCGCTTCACAATCTATAGGAACTAAGTGAATATTTGCTTCAAGAGCTTATCCAGATACCCAGGACAGGAACATTCACTGACCTTGATTTCCCCCAATACCTAACATTACACACTAGATTCTTTTTCATTTTGTACCTTCAAACAATAAAAAGGTGTGATAATTTCTAATGCATTTTTTACAATGAGATATTACAGGGTGTGCGAAATGCCTTCTTTCCTTGTGTTTGGTGTGAAACACAAGCCATTTGTGTCTTGGCTAAAAGTTTTGGTTCTCATAATCCCTTTACATTATTTGTTTTTGGAGTTTGCAATCTACTTATGGATCAGTGGCTCTCAAACTTTAGTGTACAATAAAATCACAAGGACAGCTTGTTAAAAAGATTATTTGCCCCCACCCCCAGAGTTACTGATTCAGCAATTTTGGGGTGGGGCCCAAGAATTTGCATTTCTAAGTGTCTGGGTGTGCGGCTGCTACTGATCTGAAGACCCACACTTTGAGAACCACTGTCAAGGAGGAAATGCTGAACCAAATCCACAGATCAGCTTTGGCCTCACTAGATTATTCAAATCTATCAACCTGCCATGTGCTTTCAAGTGTCTGGTAATGTTCTTAATAAGATATATGTACTATCTAAATGATGACAATAGGGCATTTAACATGTATCAGGCATTTGGTAAGCCCTTTGCACACATTAATCCTCATAAAACCCAGTGAAATATTCCCATATTATAGATTTAGACACTGTAGGTATTTAAGGTTTCCCAACATCACACCACAGTAAGTGCAGAGCAGAACACAAGTCTTTCAGAATCCAGCGTATGTGCTCATGCTCTTAGCTGCTACATGTCCTTCCCTCTCAGACTGCCAGAACAACTCACCCCAAAAGAACTAATGTTCTCTCCTCTCTGATCCTGTATTATTCTATCCATGTCTTTTTATATTATTGTTATGTGCCGTTAAATTATTTGCATGTCTGTCATCCTGTTTAGATTGTGAACTTCATTCACTGGACATATACTCAGGGTATGGATCCTAGTACTTACCACGGGGTCTGACAGAGTTTGCATTCCATAAATGCTTCTTGAGCTAATGAATGAATTCATAAGTGAGAAATCCTGGTATAAAACCGCTACCTATCATTGTATAAGTAAGTGAGCTCACGTGAAAATAAACAATAGCTTTGCGAATACATTTGTGTGTCCTCCGTTTCTCTAGGGCATACTAACCTAAGGGAACAATTGGGAAATGTGGTTATTACAGTAACTAAGGAATAGCCCCTGCTCCAGCCACCCTAGATGGTGTCTCTGTACCCCCACTTTGTAGGCTTTTCCAGGCTCATTCCCGGAGTCCCGAGCAGGGCTCGTGTGAGCCCTTGGACGTGGCTGTAATGAGACAGGGAATGCAGTCATTCCTGCTGCACCGTCTGTGATGCTGTCTTTGCAGGCTATGTGTTCTTCCTGGGGCCGCTTTGCTTTCCCCCTTCCTGAAGCAGCAGTGCTGCCTTCCACTTTCGACCTCTGTGCAGTTGGTGTGGCCTCAGCTGTTACTCTGGGCAGTTCCCGCGTACTCCGCAAAACAGAGACCTGTGTTCTCGGTTTCCATTAAGGTCTCAAAAGATGCAGTCCTTTTGTTTTTTCAACTCTCTCCCTTTTTCAACTTCTGACCTCCCCGCCCCCGCCAGTTGCAACCAAGACCATCCAAGGCCACATGTGGTATCTCTGGTGGGAAGGGATGGAGTGAGAGTGAGGACCCTGGTCTGGAGACAGTTGACTAACAATACTCCCTGCTGTCATCACCATCCTCCTCCTCTCCAAAGCCACAATCAGAGTATCTGACCTCAGCCTGTGTCCTTGCACATTGACCTTCCAGGCTTCCGGGAGGCTGAAAGATGGCTGTGGTTCCGACTGCTTAATAGTATGAGGACCTCCACTTCCTGAGCCCTTCCATCCAAGCCAGGCCTATTCTATGCACTTTACATGCATTAATTTATAGAATTCTCACTTTGACCCCCTGTGAAAAAGGCTTTTTTTTCACACCTTTTTCACAGATAAGAAAACTAACACACTGAGAAATTAGTAACTTGCCCAAGGTTACACAGCAGTAAGTGCTGAGTCTTGAACCCAGGCATCCTGGTTCTAGACTCCAGTCTTGTTCCTGGGGGAGGGTCTTGTCTGGCCCCTGCAGTTCAGTGGTTCCCCAGCCTGAGGCCCGCCTAGATGGGCTTACTTATTATGGAGGGGGAGATAAATGCACACAAAACAGAAGCCCCCACACACCGCACCCTAGCTACCTATGGAAGGTCGTTTAGGACAAAAATACTGGATGTTTTTTGTTTTATTTAAGTGATGAACCATCTCAAATGTGGGAGAGTAAAGATTCAGTTCCTTTCTTTAAAATAGAGTGAAAAGTATTGTCAGTAGCATCTTTGAAGAAGAGAGAAATTTTAGTAAGAGACTCAGGAAAAGAATTAAAACTGGGTTGTCACTGAAAAAATCTCAAATGTACCTCAGATTTTTCCGATGTAAATTTTTTCCATGGCATGTATCACCCTAATAGGTTTTGCACACACCAGCAGTCACAGAGATGGCTGTAAATAGTTCCAAACAGAGAGAAATAAACGGCACAGTGGGACACACACTGCTTGAGCTCATTAATGCAGAGTTTACCACACTTGACCCTTATCGTTACCAAGAGCCCCAATCTTTGGGGGTTTCTAGTGACAGGTGCAGAATATTGACCACGATGCAGCAACAGAAAACTCCTCACCCCACAGAAAGTCAAGAATTGGTTGATATTTCCAGTGTTATCCTTAAGCCATGCTGCGTATAATTTTTCTGCAAATGCAAACATCTGGCTCCTAGCATCATATCTTAAAAAGAAGAGCAGACCATAAATTTCCAACAATAGAGACTTGATTAGATGATGGTGCAGCACATCCATGTGAAAGATGCTCAGAGCCACGAAAGTGACTTTGGAAGATTTCTGAACGACAGAGAAGAAAGCAAGTATAATTGCTGTGGCCCCAGAAAAGTTGTCTGTGCTGTTATCTCGGTTTCCCACTCATTTCTGAAAGCCCTCTGTTGGCTCCCACCCTCAGCGCTCCCAAGATAACCAGGGACTTTCATGCATTTAAGCCAAAGGTCATTTTTCATTTCTCATCTTGAGAACACTCAACATGACTGTCATATTTCATTGATTAATTCATTAATACTTTCTTTTTTGGAGTTGGGAGGATGCTGCATTAAATGTTTAGAAAGATTTTAAGATCTAAGAACACAAAATGGATCACAGAATTACATATCATTTCTTGTTAGTATTACAAATAAAACAGTCTTCACTTCACAAATTGAGAATCTAAAGATGTTAAGATGTGCAGAGCATGTCAGGACACCCAGCCGTTCACTACCCAAGGCCATACACTCTTGTTCCTTAAAACCATTAGAGTTCACAGTATAATTTTTAGGCTTATCAAAGAAAGTTGTGAATTTTTCTATATTCCTTACTTGGCTAAATACAATGATTTATTTTTCTTTATTATCTTAAGCACTATTGGAAGTTAAATAACTTCTCTTGAATTCTAATAGAAGCTTCTGATAGGTAGGCATTTGGTACCTAAAGGGCAATCCTTGGCAATGCATAACCTGCCATTTCAATCTCTTTTCACTTTGAAAATTACATTCTGAAAGCTTTGGCAATTAATTGTATAAATAGCTCGTCCCGATAATAAGACGAAAATATCTAGAACTTTTGATTTATAAGTGAAAAAAAGGTAAAAAAAAAATAGTGGGTGATTGGTATACATTCTTAGGATATAAAGATATAAAACTTTAACAGACACTACATAACCTAGTAAGTATTATGTTTAAGATTTAAGGTAACTTCATCACGATGTAATCCACACTTCAGAGTTCTACTTCTCTGTGTGTGTTTGAATGTGTGTCATCTCTAGGCAGATGCGTTGTGTGAGTCCCAGTGTATTTTCTACCCGTGGTTCTGTGTGATCTTGGGCCCATCACTCAGACTCCTGAGCACAGGCTCCTCATCTGTGAAAATGAGAGAAATATTGATCCCCACATGGGTTTTGTGGGAATTAGATGATCAACATACAGCAGTTCACAAGATAGATTCTTTTCTTTTCCATTGTCTTTGCCAGTCTCTACATTTTATTATCCCCTGTTCCTCTTTCTTGTTTTGTTTTGTTTTGTTTTGTATTGCCTTGCTTTTTTAAACTCAGGTCTGTCTGACTTTAAAGATTGGTTCTTTTTTTCTCCAGCTTTTCATTGAAAAGCTTCAAAACTTCAACAATAGCAAAAAAAAAAAAAAAAAAAAAAGCAAGAATAGTGCAATGGACATCCATATTCCCTTCACTCACATTCACTAATTATTCACATTTTATTGTATTTCTTCTATTTTTTTGCACTGTTTATCTATTAAGAACAAAGAGCTCTTACGCAGTCACATTACAATTACCACATTCAGGAAATTTGATGGACTTAATGCATTTTCTGATGTATAGTCCATATTCAAATTTTCCAAATTATTCCTATATCTTCTTTTATTTAAAGAGTCCAAACCAGTCACTTTGTTGTTTTGCAGAATGTCCCTGAATTTGGATTTGTCTGATTGATTCCTCTTGACTAGACTCAGGCTAAACATTCTGGCAGCAGCATTATGGTGATGTCATGTCCTCAGTGCATCACATCAGGGACAGTGGTCTCAGGCTGTCTCATCAATGATGATCCTAAGTTTGATCATTTGGTTAAAGTTGGGTCCACCAGATTTCTACATTTAAAGGTGTAGCCTTTGAAAGAGCTAAGTAACATTTATGTTACTTACTGTCCTGCTTCTAAGTTAAGTATTTTGGGATCTTACTCAGCCATCTCACCTACCCTGGAGCTTGACTTAGCAGAGTAGGGAGTTACTCTGAGTCAATATCATTCCCTAACCATCTTTCATCCATTCATGTCAACATCCACCATTTATTCTTGACATCCACTAAGGTGGTTGTAAAATCATTTTCCTTTTTTAATCTGTCTTCCCCTAGCTTCATTTCTTCTCACTGCTGTCCCTTAAAACATTCATTTATTCAGCAGATACTACTGAAGGTCTTCCATGACCAAAGCAGGCGCTAGAAATATAAAGGTGAACCACGCCTTCATGAAGCCTAAAGGAATATATTACATTTTAATCTTTAAAAACTTTTTATTCAGCGCGCCTGGGTGGCTCAGATGGTTAAGCGTCTGCCTTCAGCTCAGGTCACGATCCTGGAGTCCCTGGATCGAGTCCCGCATCGGGCTTCCTGCTCGGCAGGGAGTCTGCTTCTCCCTCTGACCCTCCCCCCTCTCATGTGCTCTCTGTCTCTCATTCTCTCTGTCTCAAATAAATAAATAAAATCTTTAAAAAAAAAAAAAAACTTTTTATTCATCCACTCATTGAACAAATATTCACTATCATATATCTACATTGCCCTGCTTGCTGGAATCTAGCAGTAAGCAAAAACAATCAAATCCCTGTCCTCATGTAGCTTACATTCTAGTTGGTAAGTGGAAAGAGAATATAAGCAGGGAAAATGGGAGTTGTAGGAAAGAGTTGATTTTGAAATAGGGAAGGCCTCAGTAATGACGGAACACGCAAGCAAAGACCTAACGGCAGTGGAGAGCAAGCCACTCAAGTAAGTGGGGAACAGGTGTTCCAGACAGAAAAGCATGTGCAAATGCATGCTTACAGTGTTCAAGGAACAGCTGTAGGCTGGTGTGAGCAGAGTTAAAGGAGATAAAATCAGAGAGATGGGGCGGGGCAGTGCTAAGTACTAGTTGAATGTGTGAAATAAGAGAGAAGTTTGGGTTGAAGATACACTTTGGAATTGGCAGCATGTATAAGGTATTTAAAGCCTAAGGCAGCATGATGTTTCCTAGAGAGTGGATGTAGATAGAGGCCAGGAGAAAAACTAGAACAGGGAGAAGAGCAGAATCAATGGAGGAGGCTCAAACGAGAGGCAAGCGAGGTAGGCAGGGACAGTTCCAGGATCTCTGGGGCCTATATATACAACTGGAGGGAGAGTCTCTTTAAAAAAATAGAATACAGGGGCACCTGCGTGGCTCAGTTGGTTAAGCGACTGCCTTCGGCTCAGGTCATGATCCTGGAGTCCCGGGATCGAGTCCCACATCGGGCTCCCTGCTCGGCAGGGAGTCTGCTTCTCCCTCTGACCTTCCTCCCTCTCATGCTGTCTCTCATTCTCTCTGTCTCAAATAAATAAATAAAATCTTTAAAAAAAAAATAGAATACAAAATTATGAATGAAAAGTTAAGAACTGAAGAAAATATTTATTTAGAGAAAGGAAATCTCAACAAATTACCAATTTTTTAAAAGCCCATGCAACAAACATCACAAGATACAAAAAGTAACACTTATTTTTATTTCTAATTACTTGCCTGATACAATTTTTTCCTACATTTTGGCTGCATATTCTTCAATCACCTCTCTCTATGAGGATGAATTTGAAACAATATTCTATAGAGGTAATAGATAATTTAGTCTTTCCTCCAGCATGGTTGCTCACAATTAATTTTATTATTGATAGTTTAGAAAAAGTTTATTTCAGTCTCACAGCTCTCTGTGGTAAGGCCTCATCTGTAACTTCCTCTGTGGTTTCTTCCTCTGGCAGTGTGTCTTGCCCAGGAGAAAGACCTCAGAGAACTGAGGTATTTTCTCTCACTAGTTGTGGTGTGGCACCCCATGGCTCCCAATGACCTAGGAAGCAGCTGTTCCCGCTCAGCCAGGACCATATAGCCATCAGTTCTTGCTACCTCCCAACTGCTAGGCTGGTCCTGGGGACAGTGTAGGGTGGCCATGAAGCCTAGGTCGAGGTGACCTCATGCAAGGAGCAGAGCAGAACAGTGTCTCCTTCAGATCTTCTTGTTGGAATAGAAGGTAGATTCCACAGTCCCTGAGATCTCCTATGGATCCAACACTTGCTAGAGTCCAGGTGGAGTGGACGTAGTGCTGGCAGCCCACTGGCCCCATCTAAGCCCTGGAACCACTACCAGGATCATCTCTCAGCATGAGAACAATGTTCCATACTGCTGCCGGGGGGCTAGAAGAGAAATGCAGTCTTAGCAAGGACTTACAAAGGAGGAGCCCTGAAACTTAGGCTGTATTAGCTTCAAATCAATTGGCCTCTACTAGGAGGCAAAGCAGGAAGGAAAGCTTTTATGGAAGCCAAGTGAAAAAAGTATTTCCGAGAGAGTGATCAATGAATGGTGATAAATGTTGTTTAAGATGCTAAGAATCCATCGTTGGATTTGGCAACATGAAAGTCATTGAATGTTGACACACAGTTGGGTTACATGGGGGAACTAAAGTCCAACTGAGGTATGTCTTGGTCAGGGTTGGACTGCTATAACAAAAATATCAACTGGGTGGCTCACACAACAAACATTTATTTCCTCACAGTTCTGAAAACTGGAAAGTCCCAAGGTAAAGGCACCAGCAGATCTGGTGTCTGGGGAGAGCCCTCTTCCTGGTTTGCACATGGCCATCTTCTTGTATCCTCACATGGCAGAGGGCAGAGAGAGGGAACAAGCTCTCCTGTATCTTTTCGTATAAGGGCACTAATCTCAACATGAAGCCTCCACCGTCATGACCTAATTACCTCCCAAAATCCCCACCTCCAAATACCATCACCTTGGGGATTAGATTTTAACATATAAATTTTGGGGGGACACAAACATTCAGCCATGGCAAGATAGATTGAGGAGAAAATAGAGATGAGTAGAAGATGGTGAATATAGATAAATATTCACAGGAGTTTTCTGTATGAAAATTAATGTCCATAGTTTTAATTTACAGGTGAGTGAACAATATATTTTCTATTTTTGTCTCTTAAAAAAAACCCTAAATTATGTTGTCACTTTAGTTCGATGTCACAGTGGATCCCAAATACAAAAGCAGCTCCCCATTCCTGATATGGATGCTCAAAATAGAATTAAAAGGCAACTTGAGAAAATCTCGAGATTTTAAAATTCACTTTTCAGCTGATGTATATCCAAGTGAAAATAGTCTACCACTTGTCTCCCCAAGACACAGAAAAGCCATCTGGACAGATGGAAGTGAGAATATTGAGTTCATATGAGTTTTATTTCCCTGCATTACATGCTGTTTACTTCTTAGTCCTGTTGAACATTTTTGAGTCTCTCAGCCATCTCACTTTTCACCTACTCCAGGACTTGACCTAGCATAATGCTGCACTCTGCCCTACTCCACCCTGCATTCACTCAAAAGCAAAGCAGTTTGGAAGTAAATACATTTAAAAATCATACCTTAAAAAAAATATGGTAGCCCATCTCATCTACTGTGTATGTGTCTGACTCTACACTGTGACAAATTCTAAGGCTTTTGAAAGCACATCCATAGTGGTTTTTAAATTATCGAAATAAACCATGTCATTTCATGATTCCTTTTTCAGGTACAGATGTGTTTTTTTCCATCTAACTCTTGCCATCACAATATTGCTTACCAAAGAACCCTGTTGTCTTGACTGTTCCTTTTGCGTGACCATACATATGCATATCCCCAACATCCACGTGAATTTCCTTTGTGAGTGATTGTTGTGTTTGGTCTGTATTGTTCATGTGATCATAGTGATTATCCTACTAACTTAATAACTGTTAGCTTATTTCTTAAAATTTTCACTTATCTCAGGTGTAGTAAAAAGCCTGTTAAGTTGGCCCAAGAGATTTCTTCATCTTAGTTCTTTGTTGAGTATTATTTGATTTATGTATAAGTTTAGAGATGCTTCTGTTTCCTGTTTCATGTTACACAGAAGCTTTAGCTACTCCCCACTCCCAAACATTGCAAGAACCTTTAACCACGTGCTGTGTTGTTCTGTGAGCCACTTCCTCTTGATAAGTGCTTTCATTGCATTTTGCAAAAAAAAAACTACAGTGAAGGAATCAGGTAGAATTCAATATTGTCAGTTATTTTCCAATCATACTGTCATAGTTCCCATCAGCATTTGTGATCTTCTGGATTCTACACTCCATATCCCGTACTAAGTGTGATCCCCATAATGAACAGATTTTTTTTTTTTTTTAATTTTCACTTCTTTGGTTTCTGTAGTTGTAATGCATGGGCTGATTTTTTTTTACTTGAAAAAAATGAACATTGCCTGCTATTTTTTTAATTTAAAAATAATGAAAATACCAAAGCAAATTCAGATTGACAGAGCCTCAAATTTTTCAATCTTTTTTCTTATGAATTCTACTTATACTTAGGCTCTGGCAATCTAGCTATAGGCTCAAAGCATTGCTTACCTGCACTGAGAAATACAGATAGAATAAAGTTAAAAAGTTACAGTCTCAATGCAAAGATCCAAACATTTTTTTTTACTGTCTTCAAAATAAAAAGACATACAGTATGTAGATAAAGTCTAGGTATTTAATCCTTGACACACTGATGAAGAGAAATACAGTTGTGGGAACCTTTTCCAGAGGTTTGTTAACAGTGTCTGAGATCAATAAATATTTGTTGACTGACTCAAATTGTGTAGCCTTGGGCAAGTTACTTGACCTCTAGGTGTCTTAGTTTCCTCATCTGTGAAATGGGGAAAATAAAAATGTCCATCAAGGG
>NC_138373.1:55457712-55513039 GCF_054177405.1 Leptonychotes weddellii | reverse complement strand
GGGTTAGCCTGGTGATGGGTATTAAAGAGGGCACGTTCTGCATGGAGCACTGGGTGTTATCTGCAAACAATGAATCATGGAACACTACATTAAAAACTAATGATGTAATGTATGGGGATTAACATAACATAATAATAAAAAAAAAAGAAACACACACAAAAAAAGAAGGGTGGTTGTGAGGATGGATCTCATCAGTCAGGACATGAACAATGCATGGCACAGAGTGAGAACGCCTAACAGTGTGTTAATAGTTATTTTTATTATTATCAGGCAGATGATGAAATGGGGAGATTCCTCTCTCTCTCTCAACCCACAGCCATGCACAGAACAGAGAGAGGTAGCATCTGTTCTGGTGGAATTTTGAAGACCAATTCTAACTTGTCTGAACTTAACTGACTGATTCATTTTAATGATGTCCTTTTTTAATACATCCCTTGTTATTTTATTATTTTAATTTTACTAAATGATACTCTTCATTCTGTTATTGGTACCAGTACCTCAATTCACGTAAAGATTATGCATAACTAAAAGCTGAAAAGATGAGCCTTGCAAAACATTCAAATTAGACCATCCACAAATTTATACCTTAATCTGGTGCTACAAGAAAGCAGGCATTTGACAAAAGCTCCTTATAAAAATGTTTATAACACAAGGTTCTTCATTGTATTGATGTTGACTGCCACGTCTAGGCCATAGGAGGTGGATTAATAGAGAGTTTCTATGTGGCCTGAGCCTGCAGTTTAGCTCACTTCTTCCCATTAAGCTGGGAGGTTATTTAGTCTCTCTGGGCTTCCAACAAAGCATTTTTAAACACAAAGATGAATGAGATCTGATCCGTACTTAATAATAGCTCCCAGTCTGGAAAGAGGTTTAAACACGGTAACAAAAAAGAGCCTGATTCACTATAGTAAATGCTATTACTAGTGCTTATGCCAAGGACCATATGCTGTTTGTTTCAATGTCACAACAATCCTGTGAATTATATATTATTCCTCTCATTTTACAGACAAGGAAACAAACTTGGAGGTGAAATACATTATGAAGCTTGTTATTGGGGCCAGGATTTACTGATATGGCTACCAAGGGCAATGGACAGTAAATCTCTCTACAGGCTATGAAGATACATTGAAGTGTTGACATCGGAGCTGGATTATGAATAATAAATAGGATTTTATGAAGGATAGGTGGATAGGAAAGCATATTACAAAGACATAGAGAATTTTTTAAAGCCTCTTCAGACAATGTCAAGGGCTATTATCAAGGACTTTGAAAGACAGGCTGAGACCTGAACTCTTTCCACTTCATCATGATCACCAACCACATCATGTTTTTAAGCAAGAGAGTGACACATTCAAATTTGTATTTCAAATTCACTGTGATGGTGGTGAGGCTTGAGGAGGGATCCAGGAAGTTGGGTGTTGGATGAGCTGATGAGGGGCGGAACCATGGCTTAACAGTGAGGATGAAAGAAGGGAGAGTTGCTCCACAGGAAAAACCAACAGGATTTTTTTGACTGTTAGATGGAAGAATGGGTGAAATCAGGGACTAGGCCAAGGTTTCTAAATCAGACTAGTAAGTGAATGAATAATGACCATTAGCCAAGTTAAGGCATGTGAGAGGAGAACGCACCAGAGTGGCAATAATGATAGACGTGCTCATAGTAGGCTGTTTTTGGACAAGCTACTCTGACAAATAAAATAAGGTCCTGATCTAGGTCCAAAATTATGGCTGGAATTGCTAATCCATTGTGTGGATAGATTTTTTAAATAAGTATGTTTGAATTTTATCTATGAAATTTATATACACGGAGAAAAGAAATTACTTGAGGGTAAAAACTGAGGCTTAGAAATTTGAGCCTTAAGGAAATACTGAGCATTATGGCAAATTCCATTGCCATTCAGACAATCTTTCTAAGGCAGAATTTCAGTCTGGATATGCAGCCTCAACCACCCACCCCTCTCCTAGCCACTCCCTCCCCTCCAGAAAAAAAAAAAAATCTGATAAAGTATTATTCCAGTTTTTCCTAATCAACAGTTTGTTGTTCTTCCCAAGACCCAAAAGGAACTCAGAAATTACATACACACAAAAAGATGTTAATTCCACCCAATCATGATGTGCACATTGCTTGTTTTGCAATCCGTCGCTTGACTAAGGCAGCTCCACCCTTGCTCTTTTGGACCAAATAACATCTTGAGCTCTCAGGGCTGGGTGTTCTCTTTCTCTCTTTGGCTCTCTCTTTTTAATCTTGATTTTGACCTTTGGAGGACACCACACATACAAATAGACACAACCCTATTTTTTCATGCTTGAGCATGTGTATATGTGTATTTGTATACACTATATATAGATATCCCTGTAATTCTTGTTCTGTCCATTCCAAAAATAAGGTTCTCTTTTAGGGAGGATGAATATGTAAGATGATTGAATTTACAGATTAATCTAAATTTATGTTAATAAAGGCCCTTAACTCAAATGTCTTACTGTTTTCCCCAAGGTTACAATTCTTTTACACTACGATTCATTCAGCAGCAGATTTACTTATGCCTGTAGATTCACAGCACAGTTTTGATGTTGACTCCTTTTAATAATTCAATACCAACAGACTCTAGGAAAAGGGAATGAAAGGGCAGGGGGCAAGGTCTTACCAGATGAACACAAGAAGAGTTTACCAGAGGTCATGAGAATGCTGTTGGTTTTGAGTTATTTCCATCGTAGGTGTGTGATTCACTCCACGTGTCCTTTGCCCACCGTGTATCAGTGGTGTGTACAGGCTGAGAAACTAAGGTCTTTGAGCTCAACAGGTTTTTCTGACTCACCAGTGTCACATTTCTTTTCAAGACTTTTTTTTTCAAGACATCATTTTAGTGTTTTTCCTAATTTAATGATTTAAGAGAAAGCTTTAATGGCAGGATTCTTATTATTATTAACATCATCTTTGGTTTCCGTGAGTTTTTTGGAACACTGGCTGGCACTTTCGAGGTCAGCAAATAAATTTATTTTTTTCACTCTGAATGGATTACTTTTCTCTTATGAAAAATTTAAAATGTGTTAACGCTAACACTCTTTTTTAAATTGAAATGCAGTTTACATATCATATATTAGTTTCAGGTGTACAAGGTTAGTGATTTGACAATTATATACTTCAGGAAATGTTCACTAGGATACACTTACTCTTAACTTTCCCTGTTAATAATAATTCATCTGAAGGATTTCTTTTTTTGTCACATTGTACTGCATAATATTCTAATGAAAATAAACTCACATAGGTATTTCTGGAATTTTATTGTTTATCCTCCTAGTTTCCTCTTATTAAAGTAATAAATGAATCATCCATGATGAGATTTTGAATACCAGATGAATTGCTTGAGGGAACAACGTGTGAAACCATGAGTATTTTGTTGACTTAAATACTTTTTCTCCATTTTGTAGGTTATTTAGAGAAGGAAGTGTATGACTCGGATGCTTTGTAAGCAGCTGGGAGGGAATAAAACCACGTGTGAGTGGTTTCCCTCCCCAGCCAGAGGCAGGACCTATCTGCAGCAGTCTTTCCTTCTCTGACTGTAACAAACACTAAGCCGAACAACCTACACAAAAATGGGATCTTCCTTCTTTGTTATTCCATCTTCGCTCACTGATGCTATGTTTGCATCCTCCCTGACTCAGGGTTTCACACAGAGACACCTGCAGTGTCTGCCTTACTTGTCACGGACCTGAGTGCTCACCTTCTCACCTCGCGTGGTCTGAGCCTGAGCATTCACTGAATGGCTTCCTTGGATTCAAATACATGCCTCCCTGCCCATGTGCATGTTTACCTGATTCTTTCAGATGTGTCTGCTTCTTAGGAATGTGCTTGTCCCATGGTCTCATAGTCCTCTCTTGTTTTAACTGAAGTCTCCCTGTCCTTTCAGGCCAACCCAGTTTTGTAGCTACTCATTTTGTCCACTTGGCCCCACAGAGACTAGTTTAGTCTGAGAAATAGAGAAAATAGAGACAGTTCCTATGGTTTGGTTCAGTCTTGGACCAAGCAAATTGGAAAGAAGGCAGGCATGGAATTTCAGGCTGAAATGAACATTTCTCTCCATAGCCTTCTCTTTTCAACTTACTTGCCCATGGACAGGGCTCTTGGGGAAAATAGAGGTGGGACAGTTATCCAGGACCAGGCTTTTACTAGACTGTTTATATCTGTTTTTTTTTTTTTCCTTTTTCAGATGGGTGAGTCAAATGAAGACATAGACCAAATGTTCAGCAATTTGCTGGGGGAGATGGATCTTCTGACCCAGGTAAATACCCCTTCTTAACTTTCAAATTAGTAAAAGATGGGTTTACAGAATTTGACTTTAATATTATGAGAGAGCTGTCTTTAAAAAAACAACAGCTGGAGATTGACAATACCGTATCTTCCTGTTGTAACTATAACAGTGGTGGGGAATAAAACAAAGCTGTTTTCCTGATTGTACTGAGTTCAGTTAATTGAATGCATTGGCCACACATACATTCTATTATGGCAATTCCCGTGCTTATCATGTTCAAATATTTAGCCAATGGAGAAGTTTTCCCCAAGCAAACCCTCACAACCACCACTACTGAACAATCTCCCTTGCAGTTACTTTTATATAAAGACTAGCCAAGAAAGTCACATGATCTTTAGTAGAGATTCTTTACCAATCTTTGAGGAAATGCTACATTTTAAAGGATAAGTGGGAGTTATTGTGACTTCTGATTAGTCTGTAAGAACTTAGTAAGTTCTCTGTAAGAATGAAGACCACTCAGACAAGCTTCACATCTAGGAAAAAAGCCACTGACACCAGGACTAGATTAACTCAGATCACCCAATTGTTGGGCTGACTGGAGCCCAGGGGCTGCTGACCTGAGGACCACTGACCCAGGTTACAAAGTTAGGTGAGCTTTAGCTTGTCTTGTAGTGTTCTCATAAATGCTTCTTTGATTCAGAACATAGTCAACTCATAACTTTCTGCATAATATATTAAAATAAGAATAATCTGATATTCCTAAATAAGACAAGGATCTTAAAGTTTTCTATAAAGTAATTGAAGAATAGTCTGTTTTTAAAAAATATTTATTTCAGGAAAAATAAATCAATTTTAGCTAGCATCTGCTTTATAGTTCATGTAAAATTCAAGAAAGTTTAGACTCTATGAAGGAAGAAACAAAATATAAGACCGTACGCTTAGGTGAAAGGGATGCTGATTAACAGTGAATGTTAGGATGATCACCACATTCCTGCGGAGGAGGGGACTTCTTATGCCACCCATGAAAGGGAAGGGTTTGAGTGAATATCTGTGTTCTTCATCCATTCACTCACTTGTACTCCAGTTGGGAGAGTGACTGTTCTTTTTTTTTGTTTAAGATTTATTTATTTATTTGAGAGAGAAAGAGAGAGTTGAGGGGGGAGGGGCAGAGGGAGCGAGAGAGAGAAACCCAAGCCGACTCCATGCTGAGCGCAGAGCCCAACATGGTGCTCCATCCCATGACCCTGAGATCAGACCTGAACCAAAACCAAGAGTTAGGCATTTAACCCACTGAGCCACCCAGGTGCCCCCTGTGACTGTTCTGATTGGTCACAGTTTGGGGTTTTCATAGTTCCTCAACTGAGTGTTGTTAGTCTAACTCAAGAGTAGGAAGGGAGCCCCTCATTGTATCTTGGACCCCTGCCTCCCCTCAAGGCCCTTATGGTATTTGCTCTTTCTTTATTGTGCTCAAGTGGATGTAGTCACAGGGTTTCCTTGGCTAATGCATTTCTCCCGACAGGTAGGCCTCAAGATTTCATGGTAAAGAAAAGGCCCCACGTTGTCCTTGAGTTTAAAAGCTCAGCTTCAGTTCAGCCATTATCAAGTGCCCTTTGAGATTATTGAGTATTTTCTGAGCCATTAGAAAAGCTGTATTTTGATCTTCACTTGTGAATTTTGTGCATATTCTATTCCCTGAAGTTGCAGTGCAGTTGAAATGGTTGGATTAACCAGAGGCTTCCTAATTTCCCAAAAGAAGCAAAATTAAAGGAATCTAAAATGTAATACTGTGATTTTAACTTTTTAATTTTGAAATAATGTCAAGCTTAGAGAAAAGTTGAAAGAATAATACAATGAACTCCCATTTACTTTTCTCCCAGATTTCTCATTAATTGATGTGTTGCTCCATTTGCATTATCACTCCCTACGTCTGTCTCTTTGTCTCTGTCTCTCTCCATATATATGTGAGTGTGTGTTATATGCATGTGTATGTATATATGTGTGTACACATATATGTACATCATGCATATAGAAACTGTGTATGTGTATATGTATGTGTATCTATGCATAGAGAGACATAAAGGCTAGAAATCAATACATATATTAACTGGATTTTTTGTGTGGAAAGGGAACCCAGCCATTTCCACTATTTATATGAGAAAGATTTAAATACACAAATATCCATGAAAATATGAAAAAGAAGAGGCAATGCTACATTTAGACAGATTCATGACACAGAATTAGATCCAAATATATACAAGAATTTAAAATATGATAAAAGTGGCATTTTAAATAAGTAGGAAAAAGAGAACTATGTAATAAATTGTGTTGGGAGAATGTCTGGAAAATCAAAAGCTGAATTTCTACTTCATACCTTATACCAAAATGAGTTCTGTGAGTCAAAGATCTAAATGTATGAAATATATATATATAGAAGAAAACATGAGAAAAATGTTTATCCAACCTTAAGATGTGGGTAGCTTTCCTAAGCAAGATAGGACACCCAAAAGCCATGAAAGAAGGAAATATTTAAATATAAAAATTTTAAATATCTAACATGGCAAAAAAACAAATAAACTGTGAGTTCATATTGATACCAAGAATAAACAAAAATAACAAAAACAAAACTACTTTATCTGTCGTCATTGGAAATTGACAGAGCATTAAGTTACTACTCTGAAAATTGATAAAGAACCAAGCATTTATCTTAGTCTTTTTATGGTCCCAAACTATATTTCAGACTAAACAAATAATTGATGAGAGAACGTTCTCCTTTATCTTTTTTAAGATTTTATTTTTAAACAATCTCCACATCCAACATGAGGCTCGAACTCACAACGCTGAGATCAAGAGTCACACACCCTACGGACCTAAGCCAGCCAGGGGCCCCAAGAAAGTTCTTCTTTATCATAGAATTCCAATTAAACATTGAAAAGGAGTGAAGAGTTAGAAAATCACCATTATTCAACTTCTGATGAAATAAATTTTCAGAAGTTAGTGGGTACAGAGCAGTGTTCCCAATCTTTAGTCATTCACATTATCACCTTCATGATTTTTGCCGTGTTGCAACCCATCTGTCCTATTGTTTTTCTTAATATTTGTCTTTAATTGATTTTTAAAATTAAACTTTATCTCAAGTAGGTTAGATGTTCTAGCTTAATTTTTTCACAAACATCCAAAGAGATACACAATAATTTAAATTTTAATTGTGTGTTTGTATATCACCTAAAATCACCAGACACGTGGAGAACGTGCTACATTCTTTACTTCACATTGGGCTTTGAATGACCTTCCTATGATGAAGGGAGCTCCTTCTGGAAATGAGTCTCCTCTCTTTTTTCTCTCTCTCTACATTTTACTGGAAGCTTGTTTTATCACACATTTATGTATTAATATTTTGTTAGAGAACTACTTCTAATTTCTTTGAATACCATAGTAAATTATATCCTGAGCAAAGATTAATTGTGCCCTAATTGTGATGTTAGACTTCTTAGTCACAGCGAACGAACTCATTAATGAATTTCTTTGTACTTTATCTCACTAAATTTTTTTTCTGGTATTTGCCCCCTAGTTCATCTGTCATCCTCCCCTCTTCGCCACAATTTTGCTGGTTCTGTTTTTCAGATTGAATTCTGGGACTGCAGTCACTTTTGCCTACCTTTTATCTTTGATTCTAATTTGCTTGGATTAATTGTTTTAACTTCTTGATTAGTGGTCTTTTTTTTGTTTCTACTTATAATTGAGGATATCCCAATACTTTATTCTCATACATATAATGATTGTTTTCCTTCAGAAATTTAAGACATAAACAGGGATATTATTTACCAAATCAAGTTAGCATCAAAGGATGCACTCACTGTCATGAAAATGTTCATGTTTCAGAGTGGGGGAAATCACGTTTCAAACTATAGACATAAAAGCATTTTGAAAATTTAGATTGTGTATGTATTATAGCCTTTAAATCATATAGGAAGTCACTTTTTCAATTAAAAACCATTATTTACACAATTAATAACTTATTCTGTCTTAATTTCTTTCTAACAATTTTTATTAGATAAGAGTAACTGTGTAACATTTTACTATCTAATGGCAGATTCATCCTGAAACAACTTTTATCTTCCAAGTGACTAGACATTCCTTTTCTTTGATGTCATTACTAAAGTCCTTATAGAATTGCATACAGTGTATGTGTCACAAATCACCGTTACAGGAGATTTTTTTCTGTTATTTATAAAAATGAACTATCTCATGCTCATCATTCTTCGTTGATCTGGTTTTATTTCAAGATGTACCTTGTAGAACAATTTTTTTTAAGGTTTTATTTATTTATTTGACAGAGAGAGAGAGAGGGAACACAAGCAGGGGGAGTGGGAGAGGGAGAAGCAGGCTTCCCACGGAGCAGGGAGCCTCATGAGGGGCTCGATCCCAGGACCCAGGGATCATGACCTGAGCCGAAGGCAGACGCTTAACGACTGAGCCACCCAGGCGCCCCTTGTAGAGCAAACTTTAAGTTGTAATTTTCTGTAGGGGAAAAAAAATCACATAAAACATTTTCGTGTAAGAATACAGTTCTTAACATCTTCAGAAAGAAAATGTGTAAACAATAAATGATTTTTGACTTAATGATTAAAATACACTGCAGGGCGCCTGGGTGGCTCAGTTGGTTAAGACACTACCTTCGGCTCAGGTCATGATCCTGGAGTCCCGGGATCGAGTCCCGCATCGGGCTCCCTGCTCGGCAGGGAGTCTGCTTCTCCCTCTGACCCTCCCCCATCTCATGCTCTCTCTCTCTGTCTCATTCTCTCTCTCAAATAAATAAGTAAAATCTTTAAAAAAAAATAAAATAAAATACACTGCAAACATGTTCGTATGGTGAATAACTTTGGGGGCGGGGATCTATTTTCACAGAGTTTAGGAGTTGACACTCTTCCTCCTCCGGACCCCAAACCACCCAGAGCTGAATTTAACTACAGTGTGGGTTTTAAAGATTTAAATGGTAAGCATAATAATTTCTTTTCTTAAGTAATTTGAGATGATAATGATGACTAAAATCTGTACAGAACTATGATTTGAAAACAAAAATGTAAGGAACCTGGACGTTTTAAAGTCCTGGATTTCAGATTGTGTTTTATGGTGTCTGGATTAAATTGGGCCCCAAGAAGGTATTTTTGCTTACGATGAAAGGGAATACTATATCCTGCATTTATGTGAAGTATCAAAACTATTTTTTTAAGTAAAGGGAGTTTCTCCTTATTACTAAACCCTGAGAGTAATAAGATACAGTAGAGTAAAAAACTATTAATAAGGAAATATCCCTTCAAGAGTAATAATGAATTATCCATTTCAAAATGATTGATAATATATGAATAGATGCTTCAAAATATATTTTAATTGATATATAATTAATATATAACATATTTGCTCTGACATTTTTTTATCCTCCCTGAGATGGTCACATTATTTTATTAACAAAAATCTCTCTTCTTATTTAGTGTGGAGACAATAGCCCATGTGCTATTCAAATTACAATGAATCTTGAACTAATTGCTTCCAAGTTAATGAGAATTCATTGCAACTCTTGAAAAAGATTTTCTAGAGACTGGCAGTACCCACCGAAAAAATGAAAAACAAAATATTGGAGAAGCCCAGTTACAGAAATCCAAAATTCCAAGTTTTATTTCTGTCACTCACTGGGTTTCTTTGCTTCTATTATTTTCTTTTTTTTTAAAGATTTTATTTATTTATTTGACAGAGAGAGAGACAGCGAGAGCAGGAATACAAGCAGGGGGAGTGGGAGAGGGAGAAGCAGGCTTCCCGCCGAGCAGGGAGCCCAATGTGGGACTCGATCCCAGGACCCTGGGACCATGACCTGAGCCGAAGGCAGACGCTTAACGACTGAGCCACCCAGGCGCCCCTGCTTCTGTTATTTTCAATAATTTTTTTTATAAACCCTTATGTGCCAGTGCCTGTATCTGGATAAATTATAATACATCTCTTCTGACTTCTTTTCCCACCTTCTTTTCTGTTTGCCATATAAATTTACTGTTCCTGTCAATCATTTCCATCACGAATGATGGTAACACTCATGAAATTTCAAAAAAGCAATACACTTTGGTAAAATGTATGACATTAATTAATAAGTAACATATACTTGCACATATAAACAATGCAGATTTGCCTCATCACGCTCACAATGGCTGAGTTTTAAACAATTCAATTAAAATTAATACTGCAATTATAGTCAACTCAACTAATGCTTTTTTTTCTTTTTTTTTAAGATTTTATTCATTTTATTTGACAGAGAGACACAGCGAGAGAGGGAACATAAGCAGGGGAGCAGGGGTGAGAGAAGCAGGCTTCCTGCCAAACAGGGAGCCCGACGCGGGGCTCGATCCCAGGATCCTGGGATCATGACCTGAGCAGAAGGCAGACGCTTAACGACTGAGCCACCCAGGCGCCCCTCAACTAATGCTTTCTAAGCACTCAGTACCTAGTATCCAAAAATTACTGAAAATGACAGAAACAAAGAAACCCAGCAATATATAAACATAGCAATGTTAAAGTACAGTAACAAAAAACTCATGTCCTTAAGGAGATGTGACGCATACCTGTGGCACAATTTGGGTCTAGGTCAAAACTATTAAAAAGTACTGATACGGGGCGCCTGGGTGGCTCAGATGGTTAAGCGTCTGCCTTCGGCTCAGGTCATGATCTCAGGGTCCTGGGATCGAGTCCCGCATCGGGCTCCCTGCTCCTTGGGAGCCTGCTTCTCCCTCTGCCTCTCTCTCTCTGTCTCTAATGAATGAATAAATAAATAAAATCTTAAAAAAAAAAAAAAGTACTGATACGTACTGAAAAATAAATGTGTTGGGAATTAGAAAAGAAATGTGTTTTATTGTCTTCACTTAAAACATTGCTAAAATGAGTTTAAAATACTTTGCTCAAAGTCATTCAGAGAGTTAGTGACAGACTTCTCAACAGAATCCATGTCATTCTTTTTCCCCAATTCCATATTGCTCAATTTATATAGATATAGTTAGAATTATGATTTGCTTTGGAAGTTGTTAATATGAGAATTATTATGGGAACTTTGTCCCTAAAATTTTTATAAAGGATTAAAATCATTTGCTTATATGGCAACAGTCACCATATAATTGCTGGCATTAGGAAATTGTGAATGAGCTTCATTTGTTCTACATATATTTTCTCTGCAAAAATTTTAAGTTAATTTAATTTTATGAAGAAGTCATATGCAAAAATTGCTTAGAAGAAAATAAATCCTTTTTACTCAGATTGGAGATCCAGACCTTAGTCCAAGGGCTATACACTAGAACTATTAGCATGAGTACAGTAGGCTACATGGTATTTATTACAGTGATGTTTGGCAATAAATTCTTTCACAAAGCCTCATGCCTGTTGCTGAGTAGGCTGCATTTCCTCATTCCAGTTCATCCTACACACAGCAGGTGAATCCTCTTCTTCGTGGGTCACTTCAAGATCCAGTCCATCTTGTGTTCATTACCTTTGCTATCTAGTGAATGCCTGATCACAAGAGCACTCTGCTAACACCACTCACTGACCCCACGACCCATAGGCCTCACCATAGGTCAGCTTTCAGGATCACACGTCTGATCCAATCACACATGGAAGAAATTCCAATGAGAACTGTCCTCCCTCACCCTCACTCTGAAAATCTATGTCTGCCCTTTTCCTAAAAGTTAACTCTCAGCTCACCATCTTACAAAGTCTTTACCACATAAGCCCAGTTTTTAAAAATTATTTTTTACTTCAACCTCCTTAGTGCTTTATTTCCTGCTGTTTATCATTAATTGTTCTTTCTTTGAATCTGAGAGTTTCCATAGTTGGATGGTGTCCCTACAGAGGCTTTATCCCTACCAAAGGTCTTAAATCCTATTAAACCCCAGTTGGTTGAGACCTACTTTCTTCCAAGTATATTTATCAGTGGTACTCTGTCTGTCCCCCTAAGGCCTGGGGAAAACTCCCCTTCAGTCTGTTTCCAACATCTCCCCTCCCCTACTTTTCTAAAACTCTCAGATCTTGCACCAGAATATATAAGAATTCCTACTTAGACAGCTAATCGTGTGCTTGGATCTGACTTATAGCTAATCTGTGAGGATAGCAAACATATTTTTCTCCTTTTATTTAGTGGGGGGAGGAATTCAGCTTTGTTGAGGTTTAATTGACAAAATTGTAAGACGTTTAAAGTGTACAATGTGATGACTTGATGTATGTATCCCTGGTGAAAGGATTTCCTCCATTGAGTTAATTAACACATCCATCACCTCATCATATTTACCCTTTTGGATATTGTTGTTGAGAACATTTAAGTTCTACTCCCTCAGCAAATTTCACTTATACAATAGTGTTATCAACCATAGTCACCGTGTTAGATACGTTAGATCCTCAGACCTTATTCATCTTTACCACTGAAAGTTTACACCCTTTCGCCAACCTCTCCCGATTTCCCACACGCACCCCCAGCCCCTGACAACCAGTACCCAAATATCACTATTAAAAATGACCTCCTTTCAGTTTTTCTAGGCATAAATTGTTGTTTTGATCATTAACATGATTTTCCCCCATCAGAGTCCTTAAATGCACTGGAAGACCAAGATTTAGATGCTCTCATGGCGGATCTGGTGGCAGATATAAGCGAGGCTGAGCAGAGGACAATTCAGGCACAGAAAGAGTCCTGTCAGAATCAGCATCATCCAGCATCCCTGGAGGTACCAGATTTCAGCGGGGCAGCAGCTCTTGGTTATGGAGCAAGTGTTGCTGCCATTAGTGTTAGCCAATATGAGGATGACTTACCACCTCCACCAGCTGATCCCATGTTAGACCTTCCTCTGCCACCACCACCTCCTGAACCTCTCTCTCAGGTAAGTGTGTGGGGCAAAGATGGCAGGACTCTTGGCCTCTGCTACCCATGATCTTTGACTTTCTTCAAAATGACAGTTACATTCATAAGTATCTGGAGTTCTGAGATACTTAAAAAACAAGGATACAGAGTACATTCATTGCAAAGCCAGAATCGTCCATAAAAAGACACATTGGTGTGAATAAAGAACATATTGGGGCCATATTCAGGAGTTAACATAGCTTGGCTAAAGTTTATATTTGTATGCAATGTTCCCTGATAGTACTCAACATTTTGGGGTAATGTTTTATTAACTTGGCATGAACTGTGGAATTGATATATATGTGTCTGTGTCCTTGGTGCTAGCCCGGTATGTAAAGAATTGAAAGCATTCCTTACATACTTCTGAATTTAATTAAATGGAATTTTGTTGAATTTGGCAGCTCTGTTCAGTAGGGCAAAGATACCTGTGAATCATGGTAGTGTCGTAGTTGGGTGGAGAAGTTGTCGTAGACCGGGCAGGTGATGATGAGTGCTCGGTATTAATAAATTTCTGAACACTGGGAAGCCATACATCTGGGAAAATTCATATCATTATTTGGGACATTAACTTATGTCTCTCATACAAGTAAAAAGAGCACTTTTAAGGATTTTTCTTATGGTAAGCCACTTGAAAAATATTTTAATGTAAGAACTCAGCTCTATTTCCTTCTGCTTCCACATTTGTTGTACTTTGTGATGATGATCGGTATTCATAAATATGACCCTAGTAACCCTGAAAGTTTCTACAGTGCCTTTTGAATGAACAAATATTAAATATATATCAAATAGTAAGTCATATTCTATCATGCTCATTGTTCTATTGTGTATTTATTGTAGAAATATTATTTAAAAATTAGTGATCCGTGTAGAGCAGAGACTCCTTTATTCCCCAGCTGTATTTTATAATTAACATATAACATTATATAAGTTTAAGGCGTATAATGTAATGATTTGATACACACACATACTGCAATATGATTACCATAATAAAGTTAGTCACACCTCCATCACTTCACATTACCTTTGTGTGTATGCATGTGTGTGCATGCATGTGTATGTGGTGAGAACACTTAAGATGTACTCTCTTAGCAACTTTCAAGTACACAATACAGTATTGTTAACTATAGTAACCACGCTGTACATCATAAGATTCCCAGAACTTATTTTCTTATAACTGGAAGTTTGTACCCTTTGACCAACATCGCCCCATTTCCCCACCCCCTCCCAACCCCTGGCAACCACCATTCTACTTTCTGTTTCTCTGAGTTCAACTTTTTTAGATTCCACAGATAAGTGAAATCATATGGTATCTGTCTTTCTCTGACTTATTTCACTTAGCATAAACCCTTTAGATCCATCCATGTTGTTGCACATGGCAAAATTTCTTTCTTTTTTTATGGCAAAATATATTCCATTGTATATATACTACATTTCTTTTATCCATTCACCCATCAACGGACACTAGTTCGTTTCTATGTCTTGGCTATTGTGAATAATGCTGCAGTGAACACGGGAATACAGATGTCTTCAAGAGAGTGATTTCGGGGCGCCTGGGTGGCTTAGTGGGTTAGGCGTCCGCCTTCGGCTCAGGTCATGATCCCGGGGCCCTGGGATCGAGCCCCACATCGGGCTCCCTGCCCGGCGGGAAGCCTGCTTCTCCCTCTCCTACTCCCCCTGCTTGTGTTCCCTCTCTCACTGTGTCTCTCTCTATCAAATAAATAAATAAAATCTTAAAAAAAAAAAAAAAAGAGAGTGATTTCATTTTCTTTGGATATATACCCAGAAGTGGAATTTTTGGATCGTAGGGTATTTCTATTTTTCGTTCTTTGAGGAACCTCCATACTGTTTTCCATAGTGGCTGCACCAATTTACAATCCTACCAACAGTGCAAAGGGGTTCTCTTTTTCTCCACATCCTCCCCAACACTTGCTTTCTCTTGTCTCTTGGACAACTGCCATTCTAAAGAGCAGAGGCTCTTAATGTAGTGTCCATGAAGATTTCAAGGAGGCCATGATTTCCTGAAAGTATATGCAAAGTTGAATACCCATGTAAGGCTTTATGGGCTTCATGGCTTTCAACATATTCCTAAAGGGGTTGGTGGCTCAAAAAAAAAAAAAAATTAAGAATCACTGGTGTAAAAAGATGTATATCTGCTTTCAAGTAATTAGAAAGTAACCAGAACAGCTCATTCCTCATCATTATAAATAGGTAGAAGAAAACTGAACAGGAAGAAATCAGAGAGAGAGACAAACCATGAGAGACTCTGGACTCCGGGAACCAAACTGAGGGTTGTGGAAAGGGACATGGGTGGGGTGATGGGGTAACCCAGTGATGGGCATTAAGAAGGGCACATGATGTGATGAGCACTGGGTGTTATACTCAACTAATGAATCCTTGATCACTACATCAAAAATTATTGATGTACTATATGCTGGTTAATTGAACATAACAATAATATAAATAATAAATAAATAAATAATGTGTTGGCTATTGAATTTAAATTTTAAAAATAAAAAATAAATAGGTAAGAGAGCCTTAATAATCCTATTCTTAGAATATTTACTTACAAAAAATCAAAGGGCTTTTGGGCTCATAAAATATTTCAGTCTCTTTTCTGCCTACTCAAGTGTTTGTCAGTGTTTTCTTGGTGAATTATAAGTTTAAGTTTGAGTCTAAGTCTTAACTTACAGGAAGGTAAGTCCCCCTTTAGGTATGAATAAAAACTAGGAATTCCAGAAAACGCACACTGATCCAGAAGAATGTGTGTAATTTCAAGGAGTGCTCAAATCCCTTGAGTTCACTAGCAGATTCCTCAACTGAGACCCCAGTTTTGAGTCACTCAGTTTTTTGTGGAGTCCACATGTGAGGCCTTTTTAGAGTCGTCATTTTATCTTTGAGGTTACTATCTCTAAGATATAAAGGGTGACTGCCTTCTACATCTTTGGGCTGAAGATTTTTGTTATAGTCATTTGAATTCTGAAAATCAAGTGTGAAATTTGGTGCCCCCAACACAGCCTTTTGTCAGCATAAAGTAACTGAGACGTTCGTTAGCCATGGCATGGCTACTTCCTCACTACTGTTTTCTGGTGGACAGTGTTGAATGTCTTGCTGTTTTACAGGAAGAAGAAGCAGCCCAAGCCAAGGCTGATAAAATTAAGCTAGCATTGGAAAAACTGAAGGAGGCCAAGGTCAAGAAGGTAAACTGTGAATCACTTTTACATGGGGCAGTTAAATTAATAACATGGTACTATGCTTAATGATAAAAAAATAAATAAAATTTTGAGGGTTTTCTAAATAGTTGTAATTTTTTAAATTTTAGTACAAAGATAATTACATGGTTATTCTTTCTGTGACATCAGTTAGCTCATTTGTGACCGATAAATCAGGACCTATGTTAGTGTAAATGTGGAAGATTCCAAGTTTCCACTCCCAGGGCTCCCTCCCCTGGGGGCGCACCCTCTTGGGTTCTGCTCAGGTGTCCTGGCGCCACCGTCTGGACCCGCCTTTACTGGGTCAGAGCTCAGCTTCCATTGGCCTCGCCTTAGCATTTCCACGATTGCTTATGTGCAGTTTTCATAACCCCTGAGGTAGCCTCCAGCCCTGCTGGCCACCCTAGATGTCCTGGTTATGTCCCGAGATCCCAAATGTTGTTTTGGCTAGTGCTCTGGGTTCAAAGTTGCATAAATTTTGAGTGACCTGCTTAATCCTATTTTTCCAATAAGCCTGCAATTTTACTGAGTGTTTTCTGTAGACTGTAGGTTTTCTAGGAACACAGATATTATAACAGAAACACATGTAATTAACCTCAGTAGAAGCACATACCTAAAAACAGTTACGTGTTAATAATAGTCAATTTGGTTACTTAGGAGAAAGTTGAAACAGTCTTATTTCAGTTCCTGAAGCATATATCATGTCTGAGACCACGTAAGAATTTTTACTTCTAGCTGGGTGAAGAGCATTAGACTTTCTGTTCCTACAGCACCTCTCATGGTTCCTTGAATGAAGGTGTTCAATACATGTTGAGTGATATTCAGTAAATAGTCCTTGACTATCCCTGGATCCAGACCTTCAGGGTTCATCTAGGAGGGTCTTCCCGGATCAGTCTGGTCCCAGTCATTCTAAACATGCATGAACTTTTTTACCATTATTCTTTCCAGTTCTCTACTTATGATTAAATCCTGTGGTCAGTTACCGGAATCTCACATCCTCAGCTGCCTTGCCCTTCTCTCCCCTCGTACTCACCTTGTTAAACCCTAAATCCAGCTCTCCTCCCACTCACCTGGGCTCTCAGCACTGCCCAGGGCTTCCCAACAGCACACTCACTCACCCACTAACCGCTACCGAGGAAATGATTTCTATCTGTCTTCTCCTTTAAAACCTCCAATACCTCTTTCCTCATCCACATTCTCCCAGCTAATGATATTGCTGCCCGTGGCACTAAGAAAATAGAAGCACTCAGAAGGAAGGGTCCATAAGCTCCCGACACATTTACCTTCCTGCCTGCCTGCACCTATGACAAATAGTCCATAGTCTTTCCTGTTACTGTGGATGAACTGTTACGTTTCTATGTATGCTCCAGTTCCTGTCCTGTCTTCTCATCCCTCCCAAGCTAAAGCCTCCCACGGCACCCCATCTCACCCAGAAAAGCCCAATCCTCATAGCAGCTTAAAGCCCCTAAATGGTCTGGCTGCCCACTGTCCCCCACCACCTACCCCATTCTCGCTACCTGGTCTCACCACTGCTCTTCAGATACTCCAGGTATGCCCTGGCCTCAGGACCTTTGGGTTCAGTTTTTGACTTTATGCTTTATGGTGCCCTGCCTTGAAAGCTCTTCTCCAGATTCCAGTGGGTTTTCTCTGTTTCTCCCCTAGGTCTGGTCACCTGCTCAGTAAGGCCTTCTCCATCTGGCATTGCACATACACCCCCAGTACCCACACCCCTTCCCTACTTTCTTTTTCTCCTCAGTGCTTATCACCATCCAACATAATATCCACTCTACTTGTTTAGCCTATTTATTGCCTACTTCCCCTCCCTACCCCCACAGAAATTCTTGCAGGGATTTTGGTGTTTTCTTCACTGATGCATCCCCATCTCATAGAACAGGTTCTGGGTTTACAGAGGTAAAACAGTTCAGGTGTGGTCCCTGCCTACCTAGAGTTAAATTCTAGAGGAGGAGTAAGTGTTAGGAAGAAAGTAAAGCAGAAACAAGTGATGGAGAGTGCCTGAGTCACTTCTAAATGGATCTAGTGATGGGGGAGCCCTCTCTGAGGAGGCAGCACTTGAGCAAAGACCTTGGCAGCAAGAACAGGCCAGCTCCCCAGGGACGAGGTGAGGGAGCATCCTGGGCAGGGCTATATGGCCACTGCTCGGAGAGCCATTGAGTAGGAGGGAAAGTGGAGGAGGATTTGAGGTCAGAGAGGCAGGCCAGGCCACACAGCCTCACAGTCCCAAGAAAGAGTCTGGAATATATTATAAGTGCCTTGGGAAGCCATTTGAGGGTTTTTAACTGGGGATAATATCTGATTTTTTTTTTAAAGATTTTATTTTTATTTATTTGACAGAGAGAGACACAGCGAGAGAGGGAACACAAGCAGGGGGAGTGGGAGAGGGAGAAGCAGGCTTCCCGCTGAGCAGGGAGCCCGATGCGGGGCTCGATCTTAGGACCCCGGGATCATGACCTGAGCCGAAGGCAGATGCTTAGCGACTGAGCCACCCAGGTGCCCCTAATATCTGATTTTTAAAGATCATCCTGGCTGCTTTGTGGAAAATGGATTGTAGGGGGGAAGATGACAGGCAGGGTGGCCCGTTGTACAGCCCACCTAGCACAGCAGCTCACTGTCCATGAACATGGGCTGCACTGGGTCGCTGACTTTACCTGTAAGATGAAAACACAAAAGGAAATGAGTAAAAAGAAAATTTGTAATTACTTAAACTATTTTAAACCACTGGATTGTCTATAAAAAGGGGGCCACATTGGCTGTATTTTCAGAGGGGAAGTGAAAAGAGAAGTTGATTGTTAGATGAAAAGGTAGGACAACTAGCTTAGTGAGTCGATTTGCTTCAACTGGAGGTTAAGAGACGGGTAGGAGATGACACCTGTTTCCTGCGGTGTATCAGAAAGCCAGAGAACTTCTCCATAACTTAGGTGGGTGAATTGCAACAGTAAACACAAAGCATGATCTATTTTCATTCAACAAAGAAGATGTAAAACAGAAGCCACTCTGATCAGTGGGAAAATAAAGAAAATGAAGAAGCCAAGTTGAATATTTGGTCTGATTTCAGACGCTCCAAATGTATCTCTTAAAACAAAAGCCTGTGAGCATAACTGAGACATACTTGCACATTACTGAAGTAACTGAGATGTGCTCATACATAATCTGCAATGTGGAAATCAAGTCTGTTTGACGTACTTGGCCCTCAAGTGTTCTGTGGGGTGTTGATATCATTTTGGATTGCGAATGATGTACACAGCTTACATTACAAAGCTTTTGGAACTGGAAACTCGTGAATTTCATATGTTTGTTCGTTTGTTTTAAAGCTCTGTGACACAGGAGAACAACTCCATGTGTACATTTTAGCACAGAAGCAAAAAACCTATAAAGGATTTAGGTCTACGAAATTCTTTTATTTAACAACTTGCAAAGAAAAAAGGAGAAATTATAAAAACCATAAAGTCTTTACTGTAACAGATTAGAAAGGGGAGGTTTTTCCATGCTTAAGTCATTCTACCCTCTATCAAACAGCGTAGATATGAAAAGCGCTCTGTTTGCTGAATCACATATAACTGGGATCTAGCAATATTATGTGTTGGTATAGCTACTCTTCAGCTTGTAAATGTGATAGAAGCTGTGAAGAATAGTAAATATAATTTCTTCTTGCTAAAAGTCCCCAGCCTTCTCTTGGTTTTTTTATTTTCTAAGTTCTGTAATTGTAGATATTCGTAACTATATGTGGGTTAAATTTAGTTTGCAATTTCTGCCAAAAAAATTTTAAAAAACAACCTTTCATCACTGTCAAATTATGTGGTTTAGGTTTTTTTTCTCTATATAAAAACAAAACAAAACACAAACATATGTTTTATTTTCTCAAGAATCCCTACGCAAAAATGAAATGTGGTCAAACATCATTAAATTATTCCCTCAGGGAGATTAAGTCTTCTCAATCCTAACATTGGCAGTGTTTCTTAGGACACGTAGCTACTCTATAGCAATAATTCTCAGCAGAGAGCAGTCGGTATGCCTTCTACACACAGAAAATAAATCATAGTAAAGCCTGCTATTTGAGGATTTTCTGTTTTTTCTGTGCAACCCTCCATGCTTCATTTCTCAGGTCAGATGAGTGTATCTTTGACATTGTGGCACTTGGGCCTATCATTCTAAATACATCAAAAGACAAACAAACAATAAAAAAAAAAAAAGGCAACTATCCAACGAGAAGTTTCTGGACTACAGGTTTTATAGGTTTTCAAGGGAGAAAAAAGTATTTTTCAGACAAGCCTGGAGTAAAGGTCTAATTTGAATGATCCTGGGGAGAGGAAATGCACTTTTACTGCCCTGATGTCTGTGTTTTGACTCTCTGTGTGCAGGTGTTGAAAAGAGAAGGCATATATGAGTGCTTCAATTTGTGGTCCCTGCCAGCCCCTCGCCCAGATTTCTATCTCCACCCAAACCCTCAGTTGTTTTCCGTAACTGTGCACAACAATCCACAGGAACTGTGCTCTTCATTCTGTACACTACAGAACGCGTTCAAGATCAGATTGCGTGGAAGTGGGACAGGAGAGGCAGTTTCTCAGCGGCTCAGAACCTAACCCAAACTTTTGGGGAGGAAGAAATGTTACCAATTGGGTGGCCTCTCCAGTCCATCTGTTCACATTTTTTGTAGGGATAAGTCTCACTTGTGAGTAGCCAGCACCAACCCTAGACAAACAGAATAGGCAGAACTTGTCTTTAGCTATTTCACACTTCTCTTTTCAAGTTAGAATAGAAATTCAAGCAAGGGTAGTATCAGGTGGTTCTGATGGACGATGTTTCCAGGCGTCCTCCGCTGGTGTGCGTTGTGTGTGTAGTTGCAGGCACGGCGGGCTGATGGGCAAGCAGCGCTGTGTGAAAAGGGAAGCGTGACACTTCCTCCAGGCCTTGCAATCAAAGATAGACTCCAACTTGATTGACTCTAAACCTACTTCCCACTTAATTAGGTAGGATCGGTGATCTTGGTAAAGAATAAAATAAAAGTACGGGTCTTCCCAGAAGGAGTTGTAGGAAATCTTCCCTAAACATAAATTAAGGCTTAGTGGGCACATTTCCATTGTTCCTTTTGAAGACTGGGTATATAGGCCCATTGTAACCGGTAGCACTCATAAGTAACAACTACCGTAATTAGAAACACACTACAAATACACAGGTGTCAGGAAAAATCCAGACCCTAGCTGTATTACATCATGAATTAATTCTGTTATATTACATCAGAATCATGGTCTCTCTGGGGGGGTCAGAAGATTTAATAACTTTGCCAAGTTGCCTGGGAAAAAAAACAGTGAAATCCTATGTCTTTTTGAAGATAAGTAAACTCTGCTGCCATCAGACCCTCCAGATTTGGAATGGGATAATGACTAATTTGACTGTGAAATCAGTACAGTAGAATTTTTAAAAACTGAAATGAAAAGTAAATTTGATCGCTGATTTGCCTGCGTGCCTCCCTAATAGCTTGTTTCTCAGTCTTCATTCATTTTGCTCAATCCACCTCTAATCTCAAACATGTTCTGCTGTGGCACAGCCTGTTCGGCCCCTGTCAGGCCTCTCAGTGGTTCTGTGTCCCTTGTACCCCTGACCTTCAAAACAATTATAGAGTAACCAGCTTGGTCTTGCCAGTATCTTAGAACCCTCGGGTTGCATGAAATAGGACTCAGCTCCAGCTAAACAAAAGAGAAGAATTTATTACAGACACACTTTGAATCAAGACATGCTTCTGGGCTCCAGGATGAACCTGGACAAGTGCCAGAAAGATGTCATGAAAGCGGGAAGTCAGCACTTCTTTGATTCTGCTTGTTTCCTGTCTCCTTCACCAGAATGCAGAGCGTCCGAAGGCTGGGCAAAGACTTTATTATGAGTGGGGGTTTTTGGTTTTGTTTTGTTTTTGTGAATTGGTTTCTCGACCTCTATATTCTTAGCACCTTAGACAAGTACTGAGCATCTGAATTCATATTGAGTGACTTTGCAGGACCCATTCTTACTTAAATTCGCAGAGACAGTAGAGCTTTGAAACCTTAATCTCCGTGGCCTTCTCCAGTTGCAGAAATTTACTGGCTGCTCTGTGGCTCTATCCTCAGCTTGTTGTCAGGGTGCACATGAATGATAACAGCACTAAGTCACTGATGGTGGATGAGCGGCAATTGGCCCGAGACGTTCTAGACAACCTTTTTGAGAAAACCCATTGTGACTGCAACGTAGACTGGTGTCTTTATGAAATATACACAGAACTGCAAATTGGTAAGTCCCATCCCCCATAATAGACTGCTCCAGAAACCTGTGGGTTTGCTTTATGATGGGTTTTGGTCTATTATTAAGAAGAATTTGGTTCAAGGCTATCAAGACTTGGCACAAATCACTCCCCTTATGTCAGATTCAGTGCTTGCCTCTTCATTTCTCTGTGGTGAAGAGACTCGGATTGTTGCAAGTGGCCACACCTTGGGGGAGGTCAGGATTATCTTTTTTTTCAAGATTTTATTTATTTATTTGACAGAGAGAGACACAGCGAGAGAGGGAACACAAGCAGGGGGAGTGGGAGAGGGAAAAGCAGGGAGCGGGGAGGGAGCCATCCAGGCACCCCAGGACTGAGCAGGGAGCCCGATGCGGGGCTCGATCCCAGGACCCCGGGGTCATGACCTGAGCCAAAGGCAGAGGCTTAACGACTGAGCCACCCAGGCCCCCCTGAGATGTCAGCATTATTATTGCCACTTCTCTGGTGGTTCCATAAGGAAAACAAAGTGACAGGATGATACCTCTTGCTGCATGCTTAGTAAATTGAGCAGATTGTGGGAGGGCCTGCGTATCTGCAGCTAATATCTCTTTAGCGTTTGCTTCTTTAAACTATAGCGTAACTCTGCCGTACATCAATGTTCATTTCTCCTCCACCATCCCCACTCACTTTGTCGACTTGACGAGGCTTAGCCCCAAAGAGCAAAAGACAGTTGGTAGAAATTAATGGAGTTTAAAAAAAAAAAAAAAAGTAAAAAAGCAATTAAAGAAATATTCTTGTTACTTCTCCTTGTCATTGTTAAGGTCACTCAGAACAGTTTTTTCTCTCAGGAGAGCTTGGTGGAATACAGAATTGCCTGCTTTAGAAGCTTTCAGTGAATTTTTTTTTTCTGAAGTAAAAGTTCTACACTGAAATCTCTTGAAATACTTTTTAACTCTCTGAGTCAAAGAGAGAAATGAAAGCCTTCCTTTATGTTTAGGTTTGGTTCAGATATGCATACATTGTTTTTAGAGTCTTCAGGGGTGATGTTTTAGAGCACATATCAGATGTCTCACAATTTCATTCAGAGTTGTTTGGCCAATTATTGCTTCATGGTCCTCCTTACGGATAGGATGTTTACCTCCATCTGGGACTATTTACAGTCAGAAATGCTAATAAGAAAAAAGTGCAGTGACTGGCCATTATCACGATATTGTATGTTCATCTGCCATGTTTTTTTTTTATGGCAAATAAGTTGACCTGATACTGAATAAGAAATGTAATAGGGGTGTTACAATATGACATCATGTAAGAATTAGGAATTTCTAAAAACCAATGAAAGGTTGGAAGCATTGTGTTTAACTCAGTACTAGCTTATTTCTCTGTTGGAAAGCCTAATGTTTTGGGTCCAAAAGAATGCTTTTTCTTGTTTCATCAGAAAGGATTTTTGAAGACCATGAAAATGTTGTTGAAGTCTTATCAGACTGGACAAGAGACACAGAAAATAAAGTGCTGTTTCTGGAGAAAGAGGAAAAATATGCTGTATTTAAAAACCCCCAGGTAAGATAACTTGTATATAGTTAAACCATATAAAGTATAGAGGATTTTTTTTTTTTTTTTTAGTGTCACCTGTATACTAACAAACATCATTTACTGTCTCACAAACTACTGCAAATGTATTTCTTTAAAAAAACACAAACCCAACTCTTAGGTCATATGTCAACTAATAGGCCCCTGAAGGATTTAGAAAGAAAAGAAACCCATTTGTTTCTTTGGATTCAGCATCCAAAGCATATCTGTCTGTTGACTAATCCTCTTCTTCTGTCCTTATTTCCATTTGGCTACATAAATTCAAGATACCTTGATGCACAAAGGGTCATTAATGCTTCGTGTTTTAAAGACACTCCTTTTTGCTGTTGTTAATATTTGGTGCTTATTGATGCTGGGATAACTAAAGAGAGCACCTAGAAAATGTACAGTTTATTGTGATTCAATTCTACAAACAGTCTACATAATAAAAAGCATTGTTCTCCATATCTGAAAAGGCTTCCCCCAAGTCATATGTACAAGGATGTCACAGGAGCATAGGCCTTTTCCCACTGAGGTCTCCAGCCAACCGTAGTTGCGTGAGGGTCATTAAGTCTTTTTCGGAAAGTCAAAGAATGTTAGACACAGACGAGATCATTGGGGACATCCAGACACCTTCATATTTTACAGGTTAAAAGAACTAAGTCCTGGGGTGCCTGAATGGCTCAGTCAGTTAAGTGGCCAACTTTTGCTTTTGGCTTGGGTCATGATCTCAGGGTCCTGGGATCGAGCCCTGTGTTGGGCTCCATGCTTAGGGGGTAGTCTGCTTGAGGATTCTCTGTCTCCCTCTTTTTCTACCCCTCCCCCTGTGCGCTCTCGCTCTCTCTAAAACAAATCAATCTTTAAAAAAAATAAGTCCCATATCACTAGAGGCAGAAATAGAAGGGTACTCTCAGCTTCCTCATGAGAAAATATTCTTTCCCTTGCACTGTGCTTTTTTCTAGAGTCACCTCTAGGTTTTGTGGTGGCTCACTGACAACAAAGCAATTAAAGATACTATTGTCTTTGACAAATAATGAACGGTAAAAGTACGGTTGACCCTTGAATAACACATTGGGGGTTCGGGGAGAGGTTAGGGGCATCAACCACCTATGCAGTTGAAAATCTGTGTATAACTTTTCACTCCCCAGAAACTTAATTACTAATAGCCCACTGTTGACTGGGAAGCCTTACCAATAACATAAACTGTTAATTAACACATATTTTGTATGTTATATGTCTTATATAATGTGTTCTGACAATAAAGTAAGGTAGGAAAAAAAATTATTAATAAAATCATAAGGAATAGAAAGTATGTTTATAGTCCTGTACTGTACTTATCAAAAAAAATCTGTGTATAAATGGACCTTGAGTTGTTCAGGGATCAACTACACAAAGTTTTCAAACCATAACTACCTTCAATGGCATGATTTAATGCCTGTTATTTAGGGTGCCATCTCAGCTTCTGTAACAAAGAGACTCCCCAAAATCAGTGGCTCAAACCAGCTAGAAGCTTAATTCTTCCTCACATACCAGTCCAGACATAGGGGGCTGTGCCGTCCTCAACACGTGGCTTCTATCTCTGGGCCCAGGGCAGCTATTTTCACCTGGCCATTTTCTAGTCCTTAGGGAGGGAAGAAAGAGCCAGGGAAGTGTACAACCAGATTTCTTACTAGAAAGACCTAGAAATGACACTTTTACTTCTGCTTCCATCCCATTAGCCAGCACTTAGTTACATGGTGATATTGAGCTACACAAGAAGCTGACAAAAGCAATCTCTATCTGAACAACCGTACACATAACTACAACTGGGAGTTACATTCAGAGTCCCCACCTTCTACAGTTCTTCCAGAAAGAAACACTCACATTGAGTCTATAAAAATGGTGCTCAAGAGTTGTGTAACATGGCCATAGTATTGTATTAACCAAGAGGAGGAGGAGGAAAATGGGTGTTAGTGGATCTGCAGCTTGTCGTGGCATCTAATGCATCAGCACACAAAACATAACTGCACACTATGAATGTTTACAAAGTGCACATCCCATTTAACTGCCACGCGTGTCAAGATAAATAGTATACCAGCAAGGGGGGCCTGGGTGGCTCAGTTGGTTAAGACACTACCTTCGGCTCAGGTCATGATCCTGGAGTCCCGGGATCGAGTCCCGCATCGGGCTCCCTGCTCGGCAGGGAGTCTGCTTCTCCCTCTCACCCTCCCCCCTCTCATGCTCTCTCTATCTCATTCTCTCTCTCAAATAAATAAATAAAATCTTTAAAAAAAAAAAAATAGTATACCAGCAGACTCACTATACCCTTCCCAGCCATTGATCCCCATTACCAAGATAATCATGATTCCAACCTCTCTGGCCTTGGTTTTTCTGGCTTTTGAACTTTACATAAAATGGAATCATCATTATTCTTTGGTGTTTACCTTCATTCATGTTGTTGCATATGGCAGTCCATAGTTTGTTCTTTTTCTTTGCCCTTTAGTATTCCGTTGTGTGATTGTACCAGAATAAGCTTATCTGTTGTATTATTGATGGACATTTGATTTTTTATCTAGTTCGAGGCTTTAACAAGTAATGCTGTTGAGAACATTCTCATACCTGTCTTTTGCTGAACATATGTAGACTTTTTTCTTGTATATATACTTATAAGTACAATTGCTGGATCACAGGTTATGCACATATTTAGCCTTAGGATAAAGTGCCAAGCAGTTTCCCAAAGTGATTGCATGATTTGCCTTCATTAGTATTGTATGAGAATTCCTGTTATTCCAAGTCCTTGCCAGCCCTTGGTGCTGCCATTAAAAAATAAATAAAATTAGTTATTCTGTGTGAATGTGTAGTGGTATCGCCTGTGGTTTTAAGTTGAATTTTCTATTGCCAAAGATTTGAGTACCTTTCCAAATGTTTATTATCCATGTAAATATCCATTTCTGTGAGGAGCCTGTTCAAGTCCTCTGCCATGATTCTCAGCCTCTCACCGGGGGCGGGGAGGGGATGTGGCTCTCAGAATGTCTCAGCGCCTCTTTATGGTTCCTTTCTCTTTTGGATCTTGGCCCCTTGAGTCCTGGTTGCCTCCATAGCTCTCCAAAGCCCTTTGCACAGATATATTTTAATCCAGCTTTTCTAGCTGTTTTTGTGGAGCTTTGGTCTGACTGCAAGCTACTCTATCATAGGAGGAAGCAGAAATCCTCCTGCTGAATTCTTCTGGATAATAATATGTTCTTAAGGGGCGCCTGGGTGGCTCAGTCGTTAAGCGTCTGCCTTCGGCTCAGGTCACGATCCCAGGGTCCTGGGATCGAGCCCCGCATCGGGCTCCCTGCTTGGCGGGAAGCCTGCTTCTCCCTCTCCCACTCCCCCTGCTTGTGTTCCCTCTCTCGCTGTGTCTCTCTCTGTCAAATAAATAAATAAAATATTTAAAAAAAAAAAACTATATAAGTATATTCTTCTAATTTACAATCACATTTAAAGACCATAATGGAAGTGGAAGCATTTTTGAAGTTGCTGATTTTAAGTATTTCCATTTTCTCAGTGTTTGGTTGCATAATCTATCTTCTGGTCAGTGCTCTGCATGAATAGCTACTTCAGCATGCTGACCTTAGGGCTCTTGCCTTGTTCTTGAAGTAGACTGTGACCATTCCCATGTTGATACCATGACTCCTAAAAGGGAGGCTTTGTAATTTTGAAATACCCACAGTCCCTTTGTAAAACCTGTATGCTGAGACCCTTTGATAGTTTTTAACAGGAACTTTTTTTTAAGTTTACACCAAAAGAATAACAAATCCTAGAGAGGAGTATTTCCGGAGGAAGTTTCTTATGGAAACAAAATCTGGAGATTCTTTTGTTTAATTGCCTTAGATTTTCTCCTCAAGCAGTATCTCAAGCAGTTAATTCAAAAATCCAAATCCATCCTGTATTTCATTTGGGTTGTTAGTTATTTTTAAACATAATTGTCAACATTTACACGTAGTGGCGAATCCCAGAACAGAGTAGTGCCTACTGATATCTGCTTCCACTCCCTAGTCTGGGCTACATCTGTGAGCCTACAGGCTTGATCTTTGGGCCCAGATGGATTAGGGTGCTGTCTAGGAACTCTTTCAAGGGTTAGTTAGAAACTGTGCACGAAGAACTAGTTTTAACCAGAAATTATAAAAGGAAAAGGCTAAGACTCTGAACAATTTATTTGTTCTTCTCAAAAGGTTTCAAAATATTGAATGTCTTTCCCAGGTTGACTTATATGATGAACCTTTAGTGGACTTCACTCCATTTGCTTGGCTTTAGCAAACGTTATGGAGTATCTGTTTACACGTGTAACCTGCGCTATTTATGGAGGATACAAAAATGAAGATCATCTTTGCTCTTCCAGCTTTAAGAGGAGAGCAGTGTAGGATGCAGACTGTGGCATGGTGCCATCTTAAGATGAAGTCCCAGTGCACAAAATGCTCCTGACAGTACAGAAGAGCTTTAGTGAAGGTGTATGCTGAGAAGTTTAGCTTTGTAATTACTCTATTAGTTCATAAAAACCCAAGGTTAGAAGGTCAGTGAAAGTAGGAACGGGGCAGTCAGTTAACCCCTCAGACCTCACCCTAAGGAAAAAATATCCTCCACACAGATGCAAAGAGAGAACAGCTCAAGGCAGACCACAGATTTTGCCTGTTGACAGTTACTGCCTACAGAACAATCTTGCCCTGATTTAGTATGAGTGAAGAGGAAAAACCAACATTGTGTTTATGACAAAATACTGCAGAACCGGACAGGAAATAGCATCTGAAAGACCTTCTAGACAATATATCAATACAATTAATGAACTGCAGGATTCAGAAGAAAATTGTAGAAAATTGTTATCTTCAGTAGAAGGCGGTCAGATATGGTCCAAATAAACCAAGTAGAAAGGGCAACTAAATAATAGTAAAAGAAAAGAGGATGGGAGGGAAAAAAAGGGAAGTGGGATCTGAAGGGGGACATGCACCCCGATTTTTATAATAGCTTTTTTTTTAATAGACTTTATTTTTTGGAGCAGTTTTCAGTTCACAGTAAAATTGAGAAAATTCCTATATACTCTCTACACATGCATAGCCTCCCCCAGTGTAAGCATCCTCCACCACAGTGGTGTATTTGTTACAATCAGTGAACCTACATTGACATGCCATTATCACCCAAGTCCACGGTGTACATTAGGGTTCACTCTTGGTGGTGTACAATAAGCTTTTTTAACATTTGGGAAATTTTACATTGTTCCTTGTTTTTCCCCATGAACTATTCCCATTCTGTTTTCTCCACAAAGATTTCTCCTACTATAATATATTTCTATGTTTCTAAGTCTCTTCTTGATCTCTCTCATACTTCTCTTCAGCAAATTGTTTATAAATTGATAAGTAATTTTTTATATCCTGTCATCATAAGGCACTTAAGTGTTAAGAAATTACACAATTGGTTAAAACAACTTAAAAACATTAAAATCATAAATATTGGTATTAAGCTTAAAAAAGAAAAATCTGGGGGGAAACATCTCTTAATGCGATAATAGATGAAACCTTTTTCCCCCTCTGATTTGTTCCAGGATAAAGGGATGAATGTTCAGTATCAATTATATTGCTGTTTTTCGTTTCTATAAAAGTTAAGTACTTTTTATAGATATCAGTGTGAAAAACCTTATTCCTATAAATAAGTGGATGAGAATAGAAGAGCTTTGTGAGAGCAATGCCATTCCGTTTCTT
Source organism: Leptonychotes weddellii (assembly GCF_054177405.1). Lineage (NCBI taxonomy): Eukaryota > Metazoa > Chordata > Mammalia > Carnivora > Phocidae > Leptonychotes > Leptonychotes weddellii. The sequence goes on along the minus strand of NC_138373.1, from coordinate 55,483,136 downwards.
GAACTCCTTCCAAGTTATCTGTCACTGAGGGATCAATGATGCTTCTTTAAAAATTTTTTTTTTTAAGATTTTATTTATTTATTTGACAGAGAGAGAGACAGCGAGAGAGGGAACACAAGTAGGGGGAGAGGGAGAGGGAGAAGCAGGCTCTCTGCGGAGCAGGGAGCCCGATGTGGGGCTCGATCCCAGGACCCTGGGATTATGATCCGAGCCGAAGGCAGACACTTAACGACTGAGCCACCCAGGCACCCCAGTGACGCTTCTTTTAATACACCACCTGACAAGATGATTAGGTGCCTGCCTTCCATTGTGTAGAAGCAGAGTTAGAAACCACTTGACCTCCAAAAAGATTTGTTTTGAGTGGTGAGTCTTTCCCTCTCTCAACACCTGTGTTTCAAGTTGTCCCTTTGTTTGGAGCCTTTGAACTTCCCACCCAGGTCAGTAAGATTCGGTGTGCCTGTAAGGTGTGCCTTTCTCGTGTGAAGTGGGAAAAGGGCCTTCCGTTCTCAGGCAGGTCCACTTTAGAGAAGAGTACACATGGAAGTTGAGGATGTGGAACTTGATGCCCATGTACCCTTCAAGCGGCTTCAGTACACGCTCCAAAGGGGACGCAGTTTAAAGGCCCCTGGCCTTGAATGGTGGCTCCGGCTCCCCCAGAGTTAACTGTCTCCCTACTTCTGAATCTGTCACAACTACTCTAAAATGATGATTTGTGTCATTTTCATCTTCAACTCTCAGGAGGCTCAAAGAGAGTGGGTGCTACTGAACTTCTTGTCAACCAGTAAGGACACTTAGCTAACTATAGCCAGTGAAGTGTATATTGTAATGGGAACAGACTAGGAGACTCTGGGAGCCTCCAGCAGGAGGGTCTTCCAGTTCTTGGGGTCAGAGGCAGCCTTCCTGAGGAAGCAATGTTTCTGATGTTCACCAAGGGAATTGAGATGAGGGAGAGAGGCAGAGGGGGAGATTCTAAGCCATAGTGCAGGATTATCAAGGCCCAGAATCAAGATTGTATGCCATGTTCAAGGAGTAGAAAGGCCCACTGAGGCTGCTGTGGAGAACGCTGTGGGGACAGTGGTGTGCCCGGCCAGGTTGGTGGGCCTGCCACACTGTGCTGAGAGTTTTCAGCTTCATAAATATGGCATCTTCTGTTCAAGTTTGCCTTCTACAAAACTGCCTCTCCCTGGAAAGCATTCTCATGGAGTGGCCAAGACTGTGGATCCTAAAGTTGGATGGGTGGGATTTGAATCCTGATTCCATTGCTTTTTAGCCGTGGGCCCTTGAGCAAATCATTTAACTTCACCAAGTCTCTATTTTCTTGTCTGAAAATGGAGATAATTTGTTTTTAGAAGTGTGCGGGGAGAATTAAAGGCTATCATCCACACAAAGAGTAATAATTATCATTATTTTAGTTTGCTTCATTGTTGAGAACAGTCTGGAGAAGAGAAACAGTGGAGGCACGCAGGAGGGTGGTAGCCACTCTCCAGCGGTTGCTCTCAGATTAGGGTGATCACAGTGGAGCCAGACCAGACTTTGATCTAGGACAGCGGTGTTGTATAATCGCGGAAGTTTTGGGCAAGGACTCAAAGAAGTGTGAATAGGAGTCTAACCTCAGGCTACCTGAAGTTGTTCAGGACAAACTAAGGGGGTAAGGATTTAATCCCTAGGTTCCCCAGGATGCCAGGTATTTGCTCAAGATGCTCAAAACCAGCAAACATTTCTTGAGCATCTACATTGTCCTAGAATAAAGCCAGGGAAGAGACCGTAGGCAAGATACAAGGGCCTATCTGCCGGATGTAATGGACAGAAGGAGCAGAAGCATCTAGGAACTAGTGTGAAAATAAAAACAGCAACCAGCATTCTTTAGGAAGTGAGGTCCATGCAGAGGACAAATGAGTGACATGGGGACATTCTGCTTGGCTGTGTGCCTGGGGGCATGGGGTCAGTAGCCAGTGAAGTATAGCCAGCATACTGTGGGCTGAGGAAGGGTATTTAGCACTGTATCCTAAGCACTGAGACAAAGTTGTCAGAGATGGGGACCTGTTCTAGCCCAGGTTCCAGGGTGTAGACTTTAAAGGCTGTAGGCTGATGGGCAGGAAAACCCAGGATGAGGAAGGGGAGATGTCATGTTCTACTCATTAACAACTGTGGCTGTTCTATAACTGAGAAAGTTTCCCAAGGTTTCAAATGTCCCAGAAAATTAAGCATCTTCTCAAAGAGAAAGAGTCTGAAGAAATTCTTTTATATTTCTATTTTGCATTTCAAGTAGGCCTGATGACTAGAAGAAGAGAATAAAAAGGATGGGGTGGGAGGCAATGTGGAATCCCACAGGGAATGGAGGACAGGCCTCTGTGCAAGCCCACCCCCAATATTTATTAGGGCCCGGGGCAAGAGTAGATTGAAGGCTTATATACCATATATCTATATATTTAAAGTTCTAAATCAAGTCAATAAGCAGTTAAATGTGTTCTATCTTCTTACCTTAATGCCTTCATAATGACCTAAAAGTTTGGACTTAGTATTCTTAGATTTCTTTGAGTTCTGTGCAAGGTGGTATCTTGGAGCTGCTCATGGCCTACCTCTAGACTTCCCCCCCCCGCCCCACCCATCCCATCCATCCTGCACCATGGGAGCCTTGCATGCATGATGTGGATGATCCAGCCCAGAGAGTAGGCTCCAGACAACCCATCACTCCCCTGCAACGAGCTGCCCCTTGGCCGCCCTCTGGCCTAGGATGTACACACTAACAGTGCCATCTACCCTTGGGAGGATGGATATAGGGCAGAGTCTCAGAGCCATTTGGGCAGGGAATTCCAAGGGTCTGGGTTTGTAGAGTGTGGACTGAAATGTAGGGGGATCATTGGCTCCAAGTGGGCATATCCTTTTAGCCCCTCAGACTTGTCGCCCTGTGAGTAGGGGAGTGGCTGGGTGAAGGTTAGAGCAGAGACCCTCTAAAGAGTGGAGTCAGGGCAGGGGCCCCTCTTGCCCAGGTGGTACTGTTTCTTTTGGGTAAAGTGGGTTAGGACACCTACTCTCTCTTTTTTTTTTTAAGATTTTTTAATTTATTTATTGGAGAGAGAGAGAGCATGCGTGCAAGAGGGAGGAGTAGAGGGAGAGGGAGAAGCAGATGCCCCGCTGAGCAGACAGCCGGACGCAGGGCTCGATCCCAGACCCTGAGATCATGACCTGGGCTGAAGGCAGACACTTAACCCACTGAGCCACCCAGGAGCACCGGGACACTTACTATCCTAATAAAAGCAACTTTATTTAAAAAGCAGCTTAGTTTCTCAGCCTGGTTGTCGTTAGAAAAGTTCCTCTTCCCAGTTGATTGGAAGCACAGGGTTGTCTGCTATTCCTAAATAAGGCCTGCTGTTGAAGTGGAAGTCAGCTGCAACCTGAAGAGTTTTGTTTCCCAGGGTCATGCCAACACAAAGTCCCACTATGCAGAGACCAGTGATGTTGCCTGGAAACCAGAAGAGAGGTGTAAGGACTGAGGAGTGTGTCTGGAGGTAGAGAAGCTCTGCAGTATTAACATTAGCCATTCTTCTTGCTGGGAGCCTGAACAATCTGTTTTTCAAAGAAGGTACTGGCGAATCAGTTAATATGAGGTGGCTTGCTTAGTGAATTTCTTTTTATCTCTTTTAGTAACATATTTTATTTTTCTGACTTCAAAAATAACATCAACTTATTGTAAGGGAAAAAAGTTGACAAACAGAAGAAATGAAATTTAAATTATCCGTAATCCTGCACTCCAACGATGATCGTTGTTGATATTTTAGGCAATGTTCATTCCATCATCTGTTCTGTTCCTTAACTGAAATTTGGTGGTGGTTGTGGTTCAGTGATGGCTGCAAGAGTGAGGAACAGAGAGAGAAACATAACTTCATTCTGCCCCTCAGGTGCAGAAGGGTGCCAGCCACTGAGGGAGAAAATTAACATGGTGGAATGATCATGGCATCTTTCCGCCATTCCTTTCCACCCTCCCTCTCCCACCAAGGTTCATCTTTGACCATCCAGGACCAGGCCCAGCAGGAGGAACTCTTACAGTAATCACATTTCTGGTCTCCAATGTGGTTCCTATGTTAAAGGAAAGTCTACCCTTGGCTTCAGTGCCCTAGATCCACTCACCAGCCAGGGTGGGCGTGTGTATCAGTCAGTGTTCAGTGCATAAAAACAACCTCCGAATCCCAGGGGCTTACAGTCACAGACATTTCCTCTCTCCTGGGTCATCATCCTTGGTTCCAGAATGTGAGTCAGGTCTTGTCTCTCACTGTCCTCAAACCAGTAGCTCCCTGTGACACATGCTTCTCACAGTGAATGGCAAGAGTACAGGGGGTTGTGTGGAGACACATGACACAGCCTCTCAAGTCCTCTGCTCAGAATCGATGCCCTTCCACCCACATTCTTGTTCTGCCAAAGCAAGTCACGTGGCTGAGCCCAACACAAGTGGGGCAAGGACAGGAATTCCACCCATGGTAGGCGAAGGCACCGCTCCGTCACTTGATGACGGGCCCCGAGTGTATTCGGACATGGGGAGAAGAGAAGAATTGGCAGGGAGAGTCTGGTCTTCAGCTGTGCTGCATTAGTCCCCAGCCGTAGCCAGACTGGTGGCTCGAAGATACCCAGGCTTTAACTACCTCCAGGCCTTTGTACATGCTTCTCTTCCTGCCTCAAATGTTTTCCTCATTCCTTTTCCCTATCTGAATATGGAACATCTTCCAGGCCTAGTTCAAACTTTGACCCCCTCTGCAAAGCCTTCCTTGACCATTTCAGCCTACAGTGATTGTCTTCCTTTCTGAAAACCTATAGAAATGGCTCATTTTGAATTTATGCAGTGTCTCATGTAGCTCCCCATCTATAGATCATAGCCATCTATTTATACATATCTTCTCAATGAGACAGAAAAAGATTCTCAGGAACAGGGGTATTTTACATGTAGAGGGTTCTCACAGATCTTTATTCATGGACTGATAACTGCTTGGTTTGCTCTTAATTCCAAGAAGGTGGTATTTTAAAAGTAATGTATTTTTAAAATATATTTTAAAAAGTAATGCTCTGTTTCTTTGCTTTTCAGCTGCCTCCGAATCTTGCATTTTCAGCTGTGAGAAAAGGGAGCAAGCTGTAACTGAAAGTCTCATTTCCCATTTTAAAGTTCTCTTATTGTTCAGCTCAGATTGCCCACAGCTCCATGTGTAACAGATAATGAGTTCACTCTTGAGCTCTGCTGCTTGCTGCAGAGCAGCCCAAACTGAGTTGGCTGACCACCCGACTGATGAAAAGTTCTGACCCAAGGGCGATCAGTCCGTTCTAAGGACTAAGCTCCCTGAACTCCAGCTCTGGTTTACTTTGTGTTTTTTCCATTTTCTTTAAAACGAAAACAGTATAGCACCATCACTTGGAGGGGGAAAAAACTTATTCTGAAGCTGAAAAAGTGAGAGGGGTCTCAGAGAAAATCTCAGAGGAAGACACAACTGCAGATCCTGACCCTTTGGGATATCCTCATAAAATGAGGCCCTTCACAGTTTAGAAAGGCTTTTCCCTTACCTGTCCCTGCAGGTGCTCTCCTTTTCCCAGATGACGATGAAAAGCGCATGCTACAGGGTTTCCTCATTCGTGTTCTCTGCTCATTCTTTCATACATAATTCACATTTCCAGGACTCTCCAGCGAGGGGTACTTGGGAGCAGCACTCTGCATTCACTCTTATGACTGCTTGTTGTTTTTTATTTTGGCAAAATATACATAAGATGGAATTTACCACTGTAATCATTTTTAAGTATAGTTCAGTGGCATTAAGTGCATCTACACTGTTGTGGATCTGGGTTCTCTCCTATGGTATTTAGAGCATTTTAATGCTGAGAAAAAAATAGGAAAAACTCAAAGCTCTGGCACTGATTGGATTTTGGCCAATCACCTAATCCTTCTGCTTCCTTATCTGTAAAATAGTAATATGCATATGTTACGCGGTTCTTGTAAGTGAGACCTTGGCGCAGAGTTCTGGCAGGTGGTATATGTTACCTGTTATGGTTAGTCATGGTCTTCAAACCAAACCTGTAAAATTAAAATGGTTTCGGAACCCTAGATGATAATCACACTAATTCATGATATACTATCCTTTCAAATAAGTAAAAGTTAAAAGTCTTGAAAAACATATTAAAAGATAATTCAATAAGAATTATCAGAGTAATTGTACTTGATTTATTTCCCTTATTTAAGCTGGCAAATCACCATTTTTAGGCATCCTGTTTCTCGGAAATATCCTAATTTTGCACATTTTATTTGCCTGCACTTTGTTTCCTTCCCCTCTGTCCAGTACACTGTTTTTTAAAAATATTTATTTACTTACTTATTAAGTTTTAATTTTAATTCTAGTATAGTTAACACACAGTGTTACATTATCAGGTGTATAATATAGTGATTCAGTAATCCCATACGTTACCCGGTGCTCATCACAAGAGCCCTCCTTAATCCCCATCACCTATTTCACCTATCCCCCACCCACCTCCCCTCTGGTAACCATCAGATTGTTCTCTGTAGTTGAAGAGTCTGTTTCTTGGTTTGTCTCTCTCTTTTTATTTTCCTTTGCTTGTTTGTTTTGTTTCTTAAATTCTAGCTATGAGTGAAATCATATGGTATCTGTCTTTCTCTGACTACTTCACTTAGCATATTCTCTAGCTCCATCCATGTCATTGCAAATGCATGATTTCATTATTTTTATGGCTGAATAATATTCCTTTGTATCTATATACCACATCTTCTTTATCCATTTATCTATCAATGGGCACTTGGGCTGCTTTTAAACTTGGGTATTGTAAATAATGCTGCAGTAAGTATAGGGATGCATGTATCCCTTTGAATTCATGTTTTTGTATTTTTGGATAAATACCCAGTAGTGCAATTACTGGATCACAGGGTAGTTATATTTTTAACTTTTTGAGGAACCTCTGCACTGTTTTCCAGAGTGGCTGCACCAGTTTGCATTCCCACCAACAGTGCATGAGGGTTCCCTTTTCTCCACATCCTTGCCAACACCTTTTGTTTCTTGTGTTGTTCATCTTAGCCATTCTGACATGTGTAAGGTGATAGCTCATTGTAGTTTTAATTTGTATTTTTCTGATGATGAGTGATGTTGAGCATCTTTTCATGTGTCTGTTGACCATCTGCAGTACACTCTGTTCTTAAAATTCAGTGTCAATAAAAATCATGCAGGAAGCATGTTGGAATGCAGATTTCCAGGCCCCATCCCAGAGATTCCAGTTCAGTAGGTGGTGATCCCAGGAACATGCATTTTGCTGAGTATCAACCTAGTCTGGGGAATCACACTTGGAGAAACACTCTTATAATATAAATAAACATTTGTGTCTAAATCCAGGAGGGTCCTTATTTTAGTTACTATGCTCCAGAGATACATGTTCTAGTTTTAATTCATTTTTTTCATGCATTATTTTACAAAACTACATTTACACATAAAAATCTTCAGTGTTTTAATTATGACAGTGGTCACTCATAATAATCATTTTGTATATTGATACCTCAGCTGTAGTGGCTATGTGAAGATTAACCCTTGGATGCTCATGATTTTCTGGAAACTTATTCATTTAACATTTAGTTTCAGCCATCTCATTGATATTCAGTATTAACAAAATATGATACATAGATTAATACACACTCTACTTAGAACGATGCACCCATTCATGAATGCTTTTGAACCACGTTCTTCCCTGTCTTTGTGAGGCTAGTCCTTCCCAGAAATGCCCTTTCTACTTCTTTCTGTCCCTAGAAGTTGCAAACAGCAAACTCCATGCTGTGATTGACCCATATGGTTTTTAAAAATTAAAAGTAGTCACCAACATTTATAAAACTCCAGATTTCAGGGACGCCTGGATGGCTCAGTCGGTTAAGCATCTGCCTTCGGCTCAGGTCATGATCCCAGGGTCCTGGGATCGAGTCCTGCGTCGGGCTCCTTGCTCAGTGGGGAGCCTGCTTCTCCCTCTGCCTGCTGCGCTCTCTCAGTCTCTCTGTCTGTCTGTCTGTCTCTCTCTCTCTCACACACACACACATACATAAATCAATCAGTCTTTAAAATGAATAAATAAAACTCCAGATTTCAGGGATGCCTGGATGGCTCAGTGGGTTAAGCGTCTGCCTTCGGCTCAGGTCATGATCCCAGGGTCCTGGGATCGAGTCCTGCGTCGGGCTCCTTGCTCAGTGGGGAGCCTGCTTCTCCCTCTGCCTGCTGCGCTCTCTCAGTCTCTCTGTCCGTCTGTCTGTCTCTCTCTCACACACACGCACATACACAAATCAATCAATCAGTCTTTAAAATGAATAAATAAAACTCCAGATTTCAAGCTTCTTTTAATAAGCCAGAATCTCTAGTCCACAGGGCCTCGGGAAGCCACATGACACCCACAAGCCAGAGAAGTCACCCTCTTGCACTTGGGACACAGGCTCCCCCTGCAATCTAGACCCAGCCTCTTCCAAGACATTAGTGTCTCCCAGCCTCCAGCATTGGGCACGTGTTCTAGACAATGGAATTTAACAACTAAATGGTGTCATATCCTTTGCTAGTGTTTTCTATCTTACTTTTGTTTCCTCGTTGATTGTGCACTGCAGGAAGAAGAGAAGGGTTTTTTTTGTTTTGTTTTTTAAAGATTTTATTTATTTATCTGACAGAGAGATAGCGAGAGCAGGAACACAAGCAGGGGGAGTGGGAGAGGGAGAAGCAGGCTTCCCGCAGAGCAGGGAGCCCGATGCGGGGCTCGATCCCACGACCCTAGGATCATGACCTGAGCCGAAGGCAGACGCCTAACGACTGAGGCACCCAGGCGCCCCTAGAAGAGAAGGTTTTACATCAGCCTCAGTGACGACGTAGTCAGCGCTTGGTAAACGGTCGGTCGGTAGGTGTTTGGTTGACACATACCATAGGCTGTGGTTCCCACTTTATTTCCTGTAGGTGGGTGTTCTCTCTCCAGCAAGACCATGGGTTCCCTGCAGTGGTTAGCATGGCGATGAACACTTACTGATCTGCTCTTTGTATATTTTATTTAGAATTTTTACCTGGATAACAAAGGAAAAAAAGAAGGAAAGGAAACAAATGAGAAAATGAATGCTAAGAACAAGGAATCCTTACTTGAGGTAAGTTTAATTTTGCTGAGTGGAAGAAAAGAGAAGGGTATTAACTGTATCTATTTTTAAATTATTTGCTTCTTAGAACAATGGGAGATTCTGAGACACACTGAAATTTTAACTTGGGGCTTTAAAATCAAATTATTACTAAATTATAGCTATTTAGATAATTAAACTGGTTCTTTGAGTCAGTTGTTTAAAAGTATGGCTTTGGCCTATATTTCACTTTCATGAAGTTGGATTAGTAATTCTGGACTAAAACACTTACGAATCCGCATAAAACTCACCTCTTAACGTTCCATGTTTTTCATTACTTAAGTGCACCACAGAAGTCAGATGTAAGGAATTCCAAACCTTTACAGTGAATTCTAAGACGCTCTTCCAATAGCCAGGTGTGGTAGGAAGGATGAGCTTTGGAGTTGGGAAACCTGACACAAGTTCTGGGCCTACCACTGAGGTTCATGTGTTATCGGGCGAGTCCAAGGACCTCAGTCTCCTGGATCATATTGAATTATTACAGCTGTCCCAGGAGGTAGTGGAAGCATTGTGTCGATTACTCTGCACATGTTTGTGATTGTCACTATAGGGTCATGTTCCAGAAGTTCATTTAATGGTTGATTTTTTTTTAAACTCCTAGTGAGTTTTCACATACTAACTATGCTGAAACTCAGGGCTTTGTTCCCAGCACATAATGCAAAGGAGTGCAGAGATCACAGGTCACAGATGGGCATGCTGGAGCCCTAGACAGGTTTTCTTCCTCTTCAACAGTGTGTTGACCTTTTTTTGAATTAGTAGATTTGAGGCTTCTTCTGAAAACTCAGAAGACCCGGTGACACCTGGGCCACATTCACACCTGGAACCAGCTGGCTGACTTTGACGAACACCCTCTCATTCACCAAGGTCTGGCCAGGCTCCCGCACAGGTTTCTCTCCCCACCACATTCTCCCAGCCCTGTACCAGGTGGAGTAGGTGCTAGAACCTTCAGCCACTCCCAAGGTTCTGAAAACATGTTACAGATTCTGCTTTCAGGGGCCAAGAGCACACAGTGGGTATTTCCCGCAGAGGCCCTGCAGTGGGAATGGGGATGTTCTCTGCATTTACCAGACTCCAGGTTGAGTTGAGGAAGAGAAAGCACCAGGTGTCCCTAGCAGCAAGGAGATTCAGGTTCTGAGTGTACCTAGCAGTGATCAGGACTGACAGACATGGAAGGGGAGGGTGAAGTTTCCTGACACAGCCATTTGTTTTTAATCAGTGCTTATCCATCAGCTGTCTGTAAATCAGGGACTGCTTGTGCCTTGATGTATACAATTGCCTGAATAGTTCTTGATACAGGACTTGAGCAGTGTATTAGAAGCTGGATGTGAAAGAAAATACAAAGCATGTTATACTATGAAAAATCAGCATTATCCTGCTTTCCAATTTGGAACAAAAATCTGATTGAAAAGATTATTGACAAGGAAACTAATGCTAGCTAAACTGGGGGGAAATGTGAACAAAAATGTATCCCAGCTCTACTACATATAAATTTACTTTCAGGGTACAAAAATAAAAGTTATTCTACATTTATGAGATGGAATGAAAGGAGGTTGAAAGTTTTTTTGTTTTTTTGGGTTTTTTTTTTTCAAGATTTTATTTTTATTTATTTGACAGAGAGAGACACAGCGAGAGAGGGAACACAAGCAGGGGGAGTGGGAGAGGGAGAAGCAGGCCTCCCGCGGAGCAGGGAGCCCGATGCGGGGCTCGATCCCAGGACCCCGGGATCATGACCTGAGCCGAAGGCAGACGCCCAACGACTGAGCCACCCAGGCACCCCAAAAGGAGGTTGAAAGTTATAAAAAAGAAAGCCCAAAATAAATTTGAGTATTTGAACTGGGAGATAGAATGATATGTAATTTTACTGCATTGCTTTTTCAAAAGAAATTTCTAAGAATTATATAACTGTACGCAAGTTTTGACATTTGAAAATCTACACCCAGAAAATTTATTTTGTCCCTCTCCTTTTCTGATACCATAGTATTAATTGCTTGTTTTGTTCTTCAGTAAGAAAACCATCACAGGAATAAATTAACTTACACATATTTAGGTATAGGATTATATATTCTAATTTTTCTATTTCCTAGCAGTAAAATAGTAATTTTTTTACTTGTAGGAAAAGGAATAATTCTTGTATTTACCAACTTACAATAACAGAAATAGCCTTTATGGAATGCTTGCTTTTAGAGTAAACCAAGATTGTACTCACAACCTTTCTTGTTAAGCTGGGCTATTATGACTCCGTTTTTACAAGTAAAGGAACTGAGATTTAGTGACTTGCCCACGTTCACAAAGCTAAGTGGTGAAGAAGCCTTGAAGTGTAACTCAAGAGCTGAGATTCAACCACCATGGTATCCCTCCTCTCTTTTGACAAATAGCATGCAGTGTAATTGTATGCATTCAGAGTTATAAACAAATGACTTTTAGCCTAAAGCCTAGTTTGCCATAGTTTGTTTAAATGTGAACAAAAATGTGGTTTTTGTTTCTTTCCTGGGTTCTCTATAATTGGAATTTCAATTTCAGGAAAGTTTCTGTGGAACATCCATCATTGTGCCAGAACTTGAAGGAGCTCTTTATTTGAAAGAAGATGGAAAGAAATCCTGGAAAAGGCGCTATTTTCTTTTACGGGCTTCTGGAATTTATTATGTACCCAAAGGAAAAACTAAGGTGAGAAGGAAAAATAAAACTCTTTATCAAAAAATCATTTTATGAAAATGAAACTGAAGAAATCCTCAGGTGGCAACTTAAATGCACTCTTTCACTCTGAAATTTGTGTTATTACGATGTTTATACAAATACATACCCTATTCAGACAGAATTGCAGAAGTCCTTTTGAATTTTTCCATAGCTTTCTCCTGAAGGTGAAGAATTTTATCTATTTTTTTTTAAAGATTTTATTTATTTATTTGAGAGAATGAGAGAGAGCACATGAGAGGGGGGAGGGTCAGAGGGAGAAGCAGACTCCCTGCCGAGCAGGGAGCCCGATGCGGGACTCGGTCCAGGGACTCCAGGATCATGACCTGAGCCGAAGGCAGTCGCTTAACCAACTGAGCCACCCAGGCGCCCGAATTTTATCTATTTTAAAGTCAGGTTTCAAAAATTATGGCAGAAGCACTTTTCTAGAGATTAATTTGTTACTTTACATATCTATTTCTGAAGATTTTCTTCCTCTGTATTTACCATTATAGTAAACTTCCTTTATCTGGAATCATAGAGGTATAAGTGTTGAGAGATCTACATTAAGATTGTAGCCCTTATACTTTGAACATTTAAATTGTTCTCTGAGGTGTACTAGATGCATTTACCTGCCTATTTTAGAAGAGTGTCTTAGGTATCATTAAACTACATGGTGATTTAAGATTATTGCCTCAGATCTACAAGCATATCATAAATTCTCCATCTTTGAAATGAATTTTGACTCTCATTCTGACCCTTAGCTTTTTCTAAGACCGTTTTTTAGAGGCTTGGGGCATTTCCATCTTTTGCTTACCCATAAAAAGCTTTAGGATACCTCTCTCATCTATATCTGGGGTACTCTGAAGCATTTTGCCTTCACTTCCAAATCCAGGGCACCACCAAATGGCATATGTACAAATTGCAGGCTTCTTCCAATAAGGCTTGACCCACGTTCCCAAGCAGGTGAAGTCCTGGGAAATATCCAGGTCTGCCGCTCTAGTTGGAAGACTCTCTTACCGCTGTTGGAATGCAGGAGAGGCACTATGGGTAACACTCGGTTTAGGGGCAGCAACGGCTCCTACGTAGTGTCGATCTTAGAGAACTGATACCTTCCCATTTGTGCCATCTTCAGTCCAGTCCCATAATGGGGACGTAAGAGGAGCTGACCCACAAATAATTTTGTTTTAGAAGTGTTTGGGGGAAAAAAGACTTTGGCATTTACATGTAAATGAGATGTATAAATAAACCTATCACAACACACTTAGTGATAAAATTAGAAGTGTTCAACTGGCTTTGGACCAAAGTACTTTTTCTCACTGCTACCATTAACCTTGGAATGGAGGAACAATCCAGGAGTCAAGAAAAAGAATAAGAAGTAGAATTTTTTGGAAAAGATGAGACAAAACTCTCTTTAGTCACACTTGACATGATTGTCTACCAGAAATATAAGACACTCAACTGAAAAGCTATTAGGACCAAATAAATTTACCAAATAAGAAACTGTTTTCCTTTGTACAAACAATATGCAAATTAAAATATAATGCAAAATATTTTATGCATAGTAGGAACAAAAAAATACAAAATACTCAACAATAAACATAACAGGAAATGTTCAAGACCTATGTGGCATAAAATATAAAAGTAAATAAAGGAAGTGAAATAGAACTGAAATAAATAGAAATATACCATGTTGGTGGATGAAAAGATATTCTCTCCCAAACTTTCTATATATTAAATCCTAAGAAAACTTTCTTTTTTTTTAAAGATTTTATTTATTTGTCAGAGAGAGAGACACAGAGAGAGCACACAAGCAGGGTGAGAGGCAGGCATAGGGAGAAGCAGGCTCCCCGCTGAGCAAAGAGCCCAATGCGGGACTCGATCCCAGGACCCTGGGATCATGACCTGAGCCAAAGGCAGCCGCTTAACCAACTGTGCCATCTGGGTGTCCCCCAAGAAAAATTTCAATAGGATTGTTTTGACTTGAATTTCACAAACTGATTTTTAAATTCATCAGAGGGGCGCCTGGGTGGCTCAGTTGGTTTCGTGTCCAACTCTTGATCTTGGCTCAGGTCATGATCTCAGAGTTGTGAGTTCAAGCCCCATGTTGAAAAAAAATAAAAATAAAATTAATCAGGAAGAGATACTGTTCCCCCCCCAAAAAAAAAAGTTGTGAAGAAAATTGAGGTAGAACTCCTCCTTCCAGATGCCAAAACATTAGGTAAAAACAGTACAAGTGGAGAAAACAGATCAACACAGATCTAGTAATATAAGGGAAATTAAAGTGAGCATTTTATAGTAGTGGAGAATGACTATGGTATTTAATAAATAGCATTGGTATTTAATAAAATCGTATATCTATTTGGAGAAAATAGTTTCTTACCTCATACCATGTTCCAAATTAAATCATAGATTGATTAAATATATTTAGAAAAAATATAAAATCTTCTTTTATCTATATTTTGTTTTAAATTTTCTGAGAAAATATAGGTTAATATTTTCATAATTTGGGTATGGGGAAACCTTCAGTAAGACTAAAAACTCAAAATTATAAAGGAAAAAAGGACAAATTTGACCATGGAAAGTGTTTTTAATTTTTTTAATTTAAATTCAATTTAATTAACATGTAGTGTATTACTAGTTTCAGAAGTAATTTAGTGATTCATCAGTTTCATATAACACCCAGTGCTCATTACATCAAGTGCCTTCCTTAATGTCCATCACCCAGTTACCCCAACCCCCCACCCAGGGGTTTTTTAATTCTTTACTGCCCAAGATACCAAACAAGAAGTTAAAGACTAGCTCTGGAGTTAGAGAGTACACTTTAGCATGTATAACCAAATATGAATACCCACAAAATATATAGACCTCAACAAATCAATAAGAAAAAAAAAAAAACCTGCTCATAGAGAAACAGAAAAGCTTATTAAGTGAGAATTTACAGAAAAAGAAATATCAATAGCCTGTGAACAATTAAAAAGTTGCTCTGTCTTACCAGTAGTATATCAGGGAAATGTAAAATGAAAGGTGAAATATTTCTTCCTATGAGATTGATAAAATGAACAATGTTGATAATATCCAGATTTCAGCAGGAGTAAGTAAGAAAAATGGGCACTGTCATGCTCAGAAGGTTAGAATATAAACTGATACAGCCAAATTGGGGGACAATTTAACAAGATCTTTTCGACTATAAAGGGGAATACCCTTTCAAATGGCAGCTCCGCATTTAGCAATCAGCCCCACGGAAATATTTGTTCATATGCACAGTATTTTTTGCAAGAGCAAGATTACAATAACCTCTAGTCATCTGTGGTAGGAATGGTTAAATAAATCGTTACGCCCATGGAGTGGAGCACTGTGTACTCACTCCATGACTGTTGTGTATCCGTCCGTATGTCTGGACATAGAAAGACCCCAAGATACTATGTTAAGAAAATAGCAAGTTCATGGAAGAGTGTTTATAGTAAAATCTCATCATTCATATTTTTAAAATTGTTTATGTGTATGTATGTATATAGGTATGTCTACCCATATACATATGTATATAAATGTTCACCCAGAAACATTTGGAAGAATACTTCCAAACTATTAACAATGGTACTTCCAGAGAAAAGAGTGGAATCAGAAAAAAGGAGCATAGAAGATTTTCATTTAATTATATATATGTATAATACAGTGTTCTTAAAATTATGATGAATAGGTTTTATTTTTTCAGTTTAAAAGAAAACAAGACTTTGAAAATCCAGAAGAAAATATCTTACAAGAAAAAAACTGTACAGCCATCTTTAAAGGAGGAATTGTGCACTGAGGTGTAGCCGTTCTGCCCTCTGCTCTTTATTCAATAACCTAGTAAAGAATTATAGAATGTGAAGGTAAAAAAAAAAAAGAGTAATAGGGTGAATTTTAATTGAAGTGTAACCAAATATGTAGATGAGAGATTGCAGTCCTCACAAGCACATTATACATGGTGGAGAGGTTTCTGTCTCCATGGCAACACCAGCACCGAAGAGAAAGCATGAAAGGAATCTTTTTTTTTCTCAGGGAGAAGTGCATGACGTGTGTGCTGATTTACTGAGCATCAAATTTACCTCTTATTGTTCATCCTGAGGAGGACTTTCTCTTTTTGAATGCTCAATCATGAAATCACTGACTTGGAATGGCAGAAGCCAGAATGAAATTTCTGACTAGGTGGTCAGTCCCCTCGCCTTGACCGCACCAGTAACAGCGGCTCAAGGTCAGCCAGTCAGCTCTGGCCCTGGGAGTCCACATACAGGTGCCAGAAAAGCAGTACAACGTTCCACTCCACTGCTGGGTCTATGGCACGCCGTTTTGTCTGGGGTGTGCTCTTTTACCTCTAAAAATGCCGACTTGACTTTCAGAAAATATATACATGATAGATGCTTAAATAAGTTACCTAAAATTCAATATTTTTCTGCTAACATGTAATCCTTAGTTGTGCCGTCAAGGACAGCCTTGAAAAATTATTAGCTGTCAACTCAGTTAAGGTTATTTTTTTCCTTGTCTTTCAGACATCTCGAGATCTGGCATGTTTTATACAGTTTGAAAATGTCAACATTTATTATGGGATTCAGTGTAAAATTAAATATAAAGCACCCACTGACTACTGCTTTGTTTTAAAGGTATGTCATAAGAAGTCCTTGATTTAGATTTGTGAGCAATTCGAGTCAATATTTCCTTTTAAGGGAAAAAAATGCTAAATGTTATATAATTAACCACAAGTGTATCATAGTAATTTTTTCATTTTAAACCAAAATAGGAAAGGTGGAAGCATTTCTGCCCTCAGTTCCTGTTTCTGAATCTAAAACTATTTTATAATGAATCTGTCCAGGCTTCTTCATCACTTATAAAAATGAAAGCTCTCCATTTTGAACAAATCTGATCTATGGTTTTTCAGTTCTTTATTGGACCATTATTCCACTGTAAGAAGTTTTTAGAAATTAGGAACGTCACAAGATTTCCTGGAAAAATATAGAAAATACAAAAAATAGAAAAAAAAACTTTGTCTAAAAATAGCATTACTGGGTCTTGAAACTTTTTAAGGTGTATATTATCAAAAGGTAATTATCGGGTGTTTGGTAAGGTTTACGTTAGCACCGTCTTTTGGAAGGTTGGGCAGAAGCGACTGTTTTCCGCCAAATTAACAACTGACTCCTAGAAATGGATTCAGGGAATTTATGTAGCTATTCTGACCATACCGTTGCCTCAAACACCATAAATTCCTTTCCCTTCTCAGCCCCTCAATCACATCTCATACCAGAAAGTGCTGATTATCTAATTCCATAGGTATGGCACAAGGCTGTGTACAGAATTTCTCCTGAGAGTCAGGTTCCTCATTTTCCATCTGGGATGGAAGTCTGTGGAGCAGGTGTTAATAAGACCAGGGTCCTGGTGAGATTCCTTTGTAGGTCAGTCACCCACCCACCCCCCCGACGGAAGAAGCCCATCACCACGTTCCTAGAAATGTCTGCTGCCACACTGCATGTGGGTGTCCATGTCACCTCTCCTGAGGAAGTGGTTCAAAGTCTGTACTACAGGTTTACATCATTTTCGTAAGTGGAGGACAACACTTAACATTTAACATGTATGGCAAACATATTCTTTGTCAAGGACCACGTCATTAGAGATGATCTCAGAGGTGCTCACACTAGTGTGATGTTGTCACGCATCTGTTACTCCAGGAGTTGGGTGTCTGTCTCCTAGACCCAAACGTTCCCAAAACTCTGATTGAGCGCAGGCAGCCTGGGCATTCATTCATTCGTTCGTTCGTTCATTCATTCATTCGTTCATTTACTCAATATTGATTGAATGCCAGCTATCTGCTAGGTACTGTCCCAGGTGCTAGGAATACAGAAGTGAACCAAACTTATAATAATCCCTGTTCTCATGGAGTTTATATTCAGTGTGAGAGAAATGGCAATAAACAAAAAAAGAAAGTGATATCAGGTAATGCTAAGGCTCTGGATAAATATGAAACAGGGTAGGGGACAGAGTGTGCCAGGACCAGGGCCTCTTTAAATGGGTTGGCCAGGGAAAGGGTCTCTGAGGGAATGACATTTAACAAAAGATGTGAGTAAAGTGAGGGAGGAAGAATTACCCAGGGAAGAGCATTCCAGAAACAAGAACAGCAAGTGCAAAGGCCCTGAGGCAAGGGTCCATTTGGGTCAGAAGGAAGAGAGATGAGGAGAATGTCCTGCCTACTTCAGGTTCCCGCATCTCCTTTCCTGTTCCTGGCATAGATGGGGTAGTGAGAATAATGACAAACACATAGCATCTATAAGGCAATGTTTTAAGCACTTTACATACATTAACACATTTAATCCTCTTACCAACCTTTTGAGGTAAAAGCCATAATTCTCCCTAAAATATAGATGTGGAAGCTGAGCACAGAGACTCCCCAACCAGTAAGTGGCTGAACCACAATAAGAAACCAGGCGGTGGGGGCACCTGGGTTAAGCGTCCAACTCTTGATTTCAGCTCAGGTCTTGATCTCAGGGTCAAGAATTTAAGCCCTGCATTGGGCTCCACGCTGGGTGTGGAGCCTACTTAAAAAAAAGAAAGAAAGCAACCAGGTGGTGGCTCAGAGGCCCCTTTCTGAGACTGCTGTTTGTTAGGATGCAAAATCTCTGCCCTGCCCCACGCCTGCCACCAGCCGGCCTGAACCATGTCTTCATTGTATTCCTGTCTGACCCCATAGCCCTTGTTTGGAATTCTGAGACCCTGAGAAATTAGCAGACTGGAGGCCCTCATTTCCACGTGTGCATTCTAATGCCCGCATCTCTTAAGCAGGGAGAAGGTTTTGAGAGAGGTTCTGAAATGCTGGTCAGTAACTGGCTGACTCAGACTCATGGTAAAAATACAAGTTCCAAGGCCCTGGACCCACTGACTCAAAATGCTTAAGGATGGGGCCCAGGAATTTTTGCTTTCCCTAAGCACAGCCAAGTTTCACACGCAGAGTATTAGAATGTGTCCTACCTCCAAACATCCACCGTTAGGGCTTAGTTGGTAATGGAATACACTTTAGAGCGGACAAATTGAATGACAGTTGTCAGGAGGGAGCAAAGGCCCCAAACCCAGGGCTGGGGCCCAGAGGCTCAGCAGGGATGTCTAGTGAGAGAAAAACAATATCCCAGACCCAGAGGTTCCCAGGATGAGGTTTAGACACAGCGAGCAGGACAGGAACTCAGTTTCTCATGCCAACTCACAAGTTTGGAAGTAGGTCCTGGAATCACGATTTGAATGATCTGACCTGGGTTGCAGGTAACTCTGGGCTGCACCAAGAATGGCCATGCTGAGACCCAGGGTATTGGACTAGAACATCTAAAACCCGCATATCCAAAAAAATAAAAAAAAAAAAATGTTTAATAAAACCCACATATCCAAGGCCTAAGCCTTCAGGAGAGGGTTGGGGGCTTCTCTGAAGTGGGGTTTAGGGGTGGTACAGGGCTCCAAGATAGAGGAAAAAAGCAGGCCTGATAGATACAGAAATGGACAGGAGTCAGGAACAGTCCTCATGGAACATTTCCCTTTTCCTCAGAATGTGATCAGTTTTGTTCTCAAACCAATTTTATGAGCAGTCACCCTGCTCATTCTGCTCTTAAGCATGATTCTCAGTACCTTCCCAAAATACTGGGAATTGTTATTAATTTGCTGAGTAAAAGGGTCTGTCGCAGTTTGGAGAACTTAACTTGTTTATGAACATTTGGTCACTTATTTCCCTTTCTGTCCACTATGGGAAAAAAATCTCTTGACATTAAAATATTTCATTAGGGTGAAGAGATGTACAGAATTCAAAGAATATGTATATACATTACAAAAGGAATTCGGGATATGGAGAAGCAGGTTAAGAGATTGTATGATTCCATAGCCATGCACTGATTGAGAAATCCAGTCCAAAAGTGTCTTATTCAGTGTGAGCTTACTGATTATGACAGTCCACCTTCCTGCTATCAGGAAGATGAGAGTGTGAGTCCTGGCCTGTCACCTGGCACATTGTCGACACTCTCTACACCCTGTGGCCCTCTTCTACAAAGTGGGGATGATTGTACCCGACCCTTCTTATGTGGATTAAATAATATATGTTCAAAGCACCCTGAGTTCCATGTCTGGAAACATAGCACTCATTAATTGGTAGTCATTATTACAACACTTTATCATTAGTAATTATTTCTGTTGACCAGTGGTTCTCAAATTTTACTGTGCATGAGAATCACCAAGAGAGATGCTAAAACACGGATTTCTGGGCCCCTAGAGTTTCTGATTCAGTGGGTCTGAGATCAGGCCCAGGAATTAGCTCTTCCACGAAATCCCCAGGTGCTGCTGCTGCCATTTGCCAGGACCACACTCTGAGAAAGCAGGATAGACGTCACTTGTCCCTCAGTCCCTTAGAGCTTGTGCATACTCACGGGAAAGATGCCAGAATCCAAAGAAAGGACTTGGTACTCGAGAATCATTTCTTTCCTTGTACTTGTCTTTGAGGCACACTCCCATTCCGAGCCTGTGATGAAGTTCCTCCTTTGTGAATTCTTTCTCACTCCATTCTGAGGCTAAATGCGATGGGTCAGTGGAAGTAAATATATTCCAGGAGAAATGATGTTTTTATCGAGGTCTGTTCAGAGGCCATGGAGTTATCATGGAAAGAGCATTGGAATTCTGCTCCATTAACTCATCTTCTCTCTACCCCTTACTCTGCTCCATTTTCCTCACAGAAGTTTTCATAATCTGAAATTATATTATGTAACGTTTTATATTTTTATTGGATTTCTACCCTAGTAGAATATAAACTTTTTCTTTTGTGTTTACTATTATGTTCCAGAGCCTGAATCAGTATTAAATGCTTAATTCACATCTGTTGAACGAATGAATGAACAGAAATGCACATCAAGCTCCCTGCCCTATTGTGCTGTCATTAATATTAATTATTATCCCTTCTGTCATTAATATTAATAGTAGTATGCCCTCTCATGTTACAGGCTCTGTGTTGGGTCCTTTCATACATTATTTCACTTAATCTTTCAACAGCCCTTCGAGGGAGGCATTATCATCTCTACATTGTAGATGTGGAAACAGAAACTCCCAGAGGTTCATGAACTTGGCCAAGGTCACCTCATGCTTATTGTTAAACATAAAGTGTGTTCTCTTGAGAACGAACTCTCTTCACTCCTATCTTTTTCTTTTCTTTTTTTTTTTTTTTTTAAGGTCTTGAGGTCTTTTATTTTCTTTACATTTATCATGCCATGAATTCATAGGAAGTGGGTTCCAGCAGCTTGGGCTCCTTTCCATTGGTTCTCACAAAGTGTGCTTCTCTGGGTAGGGCAAGCTGGCGCTTCAGTTGAACCCAAGTACCTTTCTCTTTGGCTTCCTTCTTTTTCTGATCATTTTCCTTCACACACTTCAGGAAGCTATCTCAGCTCTTTGAGTGTTTAATATGCTCAATGCGTACGTTAATTCTCTTGGCAAGCATCTTGCCCTTAACTTGTTTGTTTACAACAATGCCAACAGCATGCTGAGTAACATTGTAGACTCTTCCAGTTTTGCCATGGTAACATTTGTGGGGCATTCCTTTTTGAACAGTGCCCATTCCCTTGATGTCCACAATATCACATTTCTTATAGATTCGCATGTATGTGGCCAAAGGAATAACTCCATGTTTTCTAAAAGGCCTAGAGAACATATAGCAGGTACCTCTCCTCTTTCCCTTTGTGTTGGTCATTTTGGCGAATTACTGGAAGATGGCGGTTCCCTCTTCGCTCCTATCTTGAATCTCTTAGAGCTAAGATTTAGGGTCAACATTCTCTTAGTACTGCACCTTCCTTTCCCTAGCCTACTCAAGAGCCACATCACATGTGGGGCTCATACAGTTGAGCTAAGTAGCTCACTTTTGGTTCTTGAGTCTGCTTTTTGCTGACCAGGTCAACTCCTGCCCTCACAGAAGATTTTAGCAGCTTTTCCCCCTGCTTTCTGCTCAACTCAATCTCCTACCTCATCCCCTGACATCATCTATACTCTTCTCAAAGAGTCTCTCACCTATGAACCTCTCTAGTCAGCACACCTTGCCTTCTAATTGGAGAAGACAGAAAAGGGAAGGATTGAGTTGCCCTGGTTTACTTCCTGTTTACCTCTCAACTTAATCTAACACAGTCATCATCCTTCCAACTTTGTGTCTCAGAGGAAAAGGCTCCTTCCTCCAAGGCCAGTCCCTCCAACATTAACCCTTCCCTGGGACCTGCACCATCCGTGACTCCCTTTTGCTTCAGCGTCTTCACCCTCTCTCCAGAGAATTCTTCTCTTGGGCTACAACACATTCAAATATTCCTTGGGCGGGTATTCCAAATCACTTCCCTCAGTTTGATCTTCCCCACACCTTTGGCTTCTGCCTTCCCTTTCACTCAGACTTCCTGAGAGAGCAGTATGTCCTCCTTGTCCTCAACTTCTATTCTGTCAGTAAAACTCATTCATTCCAAAATATTTCTCTCCAACCTACTGCTATCCAGGACCTTAGGATACACAGTAAACAAAACAAATAACTTGGCTTTGTGGAGCTTGCACTCTGGCTGGCTTCTCCTCCTTCCTGTGCTGAAACTATTATTACAGTTTCTGGTGAACAATCAGCTGTTTCAATCCTCAGGCTTCTGGTCCTCCTGGCGTCATTTGCATTGGTGATAACAGGCTCGCCCTCAACCCAGACCCGTCTATCCACCTGCTCCTCCATTTCTGCGGGGTCCTCCTCCTCCCACACACACTGGAATGTTCTCCGGGGTTCGATATTCTGTTTTCACCAGCCTCCTGCTCTTTCGGAGGAATCGTATTCACAGCCACATCTCCAGCTGTTGTCTGCACACTAATAATTCCCAGTCTATAGACAACTGTCTCACCTTCTCTTCCCAGTCTTTCACCTGAGATAACTGTGCCCAAGGGCACTTCAGCCATAACCTGTCACATGGTGTTTTCAGCTTTCTCTCCACCCCCACAAACTCCACCTTTCTGCAGTCCCACTCCAGATGAGTGGTACCATCCCCCACTGTATTACTTTTGGGGAGCTGCCATATCAAAGTTCCACAGACCAGCTGGCTTAAAACAACAGGAATTTTTGCTCTCACAATTCAGGAACCCAGAAGTTTAAAATCAAGGTGTCCATAGGGTTGGTTCCTTTTGGAGGGCTCTGAGGGAAAATCTGCTCCATGCCTCTCTCCTGGCTTCTGTCCGTTTCCAGCAAGCCTTGGCATTCCTTGGCTTACAGCCGCATAACGCCGATCTCTGCCTCTATATCACATGCCCTCCACTCCCTGCATGTCTGTGTTTCTTCTCTTCCCACAAGGACACCAGTCATATTGGATTAAGGCCCACCCTAATCAAGCGTGACCTCATTTTAACTAGATTATGTCTACAAAGATCCTATTTACAAATAAGGTCCCATTCACAGGTACCAGCGGTTAGGACTACAGCATATCTTTAGAGGGGACGCAGTTACGCCCATAATACCCAACTACTTTTCCAAGCTACAGATAGAGAAACCATCCTAGAAGTCCCTTCCCTTTCTTGTCCAACCCATCATCAACCTTTGATTTTCCATCACAGAGGTGTCTCATCCAGCCCTCTCTGTCTGTCCTTCCCCCTCACTCCAAGCCCATCTTCCACATCACTGCCGGGGGTTGCCTGCATCCCTCTGATCTTCTAAAATGTCTGATGCCTACAGGACAATGTCCAGATGCGAGCTTGACACCAGGCACTGGATTCTGGCTCCAGCTCATTTTCTGCCTCTTCTTTCCATGGCTCCCAGGCCTTAGCCACACAGAATTTCTAGATGTGCCTCAGATGGGATCGAGTGATAGAATACACTTCTTCCAAAGAGCCTTTCTCATTCTCTGTTTTCAAACTTTTATTATGAAATTCACCATGTCATAGAGTAATCATATTTTTGTTGACATATGTCTCCTCCAGCAACATCCCCAGCCGCCACTTCCTAATTATGGTGTGAGCCTCTTATTCATCCTTATTAATGACAGGTATATTTCTTAGCACCCCAAGGTATTTGGTGAATGCACAGGTCTTTAGTTCTTAGCCATTCCTTCGGCTTTGGCTTAATCTTTCTCGACACAGTTTTCTCCTTTGTAACACAGAGTTGCCTCAGTTTAGAGGATCTGTAAGATCTGTTCTGATCTGCAGTTGCCCTGACCCTTGTGTATTGTGCTGCATGAAAGAGCTTCTCTCTTTCAGGAACAATCCAACCAATTGCACAAGAGACTGGCCAGTGGTACTGAACCAGCAGTTTTTTTTCCTTAAACCCCTTTGCAAATAATTTTTCAGTGAAAGGCTCAGGGAGGAAACCCCTTGGCAAGGTCCTAAACCATGACTGGAAAACAAGCACAGTGACTTGCTGTCTGACGTCCTGGGAGCCAGGAAGGAGCCTCGTACCCACTAGATAGCTCGTCTTAGAACCATAAAATCTGAGGATTGCAAGCAACCTCAGAGGTCATCGGTTGCTGACTCTCCCATGTACATTTGTAGTATGCATGTAGTGTAAGGAAGTCAGTGAGAATGAACCAAGGTCTGTACATCTACCTCATCATCACAGGGGGGCCATGTCAGAACCCAAGTTCAAGAGTTCTTGCCTCTGTTTTATCCTCAAAACCCATTATGTTCAATGGAATAACCACATTTTACTCTCTTTGGATAAATAACATACTTAAGAAATTATTTATTGTGCTGCTCGAGTGGGTACCTCTACCCAGACAGCTGATTGGTGCACTTCGTTGCAAGCACAATGTGACGTATAGTCTGCGGTTAGGAACCTGGCTCTCGCGAAGCATGAACCAAAAAACAAACGAAGAATATTTTAAGATAGCAAGCCCAAGGTAACCATGTTAACTTTAAAAATTTCTCAGGAGAAAAAAAAATAATAACTGCTTTCTAAGAAAAATTGTAAGCATTAAGTTGCTGAAGAGACCCAAGTTTGCCCCTCTTACATGACCGTCAACGAGAATGCTGTTGTAAGTCAGGGAGCTGTGTTTCAGTTACGGAAAGACAAGAACTTTGGTTTGACTTTGCGGATTCCATTGTTGGAGGGAGTGTTGCAGGCATCTGTGGAATGTTACATTCCATCCAGGAAATAAGTCACTTGTCATCAATATGACCTTCCAGTTAATTAATGTTACAAATCCACTTTTGCTGCTAGGCCACATTATCTGAGTTGATAGAGAGTTTCCATTTTAAAGGCCCCCACAGAGGATGATCATTGGGGTTACATTTATAATAAAGCTAAAATCTAACGTTCAGAATTAATGAGGAAGCTTTGAACCCCTAACGGGGGAGAAGGCACAGCAGCCATTCAGAAGTGTATGCTGCCATCTGCTGGCCAGAATGGAAGACTACAGGCAACACTGGGGAGCTCTGTATTGTCACCCTCAGGAAAACTCCTAATCAAAATCCTAGAGGAGGGGCGCCTGGGTGGCTCAGTCGGTTAAGCGACTGCCTTCGGCTCAGGTCATGATCCTGGAGTCCCGGGATCGAGTCCCGCATCGGGCTCCCTGCTTGGCAGGGAGTCTGCTTCTCCCTCTGACCCTCCTCCCTCTCATGT
>NC_138373.1:55404234-55457212 GCF_054177405.1 Leptonychotes weddellii | reverse complement strand
TCCCTCTCCCTCTGCCCCTCATCTCTCTCACTCTCTCTCAAAATAAATAAATAAAATCTTTAAAAAATAATAAAATAGGGGCGCCTGGGTGGCTCAGTTGGTTGGGCGACTGCCTTCGGCTCAGGTCATGATCCTGGAGTCCCGGGATCGAGTCCCGCATCGGGCTCCCTGCTCGGCGGGGAGTCTGCTTCTCCCTCTCCCGCTCTCCCCTCTTGTGCTCTTTCTCTCTCTCACTCTCTCTCTCAAATAGGTAAATAAAATCTTTAAAAAAAAAAAAAAAGTACCCCTGTTCCTTATGAGGTCAAGCCCCCCATTGGGCTGCGCGCTCATCGGGGAAACGGAGTCTGCTTGAGAGTCTCTCTCCCTCTCCCTCTGCCCCTCATCTCTCTCACTCTCTCTCAAAATAAATAAATAAAATCTTTAAAAAATAATAAAATAGGGGCGCCTGGGTGGCTCAGTTGGTTAAGCGGCTGCCTTCGGCTCAGGTCATGATCCCAGGGTCCTGGGATCGAGCCCCACGTCGGGCTTCCTGCTCAGCGGAGAGCCTGCTTCTCCCTCTCCCTCTGCCTGCCTCTCTGCCTACTTGTGCTCTCTATCTCTCTGTCAAATAAATAAATAAAATCTTAAAAAAATAAAAATAAAATAAAAATATAAAAATAATAATAATAATAAAATAAAATAAAAATTAAAAAATAAAAGGTACCCCTAGTCCTAATCCTAAAATTGCTACCAGCAATTTTCCACCATCTCAGGAAATCACATACATTGTTAAGTTTTTAAAAAAAAAATTCGGAAGATGCTAATAAATAGTTTATAAATGGTCTTTGAAATTACTTTTTTCTAGCATCCCCAAATTCAAAAGGAGTCCCAGTATATCAAATATCTCTGCTGTGACGACGCGAGAACCCTAAACCAGTGGGTCATGGGAATAAGGATTGCCAAGGTGAGAGAGCATGTGGACTCACCCTGTCTTGAGTTGTATACCAGCATCCTGACCTGGGTGCAGTCTCTGTGCTACTTGGAAATGGCTGACCCATCCTTAGTGGGTCAGCGCTATGATACCATCTTAACTTTCTTGCCCACGGGGTTTTTTTAATAGGTGAGAGTGATGGAAACACAGACCTCTCCAACGACCTGAGAATCAAGGGTTTACTCTCCCACGAGGCTTCTCAGATCTTTATTTACTTGTGGAGAGCTTGAGTTGAGAAACACAACACATAACCTGTGGTAGATTTACATGAAGACCTACGGTGATCAGAAGTGGGTGGCGAAAGCCCTCCTCTAACATCTGGGTAAAAGTATTAACTGACTGTGCTAATCTGGAAAATCACTTAACACACGAAAATAATCTATGGATTTTTTTTATTGAAATACACTAAGAAAACTCAGGAAAGAAGTAAAAAGTAGCTATAAAGTACTTTTTTCCTTCAATATATATATATATTGCAATTGGGTGCAGGATTTGGGATAAATGGATTTCTTTCTTGCTTCTTTTGTGTTCTCTCCCCAGTATGGAAAGACTCTCTACGATAACTATCAGCGGGCTATGGCGAGGGCCGGGCTCGCCTCCCGGTGGACAAACCTGGGCACTGTGAGCGCAGGACCACCAGCTCCGCCGGCCCCACCTGCTACAGGTACCGTGCAAAGAAGAAATCCTGACACTTGCTCAAAGCTTAGAGCTCATGTTCAAACATAGCCAACACATTTTATAAATGTTGGCTCAAGATCTCTACACCCACCTGTATCTATTTCTTTGTAAGTGATTCTTAGCAAAGCTTCAACCACTTTTCTCATGATATGCTTGTGGATGAGATGGGGACCACCAGTGTAGGGTGAACTAGAAGAATACTGTGTCTCATCAGAATAGAAAGGTGATATTTGTCCAAAGCTTCGTTAGCACCCAGCAGACAGCCCACGAAAAGGACGAGATCAATCCCCAGTGTTTTGCCTCATGGTATCATGGCCAGAGCCTTGTACCCAATCCTGGACATCACATTCTATGGTAACATAACAGCTTCTTGTTTGTATTTTGAGGAGGACAGAATTTTGAGAGATGAAGTGTGTGCAAGGCATCATTTTACATAGACTATTTCTGGTTCTTACACCAACCCTGCAAAGTATAGATCATTACCCGCACTCCACAGTTGAAGATATTCTGAAGCTGGTATAAGTGTCTAGTGTCTTCTCCGTGGCTGCGCTGTAATTCAAACACCTTGTCTTTATGATAAATAATGGTTGAAAGAACTGGAACCATTTACAGCAGGAAAGTTCTGGTCATTGTCCTTCAGTGCTAGAGAATGGTCATATCAAAGCCAATATATGTATTCTTTGCTGCTCAAAGGGTAAAAGCAGCTTGAAAGTGTAGAAGGTGCAGTACGGCAGATTTGACCCAACACCTAAAGATATTTTCACTGGATGTGTCCAGATTGGCT
This sequence comes from Leptonychotes weddellii, assembly GCF_054177405.1. Lineage (NCBI taxonomy): Eukaryota > Metazoa > Chordata > Mammalia > Carnivora > Phocidae > Leptonychotes > Leptonychotes weddellii. The sequence goes on along the minus strand of NC_138373.1, from coordinate 55,454,780 downwards.
GCTCTGTGTAGAGTGAGTTTCTGGAAGTGTTTATGCTGAATAAAACTGTTTTCTGCAGAGCACTTACCATGATTTGTAATTATTTTATGTATCCATGAACGTGTCTGGTGCCTGTTTTCTCCACTGGACTCTAAGTCTCCAAAGGACAAAAGACCATTTCACCAGGTTGCACATTATGTTCCCAGAGTTTACAAGCCTGGCATATAGTAAATATTTATTGAGTTACTAAATAAAGGGTTGCTGGGGTTGGTTGGGAGTTGGGTTTCCTAATTCTATCATTCTTCATCTTGGGAGTGAAACACCACTTGTAGTTCTTGGCTGTCAAGTTTCCCCTTCCCAAGATGGGGTCACTCTTTGGGATGAGGCACCCTGAGACCATTTGGGGCATCTCTCCCAGGAGCACCAGCCTCTATTCCAGTAAAGGCTCCTGGGCTATTTCTGAGGCAGATCCTGTGGCCTTAGGTCTTACTCACTGAGGGTGAGCCCATAAGGCTGTAAGTCCTTTGATTCGAGGGAACGCTAAGATGCCTTTGCTTTCCAGACAGCCAAAGAATTTTTTCTTCCGAACATTTTTCTCTGAAATTGGGATCACTGACTTTAGCAAATAGCTCTGTCTCTTACCAACTAATTGTTCTAGTTAATTTTCACAAGCATTGGCATATCAGCCATTTCCCAGAATGAAGCAGCTAGTGTACTGTATATCATCCTGTCACCCAGACAGGTTTCTTAGCCTGGTTCTGGCTGAGTGAGGTATCCGTCAGCAAGTTGGGTTTTGTGGTCAGCAACCAGGAAGAGCCATATCCAATCAGGTGCTCAGGGGATCATCTTGGGCATCAGCTGTATTTATTCAGATCATTCAGATCACAGACTATCTCTGTGGTTCAGTAAGAAATATATCTGAAACACTACATCAAAAACTAATGATGTAATGTATGGTGATTAACATAACATAATAAAATTAAATTTAAAAAAATTTTTTAAAAAAGAAATATATCTGGTCTTTGGCCTCAATTCCTGACAAAGCTTCAAGAGCCCAAGGAATTTCCTGAGCCATCGTGTCTTTCTTAGGCTAATGAGATGACTCATGGTGGACCCCCTGGTAGCTTTAGGATGGGGGCTGCTCACCAAAAAGACCAAGCAAGTGATTCCACCACAGAGCTCTGGACATCACCCACAACTGGGCCCTTAATACTGCCTATTGATCTTACTACAGTTCTCTAGACTAGCAGTTCTCAGCTGAGGGTGACCTTGCCCCCTAGGGAAGATTTGGCAATGTTTAGAAACAATTTTGGTTATCACACCTTGGGGGAAATGCTTATGATATCTAATGGGTAGAGGCTAAGGATGCTGCCTGTCCTAAAATGCATAGGACAGCCCCCCACACAACAAAAAATTTTCTAGTCCCAGATGCCAGTAATGTTGAGAAAACCTGTTCCTGTCAATGTAATTCCTAGTTTCTCTCATTGTCTCAAATGTTCTTCACTCTCCTCAGACTTCCAACCCCCAAATCCTTCACTCTCAGCAGAGAAAATGGAACCATCAAATGGGAACTCCTTTGACTTCCCACCACAAAACCCAACAACTTCCCTGCATCTGTACCCGTCCTAGCCTGCGTCCATTATGTTACTTCCTAACAAGAGCCAGTCCTTCCATGCATGCTCTGGTCCCCTATTCCAACACCGGCTGATCTTCTGCAGTATCACTCTGATGCCCACCACTGGAATTAGCTCAGACCCCACAGGCCAAGGGCAACATCCTCAACAAGGCTGCCTTTCTTCCAATGCCAGCCGCACTTCTGACCTACTGGTTACAATTTTAGGGGTTCCCACTACCCCTTCAGCTTCAACAGTTCACTAGAATGACACAGAACTCAGGAAAGTGCTATCCTTATTATTATAATGTTATTATAAAGGATACATATCAGGACCAGCCAAATAAAGAGACACACACAGGGCAAGGTCTCGGAGGGTCCTGGCTGCAGAGCTTCTTTGTCCTCTCATGAACCACATGATTGATTTCAGTGCCCTCCCCAGAAGTTGGGTTAGCTCAAAGCCCCCAACCCTCCAATCACCTGTTAGTGTTTCTGATAGCCAACCCGCATCCCAAGCCATCTTGTTGGCATAAACTCAGATGTGATCCTAGGGGTTCGTTGAATAGCAAAGACATTCCAGTCACTTTGGAAATACCCAGGTTTTAGAAGTTCTGTGCCAGGAACTCAGGACAAAGATTAGACAGATTATACCATCCTCTTCTACTTTCTCTTCTGCTCTACTGGGTCCTCCTCATCGACACTGCTCCCTTCTTCAAGCAAGTGAGTTTTAGAACCCTCCTATGACTCCACATCTCCCTCCAGCTACTGCCCCCACCCCCGCCACCACCAAACTATTCTAAAGGGTGGACCACATATGCTGCCTCCACTTTTCTACCCTCACTCACTCTTCGACCCATTTCAGGCAAGCTTCTGCTTCTAATACCCCATGGAGAGGGCTCTTGCTAATCCCACCAGTGGCCTCTATGCTGCTAAATGCAAGTATTATAAACTTATCTTCTTATCTGACCTTTCAGCAGCATCAACAGGATTGACCTTTCCTCCCTGAAACAGTCTCCTCTATTGGCTTTCCAGATAGCACACACTCCAGATCTTCCATCTCACCCCCAACTTCCCCCGCCACTCTTTTCTAACCTCCTCTACTAACTCTTCTTCTACCTTAAATTATCCACAACTCAGTCCATCCTAACCCTGTTCTCTTGTTACACTGTCTCTCTAAGTGGTCTAAATCCACTCCTGGCACCATCTTTGTGCTGACCACCCACAAATATATAAATCCAACCCAGACTTCTCTGTTGACCTCCAAAACCACGTATCCAACTGTCTGCTCAATGGCTCCACTTGGATACATCAGACTCAACATCTGTAAAACTGACTCATCATATTACCCTCCAGACCTGCTCTTCCATTGTTGTTCTCGAGTTTCTGTAAATAATAATCATCTGCCCGGTTGCTTATGCAGGACACATGCAAGAAAAGCTCACTCATGCCCAAATCCAGTCACCCCCAAATCCTGTTGATTTTACCTTCTAAATATCGGTCAAATCTGTCCAGGTCTGTTCATCTCCATCCCCATCAAACCTAAGCTGCCGTGATCTTTCACTTGGCCTCCCGTGGTAGTGGTGTACCAGCTCAACTCCCTACATTTGCAGACTTCTCTCCCGCCCTGAGTCACCTTTCTAAACGTAAATGTGATTTCTCCCCTGCCGGTAGCGTTTCAGAAGCTTCCCACTGCCCTTTATCTAGATAAGTGCCAAATCCTTAGCAAGGCCAACCAAGCCTGCATATCAAGAGCCTCGCCCAGCTGTGCTGCCTCTTTCCACCCCTGTGTTTTCCTGTTCCTGGCTCATGGGCCACTTGTTTTTCCTAGTTCTTCAAAGCCCCAGACACCATCGTTTCTTAGGGACTTCGGATGCTGTTCCCTCTGTGATATTTTTTCTTTCATGTGGCTAATTCCTTCCTATCCTCAGGTCTACAGTGAATTATCCTTTACTAGCCAGGCATAATTAATAATCTGTTTGATTAGTTTAGAACTGTTTTCTCCTCTAGACACTGAAGGAAATCATGAGGTGTTTCTGCTATGATTTCCCAACTGAAAAAAAACATGGAGAGCCATTGTTCTGTATCCAAAGTGCTTAACAAGTGATTTATTCTTGATAAATGACAGCTTTTTTCTTTTTCATATTAGAGAACAGCCATAGAGGGTTTCTTTTTTTTTTTTTTAGCACTTATTAAATCACTTCGACTTTAGCAACTGTTTTTAGTCAGGACTCTTCACATGGTAATTGACAAATCCAACTCAGTCTGGTTTAAGCAACAAAGAATGAGGGGGAGAGATTTATTAATGCACCAAAATAGGAGGTCCAGGGGTATGCTGCTTTCAGGCACAGCAGGATCCAGGAGTGTAAGTGATGTCATCAAGATACGGTTTCTTTCTTAGGCACTGTCTCCATAAGGTGGCAAGGACTGCCAGTGATTCTCTGGGCTTACATTGTTCACACAGCTATAAATATTAGTATAAATAGAACGCCCCATCTCTGAAAAACAGAACCCCATCTCTGGGAGGGCTGTTTCGTGCCCATTCCTATCGATCTCACTGTGCCCATGAGGTTGCTGCCCTCTGACATGCCAGGTCAAGTGGGAGGATTGGCCTTTCACAAACCACGTGAGTTAAGAATGAGGGACATGGCATTTGGTCCAATTTTCAGAATGCACTTGAGTCCTGTAAAGCATTTGGGGCTCGTATTTGTTTAATCAACTTCCAACCCCTAATTCCTCTAAGAACTCCTAAAGAGGCAGTGGGAAAGACTATATTGCTACTTGACGGCAAGGACTGTTAATACAGTGAACCCAGACAACCTAGATCCCAAGTCAGTGACACCTACAGAATATATGGGTTATGTGGGTACCCATGGGTTGTCCCAGGATGGGGCAGAGAGCCCATAGAAAAGATTGGATTTCCTGGTACATGGGAAGACAGCAGCTTAGAGCATTTGGGATATTATTATTATTCGTTTGTTCTCACAGACAGATTAAAGACCAGGACATCCTAGTTAACATAAAAACACACAATGTGTTGGTGAGAAATCAGCCCGTGTATGTGTTTGGGCAAAAGAAGCAAAAAGAAAATACATTAGTGCCCTTTAAAGGAATTTCCCCCAATGCTCTTCAGGATTCAGCTTCAGTTTCTATTCACTTTGTACAAAGGTGTTTAAATATAAAGAAAGGATTTGAATATGTATAAGAAAGTCTTAAGTATAAACATCCTAAGGCTTTAGGATGTTTAGACAGATTGCTTCCTGACCTCCAGAACAAAGCTTTGGCTAATTAGAGAAGTTTAATGAGCCTAGAGCTAGAGAAATGCACATTTACGGGGCACGTCATGTGCGTGCGGACAACACTGCTTGGGCACGCTGAGGAGGGCAAGCGAAGGTCTGCTCAGAACAACGAGGTGGCTGTCCTTGCTGAATAGGAACATGGATTTTATAACGAAAAACTGGTAGTAGAGAACGTGGTTCTAGCCTGTTCTAATATTTCAACTGCATAAATGGACACAAATATCTTTTTTTATTCTGAAGTCCTTTCAGACACGCAGAAAAGTTGCAGGAATAGTACAAAGAACCCGTTCCCCAGATCACCAATATTGAGTATTTGTCTTATTTTGAGATATTTGAAAATTTGAGATATTTGCCTTATCATTTCTGTCTCCCAACTCCCGCTTCTCCATATGTTATCCACAGACATGTTTTTTCCAAACCACTTGAGAGTAGACGGACTACCTCATACCCCTTTCCCCTCCAGTCTTCCCTTTGTGGTTCCTAAAATCAAGGCTATTCTCTTACTAACCGTAGTACAATTATCAGATCTAGGGAATTTCATATTAATATTATCTAAGCCACAGCCTATGTTCAGGTATTGTCAGCCGTCTCGGCAGGGCCTTCGATAGCAGCGTGTTTTCCTGGCTCAGACTCCACCCAGGCTCGTGTGTGGCATTTACTTACCATGTCTCCTTAGCTCCCCTTCATCTGGAACATTCCCCCAGCCTTTCTCTGTCAGGACATTAACAGCTTTTTAAGAATAAGGGCCATTTATTTTATAGAACACCCCTCAATTTGGATGTGTCTGATGTTTCCTTACGATTCATTTCAGATAGTGCATTTCAGGCGGGAATCCTGCGTGAGGGCTACATGTCCTTCTCAGGGTATCACGATTGGAGGCATACGATGTCTGTTTGCCCCTCATCGGAAACGTGCCTTTTGATCACTTGGCTAATGTGTTGCCCGATTTCTCTCCTGTACAGATTTTTCATCTGGTATTTCATAATTTGTAGAGAGACACTTTGAGGCCCTGTTAACATCCCATTCCATCAAACACTCGCTTCTTCCCAATCTCAAGTTCTTAACAGCCTTCTTTGAGTTGTTATGTAGATGAATGGGTTTCTCAAACTACTGGAAAAATATTTGAAGAAGCAAGCAAACGGTAATTTCACAAGCATTTGACAGAATAGCTGGCACTGAGCGTAGCTAAAGCAATCTCTGAGTTCACTCACTGAGAAGACCTCTTGTCAGCATTGGCTGGGGGCATTGGAGAAATGGCCCAATTGGAGAGATGGCCAGCGTTTCCAGGATGTTCTCTAAGGACCTGGAGAGATCCACGGACATCTGAAGAAATCTGTCAGATTCCCTCAAAACTGTGAAACCTCAGTTAGTCTCACTTTCGTGACAAAGGGTAAATTAAAAGGCAGGAAAATAAAATAAGGGCTTATCAGAACTTTCTGGAAGCAAATCCATTCCAGGTTATCTCAGGAGTCTGCACATTTTGCTCAGTCCCCTCTGTCTACTATTTTTGTGCCCATAGTACATTTTGTTGAGAATAATGCTCAAAAGTTGTTCCTGTACACGGCATAGTATGAAACTAGAAACATACATTTCAGAAAAATCTTCAACAACAGCAATTTTTTAAACAGTTTTTCAAAGTTTATTCTCCAGTTATCAAAAGGCTTTTGAGGGGCACCTGGCTGGCTCAGTCAGGTAAGTGTCAGACTTTCGATTTTGGCTCAGGTCATGATCTCAGGGTTGTTGAGATCCAGCCCCGTGTAGGGCTCCATGCTGGGTGTGAAGCCTGCTTAAGATTCTCTCTCTGCCCCCACTCTCCCTCTCTAAAAATAAATAAATAATTTTTTTTCTTTAAAGGCTTTTGAAAACAGAACATGCTATTCTCTAGGCCCCTAGTTAATTCAGATGTTGTAGCCTATATAAAGCATTCACTTTCCTGAACCTTTGCTGAATCTCATGAAATATTGCCATAGAACCTTAGATTTTCTGTTAAGGCCTGTGTACCTATGACTCCTTGTCTTTTGCTTTGGAAATATATAAACTACTTTATGTTTTTAGATGAACTTGCAAGAATGTTGAATATGCCTTACCCACTCTTCTTGTCTTTCTTCCCCGTTCTCAGGACTTAAAATAGGAACCACCCAGGCCAATGGTCAGATTCCCCAGGCTGCACATTCTGTTAGCGCTGTTCTCGAAGAAGCCCAGAGGCATGCAGAAACAACTAAGGTAAGGCCAGAGAGTAAGTAACTGACATTCTCAGCCTGTCTCCAGTAAGCCCATATTCTAAACCATTAGCAGTGTCCAATAACTGCTCTCCTAAAAAGAGAAAATCTAGTTCCAACAACTAAGAAGTCACTATAATTTTATTTAGATAGTTGCCTTTTTGTTAATCTTAAAGTTATACAGGCTAGAATGGAAAATTAAAGCCAACTGTTATCACATTGCTCCAGGAAAATGGAAGAATTTTTTTTTTAATGCTGATGCTTGGTAAATATTTTTAATTTAGCTACATTGATTTGGGCTGAAGGGATTTTCTTGCTGAAGGGCAAGTGGTTTTAGCACTCTGAAAGTGGACCCTGAGTTTTAAGCCCTTGGGATTTTTACTTTTTTTGAATAAATTAGAACAGTTAGTCAGAAGCCCTATATTAAGTGCTAACTAAGCCCCAAAACTAGATTAGAAGACTACTAAAAGGGTTCTATTAGAAAATGTGCATTTTATATTTTTCTGTTAATGTTCAACATACATCCTCAGGGTGATGGAAAAGAAAACACATTTTAAAATAATAGCCAAATTGATATAACATTCTCTATAACTTTTTTTTCAGTAGAGATTAGTGAAGATTTATTTAATCTGAAAATTGTAGCTGAAAGTTGTAATCTATATACTAGTCTAACTGGTAACATTTCAACTGACTATTCTGTTGAATATTTTCCACGTGTGATTCAAACAGCCTTGAATAATTGTACCTTCCATTATTTTTCACTTCATTCTCCCCCTCTCATTTTGTCCATCAGCCAGTGGTGGGAGCAATTAAATCTTGTATTTTTTGAAATTGTTATAATTTCTGAAAACCATTGTAGACCATTAAAAGTTGTGTTTCTCTAATATTCTTATGAGCTTCTCAAGTCCGACATCAGGCACCTCACCTTTAGCTCTTATTATTTCTATGGTTCCTGTAAAGCCAACTGAAGAGAAACACTTGAAAATGCTGAAAGCAACAAAAGGATCCCAGAATAGAAACCACTTTGCTTTGTGTGAACATCAGTTCCCAAACTGCCTGTTCAGAATTGTTTTTAAGTGTACATCACTAGTCAACTAGGTTATCATGCCAAGCAAATAAACCAAATAAAATAGAAACTCAATCATAAGGCACTTTGTAGAAAAAAAAAAAAAAACTACATAACTTCCAAATTTAATCGTCAGTGGTAAGAGGTGGTTAAGCCAAAGAAAAAAAATGAAAGCCTGATAATTATCAAGAAAACAGAGGGATTCAGCTAAGCTGCCTGAAATTCCTGGGGAAGTTGCATTATATAAATGTTAAGTTACTATTATCATCTATTCCACTGTTGGCAGAAGGGGAACTGTGCCTCTTTAGCCTTTGGCCAAGTCTGATGTTCTGGTTTCCTCCAGGAGTAGCATAGGCAGCATGATTTTACTGCACAGAACCGAGCCACACATTTAGCTCACTTGGTATCATCATAACCTTGAGGCCTAGATAATAACAAAGCCTATGATGCTCATTTTATCCCTGATTGGCCAGCCGACTTTCACACAGTTAAGAAAAGGTAAATCTAAGACTGTGGACCAGGTGTGTGGATTCTCAGTCCACCCACCGCCTCCCTTGAAGTTGTCATGCCAGAGGGAGAAAAGCCTGTAATTGGCTTCTCCCTGGTAGCCCACAGTCCTGGGGAAAGGCATCTTTGTTCTTGGCATGCCAGCAATCACTGATGCAAGAGAAGGCAGAACAGTTCTTTGCTAGGAGAGTTATTTTTTGTGCCCAGATCTGTACAAAGCTTACCGGTAGCCTAGAGAGAACTCTCTGTTTTATTTTTCCCTTCCATCTTCCTTCTACTAATCAAAGGAGGCCATCTAAGCCAGGAGTTTTGGGGAAGGTTTGGGGAAGCTTCTTAATCACCTTTCGGCCACTGGAGGTATGATACAGAAGCAAAATAATTTTATAGACACCTGCTCCTGACAACTGAGCTTCACAACCAGCTCAACTCAGACCAAGAAAAATGTTATGGCTGCATATGCTGAGGACCCCCCGGGCGGGGGCGGGGAGAGGGGGGTTGTCTTGGGAACCAAGGCTTGAGTGGGAATTCCAGGAGAGCCATTTTGCTTCCATTTTGAGTTTACTTAGGCTGAGCTTAGGGTAGGTAAAGACTGAAGTAACCCCATAACTAGCTTAGCTCTGTATCACTAAAGCTCTTTCGATGATGTGGTGGTTGGGAAGAGATACATCTATAATCTAAACATAATAAACACCTCGTGTTCCATTTACTGAAGAAGACATGGTAGATAAGCGTTAAATAATGTTATCATCGGTAAGACTGTTAAGGGCCATTTGGAGTCATTCTCCTAACGCAAAGAGGAGCTAGCTCGTGAACCACCTGTAGTCTCAGGGCCTGAGGAATGGAGGCTCCCCCGACCCCCGGGAGGCAGACCTCACCGTCCAATGGAAATGTCACGCTGTGCTTGCTCTGTTGAAGGACAAGAAGCCAGCCCTTGGTAACCACGAGCCAGGAGCGCCGAGGGCGCACCAGCTTCCCAAGTCCAGCCTGCCACCGCCCCCTCCCTTGCGGCGGTCTTCAGACTTCTGCAGCAGCCCGAAGCCATCCCCCAGGGCCAAGGGCCCGGGCGGCGGCTTCCCGGCCCCGCCCGACGACTCTCTGCCGCCCCCCCCGCCACCGCCGCCCCTGGAGGACGACCAGCTCCCTCCGCCGCCCCCCGATTTCAACGACGCGCCCCCGGACTTCGTGCCTTCCCCACCGCCGTCGTTCGCAGGGGATGCGGGCTCTCCGTTGCCGCCCCCTCCCCCGCCCCCACCTGCACCTGCCCCCGAAGCCGCGAAGCCGCCCGCCCTTGGCGTCAAAAGACCTCCAGTCCCCCCGAAGAGGAAAGAGAACCCAGCACCGCCCGGCGGGGGAGGCAGCGGAGAGCAAGATTTCATGTCCGATCTAATGAAAGCTTTGCAAAAGAAAAGAGGCAACATATCCTAAGGGAAACGGATCAGTATCTTCTTGTGATGGGCATAATCACTTCTCACCTCAAGTGCATTTTTACTACTTTATTTCCGTGACATCTTGTTCATTTTAGATAAAATATTGACCCATTCAGACGAGAAATGATGTAAAATGTCTCACTGTAGCTCAAATACATTCATAACCATTAACCTAACACAGGAGTTAGAGTCTCTGCTAAATGTATGTATCTTAACTGTTTCCACTTCTGTGAATGCATCTTCCCTTCCAAGTTAACTAAAATGTTTTTTATGTTCCTTTATTTTACCATGTTCAGAAGCATCAAATTAATAAAAGTTAAATTTTTTTTTCTTGGAGATGATACTTCTAAAAATATCAGTGTATATGAATCTATTGTGATATCGACGCCATGTTACAGTATACTTGACCTTTTAAAATAGCTTTCAAAAGTCGTGGGCCTTCTAAAGTATTGTTGATCTTGGAGATATTTTCCATCTCCACCCCCATGACCTTCAGAATTTTCTGATAAATCGAAAGAGAAAAAAGGAAAAAACAGGAGAGGCAAAGTGAATTCAGTTTCTTTGAGACTCATGGCTTGATTGATGGGGGTCCTGGACATATACTGTTTTGGTTTTGGTTTTCCAAAGGTCAAATAACATAGTAATGAAGAAAAGAGATATGTAGAGTTTGGGGATTCTCTGTTATTACACTGCTGTAAGTACACTATAAATTAAAATTTAGAGACCGGAAAAGGCAGTCATTTATCTCTCAGATAAATTTGATGCTCAATTTTAATAGCCAATTTATCTTGAGTTCCTGTTACCCTATCTCACTTCTCTTTCAAACTAACTTCTGGGAATCCTTTTAGATTTTCTGAGCTTTATTTCCATGGTTCTGTTTTTTCTTTTTAATTGTGAAACACTTCAAAATCTTTTTTTTTTTTTGAAGTATAATTAACACACAATGTTACATTAGTTTCAGGGGTACAACATCGTGGTTCGAGAACTCTGTATGTTACAGCTGTGCTTACCACAAGGTATTACAATATCATTGACTATATTCCTTATGTTGCGCCTTTTATTCCTGTGACTTATTCATTCCATAGCCGGAAGCCCGTGTCTCCCCCTCCCCTTCACCCATTGTGCCCATTCCCCCACCACACCCCCTCTCCTCTGGCAACCATCAGTTTGTTCTCTGTATTTAAGGGTCTGTCTCTGCTTTTTTTTGCTTATTGATTTTTTTTTAGATTTCACGTATGAGTGAAATCTTACGGGATTTATCTTTCTCTGACTTATTTCACTTGGCATAATATCTTCTAGGTCTATTCATGTTGCTGCAAATGGCAAGATTTTATTCTTTTTTATGGCTAATACTCCTTTGTGTATATATAGCACCTCTTCTTTATCCATTCATCTGTCTGTGGCCACTTACTTTGCTTCCATATCTTGGCTATTGTAAATAATGCTGCAATAAACGTAGGGGTGCACCTATCTTTTAGAATTAGTGTCTTCGTTTTCTTTGGACAAATAGTAGAGGTATCACTGCATCATACGGTGTTTCTGTTTTTGTTTGAGGAACCTCCATACTGTCTTCCACAGCGGCTGCACCAGTTTACCTTCCTACCAACAGTGCACAAGGGTTACTTTTTCTCCACATCTCAAAATCTTCTTAAAGCAGGTAGAAAATAAATAATAACTCATATGTTACTTTCTACTTAAGGAAGATGATTAATCTTTTTTTTCAAATTAAACAGGTTTATTGGAAATATGCATTATAATCTTCAGAGGAAATTACATGCAGCATTTTACAAATGTATTTGACAGCGAAGCTTTCTGCAAATAAACACATTACACCATCTAAGTGAAGATGATTAATCTTATGTTTTAATATTGGGGGGGAAGTAAGCTCTAAATTGACATTACAAAAAAGCAAATTCAGATCTTAAAGCCAAAATATTTAGTAATTAAAATTAATGAGGTGCTCTACACTTTTCCTAAGCATGTTCCTAAAATAGGATAGAAGATAAATGCTTTACATTAAATATCTCCTCATGCACAGTAACCCTTTCCGGTTTGTTTTTGTTTTATGATGATCTTTGACGCCAGATGCATTAAAAACACAACTTTTCTGAGACCTGGGGAAAGCCTGATCATTATGCAGATCTCTAGGACAATACAAGAAAGGTGTTAATGGCAGAATTTTCTTAGAAACTGATTTGGAGATGGAGAGCTCACAGAGGAAATGTAGAACAGAATGTCTGTGGCCACACAGAATTGTCCAGGTTGCTTCAACCTGACATAGGTTAATGAACCAAGCCTGTGAGGTTCAGGACAAAAAGTTGTTCGTTAGAATTACCTGGATCTTACTTGCTTTGTTCAAAATGACCACCTAGTTTGCAGATGAGGAAATGCATTAGTACTTGAGAAGAGTAATTTAGAATTCAGTACCTCTGCCATCAAAAAAATAATAACCCTTTGCCGACTGGATTTCAGAGTATAAAAACCTTGACGGCACTTCCCAGCCATGTCTAGAGCAGGAAGCAAACACATTCTCCATCACACAGCCACAGAATCGCCAAGATGAAGGGACCCTGGAAACGACCCACTACATTAATTAGGATCATGACTTTACATGACAAAGACCCTGGAGCAATCTTAAGCAAAGAGTAGGACTTAATTACACAATTCCGAGGAGCAGAATGCCAGTACCCAAGGCTACATGTGCCCCTAGACTATTGCACAGGACCTAGAACTGGTGCCTGGAAATTCATAGTTTTCCCCTCTCATCTCTGCTCCTGTCCATACACTTGCCTCCTTGTCCCTCTCTTTGCAAACATTGTTATTCTCTTTGTGTTGGCACTCCACCTTTCGGTTCCTATGGTGGAAGACAGTCTCACTTTCCAACTGCTGAATTTCTCTTTGCATCTGTCTAGAGGCCAGGATGGACTGGCAGTCTACCTTTTAGCCCCAACTGGGAAAATTCGCTAAAAGAGAACCTCATTGGCCTGAGTGAATAAAGGGTCATTGCTCAGCCAAATCATTAGTAGCCAGAACATAACACCGGAGGTACTGGGACCCATCACTGTGGATCAAGAAGGCTGAGAGAGGAGGATGAAGGCACTGAAGAGGGCAGAGGGAGAGCTGTGGTTGTTATGGGCTTCACAGAAGACCCAAAAAATGTCACTTCAAACATATTCCTAACTCAACAGAGAAATCGGGCCTGACAATGTGCTTAACCTAGATCCCACCGAGCTGGGTTACAGCCCCAGTTTTGTAACTCCCATCCATACCATACCTTTCCTCTACAAGGGAAAAAATATATAAAAATTCAAACATTAAAATGTTTGTTTTAACATTTGATAATATGAATTTTAGGAAAGCTCCCGAAGAGAATTAACTGATTTTGTGGTCAAAGTGTTGATAGTTTTAGTGAACCAAAGGGTTGAATACATTGTGTGTGTCTAGTCTTTGCCTGTGTGGTGGGCCCACTTTGATCTCTGTTATCCAAGAAAGAATCCTTTGTTAAGGTCTTTTCAGTCAGGAATCTTAGAAATTGGGGCTGCTTTTGCCTCATCTTGGGGCAGAAGTTTGCTTTCAATAGGCCCAGGCACCAGATCAGGAGCTCTGTGTGATTTTCACTCAAGTGGAACAGAATCTCTAGTGTCTAGCAGAAAGGTCTTCACAAACACTACTTATACATGAGTCTACTTAGGTCAGCCTTGAAAATGCACCAAAATCTGTTCCCCTTTCATGAAAAGCTTAGCCACAAATTTGGATGTGAGGGAAGTACCATCTTTGGGGTGGAGCCATCGAGGAAGGAACTGTGGGATTAAGACAGTAATCCTGTATCATAATTTATAATAATTACAGAATTTCATGTATAATGTTGCCAACAGGACAAAGACCCAGGTAATAGGATAACTACGAAGCAAAACAAAACACAAGGTTTGATCAAGTTTACAAGAAACAAGATTTAACATGCCAGGAGACAGACTCTCCTGCTTTCAGCGGGTCTCAGAGGGAAATGAACATTTAAGCTTCTACTGTGTGATTTACATATTTTATTTAGTCATAGAAACAATGGCTGGTATGATACTGAAATTATCAAACTCAATGATAACTGAGCCTTTGAAATTTGAGATTTTTTGGCTTGATATATGGTCAGTTTTTATAAATGACCCACATGTGTTTAGGTACAACGTACTGTAAATGTTGCTTAGAATAGCCTTGCTAAGCATGTGGCTCAAGGCTTCCACAGCCTAATATGTAGTCTGCTTGTTCCATCAACTACTTGGAAGAATGTGTTAAAATCCCCTTTGATGAAGGTGGATTTTTCAATAGCTTCTAATTGTTCTGGTAAATTCTGCCTTACATATTCTGACACTTAATATTAAGTATAAACAAAATTTATTTGTATATTTTCCTGGCAAATTGAATGGTAGACCTCTGTATACTGCTCTTTGCTTGGTATATTCATACGGCTGTACCATCTCTTTTTGGTTATTTGCCTGAAAAATCTTTCTATCCATTTATTGTCAAACTTTTTATATCATGATATTTTAGGTTTGCCACTTGTAGATGGCATAGAAGTGGATTTTGTTGTGTTTATATCTAGTCCAGCCACCATTGTCTTTTAACTGGCAAATTTATTTTTTTAACCCTTACTGTGATGATTATATGTATAAGTCTTATTTTGTACTGTTTTTAATATCTTATTTTGTACTTTCTATTATCTGGATTTTTCTGGGGCTTTTGTCTTTCTATCTTCTCATGTAACTAAGGATTTTTTCCCTTACTCCATTTTGAATCTTACTGGAAAGTTATACACTCTGTTTTTATTCTTTTAATGGCTACCTATAAGTGACAACATCATACTTAAGAAGGTCTAAAGTTAGGGCGCCTGGGTGGCTCAGATGGTTGGGCGTCTGCCTTCGGCTCAGGTCATGATCCCGGGGTCCTGGGATCGAGTCCCACATCGGGCTCCCCGCTCCTTGGGAGCCTGTTTCTCCCTCTGCTTCTCTCTCTCTCTCTCTCTCTCTGTCTCTCATGAATAAATAAATAAAATCTTGAAAAATAAAAAAATAAAAAAAAAAAAAGAAGGTCTAAAGTTAAACAGCTTTAACCAGGACAATACAAGACTTGAGAACACTTTAATTTCAGTCATACACACACACACACACACACACACACACTATATTGTCCAGTGTTTGAATTCTGTCTCAGGGTTGTTTTTTTTTCCTAGAATGTCTTTATTACACACTCATTCTTGAAAGATGGTATCACTGTATATAAAATTCTGGATTGGCTGTAGATAAACTTTAGTAAATACCAAAGAACAGTGAGTTATTTGAGAATGTTGTCCCCCTATCTTCTAGCTTCCACTGATGCTGTTGAGAAGTTGGCTGTCAAATTATCATTTCATTTTGGTCATCTTTTTGTTCCCTTTCTGGATGATTTTAAGACTTCTCTTTATTGGGGTCCAAGTGTGGGTTACTTTTTATTTGAATACTTGGGAATCTGTGGAGGCTCCTAATTTTAAAATGTGTGGATTTCACTATTCTGGAATATTCTCATATATTTTGTTTTCAAATATTGCCAGTTCTGGAGCTCCAGTGAAATGTATGTCGGGCCTTCTAACTATCCTCTGTATCTCTTAATTTTGTATATTTTCCCTAATGTACTCATTTCATTTTTGGGGAACTAATGAAAATGGTATTTTTAATTTCAGATTTAGTTGTTCATTGCTAGTATATAGGAATACAATTGCAATTGACTTTTGCATAAAACCTTGAAACCTGCAACCTTACTGTAATTGCTAATTAGTTCCAGGATTTTCTTTTGTCAGTTGTTTTTGAATTTTCTACATAGACAATCATGTCACCTGTAAACAAAGACAGTTTATTTTCTTCCTCCCCAATCTATATACCTTCTATTTCCTTTTCTTATTAAGTTAGCTAGGATTTCCAGTAGGATGTTGAAAAGCAGTGGTGAGAGGGCACATCTTTTTTTTTTTTTTTTTTTTTTTTTTTAAGATTTTTATTTATTTGAGAGAGAGAGAGAGAGAGAGAAACAGCATGAGAGGGGAGAGGGTCAGAGGGAGAAGCAGACTCCCTGCCGAGCAGGGAGCCCGATGCGGGACTCGATCCCGGGACTCCGGGACCATGACCTGAGCCGAAGGCAGTCGCTTAACCAACTGAGCCACCCAGGCGCCCCGAGAGGGCACATCCTTATCTTGTTCCTGACCTTAGCAGGAAAGCTTCTAGTTTTTCACCATTAAGTAAAAGGTTAGCTGTAGGTTTTTTGTAGATGTTCTTTAGCAAGTTGAGAAAATTCCCCTCTATTCCTAGTTTGTGCAGACTGTTTATCATGAATGGCTGTTGAATTTTGTCAAATGCTTTTTTCTGCATCTATTGATATGACCACATGATTTTGGTATAGTTGATTTTCTCTATTGATTTCCTGTTTTCAATTTCATTGATTTCTGCTTTAATTTTCAATTCTTTACTTCTGCTTAATTTGGATTTAATTTACTATTCTTTTTCTAACTTCTCAAGGAGGAAGATTAGATTATTGGTTTTAGGTCATTCTTCTTTTCTACTCTGTGCATTCAGTGTTATAAATTTCTCTTTAAGCGCTTCATCCTACAGATTTTGATAAGTTGTATTTTCATTTTCATTAAATACTATTTCATTCCTCTTGAGATTCCTTCGACTCCTATGTTATTTCGAAGTGTGTTGTTTAATCCCCAAGTCTTTGGAGATTTTCCAAGTATCTTTCTGCTATTAATTTCTGCATTTAATTCCATCATAACCTGAGAGCAGACATTGTATGATTTATATTCTTTTGAATTTGTTGGGGTGCCTGGGTGGCTCAGTTGATTGTCTGACTTTGGCTTGGATCGTGATCCCAGGGTCCTGGGATCAAGTCCCATGTCGGGCTCCCTGCTCAATGGGAAGTCTGCTTCTCCCTCTCCCTCTGCCTGCCACTCCCCCTACTTGTGCTCTCTCTCTCTCTCTCTGCCAAATAAATAAATAAAATCTTAAATTAATTAATTAATTAATTTAAATTTGTTAAGGTGTGTTTTATGGCCCAAAATATGGTCTGTCTTGGTGAATGTTTCATGTAAGCTTGAGAAGAATGTGTATTCTGCTGTTATGAGATAAAATAACCAATAGATGTTAATTATATCCAGTTGATTGATGGTGCTGATGAGTTCAACTGTGTCCTTACTAATTTTCTGCCTGCTGGATCTGTCCATTTCTGATGTAAGATTGTTGAAGTCTCCAGCTATAATAATGGATTCATCTATTTTTCCTTACAGTTCTATTAGTTTTTGAATCATGTGTTTTGACACTCTGTTGTTAGGCACATACACATTAAAGAGTGTTATGTTTTCTTGAAGAATAAACCCTTTTATCATTCTGTAATGCACTTATTTATCCCTGATACTTTTCCTTGCTCTGAAATTAATATAGCTATTTCAACTTTCTTTTGTTTATGTTAGCTTGGTATATCTTTTTTCCATCCTTTTAATTTTAACCTATATGTGTTCTTGTATTTAAAGTGGATTTCTTGGGGGTGCCTGGGTGGCTCAGTCATTTAGCGTCTGCCTTCGGCTCAGGTCATGATCCCAGGGTCCTGGGATCAAGCCCCGCATCGGGCTCTCTGCTCAGCGGGAAGCCTGCTTCTCCCTTTCCCACTCCCCCTGTTTGTGTTCCCTCTCTGTCAAAAAATAAATAAAAATCTTTAAAATAAAAAAAATAAAGTGGATTTCTTGTAGCCAGAATGTAGTTGGGTCTTGCTTTTTGACTAGCACTCTGATAATCTGTCTTTTAATTGCTGCATTTAGACAACTGATGTTTAAATCAATTACCCATGTAGTTGGATTATTATCTACCATATTTGTTACTGTTTTCTACTCATTGCCCTTGTTCTTTGTTTCTCCTTTTGTCTTCCACTCTTTTTCTACCATTTGTGGTTTTATTTTTTTAAAGATTTTATTTATTTATTAGACAGAGACAGAGACAGAGAGAGCACATACAAGCAGGGGGAGCAGCAGAGGGAGAGGGAGAAGCAGGCTCTCCACTTAGCAGGGAGCCTGATGTGGGACTCGATCCAGGACCCTAGAATCATGAACTGAGCCAAAGGCAGACACTTAACCAACTGAGCCACCCAGGCGCCCCCGATTTGTGGTTTTAACTGAGCATTTATATGATTCCATTTTCTCTCCTTTTTTAGCACATCAATTATACTTTTTATTTTTACTTTGTTAGTGGTTGCTCTTGAGTTTGCAGTATGTATTTACAAGTAATCCAAGTTCATTTTCAAGTAACACTGCAATGCTTCATGGCAGTGCAAGTACTATAACAAAATATTTTTTATTCCCCCCTCCTGTTTCTCATATCATTACTGTCCTTGATTTCATTTACACATAAGCCATAATCCTCTAATATATTGTTGCTAGTGTTGTTTTTAACAAACTGTTATCTATTACATTAAGATTAAGAAAAATAAAACTTCCTTTTATCTTCACTTATTCCTTCTCTAATGCTCTTTCTTTCTTTATGTAGGTCTGAGTTTCTGACCAATATCATTTTCCTTCTCCCTGAAGAATTTCTTTAAGCATTTCTTGAAGGTCTGCTGGCAACAAATTTCTTTTCTTTTCTCTCTCTCTCTTTTTCTCTTTTGTCTTTTGTCCTTCACTTTTGAAGGATAATTTTGTAGGATACAGAATTCTAGTTTGGCAGGGTTTTTTTTTCTCAACACTTTAAATATTTCACTCCATTCTCTTCTTGCTTGCATGGTTTCTGTGAAGTCAAATGTAATTCTTACCTTTTTTCCTCCATTTATAAGATGTTTTATTCTTCTGGCAACTTCTGGGATTTCTTATTTATCTTTGATTTTCTAGATTTTGAATATGATATGCTTAAATACTGGTGGTGATGTTTGGGGGGTGTTTATCCTACTTGGTATTCTCTGAGCTCCCTGGATCTGTGGTTTGGTGTCTGGCATTAATTTGGGAAAATTCTCAGTCATTACTTCTCTTCCTTTCTTCCTAGTATGTGTATAATATATCTTTTGCAGTTGTCCCATAGTTCTTGGATATTCTGTTCTGTTTTGTTTTCAGTCTTTTTTTCTCTTTGCTTTTCAGTTTTAGAAGTTTCTATTAACATATCCTCAAGCTCAGAGATTTTTTCTTAAGCTGTGTCTAGTCTACTAATGACACTATCAAAGGCACCTTCATTTATGTAAGAATGGTTTTGATCCCTAGCATTTTTTTTATTCTTTCTTACATTTTCCATCTCTCTGCTTACATTATCCATCTATTTTTGCATGTTGTCTACTTTTTCAATTAGAGCCCTTGCATATTAACCATGGTTATTTTTAAATACTGGTCTGAGAATTCCAACATTCCTGCCATATCTGACTGTGGCTCTGATGCTTGCTTTGTCTTTTCAGACTGCTTTTTGCCTTTTAGTATGGCTTGTGATTTCTTTGTGAAAGCTGGACGTGATGTGTTGGGTAAAAGGCATTGTGGTTAATATGCCTTTTGTAATATGATGGTAAGGTATGGGGAAGGGGAAGTGTTCTATAGTCCTATGATTAGGTCTCAGTCTTTTAGTTAGCCTATGACACTGGGCACTGGTCTATGCACTTCCCAAGTGCTTCTCAGTTTTCTTCACTCTTAGGTGGGACAAGATGGCTACAGAGGGTTAGAGCCAAGTATTTCCCTTCCCCCACATGGAAGGCTAGAGGAGGCTGGATTTGGTATTCCACTTTCCCCTGGTCAGTTAAGCTGTGATAAAATCTCACTAAGTTAGGCTTTGGTAAAATATTTTTTCCTGCAGGCAGGTCTTGTTAAGAAGACTGGAATGCTCTGGCATATTTCAAAATGAGCTACTTTCCCTTTCTCTGCTGGAAACATGAGGGCATTTTTCTTAGATCGCCACTGTGAGAACCTGGTATAACTCCTGGAAATAAAACTCACAAAAGTGTGGGAATGTTACCTGAATGGATCTCCTTGGAGCTCATAACTCTCAGACTTGTAACACATCTCTCTCAAAAATTCACAAACTAAAACAGATCAAAAATAAGTAAGAATGAGTGGCACAATTGAAAAACTTGATCCAATAAAATACATAGTATTTACATTAACTTAGAGAATATACATTATTACCAAATATGCATGAAACAATTATACTTTTCTATGCATTAGGACACACACACAAAAAATCAAATTCCCCCAGATTGGTATAATGTATGTTATAGTCTCTGGCCACAAAGTGAAATAAAACAAATAACTACAAAAGAATAGCCAAAACAAAAAAGCCAACCCACTTGGAAAGTTAAAGCAACTTCTGTGGAACTCTTAGGTTAAAAATAAAGTCAATATGAAAAATGCAGATTAATGGGGCGCCTGGGTGGCTCAGTGGTTACGCATCTGTCTTCAGCTCAGGTCATGATCCTGGGGTCCTGGGATTGAGCCTCACATCAGGCTCCCTGCTCAGTGGGGAGTCTGCTTCTCACTCTCCCTCTGACCCTCCTCCAGCTCATGCTCTTGCTCTCTCTCTCAAATGAATAAATTTTTTAAAATGCAGATTACTTAGAAACTAATAACAATGAGAATAGCCAAAGCAGTACTCACTAGAAATTTTATAGTCTTAATTTCATGTATTAGAAAACAAGATTAAAAATAAATGAACTAAGAGTGTACTAAACCAGGAAAGTCAGAATAAAAAAAAAAAAAACCTGAATTAGAAAGATTTCACTTATAAAGAGAAAAATAAACATTAAACAGAAGACTAAAAAAAAAGCAAACAGATGACCTGAAAAGGCCAACATAAAAGACTAAGGTTTAGCAAATTTAATCAAGGATAAAAGATTGAGAACATATATTAAGAAGTTTAGAAACAAGTACAGGGACAAAATTACAGATATGGAAGAAATTAAATATTATAAGACAATAAATAGCACATATAATATGTGTCAACAAAATTAAGCATCTTGATGAATTAGATTAATTTTTTAAGAAATATATGAATTACCAAATTGGATGCAAGAGGATTCAGAAAACCTGTAGTTTCATAATCACAGGAAGATATGAAAAGAGTTTTCATTTACCTAGTATCTCATTTCCCTTTCTTCTTAATTAACAGAAGATCTAGTGGGAATGGCAACATACCTGGCTAAAAATAGTTTCCTAGACTCACTTTGCAGCCATAAATGGTCAGTGATCCAGTCCTTGCCAGTGAAATCCAAAAATAGAAATGAGATGTAAGTAAAAGACTGTTGGGGATTTCTAGGAAGGATTTTTGTTTCCCTGTTACAGGCACCCTCCCTTCTTCCCCGTTCCCTTCCTCCACCCTGACTGGACTGAGGATCAAAGCTTGGAGGTCATCAGTTATTTAC
Source organism: Leptonychotes weddellii (assembly GCF_054177405.1). Classification (NCBI taxonomy): domain Eukaryota; kingdom Metazoa; phylum Chordata; class Mammalia; order Carnivora; family Phocidae; genus Leptonychotes; species Leptonychotes weddellii. The sequence continues at coordinate 55,433,286 of NC_138373.1, read as the reverse complement.
TGACCATGAGGCAACAAACAGAGGACCAACTCAATGCCATAAGGAGATGGGGGAATGGAAAGGAAAGTCTTGGGCCCCTCAGGGCATTGCTGAGCTGTTGCACCAGCCCTAGAATGCTTGGTCATACACTTCCCTTTGTGTGACTCAAACAAACCTCTATGCGGTTAAGACAGTGTTAGTCAACTTCCAGTTATTTGCAGCTGAAGAAAAAGAATTTTCAATTCTCAGGTGATGTGAATATCTAGTTAAGTTCAACAACAAGGCTAAGATGAACCATAGAAACCAAAAACTATCCTATGTACCAGTGAACCCATTTAGAAAAGGTAGTACAAAAGTGATCTCATCCACAATAACAACAAAAACTACAATATATCTAAGAATTGATATAAGAAATCTTCAAAGCTGGAGGCACCTAGGTGGCTCAGTCAGTGAAAGTGGCTGCCTTCAGCTCAGGTCATGATTCCCCATCAGGCTCTCTCTCTCTCTGTGTCTTAAATAAATAAATACAATCTTTAAAAAAAGAAATGTTTTTAAAAAAGAAATCTTCAAAGCCTATATGGAGAAAACTATAAATTTTTATTACAGGACATAAAAGAAAATGTTAGGAAACAGGTACAGATAGCCCTTACTTTGCATAGTTCCAACATGCACAAGTTCCAATTACCACAATTTAGTTAAATAACACTAGTTCCCCAACATTTGCTACCATGGTATTATAACTGGGAACAATTGGGTAAAGTACAAACTTCACTGTTAGCATTACAGTCCACAAATCACTACATAAGAAACAGATGAATATTGTGGGCAGTGACCAATCACATCACTTCTTTCAAAGTGTGTTAGTGATTGATCACTGTATACTTGTTATTCAGTTTATGCACAGACAGCAAAGTGTGTAGTTGCACTGGCTCCTTGTCTCCCAGTGGTAAACCCACATGACATTTTATAAAAATGATCATTGAGGGGCGGCTGGGTGGCTCAGTCATTAAGTGTCTGCCTTCGGCTCAGGTCATGATCCCAGGGTCGTGGCATCAAGCCCCGCACATCGGGCTCCCTACTCAGTGGGAAGCCTGTTCTCCCTCTCCCACTCCCCCTGCTTGTGTTCCCTCTCTCACTGTGTCTCTCTCTGTCAAAAAAATAAATAAAATCTTTTTAAAAAAATTTTTTTTAAAAAGATCATTGAAAGAGGGAAATTGGCAATAAAGATGAAACTGCAATACATAAATGAAAAATGATAATACTGAAAGTGAAATTCAAATTGAACATAAATGGAGTTATATAAAAAATAGTGGCAACTCACTAAGATGTAGAAAAGATCCTAGCTCTGTATTATGAAGTATATGACAAGAAAGAAGGCAAGCACTGTTCAAGCCACTCTTGATAAATTTTTTAGGAAGAAAGAAAACACTTTCTCAATGTTTCTAATGTTTTAAATTACAATGCACTAAATACTAGTTTTACTATTTTATTTCCCTATATATCCATAGCCAACAGTGAAAGAGTTTTTAAGGTTTTGACCAAAATTTTTGAAGATCACAAAACAATCATAATTTTTCCCATTGATTATTAAGATCACTTTGCATGGTTTTAGTTTGCATGGCCATTTTTACAGTCCTGCAGTACCATGCAAAATGAAGAATGCCTGTAGTATGTTCCTGGATGGGAAAACTCAATGTTGTAAAGATGTCAGTTCTTTCCAAGTCACTCTATAAATTTTTTTTAAGATTTCATTTATTTGCCAGAGAGAGAGAGAATACAAGCAGGGGGAGCGGCAGGCAGAGGGAGAAGCAGGCTCCCTGTGAGCAAGGAGCCAGATGTGGGACTCAATCCCAGGACCCCAGGATCATGACCTGAATCGAAGCAGATGCTTAACTGACTGAGCCACCCAAGCGTCCCTCACTCTAAATTTAATATAAACCCCAATCAAAATCCCAGCAAGATTTTTTTCTGAAAGTTGACACACATAAAAATTCATCTAAAATAATTAAATAACAAAGAAAATATTTCTTTTATTTTATTTACAGAGAAAGAAAGCATGTGCACGCACAAGTGGTGTGGAGGGACAGAGGGAGAGAGAGAGAGAATCTTAAGCAGGCTCCACACCCAGTGTAGAGCCCCATTTCACAACCCAGAGATCATGACCTGAGCCAAAATCAAGAGTCAGATGCTCAACCGACTGAGCCACCCAGGCGCCCCTATCATTACTTTCTAAAATGTTTTCTTTGTGGGGTGCCACCCAGGAGTGGCTCATCGGGTTAAGCGCCTGCCTTCGGCTCAGGTCATGATCTAAGGGTCCAGGGATCGAGCCCCAGGTGGGGGGCTCCCTGCTCAGTGGGGAGTCAGCTTCTCCCTCGCCCCTCCCCCGCTTGTGCTCTCTCTCTCACGCCCTCTCTCAAATAAATAAAATCTTTTTAAAAATTTTAAAAAATAATAAAAAGGATTAATGATAGCAGAATAACAAAATATACTATACTGTTGATACTATACAATCAAAATAATTAAGAGTTGCATTGCTAGAAGAATTGAAAAAAAAAAGTCTAGCAGTGACCTCAAAGATATGAGAACTTAATATATAATAAAAGTATTTCAAACATGTATGGAAAGGATAAACTATTTGACAAATAGTATAGGGACATTATCTGCCAATGTGGCAAAAAAAAATCAACAAATCTCAAAGGGATTAAAAAGTACACATTCTAAAAATACTAGAAGAAAATATGAGGAAATACTTTTTATAAAATTTAAACAATACAAACCACATATAAAATCCAAAAGTGCTTTTTTAAATTGCCAAATTCAAATATATGAAAATTAAAAACCTGTTTAAAAAGACACCACCAAAGAAGAAAGTACTGATGATAGAAAAGAAACACTATTTACTATATGAAAAACAAAAATTATCTGCTACATGAATAACAAAAATTGATATTAAAATAATAAATTAGGGGCACCTGGGTGGCTCAGTCAGTTAAGCGGCTGCCTTCAGCTCAGGTCATGATCTCAGGGTCCTGGGATTACCAGCCCTACATCGGGCTCCCTGCTCAGTGGGGAGTCTGCTTCTCCCTCTCACTCTTCCTCTGTGCTCTCTCTCTCTCAAATAAATAAATAAAAATCTAAAAAAAAAAAAAAAAAAATTTCTAGGATCATGTACACGAGGAGCCATCATGAATAAAACCTCACTGGCCATACATGGGACAATTTGTACATAGGTTAGGATAATAACTGCAATAGTCTAAAACATAAAATGTGCTTAAATTCAAGAGTTCATAATGATACTAAAACAAATAAACAAGCCTACTGGCTGTCTTTGGAGCATGCTTGGGAACCAATCCTTTGCCTTTCTGTATCTCAGGATAACCAATAATTAATGATAGAAAGTTTTCCTTTATAGAAGGATTACAGCTAACAAATGAATGCTAGGATTAGATTATCATTTTACAACCTTATTGAATCAGTGGGTCAAGGAGATGACTGTCAGGGGCTGCTGATATCACAAAAAGAGACAGCCAATATGTACTTGTTGGTGGAAGTGCACACTTGCCTTCTGATGGCAAGTATTTCCTCCGATAAATTGAAGGTTTATAGAAATACAGCCAACAGAGCAACATGTTAAACAATAACGCAGAGATGCAACCAGCAAAATGCAGACTCTGGGACACACTATGGGATAAGTAACCTGCTTTCTTTAACTAAAACAAAAAATTGCAAGGAAAAAGAAGATGCAGGTGGTTGTATCCAAAAATAACAAAAGAAACTCAAGAAATGTTGTCATCTAATTTGAATGTATAGTCCTTACTTGGATCCAATTCAAATAAGTAACTATAAAATAATAATACTGATGACAGTAACTTATAAAACAATAGGAAAAATCCAAAAACTAGTCATTTGATTTGATGAATTAGGGAGTTGTTCAGTTGCCTTAAGGTGATACGGTTTGGCATGTGTTTTCAGTCATTAATGTTTGGAGATACATATAGAAATATTTGTAAACTAAATGAAACACATCTGGGAACTTATGTCGGGATATAGAAATTATACCTCAATTAAAACAATAACTAGAAATGAGGGGAAATGTGTAGGGATGTAGATGAAATAACACTGATCACACATTGATAATTAAGAAGCTGGCTGGTAAATCAGGTTCATTATACTATTCTCTTTACTTTGGTTAATGTTTGAAAACCACTATAATAGACAAAAAAGCTCTAGGAGTATGGTTAAACTACATACTTATCCGATGTGCCCCACAGCACTGGGTACATAGCATGTCATAGATGAATACTTACAAGTTCATTAAAAGATTGTCATAAGATTTTTCAGTTATTGAGAATAACTCACACAGCTTGCCAAACATATTTTATTATTCCACTAAAGTTATTCATTAGAACGAAAATGATCACAAAGTTGTTCCAAAGAATAGGTCCAGTTTATTTGATTAAAAAATACTTGCAAACATAATCCTTTTTATGAAATGTGGGGTTGTCATCAGAATGTAGTCATTAAGAATTTATCAAATAGATCACTCTATGTCGAATTCAATGACAGAAGTATTCCTTAATTTATTTACCCTAAATTAAGATGAGCAGCTAACTCTGAGGTCTTTAGCCCAAGAAGGAGTAGGTGAGGAGTACCCTGCTTTCTCAGCTGCAGAATGCTTCTGGAAAGGATGCTGAAGAACGTGCTGGAGAAGATAGACCTGCCAAACAATTGAAGCACATAGATACAGATTTCTTTCTTGGGACCCTTATCAATTTTCTAAATTCCCAGAATGACAAGGTTAAATTTATATTTCTTTAAAAATATTTAAACATTTTATGTTTTATTAAAATTTCAACTATAGTTGTTACTTAAAATTTCTATCATTCCACAGAAAGTTCCTTTAAGTACTAGTTTTGTGCTAAAACAGGAGAGCAAATACATACCCTGTCACAAAGACTATATATATATACCACAAAGACTATATATATACGTCCCAATAATTTTGAAGTTCTTTTACAGCATTAAGAGAATTATAATTTTCTAAAATATTTACAAAAATAAAAGAATGTCAGTGGTTTGCCATCTTTCCAAATCAAGAGCATGGATTCCAACTCATGCTGCTTCCTCATTTGCAATTTGAGCCTTGGTAATAGACTGAGGCATCAAAGAACACACCTCTTTCAACAATAATTCTAGGATCAAAATGTATATTTCCATCCAGTTATAAAATAAGTCATGGGAATGTAATGTACAGCATGGTGACTCTAGTTAATAATACTGTATAGCATATTTGAAAGTTGCTAAGAAAACAGATCCTAAAAGAACTCATCACAACAAAAAAATTTTGTAACCATCTATGGTGATGGGTGTTAACTAGACTTACTGTGGTCATAGTTTCACAATATATACAAATATTGACTCATCATGACATTAAAGTAATATAATGTGGGCGCCTGGGTGGCTCAGTTGGTTGGGCGACTGCCTTCGGCTCGGGTCATGATCCTGGAGTCCCGGGATCGAGTCCCGCATCGGGCTCCCTGCTCAGCGGGGAGCCTGCTTCTCCCTCTGACCCTCCCCCCTCTCATGTGCTCTCTCTCTCTCATTCTCTCTCTCAAATAAATAAATAAAATCTTTAAAAAAAAAAATAAAAAAGTAATATAATGTTATATGTCAACTATACCTCAATTAAAATATACTTTTTGGTGGTTTTGTCATTTCCTTGGGTGTTAATAAAGGAATACTTGGTTCAGATAGAAAAAGGTGCATGATTATCTATACTAAGAAAGTACCAAGAGATCAGAGATCAAATTACTGTATTACTAATATTTTAAATAGGAAGACTCATCATAATCAATATGGTGCTCTTAGAACCTCTCTTAACTTCCCCCAGGTGCTTTATACATATCCTTTTATTAAAGTTAGTTTTATACCTATCTAATCTCACTTGTTGGCTAAAAATCTCCCTGAATACATTTTTACATACTTCTTCATAGCACCTCACATACAGTCTCAAGAAATGTTTGATGCAGGCAGGTAAACATAAGTTGTGTGTGTAAAGGATTACCTTGCAGAGGTTTAACAAAAATCTTTTTCTTTCCCTGCATGAGAATTGAACCCTTAATTAACTTCCTAGGTCTGCTCCCCTAGTCACTTGATAAGGTCGTATGACAATATACATATATATAAAACCATATAACTTTGCTTATGACCGACAAATAGCATCTGGATGGGAGAACTGTAAATACCTGACAAAATGCTTTAGGCTTCCTTTAGTGTGGTGACTCGGTACAAGGCAGGTCTCTTGTGGGAACACTGGAAACTACGTCTATGGAGTTGTGACAAGAGGTACTGGTTTCTATGGAACATGAAGCTTTTAAGCCAGGGCTGCCCCTGCATCTTCCCAGTATGGGCCTTGTCCCTGCACACCCGAGCTTCGCTGCTGTGCTGGGTGCTATCCTGGACCACAAGAACTCCTGCAAACAGGGAGTGTGATGTTGCCCTGCTGGTAAGCCAGTCTGTCCTCTGTCTGAGTCGAGTGGGGCCAAGAGCAGCCTGTGCTAGTCCTATGAATCTGAATGTGCACTTGAACCTAGGAAGACACCTCCCCACCCACGGTGGGTGCTGCACCCTTACTCAAAGATACTTTGGGGGAAGGGAAGAAAACAAGGAACAAAAGATAGGGAAGGAAGGAGAAACAAGCCAACAAAACAACTGATGAAACAATGCTTCATTTCCCCAGCTTTGGCTGATTTAAAGACAAATACTGAGGGCGCCTGGGTGGCTCAGTTGGTTAAGCGACTGCCTTCGGCTCAGGTCATGATCCTGGAGTCCCGGGATCAAGTCCCACCCACATCAGGCTCCCTGCTCGGCAGGGAGTCTGCTTCTCCCTCTGACCCTCCCCCCTCTCATGCTCTCTCTCATTCTCTCTGTCTCAAATAAATAAATATCTTTAAAAAAAAGAAAAAAAAAGACAAATACTGAGCTCTCTCCCTTCTCTTTGTCTTTCTTTAATACCATAAAAGATTACATTTTAAAATGTTTTATTTTCTAAAGTGAAAACCCAGGTTTGTCAGGCTAATGAAACTACTGAAATAAAAAGTTAATGCAAGTCCCAAATTAGAAATAACAAAAATAGGGGGCGCCTAGGTGGCTCAGTCAGTTAAGTGTCCCACTCTTGATTTCGGCTCAGGTCATGATCTCAGGGTTGTGAGATCGAGCCCCACATGGGGCTCCGCGCTCAGTGGGGAGTCTGCTTGAGATTCTCTCTCTCCCTCTCCCTCTGCCCCTCCCCCCACTCACGCATGCTCTCTGGTGCTCTCTCTAAAATAAATAAATAAATCTTTAAAAAAAAAAATAGCAAAAATAGTTTCTCTCTTGTGCCAGCTCTGATCACTTGGTTGTGACCACATACATGCTGTGGTGAGAATGATTCTGAGGTGGGACCAGCGCAAGAGAAAAAGAGCCACAGCATCGATAACATCCACTCCAGTGCAGGACAGCGACAACACGAGTGCCAAGGCCAGTCCTCTTCTAAAAAATATATTATGTGCATTGCATTTTAAATAATTGATTATGAAGTATTTGAAGCATACAAGAAGGTATGCAAAACAATACAATGAACACCCCTGTATCCTCCACTCAGCTTCAGAAATCAGATACTTCCAATATGATTAGAGCCCTGTATGAATTTCTTCCTTACCTCAAAGTAACCACTGTCCGAAGATGATGTTTCTCATCTTTATTCATTTTGTTACTTTCATTATATATGCATGCATCCCTATGTGGTGTATAATTTTGCACATGTTACACTGTATTTAAGTGGTGCTTATTATATGCCTTTGCCACTTGCTTGTTTGCTTAACATTATATGTGGGATTCATCCAGGCAGATGCATGGAGACTTAGTTCATCCCAACTTCACTGCTGTCAGGATTAATTTAAGTGGACCCATGTGGCTAGTGCCATGGACACCTGCTAGAAGCAAAAAGCTAATTCCCTCTGCAGAGATGCACCCTTAAATCAGGCTTCACTGGATCTCAGAGACTGAAATCCAGAAGTCCAAAACATAAGCAATAAACAGCAGAATCAGACCCTCAGAAATCTGAATAATATAGATATGGGATATAAATGAAGCTTTAAAATTTTAAATCCATTAAAGAATAAATTAGAAACTATGAAAAAAAAATGATTCACTGAAAAACAAAAAAAAAGGGAGACCAGGCAGCAAGAATTCTGGGAAGCTGGTACTGGCAATGGTCTAGTTTAGCATGTCTACAAACAAAATAAGTGTGCTTAAAATATGATACATTTAAAGTTAATAAAAATAAAGCCAGAAGCCTCAAACATCTTACCTCTGAAAAATCATTCCTTTCTGCTTTTCGCACTGCGGATTCTGCCATCCAGTTCTTCAGTACATACCTAGGATTAACAGCTTAAGGGGGCGGGGGGAAGCATGTTTTGGAACAATAAATTACTAAGTCCATACAGGCCATATGAAATTATCCCCCAAATTAGATAAGCTTTAAGAACTGTGCTAGAGGGGCGCCTGGGTGGCTCAGTCGTTAAGCGTCTGCCTTCGGCTCGGGTCATGATCCCAGGGTCCTGGGATCGAGCCCTACATCGGGCTCCCTGCCCCGCAGGAAGCCTGCTTCTCCCTCTCCCATTCCCCCTGCTTGTATTCCCTCTCTCGCTGTGTCTCTCTCTGTCAAATAAATAAATAAAATCTTAAAAAAAAAAAAAAGAACTGTGCTAGAATGTATGGTGATTAACGTAACAAAATAAAATTAAATTAAAAAAAAAAGAACTGTGCTGGAAGGTGCAAATGAGAAGAAACGATCAGCATCAGTCCATTTCTATTGTTTACAAACAATGTACACTGTCTATTATGGTACAGAAAACACTTTTTGAAGCGTTATGAGCAATACTGTATTTGGTTTTTCTCTTCGGTGTTTCATCATTACTTTGGTTTTTTCACCATGTTCAGTTCACTAAGCACTTTCTAAAGCATGGAGAAAGTAGTGAATGCATCTGAATTAGGCCCTTTAGCCTAAGTGGAGGAGGCAGGGGAAAGAAGTTGCTGATTTCAACATCTTTAAGCTCAGAATTCAGGTCCTACTTAGTAGGACTGCTTAAAGTTAATGCTGCCAAGAGCAAACATGAAAGGTTACATGCAGGCAAAACTCTTTATAAATTTATATTTTTGATAGTAACCACACATTTTGTCATTTTAAAGGTATTATAATAATGGCACATTTAGAAAAATTCCAGAAACTACGTCTTTAGTTGAGATGAGCCCTTTCCAAAATAATTTATCAACTGAATGGAAAGGAGGGATGCTTCTCCCCACTAGCACAACAGAAATTCCAGGAATCATCATTTTGTGATTCTCAACAGTTTGCTGAGCTACTTGAATGGAGGAAACATACAAATTCCCTTTCAGCTTGGTTTTAACAATCTACCAAGTTATGACATATAATCTAATGTTATAAGAAGTGCCCTGTGACCCAGTAATTCTGTAGGAACATAGTCTATGAAAACAAATTTAAACATAAAAAAAAAGTATTATTTATATTAAGGAAAACTAGAAACAATTTAAATACTTAGTAGGGGAATAGTTAAGTAAAACACTGCATACCCTTTCAAAGAAATATTATGCAGCCGTTAAAAGTGTTACATTATAAAGAATGAAGCAGCAAGGGAAAATGCCTTATTTACTTTTAGCAGAAAAAAAAAAAAAGACCTAAATTATACCATTGTATGATTACTACTACATTTTTCTCCTAATCAATACACACAGAAAAAGAGAGACTAGAAGTAAATGCAAAAAGTAAATAATAACTGTGTTTGGGAAAACGGGATTTTTTTTTTTTTTAGTCTTTCTATAAGTTTGCATTTTTCAAATTTTAAAGAATTCATATAGTACTTGTTTAAAACAAGTCACATATACACAGAAAATACAATCTTTAAACAAAAAGGAAACTAACATGCAAGGGGAATTGTGGAATGCTCAGCGTAGGCAGAGGGAGAGCGGAGCCTTCCAATGAAAAGTTTGACAAATTTGACAAACACTGCCTAGATACCTGGCAATGAAATACTGTTAAAACATACGAGAAATTTCAGCTACAAGCAGAAGTGCTTTGGACCAAGTTATAAATATACAAACTACTTGAAAATCAGAAAATTATAGATCTGTTTATAAGATTGAGGAGTTATTGGATTCTGTACATTTTTATCTAGTTGGGAGTTTTCTGTTGGTGGGTTATTTCTTTTGGCAATAAAATTTTAAGCAGTGGGTTAGTGAGGATTCTGTCCACACACAAACCCTGCCAGAGTTCCATGTAATGTGGTAATCCCTGATCCACTAGAGTGTTGACTACTTATGGGCAGGGCTCAAATTCATCTTTGTAGTTTCAGCTTTAAACAGTGTGACTGTACAAAAAGGGGCATGTAATAGGGGCTAAGTATATGTTTCTGAATAAGCAAATTTAGTGCTGGAAGAGATTTAAGACTATGTTTTACTGACCACATCATAATATAAATAAAGCACGTCATTGCTACCATACAAATGGAAAAAATTAACGTATCAGAAAGCCAGCAGACTCGATGGCCATAAAACACTGAACTCTTCAAATTATTAAACGCAATTAATCTCTCATAGGCTGGCAATGAAACTGGAAAATGGTAGTTCTATTTATCATTTATCTAACTCAATAAAAATAAATCTTACTTTCATTGTTAGTTATTAAAATACTTTAAGAGAAAAATTATTACAAATGTAGCATCTTCCATTGTTCCTTCTCTCTGTCTCTCTATTTTAATGTCCAGGAGGAAGAATGAAGAAGGAAATTTTTCTTTTATTCTATTATCTACAAAAGGTCAGCTCTGAAATATCTACTTGAGGTCACAATTTAAATTTATACTATCACCTTAACTGACAGCACTTTCACTTTGATTCCCAAATGATCTTGCTTAATTTCTACTGAGAGTCCTCAGCGCGCAAAGGAAATGTCTCTGACTTGCAATCATACTAGCATTCTCTTTGTTTCTTTTCCAAAAGAGAGAAATTTGGGCTGAGCCGATCCCAGTCGGGGCCAATTCATTCTCCACGATCACTGGGCATATGGCTGTGTCTCCAATGAGGCTCAAACCCAGGATTTCAACATAGTTGGCCTTGAGCTCTAATAACCTGTGTTCTGAGGACAAGTAAAGATTCTTCGGAGCATGTGCCACACATTCACTACTAGGCACAAAGAAAGCAGAATTACACTGATGCATTTTCAGAATCACAACCAAATTAGTTTTATTGTAGAGGTAGCTGTTTTAGAGCTTTTTAATATCTCCCCCCAGCAATATAAACCCAATCGCATCATGCTGGAGATACAATGGACACTGTCAGGGCACAGTACTGACAGTAATCAAAAGCATTTCTCAAACAAAATTTTACTATGATCTTGGGCTAGGTGGGCACAATGTGACATAGAAGAGAAGTGATCAATGCCTTCTGGTGGCTTATGATCATAGAGTTATTCGGAGGCCTAAAAATTATAAATTTTATAGGTTTTTTTTTTTTTTAATTCTAAGACCTTTAAAACACTCACCTTTGATGTTCCCATTGCTCGCAACTTGGAGCATTTACAAAAAAATTTTAAAGCAAATCTTCCCCCTGGAACCCCTGGCTGGCTTAGTTGGTAGAGCATGCAACTCTTGATCACAGGCTCGTGAGTTCGAGCCCCCACACTGGGCGTAGAGCCTACTAAAAAAAAAAAAAAAAATCTTCCCCTAATCTACTATTTTTTTTTTTAATGTTTTGAAACAATATACAACAGCAATATATTTTTAGTTTTTTGGTTGCTAAAAAACATAGTCATCCCAGTCTTCCCAACAAAGATATTTAATGTACTCTATACTAACGTAATAGCTGATACTTATTGAGTACTTATTATGTGCCAACTACCATCTCCTGATTTTGTGCAACAATCCATGATGTAAATGCATTTTATAGATGAGGAAACAAAAGCGAAGTCAAATGGATAGAACTGTTTTAAAACTGGACTGTCATGATTGCACAGTTTTTTAAATTTAGTTTAAAAAATCACTGTACACTTAAAATGAATGAACTTTGTGATGTAAATTATACCTCAATAAAGCCACTAAAAAAGTATATATACACACCAGAAAGAGAAAAAGAGGGATGAAGGAATCGAGTGACCTGCTTAATAACATCTAGGAAATAAATGGCCGAACCAGAGCTCAGGTACAGCTGGTCCAACTCCGGGGGCCAGACCATACTGCCCCTCTAAGGAAAAGAAACTCAGGTCAAGAGCTGAGAAATGAAGACCCTAGAAGGGAAATGAAGATTCAGACTTCACTACACTGGACACTCTTCTTAGATATTTTATTTCTTCATGCCTGTTCAGTTCAATTCCACATCCCTGATACACACTGTTACATGAATTTGTGCAATTTCTTACATATTTGCATTTTCCTATCAATTAAATATATAGTAATAATGTATGGAAGTGTACCTTTAAAAAAATAACTGCACTATCATTATGAACTTTTATCAGACCACTGCTCTTTGTGGAAATTTATCTTTTTCCTTTCCTTGAGAGCACATTGTTCAGCACTTATTTCTCTAAAATAACTGAAAGCTGCAGCCTTGAGTTCATTAAATTTCTTTCATTTACCACCTCATCCATCCTGTCATAACCAAACAAATCCAAATACTAAAGACTGTCACCACATGTTAGTCTCCCGATTTCTTCTTTCTCTTAACTGCTGAGTGTCCACATTCTGAACTGGCTTATAAATTCTGTATGACTGCACCAGTGGACAGAAGTGGCTGGCAACGAAGAGATTACTCATTTTCCTGTAAAAGCTAAACTTGGGTTTTTTTAAAAAGATTCTATTTAGGGCGCCTGGGTGGCTCAGTTGGTTAAGCGACTGCCTTCGGCTCAGGTCATGATCCTGGAGTCCCGGGATTGAGTCCCACGTCGGGCTCCCTGCTCAGCAGGGAGTCTGCTTCTCCCTCTGACCCTCCTCCCTCTCATGCTCTCTGTCTCTCATTGTCTCTCTCGCAAATAAATAAAATCTTAAAAAAAAAAATTTAAAAAAAAAAAGATTCTATTTATTTATTTGACAGACAGAGAGCAAGAGAGCACAAGCAGGGGGAGCAGCAGAGGGAGAGGGAGAAGCAGGCTTCCCACTGAGCCAGGAGTCCGAGGCAGGGCTCCATCCCAGGACCCTGGATCATGACCTGAGCCAAAGGCAGCCCCTTCACAGACTGAGCCACCCAGGCACCCCTAAACTTGGTTTTATTTCTATAATAATGTCCTGAGTTCAAGAAGCAATCTCACTCCCTAACCTAACATGGAATGTTAGCATCATCCTTATTTCATTCACACAAAATTGGCCACCCCGATGACACACATTAGCTCTCTATGCAAGTCCTAAGTAAGGCAACAGGAATCAAGGACTTTGGACCTACTGTCTGAACATCTTTGATCTTGTTAGAATCCACACTGTAGAAAGAACTAACTTCCATTTTTTTCTTTTCCAAACCAAGTGTGAAGTCACATGGTAAACTGAAATTGATACATAGAGATAATTTCTTTTTAGAGCTATCACTTACTGGATGTGTATTATGGCCCATGCATGATAACAGGATATTTTATATATATTATTGCTCATCATTACAACATCGCTGCAAAATATCCCCATTTTATAATAGCTAAGGGCCTTGAAACTCAGAGTTAAGTATCTTGCAGATCATGCAGCTAAAAGGTAGCAAGATGAGATTCATCTGCCAGATCCGCAAACTCACATTCTTGCCACCATAACCCAAACTACCTTGTCTCTCTACCATCTTGTAGGACAATATTATTTTAACATCAGTATGCAAACTGTTATACTGTTAAAGGTCATTTAGAAAAGCTCACAGATGACACTTCAACTAAAATGTACTTAACTAGAATTATTCTAGTTAAAAACAAGCCAAAAAAAAACCCCAAAAAACAAAAAACAACCCTTGGTTGTTACTCAAGTAATTACTTCAAGTAATTTATAGATGAGTAATTACCTCAAATAATTACTTCCAGCTTTCAAAAAAATGTTGCTTTTATGTGATAATCCTTAAAGTTGAAAAAATCAAAAGGTTTACTCACTTGTCATTCTTTTTCTTCTTTCAGAATCTGAATCATTCATGTTACTAACAAAGAATAAAACAAAGGACAAGATTAACCATTGTCTCCTCCTATCTTTTTTTCAAAAAGGTGGGAATTATTTCACAAGACAAATATTGGGGAAAAAAACATTTAAAAATCACGCTGAATCAGTGGTCTGAAAGGAAGACAGAAAATACTGAGTTTGATTACATAACATATAAAATACTACCTTGTTTAGGTATTTTAGCTAATCCCAAACCTTTTATTTTTACAAATTAAAAAAAGTTTTGTCTAAAAAAAATCTAAATTGTCTGATACCTTTCTTTATCTTAAACAGTTTTCTGAAAATAATTCCATTTTTTCTTTTCTTGATTAATCATGGTCATCTTTATAAACAGCCCTCAGGGGCAATTAAACTGGGAAGGACTATTTCTCCCTGTCTCTCCCTTCAGAGACCACTACCTACAATGTCTTTACTCCCAAGTTTGTTGCTTCTACTTCACTGTAATTTATGAAGCAAAGTAACGTCTTACAAATGTATACGATGTGACCACTAATAGTCTAGAAGCCTGAGGAGCTCTCCTCCAGAGCTTCAGGGCATGGGCTCTCTGGGGCACCTGGGGAAGCAGCGTTATCAGAGTTGAGGTGAACAGACCTGTGCTGTCTCCATGGGTGAGGTGTTGCCATGGACGCCTCAGCGGGTGCAAAGTACCCAGGAGTAAAAAGGAAATGATGGAAAGTTGAAGGAAGACTCGATGGGTTACCTCTGCTAAAGTAATCCATCACATGCTTTTTCAGAAGTGGTTAGATTACCTTACCTCTTCAGTCTCAAAAGGTACTGGGACACCCAGGCAGGAAAAAGCTTGTGCTCTGAAATCATCTTCAGTGCCCAGAATTGCTAAGTGAAAATGCAGTAATAGGCTGCTTATTATATTAATATTGGTTCTGTTTATTTTAACTTCATGTTACTTTAAATTATGTTCTTTAATAACAACTTGTAATATCCAGATTTTTTAAGACATGCTATTTCAAGTAGAAGTAGACCTAAAAAAGAATAATATTTTCCTTTTCTTTATATGACATTCAACTCTAAAATTCTAATTCATGGAAATTCATGTAATGGCATGATTTAAGATAAACCAAGTCCTTATAGAGATTACATGTGAATACTTGTTATCCAAAAGCCTTCCTTTAAATAATGTATAATTTACTTTTAAAAACTTAATTTGCAACTGCATTTTATTTAGTCATCTATTAATTCATTCAACAAATATTTATGGAATGTCAATGCTGCTCTGGGAATTGTTAGGTGGGAAGGATTTAAAAATTAATAAGACATGATTCCACTCCTAGTATCTGTCCAAGAGAAATGAAAACATATGTTCACACAAAAACTTGTAAATGAGTGTTCAGAGCAGTATTTATTCACAATAACCAAGAAGTGGCAATGACCCAAATGTCCATCAACTGGTAAATGGATCAGCAAAAGATGGTATATCCATACCGTAGAGTACCACTCAGTGACAAAAAGGAAAGAACTGCTGATACAGGTAACAATATGGATGAACCTCAAAACTTGGCTAATGAAGAAGCCAAGTGCAAAAGACCACATTTTGTATGATTCCATTTATAAGAAATGTCTAGAAAGCGAAAACCTTGAGACACAAGGTAAATTAGTAGCTGCTTGGGGCTAGGAGTGGAAACAGAGATTAACTGCAAATGGGCACAAAGGATCTTTATTTTAGGGTGATGGAACTGTTCTAGAATCAAATTGTGGTGATAAATGCATAAATCTGTAAATTATAAAAAAAATCACTGAATTATATACATAAGGTCAGTGGAATTTTATGACATGTAAATAATACCTCAATACATCTGATAAAGAAAACTTAATTAAGAGAAAACCAAATGTCAAAATGACTACCTGGGGAATGTTGAGCTCCTCTAACTGGCTTTGGGTAATCTCGCTGAGCTGCCGAAATGTCATTGTAAAATCAGCTTCTGCCTTTTCCATGAGCTAATGAGAATAATTATGTTTATCAATCTCAAGTCTTCAAGAATATGCTGATTAGTAATTCAAAAGTTAGTCAGAAAAAAAAAAGATAAAATGACAAACTCACATGTAAGAGAAATGCAATTAAATCATCATCACCCTTCCTCTCTCCAAGTAACCCCAGTTTGGCTTTGAACAAGTCTCTAAATCTGAAAGAGAAATGTCAATTCAGTTCAACTCTCACTATTTTAAGAACTGTCCTCAAACCAACCAGGATGCTTTAATATCCCTAATCAAAAGGACAAACCTTGTATAATAAAGAACTGGATACCCCTCAAGAATCTGAGCAGCTCTACAGGGAGAAAAAAGGAAAGACAATTAAACTTGATTTAAAATTAACATTCTTGAATCACATTTTACAAGAACAAAGTGAACCTTTTCACATGTGAAATATAAATATGGTAATTATATTTATCAATCTCAATTCATGTTTCATAAAAATATAAAGATTAAAGCATTCTTAACCTTTTTTTTTTAAAGATTTTATTTATTTATTTGACAGAGAGAGACACAGCGAGAGAGGGAACACAAGCAGGGAGAGTGGGAGAGGAAGAAGAAGGCTCCCCACTGAGGAGGGAGCCCAATGCGGGGCTTGAACCCAGGACCCCGGGATCATGACCCGAGCTGAAGGCAGATGCTTAACAACTGAGCCACCCAGGCACCCCAAAGCATTCTTAACCTTAAATTCATCTTGAAACAAATTAAGTTTCTATTTCTTAATATTCTTAAATGTATTTTAAATCATATAAAAGCTCAACTCATTCTGAAGCTCCACTGCCTTTACCTCACTGAGCTCATCCCGTGTAAGTTTTCCCCTCGCTCATTCTGAGGCAGCCACAGGAGCCTCCTTGCTGTTCCTTAAACGCCCCCCACACACCTGCTCGGGGCCTTTGCACAGGCTGGTCCCTCGCCTGGAGCACTCTTCCCCCAGGCATCCATGTGGCTTGCTCCTGTGACTCCTTCAAGCCTTTGCTTGAATGAGGTACTGACCATCCTTTTAAAACTGCAGACCTTCCCTCCCTTTATTCCCTATCCCCTGCTTTATTTTTCTCCATTGTATTTATCTCCTTCTAATAAGCTACATAACTTATTTATTCTGCTTGACTGCCTCTCCCACCAGAAGTAAGTACCACAAGGGCCCAATTAACATGCTGTTTGATTCACTGCTGTCCCCTTAGTACTTAGAACAGTGTCTGGCACATACTGAGCACCTCAATAAATATTTGTTGAACGAATAAATGAACTCTGCAAGGCAAAAGGGATATAAAATTCATGGAGACAAGAGTGACTGCTTAATGAATATTGTTTTATATTGCTTTGATTTTCAACTATGATATACTACCAATATATTTTTGAATTATATTAATTAAGGAAACCACAGATCATATATAAAACTCATCTTTAATGTAGTAATCCTTTTTGCTACCTAGGGTTAATGAAATTACTATATGCTTTGCCTTCCACTTGGGATCTTGTACTGGAAATGGCCAATTTTAGATTTGGGGGAGGAGTGGGGAAGAGAGTCAAGTTAAATATGCTATCTTCAAATATATATATATATATATATATATATATGCTTTATCTTCTAGCAAATGCCTTAGAGACACAGAAATGATTAAAATGTGATCCTGCCCTCAAGGAGTTCAATTCCAGTGGTTATGTCAAGAAATATCTTAACATTCTATGTAATTATTAATGTACTTAGATTATTATTCATGCTTATTTGTATACATATGCGAGATATTTCAAGTAACTAATTATAAACATTACAATGTTGCCTATTATTTATTCTGTTGTTTAAAAAGGCAACCATGTACACTTGTTTCTTCAGCCTGAATTCAGAATGAGAGATCACACAATAGTCAGACTGAGATTAAAAATTCAGCTTTAGGGGCTCCTGGGTGGCTCAGTCGTTAAGCGTCTGCCTTCGGCTCAGGTCATGATCCCGGGGTCCTGGGATGGAGCCCCACGTCTGGCTCCTGGCTCAGCTGGGAGCCTACTTCTCCCTCTCTCTCTGCCTCTCCCCCTGCTCATGCTCTCTCTCTCTCTGTATCTCTGTGTCTCAAATGAATAAATAAAATCTTAAAAAAAAAAAGTTCAGCTTTATTATTGATGAAAGCTAATCTCGAAAATATGGCTTAAGTCTATGGATAATCAGCATGTTAATATATTGTGCCTAAATTAGAAAGATTTGTTCACTCAGTTACTAGAATAACAGTTATAACTATGGGCCTCCCCCATTTGGGCACACCCCTGTAAACTCTTCATATAAAAAAGCAGAAAATGTAGGCTTTCTCTGGTCAGGCACATCTCCGAAAAGAGAGGTATTACTAGGATGAGCCACACATGTTTAGTTTCTTCTCCCAAATTCATCAAACGGATCATTAACCCTTTGTCCCCCGGAGAGGAGTAAGAGTAAGTGGAGCCAGAGAAGGACTGTGTACTCTAAGGAAGCCCCCCCACCCCGCCCCAACTGCAGGGAACCACAAGAAGGGGAATAAGTGATTTCCTTTAAAAGTCTTCAAGGCCAAACACTAAACCAGAGATGTCAAAGGAAGATGGCGGTTCAAATGAATTTTGGGTGCCTGCCCTTCCCTGCTCTAATTCAGCCCCTGTGCTGGGCCTCAGAGCTTCAGGGGCCTGGAGGAGGCAGGCAGGCCTGGAGGGTCTGAGCAAGGCTGCAGGCCCTCATTCTTGAGGTACAGCATGGCCGAGCAGAGCAAAGACATTAAGGGCCCTATCTGTATAAATGTTAACTGCAAAAAATCAGTGGGCTTCCTGGCTTCCAAGCGGCTACAGGAGAGCTGCTAAAACCTCTCTACCCCCGAAGGTGGGAGAATGTTAGCCTTGACTGCTTGGAAGAGCTGGGAGCAGAGAGGCAGCCTACGAGAGGCCCAGTGGAGAGCTAAAAACTTACCTGCGGGTATTCTGCCAGCCCATGAAAGGGGTACGACCGCTTAACTGGAGCAGAGCCCCAACGGAGAGGTAAAGGAAAATAACGCAGTGCCTAAGTGTTTTCCTCTCATACCCAGAGAGAGGAAAAACAAAAGAAGGCCAGAACAGTTGGCTCCTAGTACAATGGAACAGCCAGTGGAGACAGATAACAATATGAAAAAAATAACAAGACACTTCAGAAGAATAAACTGTGCCTCAGGAGACCTTCTGGAACTACAAGATAGTATTTCAGACTACAAAATTCAGTGGAAGAATTGAGGGGGATAATGTTACTCTTGAGACTCAAATTTAGTGACCTAGGAAATCGGGAAGAAGAAATACTACAAAACACTATTCAGTGGGCGCCTGGGTGGCTCAGTCAGTTAAGCATCTGCCTTCAGCTCAGGTCATGATCCCAGGGTCCTAGGAGTGAGCCCCGCATCGGCCTCCCTGCTCAGCAGGGAAGCCTCCTTCTCCCTTCCCTCTGCCTGCTCCCCCTGCTTGTGTTCCCTCTCTCTCTCTGTCAAATAAATAATTCTTTTTTAAAAAGTGTATAAAAAACACTATACAAAAATACAAAGAAACGGAAAGCATAAGGAAAAAAGTAAGAGACTTGGGGACATACGGAGGATTCATACAAAGAATGGAGTGCCAGAAGCACAAAAAGGAATGGAGGAAAAGTCAACAGTTAAGCAACAGCAGAGATTTCTCTCGCTGGGGATGTGGTTACAGTCAGAGAAGCAGAACCACTATTGGTGCCAGAGGACAAGGGGTGTATCTTAGGGATTCGACCTTCCGTGATTGTGGGAGCCGGTGAACAATGGCATATCATACTGTTGCTTCTGTGTCTGGTTTTGGGGCTCAACGTCAGCAGCGAGGAGAGGACAGAAAATTGGATGTGAAACTGGAGACAGTGAAGACAAACTGGAATGTACACAAACTGAAACCCATGTCTAAACCCCAAGTGTCCAAGCTCAGTGGTGCAGGTCAGCTGCAGGATGAGCCAGTGCCCCTCAGCCCCGAGCAGTACACACCCCGGCCCAGGACTCCACTTGGCTCTCTCCCCACACCAGCACGATGAAGCAGCAGACGGACGGCAATACGCGGGAGCGGCAGTGGGGCCTGACTCTAGCCCAGCCTTCTGGGTGGAATCGTGCTGCTGCCTCACTTCCACCTTCCGGATGCTGCAAACTTCTCTTGGGCCATAACCATACAGGGAAGGGGAATTTGGAGTGTAGCTAAGCTGATACAACGTAAGGCCCCTACGCTTTACAGTTCTGACTAATGTGAAAAGAGAGAGGTGATGTGCACAAATTCTGACATGTACCCTTCAGCAGCGAGGACCTGCCTCGTTTCTTCTTCTCCATGCTGCCACACAGAATTTGGATGTTACAGACGGTGCCCCATCTCAGACCCTGAGGACTACACGCAGTGCAAGGCAGGATGAAAAGCTGAAAGCAGTCTGAGACTCAGACAGCAGAGTCCCCACTCCAGCCCTCAATTACCAACCTGCACACTTTCATAGGAGAGAAAAACGCATGTCCATCTTGCTCAAACTACTATTATTTTGGGTTTCTGTTACACACAAGTGAATCCATAATCTAATACCCTACGTCTCAATTATCTGTCGGAGTAAAATAAAAACAGTAATAGTTATGTAAGAATTCAGAAAATATATCACCTCTATACCCCAGTAAATAATAGAGTAATCAAAACAGAGACTTCAAGATGGAACCATGAATAAAAAGCAATGGCCAGCAGTGAAATGATTAGAAATGTGTGCGTGTGCGGGTGGGGGAAGCGCAAGGGCAAGGACTCTTAAGATGGGAGAGATACACTTCAAGGAAAAACCTACAATAGTCTGAATTCAAAATACTAAGCTATCTTATTAGCAAAATCTAGCAGTTGGGTACTTGGAGGTAAAACGTAAAAGCATTGAGTCTCATTGAGATGGAAGGGGAAAACAATAAGCCAATAGAATCTTAGTGAAGGAAAATTATTTGGAAACTCATTTTCCCATAACAGTAGAGAAAGTGGCAGAAAAAGGAAGATAATTAGCAGTGGCGGGTGGAGAATACAGTAGTTTCCAAATCAAGGTGGGGGGGATGATGAATGAACTGCTCAAATCATAAAAAGATAAGTAAAGTCCATGGGGGGGGGAACTGATACATAAAATAAAGCATGATGTAAGGCAGGAATAAAATCAATCAGTTTTTTACAATAAATATGAACAGCCTACATACTTCTATTAAGACAGAAACCATCATATTGAGTTAAAACCTGGCTATATGTGTTGTTTGTTTTTACAAGAAACATACTTTAAAACAAAGTGATAAAGGTATAAAAACAAAGTGAGACTCGAGGCACATCCAACAAAAAGAAAGCACGAATCATAATATTAATACCATATAAATTGAAATTTGGAGTTAAAAGGATAAATCAAGATAAGGGGGGTGATTATGTTGGGCTAAAGGGCACTTTTTTTTTTTAAGGAAATATAAGTAAAAATCTGTATGTACCAATAATACAACAGCAAAATATGCAAATTTAAAACAATTACAAAAAACTACTTAGTAAAAATACAGTTAAAGTGGGAGATTTTAATACACATCTCTTACGTATCAAATTTATCAAATTTATCAAATAGATAAAAAAATAGAGTCATAAAGGTCTTGAATAATACATTCAATACACTTAACTTGATATAGTAAAACTTTTGACTACAGAGTATACATTCTTTTGTTTGATCATGAAATATGCACAAAATTCATTATGTTGGGGCCACAAAGAAACCTTAACACATTTTAAATAGATTTTACCAAACACATATAAAAAATATATGAATAAAATGATCCCAACTATTAAATATTAAGAAAAACAGTGATAAATAACCCTTAGATCAAAGAAGAAATAAACAAAATTTCACAACACCTAAAAAGCAATAAATAGGAAACACTTTATCCTGATAACTGTGGGAAAAAGCCAAAACTCTACTAGAGAAAAATACACAGTTTGAAATGCCTTCATTATTAAAGACTAAATAATAAGATGGTTTTTAAAATGTTAGCTTCAAAAAATGATCATTATACAAACCGTATTTTCATACAGATTTAATTAGTGGATTTAGGATTTACTCACAGCTGCTTTTGCCTAGGATCCAGTAATGGGTTTAAAGCTTGCAACAACTTGTTTAAATTAAACATCCCAACATTGGCCTGATTTCCTATTTTATATCTTCTTTCATCATCAGATGTGTTTGGGACAAAATCTGTTTAAAATAAAAAATATTAGCATTTTTTAGTGGAGATAATTGTAATAAACAGGCTCTCCCTTTCTAAGTTTATATTTAAATTTAATAAATTTATAGTCATTAGATATGTTCACATTTATTAAATCTTTCTGACATTAAACATTTAACTAAAAAAGTAACATAAACACTTACTACCCATACACATGAAATTCTTTTTCAATATGAATATTTGCCTAATAGAGGAATACAATTCTAATATGTAAGAATTTTCAAGTGATCAGGGGCACCTGGGTGGCTCAGTTGGTTAAGCGTCTGCCTTTGGCTCAGGTCATGATCCCGGGGTCCTGGGATCGAGTCCCGCATCAGGTTCCCTGCTCAGTGGGGAGTCTGCTTCTCCCTCTCCTTCTCCCTCTGCTCCTCTCCCTGCTCGTGCTCGCTCTCTCTCTCTCTCCCCCAACTAAATAAAATCTTTAAAAAAAAGAATCTTCACGTGATCATAAATGTACTTCAAACTCCACCTCAAGTATCACATCCTCCACAAAGCCCACTTGGATCCCTCCTTGTAAGGACTGTGTTACTATGGCCTCCATTTTATAGGTTGGTAAAGTGAGAAGTTAAGTAACGTGTCCAGGGAAGGGCACAGAGCCACTATGACTCAGATGCCGGAAGTCAAACCTGCATCTGTCTCTCACAGGTTCCCTACTACCCTCCCTGTCATCTTCTCTAATATGTGATTCCTTAAGGGCAAAGACCACAAAGGGCTCATTTTTGTATCCCTGTAGCACCTGGAACATTGAGTACCACATAAAATGACCATTTTATGAATGAACCCAATTCTTTCTACTACCCCATCACTGTATTAGCTATAACAATTTATCTAAAATAAACTTGTAATCACTTTTTAGTGAAATAAGATATATGTGTGTATACACATACATATTTACATATAAATCACACATACCTGGGTTATAGGCTTCCATAAAACCAAATGGGCCATAGTCAATTGTAATGGATAACAAACTGAAGTTATCGGTATTACAAACACCTGAAACCACAACAAAAAGATTCCAAAAACGTGGTAATAAAATAATAAGGCATTTTTTAAATGTATAAAATTATTCAGAATAGAAAAGGCAATGGAAATGCACTTGTTTTAGAAGTGAAACAAAATTAGATTATCAATTGAAAGTTTAACTGGGGGCGCCTGGGTGGCTCAGTCGTTAAGCGTCTGCCTTCGGCTCAGGTCATGATCCCAGGGTCCTGGGATCGAGCCCCGCATCGGGCTCCCTGCTCTGCGGGAGGCCTGCTTCTCCCTCTCCCACTCCCCCTGCTTGTGTTTCCTCTCTCGCTGTGTCTCTCTCTATCAAATAAATAAATAAAATCTTTAAAAAAAAAAGAAAGTTTAACTGTTGATGTCAAATAACTTAATAGATATCAAAACTACATCTTTTAACTAAATTTAGCCTTTTGTTTTATACCCCACCCCCACAAAGATTTCAAATAGTGCAGGAACAAAAGCCCCAAGAAATACAACTTCTTCTTACTTATCCTCAATTTCTTCCATTTGTTTTTAAAAATGTAAGTTACTTGGAATGGAAATGAAACTAGTAAAGGAATAAGATGAATTCATTTCCAAAGGATGGGAAAAGGGGGAAATATGGATATGTTCCCCATTACAGTCCTCAGCTGCAGACCACTAGCAGACTGGGGAGGGAGTGTGCCCTCCCAGGCAAGGGGGCTAGGGCTAGCTGCCGGAGTGTGGGTAGGAGGAAGCCAGGGAACAGATACACCAGCCTAATACAGGGTATTTGGCAACTGCGTCCAATATAGGGTTTCAACCTTTTTCAGAGCAAGATGGCCCTGTTTATCAAAATGTTAAATGTACAGACTCTCTAACCCAGCCATTCCACATTAGGGGTTTGTCCTCAAAAGTTACCTTCAGGAATATGAAGATACAGTTGCAAGGTAGTCGCTGTGCTATGGTTCATAAGAGCAAAAACTATGAAACACCTACCCCGCTCTCCCCCAACCCACCCCAAGAGAGATACACAGAGTATGTGTCTGATAAGCAAGCGGATTTCAAGAAGTTTTGCAATGTGGGATTCCCTTTTGGTATTTATCTAGAGACATTAGAACATATGTGATTTGTTTTTCAGTTATTCTTAGTTCAGGCAGATAGTCCTTCCTATGCAACTTCACACACTAAGTGGCTTCAAACACACAAGCCAGCCCTGCTTTTTTCATAGGAAGTGTACGAATGTCATCCCCAAAAAGCCCAAAAGAATTGATACGAAATGGTTACTAATGATTACCCTGGAGAATGGAATTCACACTCACTTCTGTATACTTCCAATTCTTTTTTTTTTTTTTACGATTTTTTTATTTATTTGAGAGAGAGAGTGAGCCAGAGACAGAGAGCACACAAGCATGGGTGAGGGGAGGGGCAAAGGGAGAAATGGACTCCCCACCAAGCAGGGAGCCAGACACAGGACTCAATCCCAGGCCCCTGAGATCATGACCTGAGCCCGAGACAGCCACTTAACCGAATGAGCCACCCAGGTGCCCTATACTTACCATTCTTTATCAAAAGCATGCAGTGCTTTTACAATTAAGATTTTTTTTTTTTTTTAAAGATTTTATTTATTTATCTGACAGACAGAGACAGCGAGAGAGGAAACACAAGCAGGAGGAGTGGGAGAGGGAGAAGCAGGCTTCCCACGGAGCAGGGAGCCTGATGCAGGGCTCGATCCCAGGACCCTGAGATCATGACCTGAGCCGAAGGCAGACACTTAACTGACTGAGCCACCCAGGCGCCCCTTACAATTAAGATTTTATAAACAGCTTTAAAGAGACCTAAATATAATACATGTACCCACAATGTTGAAAAGATTTACAGGCTGGGGCGCTTGGGTGGTTCAGTTGGTTAAGCATCCAACTCTTGATTTTGACTCGGGTCTTGATCTTGGGATTGTGAAATCAAGCCCAGCTTCTGGAGTCAGGCTCTGAGCTCAGCCTGGAGTCTGCTTGTCCCTCTTCCTCCCCCTCTGCCCCTCCCCCTGCTCACTCATGCTCTCTCTAAAATCAATCAATCAATCAAATCTTTTTTTAAAAAAGAAAGCTATGCAGGTAATAACATCCTTGTTGAATTGAGGATGCTTATTCTATTTTGTGTATACTGTTCCATTCAAAACCATTTTAAACACAAGAAAATTGTTTCTCTGTTGCTAAGAGCCAATTCATATATCATAAATGTTAAGAAGCTCATCAGCGGGAATATTTTAAAGTACACAAAAAAGAAGTCCTCTGGTTCAACAAATTAACTCTACTTTCCCATCAGGAAAATGAAACATCAGTAGATGACTTACCATGAGCAAAACCAACAGACATCCACAAGGCAATGAGTTGTGCCGTCTTTGATACCACAATAGAGAAAAAATCCTAAAATAAAATTCAGAAATTTTTCAGATTTTCAGGAATGTATACTCTTTTAGGATCTTCTGCTAAGTCACAAGGAGAACATGGAAAGAATTCAGAATGCCAGAAGATGACTAAAGGAATGGAAATTAACTGATGTACGAAAAAAATGGAAGAACGTAGAATTAGTCACCGAGAAATAATATATAAAGGCTCAGACACAGTATAATGACCAGGCTTTCTCCATGTCCAGTAAGAACAGGAAATGCATTAGAATTCAGCACAAGGGAGGTAAATGTAAGCAAAATGAATTCTTAACTTTGAAATGAGTCACCAAGAAAAATAATGGAATTCTCTTCTCTGCGGCCGCTAAGAGAATGAAAGAGGGTGATGGAGACCAAATCATTTCCACGGGAATAGAAAATCACATTTTCCTGTTACGTATTGTGTTTATTTTAAAATTACTACTATAGAAATATCTAGAATATCTAGAATCAGGATGTAGTAGCACCTGTTCTTTTTCTCTGGATACCTTTCAAACAAAACAACTTTCTTATCTATGTCTTGTTTATGAAGTGGTTCACCTTCTCCTCCTCTAACAAAATGTTCAAAGTGTTCTACATTTCCTTTCCTACCTTTAGTAAAGTTCTAAGTTGTAACCGCTGATGTTGGCGGGCCATGAGATAAAACCAAGTATTGCTCTTTCTCTTTAAAAACTTACCACATGGGGCGCCTGGGTGGCTCAGTTGTTAAGCGTCTGCCTTTGGCTCCAGTCATGATCCCAGAGTCCTGGGATTGAGCCCCACATCGGGCTCCCTGCTCAGCAGGGAGTCTGCTTCTCCCTCTAACCCTCCCCCCTCTCATGTGCTTTATCTCTCTCATTCTCTCTCTCTCAAATAATAAAATCTTAAAAAAAAAGAATGAAAGATGAAAAAATAAGGAAGTGGAAGAAATAAAACTGTCATTTACACACATTATCATTGTCTGTACAGAAAATACAGAATGCCAATTTCAACAATTTGCATAGAATACAACCAGTTCAGGGCACCTGGGTGGCTCAGTCAGTTAAGCGTCTGCCTTCGGCTCAGGTCATGACCCCAAGGTCCTGGGATCGAGCCCCGCATCAGGCTCCCTGCTCCGTGGGAAGCCTGCTTCTTCCTCTCCCTCACTTGTGTTCCCTCTCTCACTGTGTCTCTCTCTGTCAAATAAATAAATAAAATCTTAAAAAAAAAAAAAAAACTTACCACATATCTGTTAGGTTCTGTGACCTTCACTGAGGGGAAATGCTCCCGTATGATGAAGTCTAATAATGTCCTGGAGAGAAGAAAGAGAGAGCATCATCGTTCCTCAGTATCAAATCATCTAAATCTGCCCTTGACATCCAGGAAGCCATTAGATTCAAACTTAAAATTTTACAAATCAAAGTAAGATTTTACTCTCAAAACAGCCACAGAGAAATACTTCCTCAATACCAGTCAAAACTGGAAATGTGTTTCTAAGACAGTATTAGATTCCACCATGTTATACTACAAATAGAGATTAGTTCAGTAAATACCCAGCACACACCTATTATATGCCCCGTCAGGTGCAAGTCCTGGGGGAAAGGATATGCCAAGACCCAGGCCCAGAGGACCCAAACCTCAAAGCACACAGAGCAGATCAGGGAGACGAACACAGGAAGAAATAATGACATTACAGTGTAACACATGCAATAACAGAACAATATAAAAGATACAAAGTTAACAGAGCAGGGAACGATTATTTATATCAGCAGAGTCACGTAAGACTTCTCAAACAGGGGGTGGCAAAAAATTGCCCAATGTTTGAAGTTAAAGTATTTAAGTTGTCTGTGTATCATATTTTTTATTCCCTATTTTAACTGACTTGTCAACTAACTATAGTGTTTAATGCACTGGATAAGAAAGAAACCAGAAGGGCGCCTGGGTGGCTCAGTTGGTTAAGCGACTGCCTTCGGCTCAGGTCATGATCCTGGAGTCCCTGGATCGAGTCCTGCATCGGGCTCCCTGCTCAACAGGGAGTCTGCTTCTCCCTCTGACCCTCCCCCCTCTCATGTGCTCTCTCTCATTCTCTCTCTCTCAAATAAATAAATAAAATCTTTAAAAAAAAAAAAAAAAGAAAGAAGCCAGAAAAAAATTGGGGTTGTAGATGTGACTTGGGAATTATTAAAAGCCAGTCAAAACAAAAGGAGTGGATTAGAGTTTGTGTATATATGTATTTTTCCAGTCATTTAATAATTTAATCATGTGAATAAGTGCTTATATGTCAAGAACTGTTGCAGGCATTTGGGAAACAAAAAGGAATATATACGTGGCTATGTGAGCCAATAGAGAGATTTTCAGGAGGAGGCGGTCACTAATATACACCAAATGCCAGAGAGCTAAGTGAACTATAACGGAAGTATTACCACCAGATGGAACAGTTTCAGTGACACCATGAATCCAAGCAGAAGTGACCCAAAAAAACAAATGGGAAGTTAGAAATAATGCCCTGTGAGTGTAGACAACTCTTCTCAACAAGCAAGATGACCATGAGCTCAGCGAACATATGCTGAAGTGAGATGACTTCCCTACTCTGCTTACTCATTTCCCTCTTGTCTTCTCTCCCCGTATCCTTCACCGACTAGGTATCTGGACTTATTACACTGATAACTACAATACAACAGGATCCACAACCCAAATGATTCTAGTTCGTCTAAGAGAATCTATGTGACTTCTTATGACTTTTTAAAACTCTATTATCTTAACAAAGGGAAGCAAAATTCCTCTCAAAGGAGGAAATGTTTTTGCCTGAAGACACATCTCGTAAGTGGGCTTGAGGAAGATGGAGCTGTGTTAAGTAGAGACACTGCGGGCACCAAGACATCACAAAATGCTGGAAGCTGTACTGTGTGGTGCAAGAGTAAGAATTCGTTGCTTTCGCTCTTTTGAAGCCATCCTCTGTCCTCCCTGCAGAAAAGTCTTCAGTAAGATATACTCTGTCCTGAGATGCTTTGTGTAAACTTTCCCTGTTTGTTTGCTTTTGTCCTAGTGAAGGGGCTGAGTTTCCTTTTTTTTTTTTAATTTTATTATGTTATGTTAGTCACTATACATCATTGGTCTTTGATGTGGTGATCCACGATCCATTGTTTTCATATAACACCCAGTGCTCCATGCAGTACGTGCCCTCCTTAATACCCATCACCGGGCTAACCCATCCCCCCACCCCCTCCCCTCTAGAACCCTGTTTGTTTCTCAGAGTCCA
>NC_138373.1:55371973-55403734 GCF_054177405.1 Leptonychotes weddellii | reverse complement strand
TGTTATTCTTTAAGAACTCAGCCTAATTTTATGTAAATATTCTAAAAATTATCATTACCTCTTTCTTTCACAACGTTTCCATTGTAGAACCGATCTCTCCATACTTCATCATCACTCACAACCAGACTGAAACATAAGAGAATCCAACAATTAAACTTACATGTTAACTGCTAGCAAGCTACCAAGAAGTACCTAAAACCGTAAGAAACGGTGAGCAATCATGCTACCAGAGATTTATTGGCTCAATTTACCAACACATGCCTGCAGATAACATGATGCGGTCCTGAAAGTTAGCTTCAAGGAAAAAGGAATTACCTTGCAGCTCTGCTAGTTGGAATTCCAAGAGAGTGCATAGCCTCGCTGCATAAAAATTCTCTCACTGAGGAACGAAGTACAGCTCTGCCATCACCATTTCTAGGGCAAAACAAGAGCAAAAAGATTTTCAGTTGTAATGAAGACAATATCAATTTTTATTTAGATGACCAAAAAAATATCAAACTGTACCGGGAGTATGGAGTCTTTCCTGAGCCCTTTAATTGGAGCTCCCACTTTTCACCCTGCCTTCAACAACAACAAAGAAATCTAAGTATCAGAAGATCTGTGTTAATATTTAGCAGAAAAGCTATTATACCAGAAAACATGTGGTACCTGTTCATGTAAATTCCAAGAAGATGGGCTCTTCCGTCCCCAAGCTGACCTGCCCATATCCCAAACTAAAGAGAAAAAGGAAAATTATTCATGCTTATTACCCTTTAAAGCTTTCATAGTAATTTTACAGCCAAAGTTATTTTGTCAAAATTGAGAAGGGGGTATTGCATTTTTAGGATTATAATAATCAACAACTTGAACAAAGGTGAAAATAAAATTCAATCAATAAGACATAAGTGAAATTCATTTTAAAAATATAAATTTGAGACATATAATTACATTCATCATCTTACAGCTGAGCTAAAGTCTGTTAGGTGTAGAATACTTAGAACTGATCTATTGATCTATTTAATTCCAGAATATGAACTAGGAACAACTTATTCATAGAAAGTTTGTCTATAGTATATGTATGCAATGTAAAATGAAGAACATACTTGTAACTGAAAAAAATTGCTTTTGAACTTACACAGTTAGCTATTTCCAACATTTTCTGTTTGCAGTTGCCCAACTCCCAGTTATACCACTTACTGGCTATGGAAATTTGAATTACTTAATCCCACTGAGACTGACCTTTCATTTCTATAAAATGAGATAACCCTTGCCAGGTTGTTTTAAGAATGAATGCTAACGGATGCTCTGTCCTATGTCCGACACATGCAAGAGCTCCTAAGATGGTAATAATTATTATTACCAACAGTGATTTGCTAACTTAGACATCATTCCATTTTCCACATGCATGTTACTTCCACCAGAAAGTTGTCTCTGACTTTCTGGGACTAGGAGTGTTCTGTGAATTCCCATAACTCCTATACTTAACCCTATCACGATGCTGATGTTATTAGAATTCATTTCTTTATCCCCTCCCCTAGAGTATTAGCAATCTGAGCAAAGGGGACACGTTTCATTCACCACTATAGTTCCCGGCACATAAAAGGGGTTCTATAAATAGGTGTGGAATATTTAAACTATGTTTATAGTTCTGATAGAAAAACATGAATTTGAGAAAAATCTACCCAGTATTTTAATCTTTCATCTTAACCAGGAACAGATCACCATTAATTTTAGCTATATGATACCTCTAAGAGCACAAATCTAAAAGGTGCTCTTAGCATATTCTGGCAATTTCTAAAGTCAACAATACATTAGGTATATCCCACACCATGAAAAAGAAGTAGAAAGAATGGTAACTTCAGAGCTAGGAGTGAAGTCAGGGGAACTAAGAAGGTAGTTCTCTATTAATAAAGGAGAAATCATTTAGTGTTCAAAATGGCAAAGCCATCCTTATAAATAAATCTTTATAATTTCAAATCAGAGAGAAGCAAGAGATTAAACGTGAAATCGATGAAAAAAATCTAATTTACTATACTATCAAAAAAAAAAACCTACAAAAAAATACAGCTTAACAAAACTCTGCAGGGCTTAAGGTTTGCATTTGTATTCTAACAGTACATGTGAGTACTAGTACAAAATGCTATCTAATAAATTTAACCTATATGGGAAATGGCTTTTTGAACTATGGAATCCCTATATTTGGGAGCTAAAAAAAAACGATAAGGATCATCTAGTCCAGAAGTTTCAAAATTGAGAAACATAGTTCAGCAAAATGTTATTATTCCTTAAAAACAAAACACAACAAAACCCTATAGTCAAGTATGTTTGGAAAATGGGATGTTAAATAAAATTAAGCAGATTTCTTTGCCACAGCCCTTCTCACAACTCCTGGAATGGACCTGGTCAACCCTTGCACCTTACGGATCAAGACACTGAGGTTCGAGTTTGTCACAGATGACGCCTGAAGTCTTTTTCCATCCTAATGGTCTATGTCACTTTGCTTCTCGGCTTACATTAGTTTAGCTTCCATGATAGTTTTTTTTTTTTTTTTTTTAAAGATTTTATTTATTTATTTGAGAGAGAGAATGAGATAGAGAGCATAAGAGGGGGGAGGGTCAGAGGGAGAAGCAGACTCCCTGCTGAGCAGGGAGCCCAATGCGGGACTCGATCCAGGGACTCCAGGATCATGACCTGAGCTGAAGGCAGTTGCCCAACCAACTGAGCCACCCAGGCGCCCGCTTCCATGATAGTTTTGCCTCTTAGGACACTGAGGAATGAAAGCAACAAAAATCTAAAAGGAATTAACTGCCCCCAACAAACCAGAGCCTGATATTATCATTATTATAATAGCTATCATAGAAGCACTTTTCACTTTTCATATTTTCTAACCTAATCCTTACTCCAACCCTATTATACTTCTCTACTTTTCCTAAAATATACTCCGAAGTAAGCCAGCCCCTGGACAACCAGACTGTTAATCTTACCTAGTTCACAGCAAGTTCAACAACTGGTCCTGTGTTCCTTCTCTTTCTCCTTTTTTTTTTTTAAATTTAGTCAGATATCACGACCTGAACTTGCTTCAATATCTTAACTTCATTTCTAGAAGTCGCTTTCCTAATTGCTTCAGCATAAATAACACCCCCAGTTAATCCTGATTAAATTCTAGCAGTCTCTAGCAGTTCTAAAACTTCCTTCTGCAGCTATCCTGGCAAAACTATAATCTCTTTATCCTTCTGGGGCTTTTATATTGACTTTTTGTGCTACTTGGCTTTGCCTACATCTCTTGCCTGAAACGTCCCTGAATGAGTTCTCTAGCAATAATTCACAGAAATATTATATTAGTGCTACCCCAGTTTTCTCGATTCTGTCAAAGAAAGTTGGGCATTAGCTTTATCACAGCAAGAAATCACATCAACCAACTATAAACATCTTATGATGACACATTCTTCTAGAAACATCTGTTGAAGTCTCCATACACTAATATTAGAGGAATTAATGCAAAATAACTTCATTAGTGGGACAGCCTCTCCACCAACTGTTTATATTTACGTAAGGGAAGTCATAGCTGATGCTGATGCTACCATACCTGGTGCCCACCATATCTGTGAGCCAATGGAACGGATCCAAATACTATCTTTTCACCACTCACAAGCTGGATAAAATCATCTGTTTCGGAGACAGAGAAGTCAAGGTCCAAAATATCTTCTAGAACTTCCTGAGGCAAGAAAAAAACAAAAACAAAACAAAACAAAACAAAAAGACCTTACAAACTGAAGTAATCCTTTAATAATTTTTGAGAGAAGAGACTTGGTGGAAGAAAGAAAATTAAAAGAATGAACCTCTTCAAAAAGTACATTAATATTTTCTCATGAGGGATGTACCATAGTTTATATTATTTATGCTATTTGGGAAAATTAGTTCTATTAGATAGTTTTAAAATTTTTATTTAATTCTTGTGACGCAGAATAAAATACTATTTTTCTTAGCACACATTCTTTAAAGGAACTAGAAAAAAGTTAATGTCCTATTTCTATCCCAAATCCAATTATATCATGAGAGAACAATTTATAATTTATTAGAGCCCATTTCTAAGAATTTAACTCATTTGCCCCCTTTTTTCAAAAAGGGGTATTTTCTTTGTAAGATAACTTTAAGATCAAATGGAGTACTAGGTTCAGTATCAAAACTAGGAATCAGTATCAAAACGTGATTTCTAAGAATGACATTCTCCAAGTGTCTGAATTTTAAACACAAATATAATCATTTACCAATAGACGAACAATTCAACTCCAAAAAGTATGAATATCTTTTTTTAGACAAAAGTTATAATGAGTTAAGTATTTTTGTTGTGAAAAAATAAAGCCTAACCTTTGAAACTGCTACAAGACGTACTCTTGATTTGAAAGGAGTAGGGAAGGCAATTGAAAAAATACAGTTTTTCACTTTACGAACATAATTTTCTTTAACAGGATCAACTGGCAACACAGCTGATTAAAAAGAACAACAACAAAATCTCTTCTTAGTGTTTTCATTTGTCCCATAGACAACATTAACATTCCTTAGAAGGACTACAGTTCTTCGAGAAAATCAATTTATACCACTGTTTTCTTCCTACTTTGTTATTTAAAGCCTATTTTGTCATTTTCAACCATAGCTATCTAATATTCATATAATACAGTAAATGGAGCCACCCAAGAAGATGGGAGATGGAAAAAGTTTAAAACAAGACACATACCCTGTCTTTGAGGATTTTCACTTGTGGGAGACCAACAGGATGCACAATATGTTTATAAATAAGAATGTATAAATGAAGTAGAGGTGAGCAGCATTATAGTTTTAGAATTACAGTACTAGCCAATTCAGTGGAATCCAACCAAAAAATATTAAGCAGTTAATCACATTCTTTCTGCCCTTCAGAAAATCATAATTACTAAAGGAAACAGATACATATAAAAAACTCTAATACCAGGCAACAGATGTTTTACTAAATGTACAAAACATGCGCTAAAGCACATGTACCTTATTTTAAAAGCTGCACGAAAAGAGTTCTGAACATGCTTTAGATACTCAGAACGTATTTTCTTTTAAGTACAATTTAAAAAATCTTAATATTTTCCTAATCCAAACCAATTAAAACAAAAAACAAACAGAAGAGGGTAGGTGTATTACTAAAATCACAAAACAAGGGGACACAAAAACTTGTTTTTGGATAGAGATCATATTGTCAAGGTATCAGTGTAACCAAATTATTTAATAAACATATGGAAACCCAACCAACATCCTAGTAGGATTTTTTTGAAGAAACAGATCATCTTAGGGGCACCTGGGTGGCTCAGTTGGTTAAGGGTCTGCCTTCAGCTCAGGTCCTGGGGTCGGGCTCCCTGCTCAGTGGGGAGCCTGCTTCGCCCTCTCCCTCTGCTGCTCCCTCTGCTTGTGAGTTCTCTCTCTCTCAAATAAATAAAATCTTAAAAAAAAAAAAACTGATCAGCTTAAAGTGTAAATCTTGAAAAATAAAAACTAATGTTTTAGAAATGGGAGTTTTCTTATAAATTATAACACAATAACTAAAAATAGTTATCCCAAAAATAGATGCAAAGAACAAAGGGACTCAATAAAAAGAACAGAAACAACCCAAAGTAATGTTAAGAATTCTCTATATAATGAAAATGGTATTTTGAATCAGTAGAGAAAGGTGGCATCAAGATACTTTATCCAACCATTCGGATTAACTTCTATTTATCCCACCCAAGCCTAGGTGAACCAAATGTCAGTTATAACAGAAATAAGAGTAATCTTCTATCTTTCCCAGATGAGTATAAAAACAGGCAAATGTGGACCAGATTTAACCTTTATATTTTCCCCTAAATACATGGTACGTAAGGCACATTACGGGGAACAAATGGGTAGTCAGCCAAAAAACAGCTGATTGCAGCATTCACCACAGAAAACCTGACAATATGATTAAAAGTAGAAGATCCCACAGTGTATTTTCTTCTCTTTTAGGAGAGCCACTATGTGGAAATAGGCTAAATCATAATTTATGCACTCATCATGATGCCCTAACATTTTAGTAGAGCACGGACAGTATATACTGTTCATTAATACCCATGATTTTGTACTGACTGACTCACATTTTGGCAAGGTAGTTTATCAGCCAATACATTTAATCATTGGCTGTGGAACAAGAGGCCAACTGCTTCAGAGGTCCCCAGCCCTCACCCTCGTTACACTTTAACCAAATGATCAGCATAAACTACAAACCCAATCCAAGACAAAATTCCAGATGCATAGTAAGTCTTTATCTTAACATCTCCGAGAAATCAGTAATTCCAAAATTAAATTCTGTAGCATTCAGCTTTGCCTAAGAATATGAAATCCACAAAAACCGCTAATCTTTCAGTTTAATGATGTCTGAAACTCTTCTCTCAATAAACGTTCTTACCACAGTGACCTTGATAATTCATTGATCATTTATCTGATAACATGAGGATGAGACGTTTTCAGGCAGTAATAGGAATCAAGACATGGTATACACCTATACATAGTATCATATATATAATCTCTCCTTGGCTATAAAACCTGGTCCTACCATAGAGCCTGTTTCGAACAGTATCACTATGGAAAGAAAATGTCTTATTAAAGTACAGTCAACTCTCCAATATTGAAATAACAACTTTGAAAATGCTTTCAATTACACACTTACTCCATGTTTATCAGTCAATACTGGTCGTTTCATTCATATAAGTACAGTCAAAAAGACCCAAGTTGTTCCTAGCCTGTGCACAGAGGGGTCTGTTCTGTGGCAGTTACTTGCACAGCTCAATGGTTTTAACTTCCTAGACACAGGCTTGGCCTCTTTGGGTCGAAAGAACTACTTTGTATTCTGCATGACCTATTGGTAGGTTATATAGCTTATCAAAAGTGTAGCTATACTATAATGTTGGAAACCTTCACAAATTTCATCTGCTTTCCCTACTTAGCCTTGCATATATGCCATCTTTTTAAGAGCTAGGTGTTTTGTTTTAATCAGGGAAAACTATCTCTAAATGAAAATGGCCTGGTAGAGCCGTATCTGCCAACTGTGAGCTTGGCAAGACATATAAATCCTCCTGTGTCCCTATCTGTGTAAAGGGGCAAATGATAATATCTAAGTTGTAGGATTACTGTAAATGCAAGTGTTTATTGCTACACTTTACTATGGCAAACTCTAGCTGTGGCATATTTCTTAATATACAAACCTGTATCAAGCCACAGATATGTACTACCAACCTTTATTTGTAAAGCACCTGACATTTTTTTTTACATCATAGTCCTCAAGATTGGGGAAAAAATCCTAAACTTGGCTTATTTTAACAAACCTTATTCTATCCTTTTATTCAGTAAAAAACAACACTTGGAAGATAAGTATAGAAATCATGTGCTCAGCTATACCACGGGTACTTTCACTTTTTCAATGCAAAAAGCATGGTTCAAAAGAACACACAAAAATTTTAGAGAATTGCAGTTGCCTATTTGCTATTTCCTCATAAAGGTGAATTTTTTGAGTACAGATAAGTTTCTTTCATTTCTGTATCCCTCACGCCTACGCTTTCTCTCCCTGGCTCTGTTTGCGTGCACCACAGATTTGTTATAAGTACGCTTTCTCGTTACCATAAGAGTAGATCTGGCTATAGAACCAAGGAGAGGTCTTTCTAACCCACGTCAGGTACTAATCCTGTACATACATATTCCAGTATCCCCAAGGCTGGCAAATATGTCCAACATTACCAAATACTAAACAATTTCACACAGCTAAGTACACCCACGAGTGGGACTCCCATCCAGATATGAGCAAGACTGCCAAACTATGCCACGATGTACCTATAAGGTTTTCGGAGGACAGAGTCCAAAAGTCGAGAGACAAGGCTAATTTAGCTTCTGCCTCACAAGAGCCCAGCTCGTAGTGCGACACGTTACTGGAAAGATGCCAAAGGCGGGCACTTCCTTCCAGGCCAGGGAGCAGGGAGCAGCCGACAACGGCGGGGCAGGTCACGCCCAAGAGAAACAGCGGCGGACACGGGAGCCCCCGGGTTAGGCAGCAAAACAGGAGCCCAATTCTTTGAGTCATCTCTGACTAAACACGCACAACAGAAGAGCTGCCCGACTGGAGGTCTGGGCGCCGTGGCAGTTCTTGTTACCGGCCGCTCTCCCAAAGGTCCATTTTTGCAACGACCGCTGGAGCTCCTGGCTCCCCGGAGCGGCGGGCAGGGGCTCGGGTGAGACGGCTCGCCCAGACAGAAGGTCCCGCTTAGTCGCTCCCGGTACCGCAGCCGGCAGCGGGGCGACGGGCGGCTCCCGCGAGCTCGGGGCAGGCGAGGGGGCGAGGTTCCGCGCGGCCGTCCCGGGAGCGCGCCTGCGGCGCCAGCCCGGGGAGGAGCCAGAAGCGGCGGCCCGGGTGGGGCCCAAGCTCTTCCTGTGTCAAGTTTCCGGCTCCGGGTCCCGGGAGGCGGACCGCCGGGCCACAGGCGGAGCCAGCGCTCCGCCGCGGCTTTCGGACTCGGACCATGGCTTCAGGCTGGTGGCCCTGGCGGCGCTGCTGCTCCTGGAGGCCGGCGGCCCGGAGCCCCGGGCCCGGCTCCCCCGGCCGCGCGGGGCCGCCCGGGACGCCCTCGGCTGCAGACGCCGGCGCTCAGGTGAGGCCCCGAGGCGCGCGCGGCGGCCGGGCGCAGAGGTCACGGCGCCAATGACAGCGGCGCGGCGGGAATGAGTGGGAGCTAGCGGCACGTGCGTCGGGGCTGGGGGCCGCGGGGCTGTGCTGCGGGGGGACCCCGGGCTGGCTGGGCGCCGGGACCCGAGCCCCGCCGGGGGACGTGGAGCGGTGGGCGCCGGGCGTCTGCCTGAAGCAGGGGCGCCCGCCTGAAGCAGGGGCGCCCGGCGCGAGACTGCAGAACGTGGTCCCGGGGACCCGGGCGCCTCGGGGCTTGGGGAGGGAGCGGTGAGGAGCCAGGCCTTGGGGGAAGTCGGGGGGTGGGTGGAGTAGTCAGGCTGTCTCCTGGGGTAGGGAGCCAGTGAAACCTGGAGACCCGACTGCACCTGTTTCCTTTCGGATTTCAGCCAGGGCTTCAGGAGGACAGGTCTTAATTAGGATTTTAGAGCAAAAGGCGCCCTGAGATCCAGGTGGGCTCGGAATAGGCCGTTTGTGGGGAGTATGTAGGGCTAAGGCCCTGGGTGCAACGCATTTCTTTCGTACAGTAGTTGCTTCCCCGGGAGACCCCGCCCGGACGGGGTGGAAGGGCACTGGAAGAAAAGGCCTGAGGATGTCACAAGTAGAAAAACCCTGAACTTGGATGTGGCTTCTTGAGTTGAGTCAGAATCTCAGCACTAACCGTGACTACTTAACTCTCTCCTCTACAGCTCTTGGGCCCGACCTCATTTTTCTCCCTTTCCGGCCAGTTTAGCCTCTGTAAAGTGACATGTTCTGTGGCTCCATGATTCTTAACTGCACTTTGTAGTGATTGACTCTCAAAGTGCTATAGGGTAGCACTGTTTGGGATAATTGAGCAAAATCTGTAGACTCACTGTCCTTTTTAGAGACTTCTCCAGTCACATAGCAATTATGATGTGTTCCCCTTTCATCC
Source organism: Leptonychotes weddellii (assembly GCF_054177405.1). Classification (NCBI taxonomy): domain Eukaryota; kingdom Metazoa; phylum Chordata; class Mammalia; order Carnivora; family Phocidae; genus Leptonychotes; species Leptonychotes weddellii. The sequence goes on along the minus strand of NC_138373.1, from coordinate 55,394,138 downwards.
ACAAGACTCAGGGTTTTTTTTGTTTTTTTTTTTTTTAAAGTTTATTGAATTTGGACTCTTCTATTTCAGTTGGCTTTGGGACACTTCATATTCCCATGTATTCCTCAAACATCGGTTACCTATATGAAATATGTAGCATTTATAAATGTCTACTTTATACCAAGGTGGATACATATCACAACTTATCCAGAACAGGCACCTGCAGAGAGAATAGCAGCAGGGCCAGCAAACAGCTAGTAAAAAGAGAATAGGGGCAAAGAGTCTCAGGGCTTTGCTGGGATCCATTTCAGTACTGTTCTAACCAGACTTCCAATATTTCCAGCATCACAGATGAAGGCATTATTTGGAGAGATGTTTGCACCCTCCATCTAATAGCACTGGATACTTCTTTGACAGTCCTTTTTTAAAATGTATTTAAATTCCAATATAGGGGCGCCTGGGTGGCTCAGTCGGCTAAGCGCTAAGCATCTGCCTTCTGCTCAGGTCGTGATCCCAGAGTCCTGGGATCGAGCCCCACATCGGGCTCCTTGCTTGGCGGGAAGCCTGCTTCTCCCTCTCCTGCTCCCCCTGCTTGTGCTCGCTCACGCGCGCTCTCTCCTCTCTCTCAAATAAATAAATAAAATCTTAAAAAAAATAAATACATTCCAGTATAATTAATGCACAGTATTATGTTAGTTTCAGGTGGGCAATATACTGATTTGACAATTCCATACATTGCTCATCAGGATAAGTGTACTCTTGATCCCCTTCACCTATTTTCCATGTCTGCTTTCGTGACCACAGGGTGGGACTGCACTGATGATGCCAATGCCATATATTGCTGATTCGTGTGTCATCGCTATTTTCACCATAAATGAAGACATTAGCCTTCTGGTGTCTACCTCAGGCATGTGTCTTTGGTTACTTCAAGTCTCTTAGGGCCTGATAATCCTTGGGGACAAAGAGCAACAATGATAAAAGCCACGTCTGCCCTCAGACGCAGCTCTGTTTCCTGATATATGTACATTCTCCCAACTTCACCTGTGGTAACATTAACAAATCCTGCAATAGGACAGAAACCGGTGTGCATCTGTTACTGCCAAATCACTTGTCAGTTTTTGATTCTTACTCAGCATTTTTTTTTTTTTTAAGTAAATTCATGGGGGCGCCTGGGTGGTTCAGTCAGTTAAGCGTCTGCCTTCGGCTCAGGTCATGATCCCAGGATCCTGGGATCGAGTCCCACATCGGGCTCCCTGCTCCGCGGGAAGCCTGCTTCTCCCTCTCCCAATCCCCCTGCTTGTGTTCCCCTCTCGCTGTGTATCTTTCTGTCAAATAAATAAAATCTTTTAAAAAAATAAAAAATTAAAATAAATTCAATTTAGTTTACATATAGTGTATTATTAGTTTCAGGGGTAGAATTTACTGGTTCATCAGTTGCATATAACACCCAGTGCTCATTCCATTGAAGGGGCCTCCTTAATGCCCATCACCCAGACTTGACTTTTCTGAATTTCAAGTTCCCCAGCTGTATAAAAACAAGTAGTTTGTGAGGGTCAAATAGTGTAAAAGCATGTTGTAAGACTTTATTACAAATAGAGTGGATTCGTTTTATTTTTCTTGTGCTAAATTCATCCTTTTTGTCAAAATACTTTCTTCAGGGGCATCTGGGTGGCTCACTTGGTTGGCTAACTTTGGCTCAGTTCATGATCCCAGGGTCCTGGGATCAAGTCCTCCAGCCCCAGGAGTCCCCCAGCCCCCATCGGGCTCTCTGCTCAGCAGGGAGCCTGCTTCTCCCTCTGCCTGCTCCCCCTGCATGTGCACTCTCTTGCATTCTCTCTCTCTTTCTCTGACAAATAAATAAAATCTTAAAAACAACAACAACAACAACAAAACCCTTCTTCAAATACAGAGCCCTTACCACATTAAATTAGTAAATCAGTAATTTTTTTTTAAGTAACCTCTGTGCCCAAGGTTAGGCTCAAACTCATGACTCCTGAGATCTAAAGTCGCATGCTTCACGGACTGAGCCAGCCAGGGGCCCCGTAAATTAGTAATTTTTGAAATGACTGTGTTCCTGCATTCTTTAAGACTGGTGGTCTCCATCTTTGGGCCACAGTGCCTATCACATTTCCTGGCCCATAGTAGTGCTCAATAATCTTTGGAACTAATAATTCTCTCCACCACCTCTGAATCTTTTAGTAATCTTCTGTTGTTCTTGATCTCTAATATTCTCAAAACGTGCCACTGAGCTTGCTTGTTTTTTAATATTACTGATCAAGAAGTAGCTTTTCCAAGTATGTTTAGGAAAAATAATTTAAAATAGGTAGTGTTCACGTATAAATGTAAATTCATTCTTCAACATTGAAATCTTTTTCCTTTTCACTATCTGTTTTGATGCTTGGGGGAGCTTGATTACTCTTTGTTTTCAACTCGTTTAAGAATGTAAAAGAATGTAAATAACACTGATCTTTACTATTCCCTGACTAATCTTAGTTAAGTGGAAGGAAATTGTTTTAAAACTACCTTTTCAGGTCTGGAAAGCTAGATAGGAATATGGAAACTAGCCTTTGGAGAAAAGGATAGATTACAGATGTGTTTTTTTCCTTATATTTTCTCTTTTTTTTATTTTTTTAGATTTTATTTATTTATTTGACAGAGCACAAGTAGAGTGGCAGGCAGAGGGAGAGGGAGAAGCAGGCCCCCCGCTGAGCAGGGAGCCGGATGCGGGACTCGATCCCAGGACCCCGGGATCATGACCTGAGCTGAAGGCAGACGCTTAACCAACTGAGCCACCCAGGCGCCCTTCCTTATATTTTCTGTAATGATAAATATTGCTTTTGTAATAAGGAAATTTTTTATTATCTTCCTGAAGTTTGCAATCTACCTACAAAGGGACAACTAAAAAATAAAGATTATAAAAAAATATAAAGATTATATTTATTATGAATTCTATGATTATTATGAATGTTTTTATTTATCTGGCATTATAAACACATTTTTCATGAATATTCTTACAGGTTTGTTAATACTTTTATTTTATAGATGTCCTATTTTAATCTTGTGAAGAGTTTAACATCTGCTTTTCCACATAGGTATAGTATGTCACGGTAAGTTTATGATCTGTGTTATAACTGCTAAAATTATAAGCCATATTGCCAGTAAATTTCTATTCTAAATTGTGCTGGGCTAGTCCAACAAACTGAATATTTTGGTTAACTAAGTGCCACAATATCTGCTCTGTGTGACCTCTGCCTTTTTAAAAAATGGGAATGTAATAAAATTTAAACCCAGAACACCGTAAACCAGTTTAGTCTTTGATTTTGTGGGTTCTCAAGGTCCTGGGTATAAAAATAAACTATTGCTGTATTGTTGAGCAAGAACAGAATTCTATGTGTTTTTCTAAATTATGACCATTTTGGATTCGTGCTTAATTTCCAGCAAGTAGAAGTGTATATAATTCTTACTAAAAAACAAAATTATCTCACTTAATAAAACTCACTTAACCTTGTGTGCATTTGTGCTTGTCCCAGGTTCCATCACACGACGTCGGCAGCATGCTGTTGTAGCAAAACACAGAGTGGGGAGAAATACACTGACCCCTTCAAACTCGGTTGGAGAGACTTGAACGGTCTGTATGAGGACATTAGAAAGGTAAGCTAGGTTTGAATGTGCTGGGACATAATGTTGGTTTCTGAGAATTGTGAACAGACGGTGCAGGTTTTCAGATACATCCAGTGCCGTCGCAAACTTGATTCATGAGTGCCTGGGCGCCTGCTTGGTCGCCATTTACAAGTCTGCCTGCGCCCATCTGCACGCTGGTCTTTGTGTTCCCGGGAGAGCCACGCTTTACCTCAGGGCCAGCACCTGTCCCGCTGCGTATCGCAGTTACTGTGTTCCTTCTCCCCATGCAGACGGAGCTCCTCGAAGGCAGGGGCGGTTTTTTTTTTCTTTGTGACCTCTGTATTTATTACTGTGCTTGGCACTGAGGTCAGTATTTTGGTGAGTTAAAGACTGGCCCCGCTGTAGCATGTTCACCTCAGCCTGGCTGAGCGTCCTCGAGGGCCTTTCTTAGCTCCTATTGCTTTGGGACATAAGCTGTGATTCATTCTAGCAAGTCCTTGAGAGGCACATACAACAAACACAAGTCCATCACCTAGAAGGCTCTCCCACCTCTTCATGAATCAAAATCCTACTTATTCTTTAATTCCAGGTCGAAGCTTCTATCCTCCATTAAATATTTGGTTTTCTAGCCCACACTGATTTCTCCCTTCTCTGAACTTTCACTGCATTTAATTTAATTTACTGCATTTAGGGGCGCCTTGGTGGCTCAGTCGGTTAAGCATGTGCCTTTGGCTCAGGTCATGATCCCAGGGTCCTGGCGTCGAGTCCCGCATCGGGCTCCCTGCTCAGCGGGGAGCCTGCTTCTCCCTCTCTCTGTCTCTCTCAAATAAATTAAAAAATAATCTTAAAAAAAAATTTACTGCATTTAATTATGTCATTGCTCAAGTTACCACTCTGAACATTTTATATTTTTAAAAAATTTATCTCCCCAACTCAGTTCTAAGTTCCTCACAATCAGGCAAACCATGTCTTCAGCTTCCTCTGTGAACTTTTGACATATCTGGCTGAGCCAGGCTTAGTGATCCCTGCTTCCTCCCGGCCGCCATCTTCCCTTCCTGTTCCTGATACACGGCTTTGCCTCCATACCCCAGTCACACCCTTAACTCCTGCTTCATTGGCTCCCACGCTCCCCATCTTTGTCTTCTCCCCTCCATCTCCCAAGCGGCTACCAGCCCCTGTTCCTCTCTGGTCCCTGGGCCACCGACTGCTTTCGTCCTCCTCCCTGGAGTCTTTTGGAGTCTTTGGGGTCACCCTAGCCCTTTGGCCACTTGGGCGGGCCAGACATCGCCTGTGGCCCAGCTGTAGGGCAGCCTTACAGTGTTGGAACCTTTTCCAATCGAGTGTTGAATTTCTCAAGTGAAATGAGTATACAAAGTACAAGCAACTACACTGAAATCAAATCAAAGTTTTGTAAAAGAAATCCTGTTGCCTTTTTTGCTATCATGATGCCATATTGACACAGAGAAACTTTATTTCAGGAACTACTCATATCTACAACCGAACTTAAAGAAATGTCTGAATACTACTTTGATGGAAAAGGAAAAGCCTTTCGACCAGTTATCGTGGTGCTAATGGCCCGGGCATGTAATATTCATCATAATAATTCCCGGTGAGTTATTTACTTTCACTCCTCTGTCGTTTTGATATTTGGCAGATCTTCCTTACCAAGCTTGCCATTTAGTTCCTGGATGAAGCGGTAGCATTTATCTTAGAATTCACTTTGTGGTGAGTAGTTTCTGGCTTTGAGTCCCCAAAGTCACCTGGTCTGGGCATCTTCCCTTTCCACACTTTTTAATGTCCTAGAAGAACAACCTCAGCTGCAAGTAACCATTTTGAAAAGAATTTTAAAAGCCAAAGTTCGTTTTCTCCCTCAGAAGTAAGAAGAGCAGGGTGTGTACATACATGTAATCATGATATACACGGGGCCGTTAGTCCAAAGGTTAATCGTTACAAGGTTCTGAGCTGCACGCCGTGCTGTGAGGGTCTGCCTTCCTGTGACCTTCGGAAATTTGCCAAAGAAAAATCTTCGGAGAAGAAGGCAATTTTGACTGTTGGTCCTCAACTTCCGTGTTTTGAATACGTATAAAATTTTTAAATATTAAAACAACCGTATTAAAGGAAATCTTACAAAAAAAGATTGACCCTTTACCTTATGCAGCCATCTCTGCCGCTCCCTCTCGTCCTCTCTTCTTGTTTTCAGTCATTCTATATGTATCTATGATTCTTTACTCACCCCTGTTTTCTCTCTTGCCCACGTTGCTAGACTGTCTTCATAGCTGTTGTTTTTACGTGGTCTGATCTGCTGAGGGAAGTTCCAGTCCACCATAATGTGGACTACGTCTCCCTAGTGCGGACCGTTTGCATCATGTTCCCTCTTCTTAGGGGAGCACGCTTCTAGGAATGCCTCAGGGAGTGTCAGAGGTCGCCTCTTAGCAGGTGCTCCCCTCAGCCTCTTCTGCCCTGCTGCTGTGCCCCCTGCCCCAGCACGTCCCACCGCCTCAGGGTGCCTCCCCCCCGACCCCCGCCAAGACCCACCAAGTGCTCACAGTGCTCACACTTGGAGCAACCAGTGGGATCTCTGGCCGTGGACCATCCTCGGGACCACGTCCACTTCACCTGGGAGGCAGAACAGCAGAAATGAGCCAAATTTGAGATACATCTCACATGATCTAGAGCAGGGTTCTCAGCCTTGACGTTTGGGGCCAGATAATTCTTTGTGTGGGGGCTGTCCTGTGTATCACAGATGCTCTGCAGCATCTCTGGCCTCTGCCCACCAGATGCCAGTAGCACCCCCCGCCCCACCCCCGCCAAGTTGATGACAACCAAAAATGTCTCCAGACATTGCCAGATGTCCCCTGGGGAGCAAAATCATCCCTGGTTGAGAACCACTGGTCTACAGAGAGTGTGTGTTTATATTTTTAATTTCTCAGATTAATGTGTAATACAGTTCATTACCATCAGAGGTGACATGGGAAGGAAAATATCCTGCATTGCTTTAAATCCTCTCCATTGTTATCCCCATGGTTGCAGGTTTTTTCAGTTTGCCTTGCTGAAACTGTATAAACTTGGTTGCAGAAAACATGGGAGAATATAACACAACAAAGGCATTGCTAGTTTAAAAAGTAAGTTCAGGGGCACCTGGGTGGCTCAGTCAGTTGAGCGTCCAGCTCTTGATTTTGGCTCAGGTCATGATCTCAGGTCACAGGATCGAGCCCATCAGGCTCTGCGCTCAGCGGGGAGTCTGCTTCAGATTCTCTCTCTCCCTCTCCGTCTGCACCTCCCCTGCTCGCTCTCCCCCTCTCTCAAATAAATAAATAAAGCTTTAAAAAAAAAAAAAAAGGTGCGTTCAAGGGCGCCTGACTGGCTCAGTCAGTAGAGCATGTGACTCTTGATTTTGGGGTTGTGAGTTCGAGCCCCATGTTGGGGTAGAATTTACTTGAATAAAATGAAAAGTAAGCTGAACACTGCCCTCTCCGGGATCTTTTAGCTGCGGCCTCATTCTCCTGGAAGTGATGGGAGCAGGCCTCGGCAAAGGCATGGTGCAGAGGCAGAATTGCGATGGTGGCGTGCATTTGAGTGGAGGAGTATCCCACGGTACCACTCTCCAAGCCCCCACTGCTTGAGAATACTTGCTTCCTAAGAGCCCTTTTGAATCAGGCTCTTAATTGGCTAAATATCTAGCTGTTACTTCCGTGCCTCTTAAAGCAAGAAGGGACATGGGGACAGGGCGGGGGGAGCTTCTGGAGACCTGGGCCATTTCTGGTTTTGCTTGCTGAGAAAGACTTAGAACAGTATGGACAAAAAGGAGCTATAGATTCTGGGGCGGGACCCCACAGAGCCTCTGGTTCTAGCCAGTGCCACCAGAGGTATCCCCCAGCCCCGGGGGCGCCAGAACCCATTCCAGTCCTTCATCTGCTTGCTCGCTGGTGATGGTCAAATTGAGAGATCCCTGCTTTATCGTCTGACAGTCAAAGTTTAACAGCTTCTGTGCGGCTTATCGGACATCATCTTCTTGTTTATGAAATGTCTATTACATAGGTCAATAATAATCCTAGAGGGGATTTTGGAAAACCGAATAGGACAGGCACCTAAGAAATAGCGAGGGGGGAAACTAACTTTTATTGATTTTCCTTTTTTCTTCAGTAAACTTTTCAGTGGTCCATTAAATATTCCTTACCAGATTGCTAGGACTTCTTAACCTGAGGTCCATGACAATTATGGGGTCTGTGAGTCCCTTAGAATTGTATGCGGAATTTTTTGTGTATTTGCATTTTTCTGGGGAAGGATATCAGAAGCTCATAATATATTCTCCAAAGGCAGTATGGCCCCGAAGAGCTTAAGACTCAATCTTTATATTTCCTGTCTGTATCCTGATGACACAGTACCTGGGCAGGTAAAGTAGGAACGCACAAACAAAAAGACTCAGACTTGAAAGGTCCAGAAAACAGCTGTAGTGGTTCTGAAATGCGCTGCCTAGATCCTCCTGCAGTGAAGGACTCAGTGCTGGACCGGGTCTCGTTGGCAGAGAACCTTCAGTTATCAGCCTCTTCAAGGATTGCGTCCGCTGCAGCAAATCCTTTCACCAGAGCCGGCCCACATGGGGGCACTGAGAGATGAAGGGCCATTCTGGCTCCAGCGCATGCTGTGGATGGGCCTGCATCACAGAAACTTCTCCCTCTACCCAGTCCTGTTTCCTTCTCTCCCTCACATGGCTCTTGATCCCAAGGACACTCCCGAGACAGACACTTTAAACTTCAGAGTCTGCTTCCCAGAGAACCCAGCGTGCACCAGAGTTCAGCAAACTAACTGTAGGGCAGGACTGACTTTATCAAAGAATCGACATCAAAAATGAGCTTTAGATAAATAGATGTCTGTAAAATCGCTCTCCTCGCTGAACACAGCACAGCTGTAGGGTCTGATCTTTCTCAAACAGGCCAAACCCCTGCTCAGCAGCCCTATCAAAAGGACCTCCTCTTGTCCTCGATCTTGGCCCCAGTCGTTCCTTTGTGGAAGTCTTCCAGCTCTGGAGGCGGCTATCGCTGTCAATGATTGGGGTAACAGGATTGCTCACGTTGTATTGGTCTTGATTATGCAAGTCGCCAAGTGGCACTGAATCCCACTGGTCCAGTTACCAGAACCAGACGTTTGATCCGATGGCACAGATTTTAAGATGCCATTTTCATATTAGTGACGATATCAAGGGTCCCAGTGTGATAAAAATCCTACATGCAGAGGAGGTGACTTTTATGATTCTAATACAGACAAAGGAAATTACAAAAGCCTACCCTGGGAAAACGGTAACGAAATAGGCATTACAGCACCATCTCACTTCAGTGATTCCTGAGATGAGGCCATTCACGAATGTGGAGCCATTCTTGGTTTCTGTGTGTTCCAGATCACTGAGCCAGCCACTACCGTGGCAATTTATGGGGAAGTTGGTGCCCAAAGAAACGTTTTTGCTTTTAACCTAGGAGATGGCCCCTTTGATGTATCTGTACTCATTGCTGAAATGGATCTTGAGGGCAGCAGGGGGCACGCATCAGGCTCCGCTGGGCCAGCTGCGCCCCTTCTGCGGCTGGAGGGAAAGTGGAGCGAGAACTGGAGCCCGAGGGACAGCCCTAACCCCTCTGACTGAGGTCCTGCTGCTCTCACTGCCAGGAGCCTCCTTCTCCGGACCTGGCGCATTCTAGCGTCCCAGTGGCCTGGGCCCTGTGAGTGGAATGGTCGCCGAGGTCCAGGACGTCGCGTTTCCCCATGCCCAGTGGAGGGAACTGGGGAGCCTTGAAGGTCCCCGCTCCCCCTGCTAGGGATGCAGAAAACCCCCGATTGGTGAGGAGCAGCTGTATTCACTGGCTAGTAGAGCTAACTAAGTACCTGGGATCACCAACGTAGAGCACTTTGCTACCCTGAGCTGGGCGGGCATGCAGTACCGACACATGTGTGTCTACTGCTGGTCCCGTAAGTACCTCAGACCCTGGTGAGACCACAGCCATTGCTTTTAAAGTTGTTAAACTCTGCCCTTGTGCAAAAAGACACTTAGACTATGAAAGCAGACTCCTTGGGCATCCACAGATCCAGGGTTAAGCACTGCACTAGAGATACGTGCTACGCCATACTGATCCTCCTGGGACAGAAGTTCTGTTTTCTCTTCGGCCAGTCTAACTACATGATTACATGATGAGAAGCAACAGCATATTGTGTGTGGCCCCAAGGATCTTGCAGGGGACTTGTTTGGAGTGCCAGGCTGCTCTGTGAAAGAGCACAGGAAAATAGATACAGGGTTCTACAGAAACTTGGTAGTGGACAGTCAGCATGAACCATCCAATTCAGGCACATGTGTGAGTGAAAATAGGTGTCACCTGGAAGGTGGGAGTGATCAAAAAGACCCTGGCAAGAGCTACAGGAAGAGAAACCTTCACCTTCAGATTTGGTGCCTCCACCACGCACCTCTTCCAGAAGGAGAGCAGGGAGTGAGGCAGAAGAACATCAGATGAATCACCTGGTGAATGACAGAACGTCATAGATCTGATAGTATTTCCCTTTCTTTCCTTTGATGAAAACCTTGCTCTGTGTGTAACAAGGGAAGTACCTTGTGAAAGAAGCAATAGCAGTGAATCAACAGGGACTCCTGTCAAACCCGGATCTGGATGCTGGTGTAAGTGAATATCAAGGTGATTGGTTGGATCAGGATTCAGTTTCAAATCAGTTTAGTGTAGACTTTGAAGTTGAGTCTCTCCATGCAGAAGATGGTAGCCTTAAAGAAGATGGACGAGAACTGTCAGATGCAGATGATGACGAATATCGAGGAACTGCATCAGACAGGGGAGAGTGATACAGATGCTTTTGAAGAAGATCCTGAAATTTCCTTAGCTATTAGAACCGTGCTTCATGCAGTGAAATGAATCATCCCCTTCCACCTCATTGCAGTAGATGTTGGGCCCTTCGTGAGAATTGGCTTCCTGAAGATAAAGGAAAGATGAAGGGAAAACGCCTACAAAAGCCAAACTAGAAAACTCAACACAAGGAGAAGGCAGCTTTGATGTCTCTGATTGTTAAAAAAAAAAAAAAAAAAAAACACAAACAAAAACCTATAGTGAATGATTCCAGAGAGTCCTGAGCTGAGGAAAATGGTGATAAAATCACACAAGTCTCCTAATCCCAAAAAAGTGAAGACTGTTCTCAGTCATCAACTTCTGGTAGCCTCATTTGTAATAGCAGCCAAGTAGAAGTCAAAACAAAATAAAAACACAAAGCAAAACAAAAGCCAAAAAAAAAAAAAAAAGGTAGAATCTAGTTTTCTCCTTTTTTTTTTAGAGGGGGGGAGAGAGAGAATCTCAGGCAGACTCCCCACTGACCATGGAGCCCGATACAGGGCTTGATCTCACGACCCACGAGATCATGACCTGAGCCGAAATCGAGAGTTGGACACTCAACCGACTGAGCCACCCAGGCGCCCCTCTAGTTTTCTTCTTAATGCCACTGAACCCTGTGTGATTTGCCAAGGTGAACCTAAAACAGTAGCATTGCTCATGGCAAAATAGGACATCTTGTGGCATGCTTTATGTGTGCAAAGAAGCTAAAGAAAAGGAATAAGCCCTGTCCAGTATGTAGATAACCAATTCAAATGATTGTGCTAACTATTTTCCCTAGTGGACACATCTATAAAAGTAGAAGTCTAGATTTCTAACTATATAACTAAAAATTTACACAACATGAAATTTTTTTTATATATATCAAAGCAAGAAAATATCTCAGTACCTGTAGATTTGTTCTCTGTAGTGTAATTTACCTACTTTGGGAGGGGGAATAGTAAATATTTGCTTCCTTTTAGAAAAATTTCACTTATGACTGTATTTTATATTTGAGTTTTCATGTAATTAAATTGGGTTAAAATTAAAATGGATATATAGTTCACCCTTTACTCATACCTCTCATATTTTATTTTTTTTAAAGATTTTATTTATTTATTTGTGTGAGAGAGCACAAGCAGGGGGAGCAGCAGAGGCAGAGGGAGAAGCAGACTCCCCGCTGAGCAAGGAGCCTGATGTGCAACTCAATCCCAGGACCCTGGGATCATGACCTGAGCTGAAGGCAGGCACTTAAATGACTGAGGCACCCAGGCGTCCTAACCTCTCGTATTTTAAATAATTTTCACTTTCTTACATTTTAGAGAAGTATCTGATTTAAAAATATAGAAGTAAGACATTTAAATATATGTTATTTAATGTAAGGAGAGTTTGTATAAAAGATTTAATATTTAAATTTTAGATACTTTTAAACCTTCTAATCCTTAGTTTCTGTGCTCTTTCAGAGCCTCTTAAAATACTCTTTCCAGATGAAAAAGAAATTGGTAGTTGTATTTGGTGCTATGTAAGTAAAAATGCACTTCTCAGGGACGCCTGAGTGGCACAGTCGGTTAAGCGGCTGCCTTCAGCTCAGGTCATGATCCCAGGGTCCTGGGATCGAGTCCCACATCAGGCTCCTTGCTCGGCGGGGAGCCTGCTTCTCCCTCTGCCTGCCTCTCCCCCTGCTTGTGTTCTGTCTCTCTGACAAATAAATAAAATCTTTAAAAAAAAAAAAATGCACTTCTCATTCTCCATCCCTTTGGTCTAGTAAGAGATAGGTGGTAATGGTGTCATTTGAGAAGTCTTTGAGAAAGCCACCATTTACCCATAAGACAAAACTATTTTAAGGCCCCCTAGGACAATGTGGAATTGTCCTAGGGGGTCTAACCTGCATACCAGGCCGTTTTTCACACCTAATTTCAGGATTTAGTGCAATCTGTTTTTTTCCCTAAATTGGAAAACCATTCTGAGACATTTTAAAGTGCCTTCTTGGGCTGCATTGCATGGCCCCTGGTAGTTACCTAGGTTTCAGACCTTTTAGAAATTGGTGAATTCATAGACTAATCCAGAAATTCAGTAAACAAAAGGATTGTTTTTAAACTAGCTGGGAATGTCATCACTTCTTGCTAAATTGTCCAGAAATGATGCATCATTTTCCTTCCAGAAAGATGGGGTCAGAATAGAATTCTGAAGTATCTCTCAAACTACATACATTCACATCTCGATTTATATTTAAATCAGAAACTAAGCAAAGTAATAAAAATAACCACTTTGATTTAAGGTCCCAGTTTTTTCTCCCATGTATGACAGTTTTATGTCCTCAAGTAAGGACAATAAAATCAACTGGACTGTAAGTTTAGAATAGAACTGAGGGATATAATTTTGCAGAGCAAATCTGTGTCCCAGTTACTAGCAGTACATTGTATTAAACTTTAAAACAAAACCACACATACACGTGACTTAGCCACATAGGCATATGAGGGTAGGAAACATGGCTCTACAGATTAGCACCTTCGCCAGAGACTGGTCCTCAGAAGTGCGTAAAGCTGTATTAATTGGGGCTTTATAATCAACTAGAACTAAGAATCTTTCTGAAGAGAATTGTTAGTAAAAATGAGATTATAAACACTGTATATTCAGGGTATATTATGCAGTGATTATGCTATTTACAAAACATTCAGATCTGCAAGTAATTTCATTCCAGTGCCTATGCATTACAGATGTTGTCTTGATTGTCTAAATTTTTAGGTTTAGTACACACATATTATTTACTGATTTGCAAATAAAAACTTTAAATGTTTGATTAAGAATTGTTTCAAGAATATGATTATTGGATCTTTGAAATTTTCGTAATAATGAGTTTTGTTTAAAAAGAAATGATACTTGAATATCATCTGTTTGGGTAATCAGAGCTACGCATCTGAATGTGCTTTTGTTTCTGGAATGGCCATGCCCACCCTCTGTGGCAGTACATGTATTAAGGGACAGCTTGACACAGTTGGGAGCCTCCAAGGCATTGAACAGATGCAACTTGAGAGAGGATATCACGGTTTAGTGGGGCCATGAGATGCTGTTCTCTCCCTCCTGTTCATGTGTGTTATCCCGTGGCAGGTTGGCTTAAGTGGTTTCTCAACTAGTGATGGTGGGTGGTCTGGGGCATGGAGGGGAGTCAGGCTAGCCACCCTGCTCCTCATCAGCATGAAAACCCCTGTTGTAATGGCCTGTAATTTCTCTGCATCAGCTAGGAAACTAGATTCCATGAGGCCAAGAACCTCTTCTTGACTGACACACATGGAGAGGTACTCAGGAAGAATTTATTGAGCGAATCAAAGCGCTGGGACCTAAGTCTTGTCGCTGGCTTTAAAGCAGGAGCCTGCGGGCTTCCAGGCAGACCAGGGTTAGCTGCTGGCATCATTTAGTTCACTTTCATTTTTCATAAGGGTTTTATAGATACTGATTAGTGTGTGTAGGCATCTGTTGGCTTATGAAGATAACTGCAAGTTGTTATGGCCTCGTCTTGTGAAAAGTTTGTAGTCATACTTGCTGGTTGTTTAGATTCTGAATTGGGGTTTGATTTAATCTTTACAAAAAAGTGTTTCTTCAGCTTAAAGAAAATAACCAGCTGTCTAAAAGTTTGTGGCCATATTGTCCATCCTCTAGCCAGCTTTCAATTATATATAGTAGGGAATTTTTGACATTTGCAAATACTGCTTTAAAAAAATAAATATATGAAAGCAGGGGCGCCTGGGTGGCTCAGTTGGTTAAGCGACTGCCTTCAGCTCAGGTCATGATCCTGGAGTCCCAGGATCGAGTCCCGCATCGGGCTCCCTGCTCAGCGGGGAGTCTGCTTCTCCCTCTGACCTCCCCTCTCTCATGCTCTCTCTCTCAAATAAATAAAATCTTAAAAAAAAAAAAAGAAAGCAGCAGTGGATAAGGTGCTCAGAAGTGTTGAATGTGTCGTTGTAAAATGGACTATTAACAAGAATTAATAAAAAGCAACAAAATTTTTTTAAAAAGGAATCTTGAACTACAGTCTATAATAAAGGACACCAGCTGAGGCAGAGGAGATTTTGATCACCAGGTGGCTATCAGTTTCATTGGTGAGGTCCAGCTCAAGCATAAGGAGGACATCAGTGAACGCAAGAGGCCTGTAGGCTTGTAAACATGCTGCGTGCACCCATTATGCCAGGGTGATGTCATCACTGAAGGAATCAACCACACTTTCATTCGCTGTGCCCAATTTGGAAAAAAAAACAAGCAACAATGTGTTATTCTCTAGTGCCCAGCTCCTATGGAGAAAGCCGTGTGCAGAGCCAGCCTGGTAAGTTGCAGGTCTAAGACATCAGTATGGTGAGTTACTCTCCACACAGCCACAGATCCTGAAACTTCTGCAGTGTGTCTTCAGTGGCAAGAAAATAAACAGTAGCATGAACACCGCATCATGTGTGATGCAGCTTTATAGGCATCTGTTCTATCCGGAGATAAATCAAAAATATCAGGAGCTGCTACTCTTGGTTGTCAGTTCTTTTCTCTTGATGTTAGAACTGCTCCTGAATTCTGACACTTATGATCAGGCTTGAAACCACCATTCTCAACCAAGAAAAAAAACAGACGCCACTCTGAGCCTGGTATGCGTGTTCAGGTTCCAGAAGGTGAATAGCCAGTAACCAAGGGTAGTGACCTGCTAAGCAAGTTTGAGCTCACAGGCATCCCTCCTGCACCCTGCTGTACCTGAGATGGAAGGCAACTTTGGTGTTCGTGCCAGTCGCATCCTCAACATGCCCGTCAGGAATACAGGAAAAGGAAACAAGATTGCAGAGGCCAGAGATAGAAGCCAGGAAACAGAAACATGAGGCCAAAGGAGAAGTAGAGAGTGAGAGATGGTCAGGAACCCCTTTGGTCCCACTCCACCACTGTGGAAGGTGAGACACTTCAATGTAGTATCAATAATGAGGACAGAGGAGATCTTAGGTGCAGTAAAAGCAGGTATTTCAAGAATTGGATCACTGATGAGGAAACATTTGAGCCCCAACAAGAGGGTAGTGAAGGTAAAAAACCATTAGGCTGAAGAATGGCCCCACCCAAGGCATCCACATCCTCATCCTTGGAGCCTGTGTTACGTTATATAGCAAAAAAGGGTCTTTGCAGAAATGATGTAAGTAAAGGCTCGTGGAATGGGGAGATGACCCTGGATGATCGGGTGAGCCTTAAATGCAGCCCCACGTCTCCCTCTAAGAGTGGGTAGAGGGAGGTTGGCGCACACAGAAGAGCGTGATGGTGCGAGGGTGGAGCAGAGAGATGTGGAAGATGCCGGTCTTAAAGGTTGGAGTCCGGTGGCCAGAGGCCAAAGCCTGCAGACAGCTGCTCATGGCTGGAAGGGACGGAGGGCTCCCCCTCTGGGCGGAGCACAGCTTTGCCAACACGTTGATTTCAGCTCAGTGGAACTGTTTGGACTTCCAGCCGCCAGAACTGTGTGAGAGAGTTTCTGCTGATTTAAACCACCTAGTCTTTGGTAATGTGTCACCGCAGCTACGAGAAACTAGCACAGACCCCAGCATTACATCGTATCACATCAGCAGGGGGAGGGGCCCGGACGGCTTCTCTCTCCCTCTGGAGGGGCCTCTTCTGCGACGAGCAGCCCTGACCGGAGCAGGCCAGAGGGCCAAGCAGAACACACTCCACAGTCTCAATAGGTGAAGGACCCCAACTTGCAGCAAGTCAGTTCAGTGACGGGTAAAGATAAAATCTGATTTGTGTCTAGGTGGATATATTGTTCACCATACTGAAAACTTGAATGTGTGTGCTTTTATGAGGTAACAACTAGGAAATGTGGTTTGCATCCTGAAGCATTTGATGGAGAAGGAGAAAGACTTTACTTGCATTTTAAGTAGTGAGTTTCTTCAGTACCACACTGATAAAGTATTCAGTCATGTCCTTTAAAACACATAAGGATGTAGAGTGTAAGAGGAAAGAGAGGTCACCCTCCCAAGACTGTACAGGTGAGCAGGTGAGCCATTCTGCTCCTGGGCTGCGAAGAGACTTGGGGAGTCGATACCGTAAGACCTTTGAACGGACCCCGCCAGGGTTCAGGTCATGTTCAGAATAGGAGAGTGCCATCTTACTTCATTTGCCCACGATTTAGAGGCAGTGCAGCAGGGGATTAGCAAAGGCTGAGTCGGTACCAAAACCCTTCTGGAGGAAAGCTCCCATTGTGGCTTAGGGTAAATCAGATGAATACCGCCGCTTGAAAGAATGGCATTTCCCCAACTTTGTGCATCAGAATCACCTGGCGTGCTTTTTACAAATGCAGATTCCTGGGCCCCGTCGTCAGATTCTGACATGGTGGACAAGGAATATATGTCTAAGAAACACTGAGCTTGTCAAAGTCCTGACAAACAAAGTGAAGCACTTACTTTTAGAATTGTTAGAAGAGACAAAAAGAACATTTTGAAATAGAAATAGAGCCTTCTGTATACCGCTTGAGAGTTCTGCTCTTTACACAACCTCTGTAGATTTTTTTTTGTTTTTTAAAGATTTTTTTTATTTATTTATTTTGAGAGAGAGAATGAGAGACAGAGAGCATGAGAGGGAGGAGGGTCAGAGGGAGAAGCAGACTCCCTGCCGAGCAGGGAGCCCGATGCGGGACTCGATCCAGGGACTCCAGGATCATGACCTGAGCCGAAGGCAGTCGCTTAACCAACTGAGCCACCCAGGCGCCCAACCTCTGTAGATTTGAGAATAGAAACTTCTGTGTCTCTGCTGTTAAAAGTGAAGCCACATTTACTGTTTAAATTTGCTTCCCTCGTTTGTTCCAAACCCAAGTAATCGATTGACAAGGTTTGAATTTCTGTTTAGAGACAATTTTCCCACACTGGGGGGTTTTACGTGTAATTTAAGACTTCACATTATGTAGGGGCGCCTGGGTGGCTCAGTCGGTTAAGCATCTGAATCTTGATTTCGGCTCAGGTCAGGATATCAGGGTCGTAGGGTCGAGCCCCCGGTCGTCGGGCTCCCCGCTCAGCGGGGAGTCTGCTTCTCTCCCTCTTCCTCTCCGTCTGCTCCCCCTGCTCAACCCCTAAAAATTCATAAAATAAATAAAATCTTAAAAAAAAGACTTCACATTATGTGTTAGTGTGTATAAGGGAAAACAAGCATTTTACTTACATTGTGTGTCAGCTGGGTAAAGAGTACATGAGGGTGGGGTGTGTCATTATCTTGTTCCATCTATTTTTGTCTGTGCTTGAAATACTCCATTATAAAAATTTTGTTGTAAGTCTAACGAAGGGGAAGAATCAAATGTCCTGGGGCTGCCGAATCATCCCAGACTCGTGCATGTGTGACGTACAGGGGACACAGCCAACTTTCAAGCCCAGGGCCTCCGTTTCTCATGCTGTCTTGCTAGTCTGGCTTTTCTTAGCACCTCTGGCAGGAGCCGGGAAAGTGTGTCAGCTCTCTCCCAGTAGGAAGTAGAAATGGTGCCCAGCTTTTTGAAGGCAGGACTCCGTTTGGCACTTTGGAGATCTCATCTTAAAGACAGTGTGAGAGTGTTCTGTAATACGTAAGTTTTGGTTCCAGCCATTACGCTGCGCTGTGGAAAAGCGGTGGCAGTTTTTCCCAATAGAAGGCAACACACATTAAAGCGTAGTTGTGTGGGAAGAAGGACATAAGATACAGTTAGAACGCATCTAAAAGACGATGTTTATCCCACGTAGGGGCTGTGTCACGGTGCCAAGTAACGTGCTGTGCAAGAGTCCCAATTGCACCAGTCAGTAATTTGGCCATGTCAAATGGCCTTTCTGTGTACATCCGGTCTCTGAAATTTCAAAATACTTGAAGAAATCTTTGTCTTTGTTCTAATATCCTCAAATCATAAAAACTCCAGTGTCTCAGTGAGCGCTGCCATTTCCCGGCAACCTCCGGGCAGGAGCTCCTGTCTGCTGACGTATTTGTGATAATGGAGGTGGGGCCCCCCGTTAGGAAGGCATGAGAACCGTTAGGGGCCCTCACAGCTGCTTTAAGGTAAGTTCTGCTACTCACCACTAGGCAGTGTGTATTAGACCAAAACGCCGTTGAGAAAATATCCTGAATGGTAGCCTTTATATGAAATGCCTGTAAGTGTCTACATTTTCCTGTGCGTTTGAGCTCAAGTAAGATAGGGTCCAACACATTCACCTGAAAAATATTTGAGGTCCAAGCCTCCTGCTGTGAGTGTCTCACCGAGGGCTTCAAAAGCCCTCATAGAAGCCCTGGGAGCGTTCATCTTCTCATTCCCCGGCATGGCGTTAGAATTCGTCCCTGCCATCTGCCGCTTTACTTCTCCCACCTCGGAAGAACGTGGTGTGATCTGGAAGGATTTAGAACTGTCACGATTGTGACAGGTTAATAAATAATGGGCAGCACTTTACAAGTGATTTCTGGGCCAAAAGCAGTTGGAAGGTTCTGAGGTTTCATTCTGAAATCTTAGCGGAGAGTTGCCGGCAAAGCACTGTATTTTAAAATAATATTTAAAGCAAGATCAGAAGACATTCTCCAGGCTGATTTAGTGTCTAGTTAAATACCAGCATCTTTAATGTACTTGCACTTCATTTTTCATTGCTTTCTGTAAGATGCGAGGAATGAGAATGGGCACTATCTTTTACAGATGTTCAGACTAGATTTTTTTTTTTTTTTTTATAGATTTTTATTTATTTATTTGACAGAGAGAGAGACAGCGAGAGCAGGAACACAAGCAGGGGGAGTGGGAGAGGGAGAAGCAGGCCTCCCGCCGAGCAGGGAGCCCGATGTGGGAGTCGATCCCAGGATCCTGGGATCATGACCTGAGCCGAAGGCAGACGGTTAACGACTGAGCCACCCAGGCGCCCTAGATTTTTTTTTTTTTTTAAGAAAAAGTCCTATTTCGACATCCCTCTGACTTTCTCCCCTCTAAGAGATAGCGTGATGATATTTGAAAAGTCAGCCATTGGAATAAGTGAAACATTTGGTGGGCATGTGTTTATTTAAGTCAGGCCTGTGTATCTGGGTGAGAAAATTCCATTGGTTATTTCCCCAATTTGATTTTCTCCAAATTTTGTTTTTAAAAATGCCCATAGAGGGGCGCCTGGGTGGCTCAGTTGTTAAACATCTGCCTTCGGCTCAGGTCATGGTCCCAGGGTCCTGGGATTGAGCCCCGCATCGGGCTCCCTGCTCGGCGGGAGGCCTGCTTCTCCCTCTCCCACTCCCCCTGCTTGTGTTCTCTCTCTCTCTCTGTCTCTGTCAAATAAATAAAACCTTTAAAAAAAATAAAAAATTAAAATGCCCATAGATGATGATAGTGATAATGATGATGATTAAAAAGGAACTGGGGCACATTTTCTTTTAAGCCGTAAACCTCACACCCATGTATCTTCTTAAGAGTGCTTATCCCGAATATTGTATTAGAGCTGAAAAGAGAAGTTTCGATATCTTTTTTTTTTAAGATTTTATTTATTTATTTGTCGGAGCGCGAACATAGGCAGAGGGAGAAGCAGGCTCCCCGCTGAGTAAGGAGCCCAGTGTGGGGCTTGGTCCCAGGACCCCGGGATCATGAGCTGAAGGAAGACACTGAACCGACTGAGCCACCCAGGTGTCCCAAGAAGTTTCAATTTCTTTTTTTTTTTTTTTTTTATAGATTTTATTTATTTATTTGAGAGAGAGAGAACACCTGAGAGGGGATAGGGTCAGAGGACGAAGCAGACTCCCTGCCGAGCAGGGAGCCCGATGCGGGACTCGATCCCGGGACTCCAGGATCATGACCTGAGCCGAAGGCAGTCGCTTAACCAACTGAGCCACCCAGGCACCCTGGAAGACAGTTTTGACCAAAATTCTGTCTTGGTTCTTGAGGTCTTCTTCCTAAACATTTCATTTAACACAACGTTAAAAGCTTTAAACACTGTGACTGTTGGTTCTTCAATACACTTCACAATGCTCCTTAACTTGTCTCCCCCATGCTACCCTGAAATCGACTCCTAACCTGACTTGGACAAACTGCCCAAGATGCCCAAGATCATGATTACAGGGCATAAAGTCGATTCTTCAGCCTAACGGCCAGACTTCTGGGCCATTTAAGCCTTTTTTGTTGTCGATCCTACAAATTCTCCTGAATGTGCTGTCCGTACAGCAGAATCTTGGCCAGGTATCTCACGCGTTTTTAAAATGTTCTCCAAATGATAGAAATGGCTCAGTAGGGAAGCCAAAGTGTTTATACAGTTTCTCTTAGAAATAAAATTCTTTATCCTAGATCGGATGTCCAGTTTGCACAAGATGATTGCTGAGAAGGTTATAGGCAGCGTCTCTGTTAAAAAGCATTGCTTTCTGTTAATTAGAGACGTGCAAGCAAGCCAGCGCTCCATAGCCTTAATTGCAGAAATGATCCACACTGCTAGTCTGGTACACGATGACGTCCTTGACGATGCGAGTTCTCGGCGAGGAAAACACACGGTTAATAAGATCTGGGGTGAACAGAAGGTACGGTGTTTTTGTTTCCTTTTCATCTTCTTAGCCATTCACGCGCTCTTTGGATTGCATTTACTTTTCAGATTTGTCTCATTAAAAAGTAAAATGTGCTTCCTCAGACACGGCCTTCCAACTTCCAAAATAGTATTCATGTCTGTGTACATACATGTGATAATAGAGGAAACCACAGAAAAATAAGCTTCGTATTTCTGGTTATTCACAGTTTTATATAGAATTCCTTTTGGTTATAGGGAGAAGGATTTTTGTTGTTATCCAAAAAGCATATTTTTGTGAGGAACCATACATTTTACTTTGGGGCTCAGATAACTCAGGTTCAGTTTAATTCTTTAACCGTTTATTGACTGCCATGTGCAAGAGTATCATGGCAAGTAAAAAAGTAAAGCTAAGATATATGTGTGTGTGTGTATATATGTATCTTAAATATAGATATGTAAAAAAAAATACACGCGCATATACTGTGAAAATTATACACTTTTAAATACAGGCTGTATAATTGAGTTTGGTTCATACATGTGTATTTTAAAGCATATTTCCCCAGTATTTTATTAGCATCTCTTGAAGGGGAAATGGGGATTTTGCCTGAAGATATTTAAATCATGGGATTTAAAGCCACGGGAACAGCGCTGAGCGAATGAGCAGGAAGACGTGCAGGCCTTTTGTTCAGGGGCGGCGTCCCCCAGCACACACCTCCGTTGGCCGCTCTGCCTGTTTGAAGGGCAAACCAAACATCAGCGTGAACAAAGTTTCCCTCTGCTCACCTTCCCTGCCATGCATATAGTACCCGGTTCCCTCCTGTTTTCTAATTGCCCTTATGAAAAAGAAGAAGTGTATATTAATTGTTATCTTCACATGCTGGTTTTGCTTTCGGGTACATGACTTTGCTGTGTATCAAGTCCTGCAATCTCACTTACAGATCTTTTATTTCAGATTTTTAATTAAAAGGTTTTGTGTCCTATTGGCAGAATTCCATACATCAAAGAAGGTTGTTTAAAAAAGAGGTGTGGGGGGGTGCAGTTTCATTTTGGAGAGGTCACGGGTACCTTTATGACATGTCCCTGCAGTCAACTGTCCGTTTTCAGGGCCTGTCCTAAAGCCTTATTTTTTTTTTTTTTTTAAAGATTTTATTTATTTATTTATTTGACAGAGAGAGACACAGCGAGAGAGGGAACACAAGCAGGGAGAGTGGGAGAGGGAGAAGCAGGCCTCCCGCAGAGCAGGGAGCCTGATGC
>NC_138373.1:55300775-55371473 GCF_054177405.1 Leptonychotes weddellii | reverse complement strand
CCCCCCACCCCCCTCCCCTCCCCCCACCCGCCTCTCAACGGGAAGTACTTGTGTTTCCAATAAAAATCCATTCACACAGCGCCTCCTCCAGGAGCCCTTGGTACCTTGCCTGGGTTCCAGCCCAGCCTGGTCGCTTCATCTTCATACGCTGGAACCTTTTGGCCTCTGGGATCCCTGGGGCCAGGAGAAGAAAGACATAAAAGCCTAGAGATCCAGAGCCCTAATGATGGAGGGGTGCTAATGATGGAGGGGTAGATGAGGGATCCATATATATCATCATGGGTACAATGACTCTATAAATGTGTATTTATGTTTATGTCGAGATAATTTGTACAATGTTATATAAAATGCTTAATAGGTAAACATACTGAACACTAATTTTAGATACTAGAGAAAAGACAAAAAAAGTTAAAATGTGATGTTGAAAACTATGAATTATAATTTCTATGGAATCTAGCATTTATAATTTATAATTATACTAATTATAATAAAACTCAAGCATGTCTTTAAATATGCAAATGAGTATATTTGATTACAGGGTATAATTCAGTTATGTATAATTTATAACAAGCTGTAAGTACAGTATGGGCATCTACTCCCAAGGTAAAGAAGATTGGAAAAATATCGATTATCTAGTGTTCAGTACAGAAAATTTTGTCTAGGAACGAGGGGCAGTGTGTAGAGCACAAAGAGCACTGAACTTGGAGCCAGGATGCCCAGGTTTGCTTTTCACTGAGAAAAGCATGCGTTGTGCCAGGCGCTGGGGTGTGCCGAGCACCAGCCGAGATGACCCCCAGCCCGTGCCCTCAGGGAGTTCGGTAAAGAGGGCATTAGTGGGTGAAGACAACAGCATGCCCGGGGTGCCGCGCGCACAGAGGGGAGGCATCTGCAGACTGAGGGATCCCGGTGGACTTCCTGGAAGTGTCACCCGAGCTAACTATGCAGCCGCGTCTGCCCAGGGAAGAAGGGGAAGGACTTTTTGAGTAGGAGAGACAGTGCAGAGGCACAACCGCGTGGCTTGAGGCAAGCGTGAGTGTTCCAGCACGTCCGACCCCCGGGGCTGCTGGACTCTGGCAGGTTCGGGCATGAAGCAAGAGCGTGCAATGCTGTCGGTCTCCAGGCCTTCACTTGCTCTGCTCTGAACCGGGGAGAAAGATGGGTAATCTCTGGGAACCGATCCAGTGCCAGGGATGTTCCGAATCTGTAACTGATTATTGCATGGACTCCTGCTGAGGACGAGCGGTGGGGAACTTGGGGCCAAGATGACCCCTCGCTCCCATCCCGAATGTCTCCTCTGAGGAGCCAGCTCCACCGTGGGCTCCACTGCGCTGATACTTTTCTCCAAAAGTTTCTTTTCTTCTTTTCCAGGCTGTTCTTGCTGGTGATTTAATTCTTTCTGCAGCATCTATAGCTCTGGCACGAATTGGAAATACAACTGTGATATCTATTTTAACCCAAGTTATTGAAGATTTGGTGCGCGGTAAGTTAATTCTGACTTTTCTTCTTTTTTATTCAATCCCCGTCTAACTAGCCAGGCAATCAAGCCATGTCGCAGATGACCCCTTTCTTTCTTTCTAGGTGAATTTCTTCAGCTAGGGTCAAAAGAAAACGAGAACGAAAGATTTGCACACTACCTTGAGAAGACCTTCAAGAAGACTGCCAGTCTGATAGCCAACAGTTGTAAAGCAGTATGTACGTTCTGTCTTTGTTCGAGTTAAAAAAAAAAAAAAAAAAAAAAAAAACCTCATTGCTCTTTCTTGGGAACTACTGTTCCTGGGGAACATTTCACTGGAGAACCTTAAAATAGTAACCAAAATCCCATGAGGTCATTGAGAAAAGAATGACATCCCCAAACAACGGAGAGCTTCTGCCGTGGGGCCCATTTTTGCGGTCTTCTTTTCCTAGGCGGACATTCACTTTTCCTCTTTCCTCCCAAGAGCAGAATCAAAATAAGCCCTCTGCACTAGGTCTGATCTCCAAACTGTGTGATGTTTGCAACAACTTCTCATAAATAATTTCTTTCACGATTGTTGTCCCGTATACCATTTCTGACATTTTACCCTGAAAAAGTGGCAAAGTGCTGTCTTCTTAAATACACTGTTTGCCCAGGAGAAAATGCCAATTAGATTGTCCTAGTGTTCTTTCTTATGAGTAGTAGATCCTCCCAGTCTTTTTACATGAAATATAAATGAGCCATTTTTCAGGGCACCCAGGTGGCTCAGTGGGTTAAGCGTCCAACTCGATCTCCGCTCAGGGTCATGAGTTCAAGCCCCGAGAGAAGAGGAAAAAAAACAAAACAAAACCCAAGCCATTTTTCTTCGGATATAAATCAAGTGTGAACTGTAACTTTTTCTCTCCCTTGCTTTCTCTCCCTGGCCTTCCCTCCACTCTTCTTTTTTTTAAAAGTCCGTATTCTCCTGAGTCTGTAGACTACAACAAGTGGTATT
Organism: Leptonychotes weddellii; assembly: GCF_054177405.1. Taxonomy (NCBI): domain Eukaryota; kingdom Metazoa; phylum Chordata; class Mammalia; order Carnivora; family Phocidae; genus Leptonychotes; species Leptonychotes weddellii. The sequence goes on along the minus strand of NC_138373.1, from coordinate 55,369,026 downwards.
CAGTGCTAGCCCCTAAATGAGAGCCGGTTCTCTCCATAGCATTGCTCATCTGACCGGCTGTCAGCCTAACCAACGTGGCAGAGACAAATCCTGGGCAAGCACTAGCTCCTTGAGATCAAAGCAGCGACAGAGGGAGCCCTCCAGGGGCAGGTGTACATTGCTGCCCTCATGCGCTCTTAATATTCCTGCAGTTAAAGAGAGCTTTTCCTCGGGCCTCTCTGGTGAGAAAGGCCCCTTGCCAATAGTGTGTCAGTTCTGAAAAGTGTCAAGAAATGGATAATTGTGAGTCATAAAAGGATGAGGACATTTTCTTTCTAAAAAGACGTAATGGAAACTCTAAGAAATGTGAATTACGTGGAACATGCTGGCCATGATTTCAGCCATTTTTGTTTTTATTGAAAGGGCTGATATTTTATTTCCAAGGAATTACAGGTGTGGTTTTTTAAAATAGAGAGATGGATGGAAATATGGTAGACACTAGAATGCTGAATAGAAGAATGGCTGATTTTAAAATGGGGTGCCATAAAGCTGTCACAGTAACCCTTCATTGACCATCATATCTCTGATGGTCAAAATGTCCATGAAGATGGAGCGCCAATCTCATAAGGCACGCTCGGGCGCTCAGTGGAGCTCACGGATGATCTCACAAGCTGCAGACGGCAGCAGGAAGCACTGGAGGCTAGTGGGGCTGTTGGAACTAGACACGCTGAGAGTCGTCGTTCACACAGAGTGGACATCCCGTAGGCACACGGCCGCAGTGCCCCATGAGAACCAGGCAGGTGCGAATGCCCGCAGTGATCAAACCCTACAAAGGGCCAAGGAGATGGACCCGAAGCACCAAGGAAAGCCTGAATTGTGGTCCCTCTCCTCTCTGTTTGGGAAGCCAGATTTGATCTGTTACAGCACACATACTCATTTATAAATTGCACCTCGTTCTTCACAGATTAGCAAGGTACCAGTAGACGTGTATATTAACACGGCTCAGCCCTTTTTAAAATGAAATGCTTTATGCTATCCACTAGGAGGCATGCTGGCGTCATCCCACAACGACCCACTTTCTCTGTGATTTATTCCTAAACCCCAGAACTGTTAGAATAATAAAGCAAAATCATAGTGTGAGCGTTCTAAATAAAAGATTCTATATTTAAGTGCCTATGGGTAGAAATATTCCAGAGGTGTTACATATTCAACATGGCTATTTTTATATACTCCTGGTATTCAAAATGCAAAGACATGTGGGGCTCCAAAAGTTCATGCAACACAAACTAGAAGTGCCAAAAAGAGGGAATACAGAATTTAAACATCAGAATTTATTACGGAATAACGAATCAGAATTTAAGATGTCATGGGAATTTGAAGGAAATTGAGCAGCTTATAATTTATTCTGTTAAAGACACCACCCCCCCCTTAACCACTCCTTGGCTTTTTAGTAGAAAAATCTAAGAAAGGGCTATCTAGGATTGTTTTAGGACAGTGGCTGATATGAAAATAGTAGTAACATTTTTAAATAAGTGTTATTTACTTGTATACATAGGCAGAATACATTCGAGCTTCCCAATGAAGGCCATGATTTGTTCCCTTAGAAAATCTGATGGGAATGAGATCTGAGAGGTCCAGTGGCCCATCCAGTGTTAGTCAGACAGTGGCTGAGCTGGGATTCGAACCCAGAACTGGGTATGGTAATCCTGCATTCATTTGGTTTTCTTTCTTTCTTTCTTCCTTTTTTTTTTTCTTTCTGAATTTCTCCTCTCTCCAGTGCTGCATAGGGCCTGGCATCAATGGGCTCTCTTCCTGTTACTTTATTTTCAAAGCCACGGTGCGCCACTAAAGGATTTTGTTCTGTGGCTCGTATTTGCAGAACACTGACTTTTGGTATGATAGTCTTACCTAATCTGCGGATAGACCTTATTCCTGTTTTGCTAACTGTCATAATACTGTCATAAGAAAGGGAGAAAAAATCTTCCAGTTCAGGATCCAGTCCAGGTTCTCCTGTTGCATTTAGCAGTCGTGAATCTTTAGTCTCTCCGTCTGGAACAGTTCCCCGGTCCGTCTGGGTTCTTACATTCCCTTAATATTTTGAAGAGCACAGTCCGGTTATGTTGTTGAACCTCTCGAGTTGGATTTGTCTGCTACTTCGCACACTGAGATACAGGTTATGCATTTGGGGCAGGAAAACAGCAGAAGGGATGCCCCTTCTCGGTTTGTCGTGTCAGGGGGCACATGTCCTTTTACTGGTGATGTTCACTTTGATCACTTGATTGCAGTGGTGACTGCCTGGTTTCTTCACTTGAAAGTTACTGCTTTTCCCTATCTGGGAAGGTACTTTGAGATTATGTAAATCTGCTTCTTATCAAACTCTCCAGTTTTCACATCGGCTTATGATGCTTTCAACTTAGTACCACGATGGTGGTGAATGATGGTTGTGTAATTCTGTCATTCCTTCTACACCACGCTTCTCCAATAGAGTGGGTCTTCTATTTTTTTTTTTTAAGATTTTATTTATTTATTTGAGACAGAATGAGAGAGAGAGAGAGCTCACGAGAGGGGGGAGGGCCAGAGGGAGAAGCAGGCTCCCCGCCGAGCAGGGAGCCCGATGCGGGACTCGATCCCGGGACTCCAGGATCATGACCTGAGCCGAAGGCAGTCGCCTAACTGACTGAGCCACCCAGGCGCCCCGTGGGTCTTCTATTTTAAGGACGATCTTATCTATATGGACTCTTAACATTCTTATTCTATAGATTATAACCCTTTATTTTTATTTATTTAAATGCTGAAGTATCCTCTATTTGGCCAATGGGAAAAGCCCTTTAACCTGGCTCCTGTGTCTTGTTAATCCACCCCCTTCATTCTTTCCGCACTTTCTTAATTTCTAGCAGGAGATGTTCCAGGCTCATCTTGCCCTTCCCAGCACTGGGATTCATAATTTCTCCAAGGAGCCCTGTTCTTTCTGGTGGAGAATGGTATTTAGAAACCAAGATCTTGCCCTAGGTATCACTGGGCCCTCCCAGTGGACAGAGCTAGGAGATTTTAATACGTGTATGTGTGAATATGCATCTATCTTGGTCTTTTTATATCCCATCTATGTGTGTGTGTTTATTTATTATTTTTATAATTATATAGTTCTTTATTTTTAAGATTTTATTTATTTGAGAGAGATGGGGGTGTTGCAGAGGGAAAGGGAGAAGCATGCGGGGCTCGATCCCAGAACCCTGGAATCATGACCTGAGCTGAAGGTAGATGCTTAACTGACTGAGTCACCCAGGCGCCCCTCACCTATGTGCATTTACAACCATGAGGTAACCACATGATTCATGATTTATTCGAGCATTCCTTCTTTCCATACAGTTGACCTTTGAACCACATGGGTTTGAATTGCACAGGTCCTTCTGTGCAGGTTGTGTGTTTTAATTTTTTTTAAATAAATACAGTATAGCACTGTGAAAGTCCTTTCTCTTCCTTACGATTTTTCTAATAACATTTTCTTTTCTCTAGCTTTATTATAAGAATACAGGATATAATGCATATAACCACAAAATATGTGTTAATCGAATGTGTTAATCAGCGAGACTTCTGGTCAAAAGGAGACTGTTAGTGGGCGCCTGGGTGGCTCAGTTGGTTAGGCGACTGCCTTCGGCTCAGGTCATGATCCTGGAGTCCCTGGATCGAGTCCCGCATCGGGCTCCCTGCTCGGCGGGGAGTCTGCTTCTCCCTCTGACCCTCCCCCCTCTCATGTGCTCTCTCTCTCTCTCATTCTGTCTCAAGTAAATAAATAAAATCTTTAAAAAAAAAAAAAGACTGTTAGTAAAGTTTTTGGGGAGTCAAAAGTTATACCTAGATTTGCAACTGCAGGGGAGATGGGGGGGCAGTGTCAGCACCCCTAACCCCCATGTTAAATAAGGGTCAACTGTACTTGTAACTCCTTTCCCCAAGAGTAAGAAGCTTGGCTCCCATTCTCCCCAGTATATTTATTTGCTCAGTCCCCTAGAATATATATACCATAGGGGCTTAAAAATTGGTAACTTCCTATCTCTGTTAAAACAAAACAACCCTAGTAGTTCAGTATGTGTTTATAGCTCCTTTTGTCTTTAGCCTGAGAATGATACAATCAAAGATCTGTATTCAGAAGTTACCTTTCATCCCTTTTCAGTGTGGTTACATTATTATTTGAAATACAGGTTAGGTTTTTTTTTTTTTTTCTTTACTCCATTTTAGGGCTTCCCTCCCATTCTTAGGGATTTTGTGTTTGGGGTTGGAGGCTGCTGTCCGTTTCTAGTGTATGAAACCATAACAAAGCTCCGCGAGTCAGAACGGTACCGCAGGTGACTGCCCGCCAGCCCAGCTACGTTCCAGGAGGTGCGGCGCTTCGCCCACGAGAGGCACGACCGACCTGGCCGTGGGCCTGCTTCCCACAGAACGGTTCGCCGAGCTCCGCCTTCTCTGCCTTAACCGTTCCCTGCCGCCCACCCCCGTCCGGAAAGACGCGGGGCCTGTGACCTTCTGGCCGTGGAGGGACAGCCGCAGGCCACCCGTCCACAGGCTGGGGGAGCAGGATTCTCTGCGGGCGGTGAGGACTGGCCTTTACACCAAGGTCGCCGAGCTCGGAGCGGAAATGGCCCGTTCCCGCCCGCGAAGCAGGAGGCGCCCGCGAAAGCAGCTCCTGGCCGGGTCAGCGCGTGGGAGCGAGAGGTGGCCGGTGCGCGCCGACCGCATGGCCGTGTGCGTCCTCGGGCACGTCACTTGACCTCTTCGGGCTCTGGAGTCAGACCTCTTGGGTTCACATTCTGATTCTGCCATTCCCCAGCCCCCGACGTCTGGTCCGCACTCTCCGGGCCTCCGGGCCTCCGGGCCTCGCTCATGAGTCCGTTAACACGCGGGAAACCTCAGACCAGGACCTGTGTGTACTGGGTGCTCAGGAATTGTTCGCTCTTGGCAGCCATCAACCACAGAAGAAATGCCTATGGGACGTTGTGAGGTTTAACTAAGATAATGTAAAGTGCTCATCCTAGGTACTCCATAAATTTTAATCCCGTGAGTTTAGAAATAGAATGGAGTTTTTAAATGTCTTTGACTTTTCAGGAAGGAAGCTGGCACTTCGGTGCTATTTTGTGTTGAGGTTAACTGCGTGGACAGGAGTGCCCTGGGAGTTGTTTCCATCTAGAAAGGCGGTGTCCTCGTGTTCTGAGCTCAGCGCATCCCCGGCTGCCCGAATCTCGTCTGCTCATTCATTCAGCCAAGTTGATGGATATCTTCACTCTTGCCAGAGTTTCTAAATTGTGTCGCATGTGGTCTCCTAGGTTGGAAAGAGGACTCCCTCCCTGTAGCAGTTCTGAGTTTATTATTCACTCAAGGAAGTGGCCGCCTGACCTTTCACGACGCGCACATTGTCATCTGAAGGCGTGCAGCCAAACGTGACACAGTCACAGGCTTCCTTGCGTCATCAAAAACATCCTCAGGGCTGAGCAAATAGTGGGATCTGGCTTTCAGTAGCCACGGTGCATGGACACTGCCCAGCTCCGCTTTCTGCGCCCAGGGGATGAGGAGGAGGAGGATTATTAACAATAATAGCAAACACTAGTGTTATAACCAGGTGCCAGGCACTGTGCTGAGGTTTAAAAGTAGCATGACATGCATTCCTTACAGCAACCCTACGAGCTAAGAGCTCTGGATCCTGCATTTTACAGAAGGGGAAACCGAAGCACAGAAATACCAAGTAATACACCGAGATCACGTGGTGTCGCAAGGGGCGTAAGTGCGCCCCTAGCGGCCTGACTGCAGAGCGCCCGGCCAGGGGGCCGCGGAGGCCGGGACTGAAGGCAGAAGACCCAGTTCATCATTATCAGTGACCCACGGCAGGCAGGACACTGATGCCATCTGGCTTTCTCGTGCACTCAGTATAGACATTTCCTCTCCAGTGAAGTCGATGCCGCTCCCCCACTCCCCCCTTTTGATTTTTACCCAGTCTTTGTTTTCTAGAAATGTGGCAGGACCTGCTTAGCATGCTTAGCAGAGCAGTGGGAAATGCACTCAAGTGGCCAGTGTCGGCTAGGTTTTTTTGAGTTTTAGAAAGACTTAGAAGTCCTACTTCTCTTCCACGGAAAAGGGGGGGGGGCGGGGGCTTTTATGTAGCTAATTACTTCTTGCATAAGAAACAAGTAGGACCAGTGAAGACCCTTTGCTAATGAGAAAACAGTGTGTGAAGCGCGGGCAGAGGCTGTTACAGACATGTCAGGAAATAACTGCATTTGAGAAAAAAGTGAAATCACCAAAAATTATTAAAAGAAAGGAACTACAAACGAAATATATGGCAACATCGTGTGTAATTAGAGCAGATGAGATATCTATTCCCAAAAAATGGCTAAATCAAAAGAAAAATAAAAATAGAGCCAACATTTAGGCCAGGTTTGCTGAGTGCTGAAAGCAGCGAAAAGGAGGTCTTATCCTGGGAAAGGAGGGGTGGCAGGTAGCTTCCCTAGAATTTAAGAGAACCATCTGAGATGGAGGCTGGAACCCTTTCATTAAAAACACAGGTATTCTGGGATGCCTGGGTGGCTCAGTCGTTAAGCATCTGCCTTTAGCATAGGTCGTGGTCTCAGGGTCCTGGGATGGAGCCCCGCGTCGGGCTCTCTGCTCAGCGGGGAACCTGCTTCTCCCTCTGCCACTCGCCCTGCTTGTGCTGGCTCTCTCCTTCTCTCTCTCTGTCAAATAAATAAAATCTTTAAAAAAAAAACAACAACCCACAGGTATTCTGTGCATGTCTGGTCTCATTCTGATGGTGGGATCTCCTGACTGTGTAACACAGCCTCACCACCTCGGTTGGCTGCCCTGCTTATTGTCAGCAACTTATTCCAGAATTCTCTTTCTGCTTCAGGTCTCTGTCCTAGGATGCCCGGACCCAGTGGTGCATGAGATTGCCTATCAATATGGAAAAAACGTGGGCATCGCCTTTCAGGTTGGTCGTCTGTTTTTTAGGAACGTGGCCCATTGGCACAATGGGAAGGGCAGCGGTGATGCCTGGGGTGGCCGTCCTCCTGACATTCCTTTTATCCATTCGCTAGCTGATAGATGACGTGTTAGACTTCACCTCATGTTCTGACCAGATGGGCAAACCAACATCAGCAGACCTGAAGCTTGGGTTAGCCACGGGCCCGGTGTTATTTGCTTGCCAACAGGTAACGTTTTCCAAACTCTCTCTGACACAGTGCTTTGTATCTTCCGGGCACAGCTGACGGGAAGGTTCAGATAAGGAAGGCGTGGGAAAGCATTTACATAAGAGACCTCAGATCTCTGTTTGATCCTGGCCTCTGCCACTGAGATGTTGGGACCAGTTATGTTATTTTACTTCTAAGCTTCATCTGTGTCCTTATCTGTGACACTGAGGAGATTTACAACTTTCCTCCCAGGGCCATAGTGAGGAGGAACGGAGATAATGTTCAAGAGGTACTTTACAGATTAAATGCTGTGTGCATTTAAGGTAGCATTATGAGGATTTCCATATATTTTTGGCACTGACAAGGTGAATGGTTTCTGCATCTTAGTTTCGGGACTGGACTTGGGGTGTGCCCCAGAGCCCCTTAAAAAAGGCACAGGAAGGGCCTCCGAGCATAAGAAATTCTGAGAAATTCTGCAGTTCTAGAAGTTTAATGAGACTGCTGCTCTCAGCCTTGGCCATGGCCTCAAAATGTCAAGAAGTCAGTGGAATGCACTGCTAGAACCATAGTTTCTTCCTTCTCCAGATTGAGGGACTGTCCGTTAAGGAAGGAAGTAAAGCTGCCTTCATATCCTCCTTAATGTGGATGAGAGCTTAGGAACTTGAGATGCTGCAGGGTCTGTGAGGCAGATGTTTCTAGAACCTGCTCTGGAGCCCTGCCACATTGCTTAGGGCTGGGCCAAATGTGGTTTGAAGTAAGTGGGATATTGGCTGGCATTTGGACATCTTTTTAATAGATTTTCATGTTTGTAGTATATTTAATCCAGTTAAAACTTAGCAAAGCAGTAAGATGTTCGTCACCATGCCATGAAATTAAAAATTAGCCCTTTGGTCTAAAATTTTAGTAACTTTTAGTCTGAGATTTTTGCCTCTGTTCTTTCTCAGAATTTACAAAGATAAACTGTGTCTTCCATAGAACTCAGTGATTCCATTATTGAAACCAGTGACCTTGCTTTTGATCAATTTCTGATCCAGGAAAGGAGAGATCATCTTTTATCCATTGTCTAGCAGAGCTGTAACCCGGGTAATTCTCCTCGGAGGAGGCTGATGGCTTTGCGGGGGCCGGGGGGAGGGGGGGCTGCTGGGCCAGGGGACAGCAGTCAACTGAGGAACGAGGGCTCCGAACAGAGATGTTGGATTGTGGAAATACCTGTCCTCACTGCCAGGCTCTGTCCTCACAGAATTTTGAGACAGAGGTGAGAAGGAAAAGGCGTGCTATAAATGGGTCCTTTCTCCTATGGAGACTAACTTGCCGGCCCCAAAACTCAAGGAGAATATTAAAACGTGTGCTAAGCTCTGACAAAAATTTATAAAATCCCCTTGTATACATGAAAGCATGAGCAAGGAACATTTTATTTTTTACCATTAGCCCACCTAAAAGCAGAGAACTCATGAGCCCTGTAAATGTCAAGGCATGCCCGAGGGTAGAAGGATCAGTCACTGCCCACGGTCTAGACAACTACGAACAGTGGTCAGCCTGCTCCAGAGACCCTGGTTAGCAAATGTGAGTGAAGATGCCTTTAGTGAAGCCCTGAGGTTATCAAGATGACTAAGGAACAGGTCTTTTCCCGAAAGAAGCTTGCAGTCTACCAAAAAGCTTTGGGTGTCATACTTTTAGAAATCTTAACAGTTACAAGTAGTCGTCCTGAACCCCGGTGACACTAACAGCCGAGTCTGTGATTGATTGAGAATGGATGCCTCTTCTGATTGCTTTACTGTCAACATATTTCAGAAGACACTAATTTGCTTTCCTGTACACAAAGGAGTAGTGAATAATTCTCCCTTCGGACATAGTGGGTCAAAGTCAGGGGAAAAAATGGATCACTCCTACATATGAATTAGTGAGTAATACATAAGAGATTAAAAATGCCGGGTTAAAATTTAAAAAGGGCAAGGAAAAGGAACACACAAAAGCTTACAGCATCCCAAACCACAGTGCTCTGGGTGTCTCACTGGGAAATGCAGCATCACGAGGCACCCACTCACCCTCACCAGACAGCACTGTTCCCCTCTGCCCATAAGGTGGTAGGAAAAGGAATGAAAAATCGCGCCAGGGCAGCCTTAGAAAAGGGAACACACAGTGAGGCTGAGCAGGAAGTGACTCTGGACAGAGCTTGTTTCCTAAGTAGACTGGCTGTTCTGTCCTGTGGCGCATAGGCAAAAGGTACTCAAAAAAGTTGAATTTGTTTTCAAAGAAAACATCAAGTTTAGGCTCTACCGTGGATTACACGGTCAAAAAAAGGGGATTCTTGGGCCAGCAATGTGTGAAAAGATTTATGGGGCCAAAAGTGATTTTGAGTAAAACAAATGCCAAAGTAACATGAGACTGTGCAGTATCTCCATTTAATGAAAATGCATTGTTTTCATGGTTTGCAAAGGATTCTTTCATTCAGTATCTCTAATCTCACAACTCCTCTTTGTGGTAGGTATTATGCCCACTCTACAAATAAGAAAGTGATGCGCAAACTTGGCCAAAATTAGACATCTGGTAAATGGCACAGCAGACAATTAAACACCAACTCTTCTAAGACCAGTATTCCTTTCACTCAATGTCCTACTATGGCCAGCGCGGACGTTGATGAGAGCTTGTCTGATCCCCCGTGGGGCTTCCCACAGAGCAGGTAACTCGTGTGCTCTGGGACTGGCGACGCTCCAGAAGAGCCTCCGTGTCGGCCCTCTGGATCTGTCATTAACCTGCCCATTTAGCGGAGTCCTTGTAAGATGTTTGTAATCTTTTTCCGTAGGTGGGTGAGTTTTGTCTGCCAATTCTTAGTCTTTGAGTTTTTCCATCTGCAAACTCTGAGTCTCGACCACAGCAAGCAACTTTGGGAAGCCATTTGTCCTTTTTAACACAGTTATTGTCTTGAAATAGGAATTTGTTGGACCCAGCAACTTAATAGAAACTCCCTGTCTTTGGAATTCACTATTTTTGACATCTCTCTAAAGAGGTTTCTGGATAACAGTTAGTACAGGGGATTTTAAGAAAAATTTCGGGATTTCTGGAGAGGTCCCAGTGATGACGGTGTCCTTACATCTATATGTGTATACATATTTCCTGTAAGAACAAAAACGTCATGTCAGATCTTTTAAAAGAGCATGTAAGTTGGATCTTGAGCTCTTCAGAAACAAAATAGAAGTGTTTGGGTTTTTTTTTTTCTTTCATGAGATTAGTTCTCAATCCTTTAAAAGATCGTTTCCTTTCTTCTGCTTCTCTTATTTGATAAGTCACCAGACCTAAATGTCATCCTTAGCCGCACTTCCAGCCCTCCTCAGCAGCCCCAGCCCCCGCACCAGCCGTACAGGCTTCTGTGTGACTAGCTGGTCCCCTAGCTACCCAGGTTTTGTTTGCGTAAGCTCACTACATTTATTCATCACCTTTGTAGTTTAGTTTATGGATACATTTCACAGTTAGAATATGATTTGTCCTACGCTTCCCCCCCCCAACAAAGATTTATTTTAGAGAAAGAGAGAAAGCAGTGGGGGAGGGGCAGACTCCCCACTGAGCGTGGAGCCGGACACGGGGCTCAATCCCACCACCCCAAGATCATGACCTGAGCCGAAACCAAGAGTCGGACACCCCACTGACTGAGCCACCCAGATACCCCTGATTCGTCCTACTCTTAAAAAGTCTCCCTGTAGGCCCTCTAACTAAAACAGCCTGGACAAACAAAAATTTTCTTATTTCTCAAGAAATCTGCAAGCAGGCAACTGTTGTTCCCGTCACGCTCCTCATTTCTCCTCCACGTACACAGTTAAGGGGATGGGGATGCCTAGGGGAAGAGTTCAGTATTTGCGTATTAAAATTGCACACACCACATGTTTAAAGGAAGGATGTAGTCACATCGTTGCAAATATTTTCTTCAAACTTTGCTGTCTCGATGCTTTTTATAGTAAAAGGAGTCAGCACACACAGCACATTTTACCACCCTTGTCGGTACTGCAGAAAAAGCTCATATACCATAAACAAGGTAATTTTACTAGATGCCCAGGACAGTGTCCTGTCAGCTCTGAGGATATGGCCTTCCAGAAGTCCAATTTTGGAATGCAGTATTAAGACAAATGCTTACTTGATTTGGCTTTTCTACCTCTAAAATTGATTGATTTGAGCTTCCTGATGTGTTTCCTGTGAAACTTAAATTGTTCTATTCTTAAAGGCCAGTAACTAAAACAAATTACCGGTTTTCTTTTAAGAACTAACCATTTGCTGGCCTTTACATTTTATAAGCATGTGAGCAGCCTCTACATGTTTAGAACTTTGTTCCAATGCATACTTTGCTCTGAAAGGAACACTCTTAATTCTTCATCTGTCATCATCCGGTTGAGGTTTTTCTATGTGTGCCCTATTTTTTCTTCTAGGATTACTAATACCGTGGTGGTGGTTACAGGACAACAACTTCAGGCTCACTGCCAGGGAAAAACTGGCAACTGCTGTAAGCACTGATGTGTCCAGAACCAAACCTATCTTACCTCTTATGTCAGGGAACCAGAAGCTGCTAGAGCTAACGGATTTCAGCTCATTTGGTTAAGCTCCCTCACGACACTGAGGAGGAGGCTAGGACCCACAGGTCATGGAGCGCACTCGACTATGGAGGCACCAGGACTAGAGCTCTGGTCTAGAAAATGAAGTGATCTGGTGTCCTGACTTCCTGATTTTGTTAATGGTGACAATTCTCCTGAATTGTTGCTACATGTTGCAGAATATAGATTTTTATCTTCAATGTACCTATTTTCTTTTTTTCTCTTGGTGCCACAGCTTAACTTTGGTCGTCTTTAAAATTAACTACACTAACGTGACTGGCCTACCTCCTGTAATTCAGTGGTTCTCAAACTTGGCTGCACATTAAAAGTACCTGGAGTGCTTTTAAAATCTTGATGCCCAGGCCAGACCCCACCCCAGCCAATATAATCAGAATCTTTGGAAGCAGATCCAGGCAACCATAAGCTTCCCGACTGACCAGCATGCAGTCAACACTGAGCAGCCCCTGCTCTGACCCACTTGACGAGCTGCTGAGGTAGAACTCTGCTCATAATACCCTCTGCTCAGATACCTCAGTATCTTTCAAGTGTCACTCAGGTTAGCACTAAAAGTAGAATGCCTAATTCCCACCCTCATCCTAGGCCACTGCTTCTCAAAATGTCAGCAGAGACCAGCAGAATCCATATCATCTGGGAATCTGTTAGAAATGCATGCTGAGGCCCCAATCCTACTGATCAAGGAAGGCCTCTGGTGATTCTGGTGCAATCTAAAGTTTGAGAACTGTAAGAGAAGCCAACAAGGAGATTTTAGGGATGTAGTTTGTTCCTTCACTCTTTCTTACTCAGTGTTGGACCCAAGAATAGAATAGAAAGAACACCAGAATGAACAAGGATCAACAGCTGCCTCTTCTGAGCACCAGCTCAGTCCCTGGGCATGGAAAATGGATGTCTCTCTTAGCTCTGCTTCTTTAATTGCTACAATTTATTGCCCCCCCAATCTGAACATTTAATCACCTTTTTGTCTTTTCCTATTGTTACAAACTTAGTGTTAGAACATTTGATTTTCACAAGAGCAATAAATATTTTCTTTCTTTATGGTTAGTTCCCAGAAATGAATGCTATGATAATGAGACGGTTCAGTTTGCCTGGAGATGTGGACAGAGCTCGACAATATGTATTACAGGTATGATTATTTTACAAAGAAATAAGGCCGGAGCAGGTACAACACTGCCAAGTTCTTTAACCAAATAATGTAACAAATTTTAGATACAAAACCAAGTGTGGTCAATTCTTGACTTGACAAAACTGAGAAACTTGTAATTCTTTTTTCCTCTAGAATTTTTTTAATTTTTATTGTTACGTTAGTCACCATACAATACATCATCAGTTTCTGATGTGGTGATCCACGATCCATTGTTTTCGTATAACACCCAGTGCTCCATGCGGTACGTGCCCTCCTTAATACCCATCACCGGGCCAACCCATCCCCCCACCCCCCTCCCTTCTATCTAAAGACTAATTTAAGTGGCCTTGGGTAAGGTTTTGGACACTAGGATTTTTTTTAAAGCTACCCAAGTGATTCTAATGTGTAGTATGGACTGAGTCCCACTGGTTTGAAACCAGTCTTCCCCAAATCCACTGGCAGCACTGCTGTCCTCCAGTCACCCAGACACGCCTCCTGGTGCGGGCTCTCACCTTTGCCACCACCAGGTTATCGGGTGCTCACAGCTGTCACCTCAGTATTGGCCGTCCCTAGTCCCTCAAGGAAAGAGCCCACAGAGGCGGACTGTTTCACCTTCAGGGGCTGTGAGCTTATTTCACATACACTGCCACATATCCTCAGAACTTTTCTGTAGAAGCCGGATCTTTTTTACGTATTTTTTTTTTTTTTTTAAAGATTTTATTTATTTGACAGACACAGCGAGAGAGGGATCACAAGCGGGGGGAGTGGGAGAGGGAGAAGCAGGCTTCCCGCGGAGCAGGGAGCCCGATGCGGGGCTCGATCCCAGGACTCTGGGATCATGACCTGAGCCGAAGGCAGACGCCCAACGACTGAGCCACCTAGGCGCCCCATTTTTTACATATTCTCACTTTCAAGAACTATCTTTTGAGAATGAGCTGTTTCCAAAATCCAAACCCAAAGTCATTTGGAGCCAGTAGATATAATGAATGAGATGGGGTGAGCAGTTTTTAGTAAGCTAATGTGTGGTCTGATCTATGGTTAGTGCAGTACTTAAAAGAATTCCAAATAATTACCTTCAGACTTCCAAAAAGCAAGACCCCCTCCAAAGGATGTATTTCCCTTAACTAACTCTCTGTATTGTTAAGCATCACCACCTCTCTGGAGGGTAGTTTGGCAGTACTATTAAAAACTCAGTATAGGGGCGCCTAGGTGGCTCAGATGGCATAAAAACATGGCTCCAGAAGAGAATACAAATCTCTATAGTGTTAAAGAACACTGGTATCCTTGAGATTAAGTAGTTGGTGCTACATAATGACAAAAGTAACTAACAGAAGAACTAAAGATGGTAATAGGATTATCAGATCAGGAGGCGTGGGGTGGGTGGGCTAAATCCTCACCTTTCTCAGCAGAAAGGCAATAGATAATAACTAAAGTTGCTAATTAAGACATTAAAACCAGCAGATAAAGCTGGTGTCTTTGGAAGAAAGGAACTGTTGATTTCCATCATATGCGCTCTTTCGTTATGTATATGTTCTTTTTTGTTTGTTTGTTTTATTTTTTATTTTTTTTATGTTCTTTTTTGAACTTTAGGGTTTTTTTACTTAAAAATTTAATACTTAAAAATAAGGGAAAGTAGGTGGCTATTTAATATTAATGAGTTAGTTGCCTTGCATGCTGACAGAATAAAAATGTGCTTCAGTCTGAGAAAAGTGCCTCAACACAGTAGGCAGAGGAAGCTGGAGTGATGAGTTGGAGAGAGGGCACTTGAGACTTAGTTTGGCTATTTATTAACCTGATCTCGATAAAAATATATTTTAGCTCTCTATCATAGCAGGAATTTAAGAGCTGATCAGTGAGTGATGTGTCTGTCCTCTTTTGTTCTGTCCACCCCCCCCCCCCAGAGTGACGGTGTACAGCAGACCACCTACCTCGCACAGCGGTACTGCCACGAAGCAGTAAGAGAGATCAGTAAACTTCGACCGTCCCCTGAAAGAGACGCCCTCATACAGCTTTCAGAAATTGTACTCACAAGAGATAAATGACAACTCTTTGTTATTTCTGGCAGCTATTTTACCAGACTGTGCCTAAAGAATTTTGTGAAATATATTTTGCTTTATGTGCAGATAACCAAAAATCATTTCAAAAAATCATTTCAACCTTATTGATGGGCAATTTTTTTTATTGACAAAGTTTTTTCAGAAAACTTTTTAAATGTAATTAAACCATCCGAATCTGTCACTCTAGTCCTGTAAATTCTAATCGAGGTATCTTGATGGTTATATGTGGTATTGTTTACACTGTTAAGATCCACATGTAAAGCCATTACACAAATAAATAATCAATGTTAAAATTCAAATGGTTTATCGTGTTTCACCACAGGAGTAAAGGTCACAAAAACTGTGAAGTCTACATTTCAATCCACATTAGATTTTAACAGTATCCAAAATTTCATATAGGAGAATGGTTTATTATAAAAGACTGTACATAAAATTTAGACAACAGGTTATATACAAAATTAAGAGAACATTCCACTTGAAAAAAATGAAAAAGGTAGCTAGCTGATCACTAGTGATACTGAAATCATGTTTAAAATTAACAAAGGCAAAATGCATATACAACAGTCCCACTGATTTGATAGCAATAATGGCCTTTAATTTTCAGAAATAAATGTTTTGCACTAGTCTTACCATTTACTATGCTGTTATAAGTCTGTAACGCCCAGTACATAACTGTAATTTGAAATCCAAACAAATACTCAATACACAGAAACCCACACTTGAGTGCTCTAATTTAATATCCTAGGCAATACAGAATTACACACAAGATAAGAAAAAAACATCCCTCCAACCTTCCCTTAAATTAAGAGGAGACACACAAAGTGCATGTGTTGCATTTCAATTATTTCAAAAGACAATATAAATCTGTTGGTCAGGTATATTCCCTGTTCACTGATTAATACATGATCCACCTTTTTACGAATTATTTTCTTTTTAAAACCTTTTTAAGTTGCTAGTGCCAGGTAATGGATTAAATAGCGCCTATTCAAAAGTCAATTGCACCCACTTCTACAAAAACAACATGTAAAAGATACTTATAATTTCCTTTCACTGAACCCAGTATACAACAATCCACTGGAAAACCGAAGGACTGATACGGCAGTCTTTAAGAATTTTACTTACAGAATGTGCACACTTTAACACATTTTCTGAGCTCTGAAAAAGTTACTTTAGAAAAGGAATTCAGTAGATTGACTTGTAAATACCCATCTCAGATTTTAAATCTGCAAAAATCAGTCACTGCCATTGGGACAGGTTGAGATAAGGCTAATATTTTTTTCCAAGTTAATATATTGAGAAAATAGAACCATAATTCTGCAATAAATCAGTATCTTTTATTTACTCATTTATTTATTCATTTATTTATTTATTTTAAAAGCAAACCAGTGAATGAAAGGACAAAAACCTTTGGTTCACTTATATATTTATGAATGGAAAAAATTTATAATGCAAATTCACTCATTAAAAAACTTAGGTACAAATTACAACATTACAGATAACTCTTTGTTTTGTTTCACATGGAGACCTTAGAGACTCAATTCATTTCAAGAGACCTAAGTACGAGTACTCCAAGTAAATATTACACAAATTGGAAGCATCTTGGATTTTTTAAGTATATTTCAATACATAAATTTGTATGCATGCTTTAAACAAATAGTATATTTCAAGAATGAGAAAGTCTAAACAAAAAGTATGACCAGCACCAGGATTGAAATTTTCTGATTTTAATATTAGTCTGACATAGCGTTAGTAACCATGCTGCACTGAAACATGTAATGGTACAATCTGAATCATGATTTGTTAAATATTATACCCCACACCCCCAGAATACTTAGGCTGGTCATAAAGTTAACTGTGTAAGTAAGTACATAAGCATAATCAGTTATGGACAGCCTCTTGTATATATTGCCGTTTAGCAATACACAAACTGCCTCAAAGATGTATGCTTACAGGTAGACATTCAATTATACCAATAAAACAGCATGTCCTGAAAGAATGGGCTCGTTTTAAAACATTTTAAGACAATTCTGTTAACCATAATAGTCCCACAGTATGACTGAGATTAAGAACCTACTTTAAAAGCAAAAAAATTTAATCAGTATAGTGCATGATTGATTCAACATAGTTCCCAGGGAACAGACCAGTCACTCGATTGCAGACTCCTTCATACCAGCCATCGTCATTCTTCTTTATTACGTAAATGATTGCACCCTCCATAAATGATAGCTCATCATCCTTGTCTTTTGTATAATCATATATTGCCACAACTATGGAAAGAACAGTTGAAATACCATGGTAAGTGCACTATTTCCAACATTTAACTGTATTTTAAAATGCAATGCCAGTTAAATCTATAGTATAGCGAAACCAACCACTTGTACAAATACTGTTAATTCTTACATCGGTAAGAACAGGTAAGTCAGTGGCAACCATGTGCCTAAATCACTGGCCTGATCACAGGACCAAATTTACAATTTGACTAGAGAGACGTCCATAGTTTCAACCAATCTATCCGGTAAAGATCCCTGAATTTTCGTATTTATTAGATGTTTCATTTGTTCAAATATCGACTAAGCACCAACCGCTGCAAAACACCATTTTCCAAAATACGTAGTGGGCAAAGCTACAGAGCCAATCAGTAAATCAGGTAACAACCCAACCTAATTTGAAAATACACATATCCTGGGAGGTCAATCTCATGCTACTTATCCACAGAAAATAAGCATGTAATTTATGGAGCCAAACCTAGATTGTTTAAAAGAGTATTTACATACCTTAAAAGTCAACTGGATATTTTTTTTTAAACGGGGAAATAGGTGAGCAAAGACCCATTAATTAAGAACTTAGAGAACTGTTTGCGATTCTGTGGTATTTGATTATTTTGAATTCAAAATACTCACTTCCTTTGTAAACAGTGCTGTGGAAAGGACAGTCATCAAAACATTACTAGTTTCCCAAACAACTGGTTTATGAATATAATTGTTCCTTCATTCTGCCTTTATAGCCTGATAGTTCTAAAGTTACATGCAATTTTCTAGTATATGTGAAAAGAGATTTTCATTACCCCGTGTTATCTTTGTTCTTAAAACAGTTGTTAGGACACTTAAGATATTTTGGAACTCCCTTTTCCCCTGAGAAAGATAACTTCTCCTAATTATTCTGAATTAGTGAATTATAAATAAGGAAGACACCTGAAGTACTGATCCATAGCACCATTCACAAAATTAAAATAGGCAACCTTTTTTCCCCTTTATAAAACTGTATTAAGTAAACTCAAGTCCATTCTCCTCCATTTTAATCCTGCAGCAGAATCATAGTTATAAGCTCACTGACCTATCCAGTTTCAAAAAAACCCAAAAACATACGGAATAAATAATACTAAATTATTATCCTGGTATTACTTTTGGCTAAATAACCATTCAAGAAAGCTGAGTGATTACTAGAAAACCATTAGGAAGGAAAACAGTGTAATAATTTAGTCAGTTAACATATGACTTATTAATCTGTCAATTATTTATTAGCTTCGGTAACATTAATTTCTTTGTACTCAGAGTCACAATAGATTAGAGTTTGTGTGGTGTAGAGGACTTTCAGACTGATCATGACAAAAGCCTGACACCCTCAAAGAAGAATGAAAGCTTTCTTTTCCTCATGCTTTTAGTTTCACTTAGACAAAGAGCTGGTAAGAGTACTGAACAAATTAATTGTTTCTATTTTCCAAGTCCTTTTGTAAATGAATCCTAGTCGTTCCCAACTTCACCTCCCCAATGCATATATTCTCTGATATAATTATGCTTACTGCTGAGTGCTTAATCATTAACAAGTCAATGTCCATTCCACTCTCCAGAATCTTAATTCATACAAAGAGCTAAACTCCCCCTTCTGTATGTACTGTAGGATTTTTTGGAACTCAAAGTTTCATACTCTAATCCTACTTCTAGACGATAAAAATTTGAAGACAGCTACTTAGTTCCCCTGCAATCTTCTCAACTTAGAAACAATGCTTTCAACTGTTTCACATTATAGGTGCACTTCCTAGATATTTTGCCTCCTGATATTCTCCTCTTGAAGACATTCCTATTTGCAGGATCTTAAAATGTGGTACTCAAAACTAGACATAGATACCAGTGTAATATAATGGATATGATCAGATTGGTATATATTAGGTTACAGTTCACCTAATGTACCCTAAGAATGTGGCTTTTGGAACATTCATGTCCAAAACATTCATGATTAATATATTCAATGAAATTCCTATTAAACCAGGTCTTATTCATCTTGTGATTATAAAGGTGACTATTTAAAAAGACTTGAAATATAATCCTACTAAATCTCAACTCTCTGATTTAGACTACGGGTCAGCAAACAATGGCCCATGGCCAAATCCAAACCATTGCCTTTTTTGTAAATAAAGTTTTATTGGAACATGGACATATCCACTCACTTATGTACTGTCTATGGCTGCTTTTGTGCTGCAACAGAAGGGCTGAGTAGTTGTGACAAAAAAGACTATGGTTGGCAAAGTTAAAAGTATTTCGTTTTTGCAATACAAACGTATCAAATTATTATGTTGTACACCTGAAACAGAATGCTGCTGTGTTAACTATACCTCAATTTTTTTAAATTAAAAATATTTATTATCTGATCTTCTACAAAACACGTGTGATGACCACTAACTTAAGACTATTATTTCAACTTGTAGAGACATTTTGTAATTCTGCTCTATTGCCCAGTGTATTAACCATTATATCATTTTAAATTGATCAATTTTTATTAGTTCCATATTAGTCCCAATTTAAAGTTAAATTTGCTTTTCCAAACCAGGAAATACAGGTACACAACTCAAGACTACTTAAGTTTATTAACCTCATAATAACCACAACATATCTCTATTTAAAGGTAGAGGAGAATCTAAACATAGACTATTCAAGATTTCCTGAACAGTATGTAGAATATTCACGGTTTAAAAATATTTAAAAAGGTACAACCTAGAGAATGTAGTCAATGGTATTTTAATAGCTTGTACAGTGACAGACGGCAGCTACACTTGTGGTGAGCACAGCATAACCTATAGAGATGCTGAATCATATGTTGTAAACCTGAAACTAATATAACATTGTGTCAGCTATACTCAAAAAGTTTAAACACACACACACAAAGGCAAACAGCAAATTCCCTTTTAGCCATGTATTCAAAACTTTGGCACAAGAGAATGCTGCTGGTCTCAAGAGCTACAGCTACTTGCTTAACGTCAATTAATCAAGTAAAGACCAATGGAAGGGAATATATTTCAAAGGCAGTCAAATGTGCTTAACTACATTACAAGCATTTTTGAAAACTCGACAAATACAGATTTTAAAACAACCCAGAGCTGGATGAAGAAAAGCAATTAACTCTCTAAAAACAGGATTTCTTTCTTTCCTACCACTAGTTTCTTAATACAAAATTATAGTGAATGTCAGGTAATTTTGATAAATTTGGATGTTAGAGTTATACATAATCTCATGAAATAAAATTCTAGTGATTATCTTCTCTTTTATAAGATCAACTAACTGAAAACCTTAATTGAGGCTCTTCCTCATGATAGTCTCAATATATTTTTAAATATTTAGATATGAAAGGTTTCTAAGAGCTTAGAAATTTTGTTTTAAATCTTTACTAATTATATAACTTTAGTAAGTCATTTAACTCCTTTTCTGTGCTTTGTTTCATCTATAAAATGCAAACAGGCAAGTTCATCTCCAGCTGGAAGCCTATGTCATTTGAAAAACCACATCTAACATCGTAACATACTTTTAACTTAAAAAAATAAAGAAAGTTCATCCCTTTATATTGGAAATGTATAGGAAATAAGACTTAACTAAATTATGTTGCCTGCTAAAGCTATTCAAAGGGTTGAGAAACACTGGACTGGATGTTCTTTATAGCTCTAAAATTCTATAATAGGTTAGGTTTCCTTTACCTCAATTCAATGATGACTGTACCTTACCTTTCTCAATATAATTCTTGGGGGCCCAGGCAGGATCCCCATCTGCATATGGATCATTATACTGAACTACTGCAGCCTCTTCATCTTCATAATCCACTGGAGGTGGTGGTGGCGGAGGTGGAGAGTCATCAAACATGGGAATGTCATCTGGGGGAGGTGGTGGTGGTGGAGTTGGACTATCAGCAACTAAAAGAATTTAGATAATTAATTTGAATCAGAAATTACAGTAAATGAAAATTCATAAGTTAAAAGAATTTAAGAAAGCTCTAATTTGTATATAGCATGCACTATAATAAAACATGCAATGATTAGAAATAAAAGCTTGGCATGTTAGAGCTTCTACTACTCTTAATAGTAATTCTGCAATAATAAAATAAGCTAAAAATGAGAGTATTAGGAAGTGCTACAAATTAATGAATGCAGGAAGTTAGGACACAATGTCTCTCTTTGTAAGGATTACAGGAGTAAAGAAGTTTCCTTACTCCAAGGCTCGGACCAGAACAAACGTCACTCTTTAGTTAGCCTACCTCCTTAAATAAGCCTTATGTCACATTTCTCATTTGGACTACTGTAAATGTTATGTATACCGTTACATTTAAGGTTTGATAACCAATTCACTGTGCACATTCAGGTCCCCGATTTTAGCTTTTAGTCATCCTTTAGTTCCCTAGAAATAAGCCTCCAGTGGGTGGATATTTATTTTTGTCTGTTTTAATCGAGAAAAAAGTTGGCAGTATCAGGTCTGCTTCTATGTGTAGGTTTTCTATTCTTTTATTTAAATTTTAGTAAGAGAAATTAAATTAGAAAATAAATAATTCCAAGCTAATACAAAATCTCACTGAATATTTTCAGAAATGTCTATAATTCATAATCAACTTTTTAAATGCAGAAAACAAGCTAAGAATTTTTGCATTATTGTTAGTAAAACTTAAGTATGGGATGGGGGAAAGATTCGATCCTAAAGATCCAATTTTCTAAGAATACATCCACAATAAAGATTTTTAAAATAAAGTGTTGCAGAAAGATGTAATAACTAAAAACAAACAAAAAGGAACTTATATCATGCAAAACAATAACGACTCATACCTCAAGTTGTAGATGGGTGTGGTTACATGTATGTGTGTGATTTAAATAATCGAACAGTGAAATGAGAAAACGTCAGGTTAGAGCTCCCTCAACTATTATGATACCAGCTAACAAGTGCTCCCAATATTAAGGAATTCAAAGCTAGAACACACAACTAAATCTTAATTTGAATTTCTGATCCACAAATTTCTTTGAAAGTTAAAGATGTGAAAATGTTTGGGGCGCCTGGGTGGCTCAGTTGGTTAAGCGGCTGCTTTCGGCTCAGGTCATGATCCTGGAGTCCCGGGATCGAGTCCCACATCGGGCTCCCTGCTTAGCAGGGAGTCTGCTTCTCCCTCTGACCCTCCCCCCTCTTGCACGCTCTCTCTCTCTCTCTCATTCTCTCTCAAATAAATAAAATCTTAAAAAAAAAATGTGAAAATGTTTTGACACAAATTGATACAAAGAATTCTACAATATCTGCAGGGGAGAAACTCAGAATACCAACATACTAACTCAAATGCCAATTTCTGGGGCTATTTATGTAATCAAAGCATGCAGTCATAATCTATTTGTAATACAGGTTTTAAAGTTTACTCCACCCTATTTGGAATAACGTGCTGAGAATATAACCAAGGGATCCAAACTTAGAACATCTATGGATAATAGTCCTACTTCCATAACCACTTCAATTCTGTGATTTTTATTTGATCCTATCAGGGGAAGAGAAAGACTATGAGAAAATAAATCCTGTGTAGTGATGCTCATTCTGAAGGCTATCAAGCAGGTCTACAATTTATTTTTCCATCCAATGCTTGGATCCTTTTTGCCCCTACTTTCTCCACAAAGCTTTCTAATATTATTGAGAGGAGGAAAAAAATGGGTATGAATCCATCCTAACATCAAAGAGCCACAGCTCATATCCTTAATTTGGCTTAATGATAAATTGTATGTTTGCCTGAATCCCTAAATTGCATTTAACTCTGACTTATACGTAACTTACCAATTTCATGTTTTCACTCAATTGTCTTCATGTCCAACTGCTGTGAATCTACACTGGCTTATCTCCAATCATATATACACAAGAGCAGAAGTCTGGTCAATCTAATTCTCTATGCATAATCCTTTGTCTAGCACCACACATAATTAGTTCAAAAATGCTTCCTGATGTTAATCATACACAGATGTAAACACATAGACTTTTTTAGGGGCCCATGTCTTAAACTGAAGCACATTTAGTACGTTAACTGCCACAGGCATTTATTATCACCAATTCTGAGTGCCACAGGAAACTGCATATTTGAGAAGAACACAGAAAATTCGTACTCCATAAAACACGTAAGATACTGATATATAGTTTATAATCAATCTTCCTAACATGCTTTCAAAGAAAATAGATCCTAAATAAAGCTGCACATTCTGCAGCACAAGGAGAATAACTGATTCCAGTTCATAAGTCTGAGGAAAAGAACTAAAATAAAATATTAAGTACCATGGTCCTCTTTAGCAAAAACCATGCATGCCCAGAACTGTATACATTAATACTGAGTTTCTACCAAAAAAAAAAAAAAAAAGTTGGGGTGCCAGAGTGGCTGTCAGTTAAGCTTCTGCCTTGGGCTCAGGTCATCATCTCAGGGTCCTGGGATAGAGCCTTCCTGCTCAGTGGGGGGCGGGTGGGGGTTTGCTTCTCCCTCTCCCTCTCCTTCAGTTGGTGTGCGCGTGCTCTCTCTCTCTCCCTCGTGCTTACTCTCCCTCTAATAAATAAATAAAATCTTTAAAAAAAAAAAAAAAAAAAAAGGAGTTACCAAAATGCTAGTCAATATGCTTTGGCCCCACTAAATGGATGTTTATTATGGCTATCTTAAAATATTTCCTCCCCCTTTTTGACTGTAAGGCAGCTCAAGTTTTTAAACTCTTACAGCATTAAGGACTGGCAATTTACCCTTATTCACGTCTTCTTAAAAAAATAAGATTCACATTTTTTTTATAAGTTTAAACATACTGGAGTTTTCAAACAAATGTTAACAGTAAGGACAGTTTACACTCAGAAATTTCAACATTTTGGAACTACAACATTTTATAAAAAGCCCATTCAATCATACATGTTTCTTAAAGGTACAAACTTTGTCTTAGACTATTTGTACTCTTCCCAGAGCCTAGCACATAACACTGAATAAATAATTATTTGACTGGAGGAAGGGAGGAAATGTGGAGAATTACACAACAGAGTCAGCAAAAGCTGAACAATGGAATTTGCCACACTGTATTCTCCTGGAAGATGGGGTAATCATGTGGGTTACACATTTGTTCAAACCATTCTAAAATTTATTTGCATGGCAATGATCCCAAATGAAGTAAATCACTACTAGACCACCTTACCATCTCAATCTCAACAGCTATTTTGGCCTAGTATAATACAGTAATGGAGGTATTTTTTTATTTTGTCAAGTAACATTCACTCTGATCGTGCAGTTAGGATTATACATCTTCTGGAACCTCAAGGTAATCAGGCAGCAATACAAACTACTCTATCCTAATCAAATCCATATATTCAAAAGAATTTCCAAAAATCATTAACCTGACCTCCCTGAGAGAACACCTAAAAGCGGACAGATGTGTGTATTTAAAAATATTCCTCATGGGCCTGCATGTAGCCAAAACACGAAGAGGGCTCGCCATTATCACTCTTGCATGGATAACCTGGATGTAAATTACTTATTCTTGCATATTCATTCTTATCCTAACAACAAATCTTTATATAGGTTCAAAATTACTTCTGTATAAAAATCTGAGGCTTCAGGGCGCCTGGGTGGCTCAGTCGTTAAGCGTCTGCCTTCGGCTCAGGTCATGATCCTAGGGTCCTGGGATCGAGCCCCACATCGGGCTGCCTGCTTGGTGGGAAGCCTGCTTCTCCCTCTCCCACTCCCCCTGCTTGTGTTCCCTCTCTTGCTGTGTCTCTGTCAAATAAATAAATAAAATCTTTAAAAAAAAAAAAAAAATCTGAGGCTTCTACAAAGCTTTCACTAAAATTTTTATGTAACTAAAAGGGGGGGAAAAAAAAACCTGCCCCCAATGCATAATAAATTTAATCTCATACTCTATATGCTCGTGAATTTGCTGGCAACAGAATACAAAATGTTTTCTAATTCCCCTAATAACTATTAGAAGCTGGTAGTTTCCGTACCATTTGAATTTTGTTTCATTACACTTTCCTTAAGAATCTGCAAAGATCAGATTTCATGTTTTAGATCATGTAAATAACATAAGAAAGTTGCAGTTTTGAAATTTATATGGGTCAGTAATCATGCACACAAGAGAAAAAACTGAAGACCGTGCTCTTCAGTTTCAAGAACACATCTGCACCTATTTTCAAGATAAGATTAGCTTCTCAATAAAAGTAAGAAAATGATGACTCATCAGCCATGCATGCTATAAGGAGACAGCCTCTACTCTTTGACAGCTCAGTTTTTCCGAACTTACTGTTTTCCTGCACCCTGGCCACGAAGCCTGTGAGAGGTATCTGTGGAGTCAACTGAGGCATAGGGGGAGGGGGTGGAGCAATAGATACTGGCAGCAACAACACAGTATGGGGGAAGTACAACAGATAAAGGAAAGAAAAGGAAACAAACAAAAAGCAGAAGTCAGTTACAAGGACCACAAACATAAGTACGCAAAGAACAGTTTGCAAATGAAACAAAACAAAACAAAAAACAAAACAAAAACCTGCAGAACCTTGTTCAAGTTCACTTCCCACCAGCCAACCTAAACTGAGTTGTTGCTTAGCCAACTGGTTAATTTTTAAAAATACATTTAATTTAATCCTAATGTTATACTGTTAGGGGAAGATTTAAGCTTACCATCACACTCATTTTCATGCAATGAATTTTCAAATTCTAAGTAAAGACTTTTAAAAAAATGAGTAACAGCGATATTTCCAGGATATTGTGTCTTTGCCATATCACTATAACCTAGCAGGTATGTCTAGATTGAAGGTAATGTTGTAAATTAGAACCCAAATAAATATGTCATGGAATAGCTGTTTATTCCATATATAAAGACACTATCAATCACAGGTTTCCTTTAAAAACAGTTCTTATATCTAAATTTATACACAGCTCTCCAGGAAAAACCCTTGTTACTGTAAAACAAGGTCATTATTATTTTCTAAGGTAACAATTTTATTTGTAAAGATATCCCTCCTAAATTAACTAGGGAATAAGAGTGTTCCACATACCATGTTAATTGTTCATTGAGTTTCATAGGATAAGTACTTCACAAGTGACCTCCTTCATTTTATCACTGTTCTGAAATAGGAAACCTGATCTCATAACAGGTTAAAATATGCAATTATCTGCATTATAGTAATTTCTAACCAATCACTGAGTAGCTGTAAACATTCCAATTTCTTTCTGGAGAGGACATAATTTATAGGAAATTGATATCAAATGCTCACGTGGGCAACAAATGTATTAAAAACTGTAGCAAACTAGAAGTAAACATTCCTAAGTTTACCACTGTGTCTCATTTTTAACAAGACAGTAACTGCCAAAGATTGCTTAGAAGAAGTCAACAGGACTGACTTGCAAAATTCTGTTTACTGGCAGTCACCAAAACGTGACACTAAACTGACAGAGAAAAACAATTTATTGGTTCCCAAGGATCATTTAACCAAAAGGTTGTTTCAATTAACCCAATGTATAAATTTTGTTGGTAAGCATAAAAATTTGAAAGAGGTTCAGTATTCAAAGCAGCAATAACTTACCAAAGCAATGTAATTACATTAATACTTATTGTATGGCTAAAATTAACATTCAATTCACTATGAAACTGGTCCTCATTGATTCTGATACTTTGGATATAGAAGGCTCTTAAATAAATAAAATGTTACAGTTTTGATTTAAAAACAAAACAAAACAAACCTCCCACAAGCCTAAAAAAATTGTTTAGAAACAAACCTTGGTAACTAGACATGCTGGTTAGTAAGAGAGAAAAAGAAAAGCTATGCTGTGAAGATACTAGTCATTACCACCACGTCTGGACAGAAGGGGAAATATGCACATCAAAACACTAAAAACATTTACATCCTACTACTACCACAGCAACCACCACTATGACCACTATTACTACAACACCAACAGTAACTCAGATTGATGGATAGTTATTTTGACACATCATATTTTTAAAATTTGAGTCCAAATTTCCTTTATAATATCTAAAAGATATAGTCACTTAGTAATGAAAAGGTCTTATTTGAGAATAAGTAACCCACCGAGCACTGTTAAAATAAAACTACACAAACATATATTAGGTGAAGTGTCACCAAAATTTTACCCTATTTGCAGAGTGAACTAAGTATCTAAGTGAAGCAAAGAAAAATAAAGAACATAAAGATGGGATCTAAAAACACAACATATTATGGAAAAAAAATTAAAAGATCATGAAACTACTGAGGCTAATAATCAGATAATCCATAGAATACTCAGACTCTAGCTACCTTTCGTTACCAAAAGGAAATCAGGGAAAATGTGAGATAAAATTCTAACGGGTAAAGTTTCTTGGTAGGTAGCCTAGATGAAAATTTTAGTCTGGAAAAGGACTGTATAAATTTGGGGATTATCTGTAAATTTTGACATTTTTGCTAAAGTGTTTTTCAATTCTTAGGAGTTTTTTGCTACAACACAATCTTGAACTCTAAAATTTACATTGGAAATAAATAAAAGAACTTTCCTCTAGCTCTGCTATAAAATACATGTTCAGAACACACGTTATAAATAAACTTAAAACCAACTTCTTAGGGAAACAGGGAGTCAGTGTTTTTTACTAATACAACATGCAGCTCTAGAAAGTAGTTACAAGCGCCACATGGGAAAGTGTGTTCTAGTCTATCTATGCCCAGTGTTCACCTCTTGAAGCCTATAATAAATACTGCACAACAGGCTCATGTCAGATTTTTTTTTTCCTTTGTCAATTAAGCATCCTAACACGGAAAGTGAAATTAATGATTACCCTAAGCAATTCGTACTCCCTGCCATTATAACTATTTTCTTATCTTTAAATATCTTAAAGCCTTTAAAAACACTGATTGCAGTTAGTGTTGAGATGTGCAATTTGACATGAAGAGAAAGAAATCAGAAGAAAATCCTCCCCACTGTTACAGTGATTAGAGACAGAATAAGCAGGCATCACAAATGTTTTTAATGGTTTTGAACTCATTTCAGTACAGGTTAACAAGCTTAAAAGTGATAGCCAGCAATTTCACTGTATTAAAGAAAAATTTTCACAATGTTCTTACTTTCACTGCTACTGAAGTGTCTCAAACATGCCAATAAAAATAAACTCAGCTTAATTTCAGTATTTTTCTTCTCTAGTTCTACTTAATAAAAATATATTAAACCATTCATTAAATTTTAGTAGGTAAGTATACAAAGTCTGAATTTTTTTTGAAAGTGTTAAGCAATTATTTTTGTGATAAGCAGTAGTTCTTAAAATGGCAGGATTCAAGGACTGACTTCCTAAAGCAAAAATAAACATGAAATAGCATGGTTTCAATTGTTGTCTATCACTGGCAAGAACAACAGCTTCAAATAATTTCCTTCAAAAGGAACTCCACTGTTGCTGTACGCCTGCAAAGCACAAGCTTACTTGAATTCTGAGAATAAAGTGGACCTCCATTAACATGAGGCTGAGCAGAAAATGGAGCAGTCACAGAGGGAGTTCGTCTGTATCCACCAGAAGATGTCGAGGAAGTGGTAGAGTTGTGTCGAGAAATCTGCCTGGTCATTGTGCCATACTGGGAACCAGGAGCTGAGCCCGGGGCTGCGGAGAAGCATTAGTCAAAAGCAACCAACAAAGAACTTGAGCAACATGTGACCTCCGATGGCAGAACAAAGACAGGGGGACTCTCAGTAAGAAATACTCATTGCTTTTTAAAGCCCACAGCATAAAATAAAGAGAAAAGTGAAGGTAAAACACAAATAGCTCCCTGAAGTTACAAACAAAAGGAAAAACAGATACTGTGTGGAAAGCTGCAAAAGTAAAATAAGTAACATTCTTAGACCTTTTAATTTAGCAGAATCCCAAATGGTATTTCGCTAATATTGTATGTAATTTTTTTCTGTATCATTTTAGAATACATAGGTTTTACATGTGAACTATGTCTCCCCAACAAAATAAGTACCAAAAGGTAATATGAAATGGAACGCATCGGTTTTCAGATGTGAATGTACTGACAGTTGGTTTACAAACTTGCTTTTCCATCGCCAAATCTTCAGGAACACAGGTTAAATTATAAAAGGTAAACAGGCTAGCATATTTTCCACATATACTGCTATATTTATGTGAATGTTTATTGTGTTAGCAGTTATAATCAAATACATATGATAGCAGAATCATTTTTATGAGAAGCACAATTTCTAGTTTCAAAGTACTTATATATAGTATCAGATTTGTTACCTCCAAACTTTTAAGAACAACATACTTCCCCTTTCACTTAAATTTTTGTAACTGCCAAAACTGTAAATAATTTTAGACTTTGTGAAATAATTTTCCAATTTTAAAGTAGCTTTATATAGAAGATCCATTACCTTTCTCCATATTTGGAGGGTTTTTTTCCATCTTATACCCAAAACAATCTTTTTTTATTATCATGCATATCTAGAATGACTAAAGTACTAACAGTTCTTAAAATTTTATTCAACACCATCTTTACCAACATTTCAAAAGTTTAATATTTAAAAGGTTAATAAAGTTCAAAGCCTCTAAAGTTAACCATACTTTCCAAAGGTAACTTCAGGATTAATGTTAGCCTCTTTGCCCCACCCAAACATCTAACCAGACTAAGTAAAACGAGTTTATTTTCATTCAGTTGTGTAATTTCACCTCTCCTAGAGGTCATACAAGTTATTACATAAAACCATACAGCAGAGGTTGTTCATTTTAAAAAGTGCTAATAAACTTAACGTTTTGGAGCTCCCAAGCCATAGGCAGTCACTAATTATTTGAATCATCCCCATGCTCATTTTCTAAATAGAAACACATTTTAAAAATAATTCTATTCAAGAGCCTTCATGAATAAGAAATTTTGGATAGCTAGGGTTTCCACAGAGCTAAGAGGAGATCTCTTAATGGAGATCTCTGTAAAATGATTTTTTTATACTTCTCTGACTTATATAAATCCAAGTTATTTTCCTTGGTGATCTAAAACTGAAAACCAACCATTCAGCATTTCCAAACTGTGCCTATTTCAGAAATTTACTTTAATGTCTTATTATGTAATAAATCATAATACCAATGGGTATATGATTTATATAATTACATTATATACAGAAATATTATATATACAATATAGTTATATATATACACTAATACATATACAATACATGTAATGGTTATATATTAATTTATTTACATAAATATTTATTTTGTATATGATTTAAAGAAAAATAAGATAAATACCCAGCTCCACGAAACAGTGTATTACCGGTATCACCAAAGCTTCCTGTTTGTGCCTTCTAGATCCCAAAACCCAAAAGGTGTTAAACATTCTTTCTTTACAGTTTCGTTCTTTTAAGTCACAGATATATATATCCTTAAACAATACACAAAACACAGATAAGTTATAATTTATAAACTTTTATAATGGAGTTATTATGCATGCTGCTGACTTGCTCTTTTTGTTTTGTTTTGTTTTTTATTTAAGATTCACCCCTGGAGGGACGCCTGGGTGGCTCGGTCGGTTAAGCATCTGCCTTTGGCTCAGGTCATGATCCCAGGTTACCGGGATCGAGTCCTGCATCGGGCTCCCTGCTCAGCGGGGAGCCTGCTTCCCCCTCTGCCTGCCGCTCCCTCTGCTTGTGTCCTGTCTCTCTCTGACAAATAAGTAAATAAAATCTTAAAAAAAAAAAAAATTCATCCCTGGTGGTAAGCATATCAATATTGTTATCATCCATTTTTGTTGCTTTATTTGCATGTGAGCATGCCACAATTTATTTATCCATTGTACTGTGATTACACATTTGGGCTGCATCCAGATTTCTGCTAATATCAAT
Source organism: Leptonychotes weddellii (assembly GCF_054177405.1). Classification (NCBI taxonomy): domain Eukaryota; kingdom Metazoa; phylum Chordata; class Mammalia; order Carnivora; family Phocidae; genus Leptonychotes; species Leptonychotes weddellii. The sequence continues at coordinate 55,338,002 of NC_138373.1, read as the reverse complement.
GCTACTACTGTGAACATTCCTAAATGTGGCTCCTGAGTTTCTCTACAACACTGGTTCTCAAACTTCAGCATTGATCAGAATTTCACCTCGAGGGCTTGTTATAATACAGACTGCTGGGCCCCAGTCCTCAAAGTTCCTGAGTGAGGAGGTCTAAAATGGGATCTGAGAATTTACATTTCTAACTAGTTCCCCTATGATGATAATGCAGTTGGCCTGGGGATCACACTCTGAAAGCCACTGCCCTAGGACAGTGGTTTTCAAATTTTATGGTTTTAGTGTCCACTCTTTAAAATTAGAGAATCTCATCATTATATTTATTCTAGTTATCCCAAAGAAGTATTCTTCGGAGTTGAAAAAATGCGTGGTGATTGATAGCCCAATATTTAAGTAATACTCATGTGGTGATTTTGTAGATTCACCTTATGCAGAAATCATAATTAGTGAAATGTAATGTCTTATCCTGTGCAACTTTCCATTTTACTTTCTATGGAAAACAGTATTTTCTTTGTTTTCAGTATATCTGGATGGGGCTGATTGTGTGTGGAGAACCTTACATTTATGAATATTTGAAAAATAAATTAAATGATTGAAACTGAAAAAATAAAAATAATTTTAGTATATGTGCTGCCGAAGCGAGCACTGAAAAAATAAAAATAAAATTAGAGAACCTCAAAAAGCTTTTGCAGAGGTGGGTTATAGCAACAGGTAATTACTATAACAGAAATTAAAACTGACACATCTTTAAAACACATGAATATACAAAATACAAATAAACATTCTGTTAGCTGTCACAGCAATGATTCTATCATAAGTCATACAGCCTCTGGAAACTTCCACCGTAGTACATGAGAATGAAAAAGGCAAACAGGTCTTAGTATTATTATGAATATAGTTCTGACCCCAAAAACTCCATAAAAGGATCTTAGCATCCCCCTGGGGACCTCTAGCCATATTCTGAGAACCAGTACTCTAGGGCAGATACCTAGAAATAATATTAAATCTAAGGTAGAAACCTGTTCAACCTGACTAAGTAACAACAAATTACTTTTCCAAAGTAAGTGTATCAACTAATAAACTCCCACCAGCAGTGTACTTTCCTGTTACTATACACCCTCATCAACACTGGGTACTAGTAAACTTCTACATTTCTACCTATAAGGTGGATATAAAATAGTATCTCACTGTGATTTTAACTTTCATCTTCCTGATTATTAACTAGGTTGGGGACTTTTTTTTCATGTGGATTTTCTGGCAATAATTTTTATTATTAGGGTCTTCTTTTTATTATCTCCATTTGCCCCTTTTCAATGTTTTGAAAAGATGTGGCTAGACAGCTTTATTTCACCCAAGCTGAAACTCAGCTGTCATTTGAAACATTTCATTATTCATTTCTATCTGGATTATTGCTCTTGTATATTTCTAGGCTGAATGGTTTCATCCTATCTGTGTATTTTGAATTCCTAATATGCTCAATCCAGTCACCTCCAATTTAGGGACAATTTAAATGTATCTGATTAAGAAAAAAAAAAAACTTCTTGGCATCCCAGATGCCAGAAGTACTGAGCTATATCAGAGTTTTTCATACTGTGATCCAAAGGAAAGCCTCAGGAGCACCCCACAACCACACATCATTTTCTTTTCCATCTAAATTCCTCCTGTCCCCCATCTTCACCCCAATCCTTTGACTGTATACACCAGGGAGTTCCAAATGAAGTTTCACGTAAAAAAAAATTATTAATTTTAAAATATCTTTTTGAACAATCACTGCTATAATTTTCCTTAAAAATCAAAACAAGCAACAAATATAAACCATATTAAATTGGTTACAAATTAAGCATAAAAACATTTCACATTTCAGAGACCGTGATTTTGTATTTAACTGTTTAACTTCAGAGGCCTTTCACCAGAAGAAATTAGTGTAAATTAGATTAACACTTTAACCTTTGTATTACCACCTACAACCTAACAACTATAAAAGCTAGCAGTCTAACAGAGGAGTTTATTATGAATTACGAACAGTAAGTTAAATCACTCCAGTGGTTATGCAATCTCACCTATCACAGTGTTCGCGGGGAGAAGTAATGGAAGAGGTGGTGCTGGTGGAGCTCCAGAAGGAGGAGGGACAGAAATGTTTTCTAATAAAATAGTTTATAATTCAGGTCAGAGGACAAGAAAGAAAACTAAACATTCTGAAACAGTAAGAAAGTACCAAGTTTTGGAAAGGAAAAAAAAAAAAGACACCCCTATGTAAAGCATGTCCAAATGAATATGAATTCATTTTACTAGGTAAAAAGGACATTGAGTTCATACCTGCATTAACTGTAAAATACGCCATTTTTATAAGCAGCTTTTTCTCCTTTTTCAACAACCTCCTTGAGAAGCTAAGAATTTTTCCTAACAGTTTATTAAATATGTATTTTTTAACACTATAAAGTATTCATTTCATTTACTAAAAAAATCAAGGGATTAATTTAATGCTCTGCAATGATTTCTTAAATTTTTCTATAATCTAAAGACCAAAACACTTCTCCAGTTTTAATCCCATTTTATATTCATAGCATTTTACTAAAATATGTATGGAATATTATACATAAATATAGTAATGTCACAGAACAAGCTAACGCCAGAGTTGAAACAACAGCCTACAAAGCAACGTCAACTCACTGGTATTAAAAAACAATAACAACAACAAAACAACTCACTGGTATATAATTCACATTAAAGACATTCATCCTTTCAAGTATCACAATACTGGTTTGCTCTTGAAATAAGAAATATCATTCCTGACTAGTGCCCAAGGCAAGTATTTCCAGAGCAAAATGGCCAAAAAACTATTTAATAATGTTATGTAATATGCTTTGTATGTAAGAAAGAAGAGCTAGCAAAATCCTAAAGTCTCTGTGAAAGTCTCCCTAAAAATGTTCTTAAATTTGTTGTTAGCATTTCTTCTAGCAACAATCACATAAATTTCCTAAGTAAATTTTATCTAATGTAACTGTTTCAGACTTTCATAATAAAGCTCATGAATTCCAGCACATATTAAAACACGTCAACACACAACACACCTGGTCCAACAGTGGGCGGTGAAGGTGTGGGCACGGCGATGGGAATGCCAATACTGCTGCTTCCACTGTTTTCTCGGCTTCCGCTCCCTCCACTGCTTCCGCTGCAAAGAAACAAGTTTGAAAAAAGCCATTCTAGACATTTATCCAAAGACAAATTCAAAGCCACTAAATACTCCTTTTATGATATGTGTGTGTGTTAAATATACAAAACAAAAAGTTTATAAAAAGTATTCAATACAATTTTAACCCTAATGCTTAATGTGGTTGCGTTTTACTCTACTTCTCAAACTACTGGAAATCAGTATAGTCCTAACATAGCACACAGAACCATCAGAAGAGATCATCCTACTGAGAAATGAATGACCAATAAAATCTCATAGTACAATGATCCAACAAAAGTTTATTTAAAACCTACTATGAAGAGCAGTAACTAAAGCAGACATGAACCATGTTGCCATGGAGCTCACAGATGAGAATGGGAAAATAGACGTTAAAAAATAGCATGAAGGATGCCACAAAAGAAAATGTACAAGATGTTACAGAAGTTAATAAAAACTGTAACCAGTTTTAGTCTGGAATTAGTACCAAAATCTCCATCCCATCTCAAAGAATGGTGATAAGACAGGGAAGTTTTCTGGAAAATGAGGAAGCAAACCAACAACAACAACAAAGTGAAGCTTCAGCATGCGGCATTCTAGAAGAGTCGATACTGTTAAACTCTAACCAATTCCTTACTATTCTAATTCCTGTGGATTTACTGTCCCTTTAGGCATTTGACCTCACGCTATCCAGTTGTTTCAGTAACATGTGCATGTACGTGTATGCACAAGTATATATGTGCATGTGTAATCTTAGGCTCCATATTGACTTCAAAATCAACAGGCCCAGAAACTGAAGAGAGCAAAACTTGCACTGTTTAATAAAATTTTTTTTTCTCCAATGTGATTATTCTATAATTACATCATCATATGTTAATGAAGAAAAAGAAAAAGAGAACAAGCTGTTTATATGCCATAAATTGCTGAATGTGAAGGCCTCCCTCCTCCCTCAAGCCAGGTGGTCAATATCCTGTTTTGTGCCAGCACTGCATCATAGACATATGAAGTTTTTGTACTTACTATGCTCTTCTACAATTATTGGCTTATATGCCCTTTTTCTCACATGGGGGTTAGAAAATTACAGCCATATCTGGCCCGATCCAATTTTTACAACCTGTGAGCTAAGAATATTCTTGTCATTTTTAAATAGTTGAAAAAAATTGAAAGAGGAATAATACTTTATGATACATTAAAATTATATGAAATCCAAATTTCAGTTCCATATGCAAAGTCTGACTGGAATGCAGCCATGCTCATTCATTTATGTGTTGTCCATGCTGCTTCCATGCTGCAATGACAGAGCTGAGTAATTGCAAGAGACCATATGGCCCACAAATCCTAAAATATTAACAATCTGGCCTTTTATTAAAACAGAATGAGCTTCTAGAAAATGAAACTGTATCTTATGGGCATATCCCTGTACCTAATGAAGTAACTCTTAGTAAGTGGTTGTTGTATATGATTAAACTATTAAAACTTCCACTAGAGAGAAAAACCATGCTTTATTATTCAAAAATGAACACACACAAAAGAATTTGGCCCTCAATGAACCTGTTACAGTAACTGCAGATATCAATATAATAATTTATTTACTAACAGTAGCAGTAACAACAAATTTCCATTACATAGAACCTAAGAGGCTTGACATACCCCTACTTAATTGAATCCCCCAAAATGATTTTGCTAAATTTCCCTAATATACCAACCTAAAAGTCAAGGTAAAGAGAGATCCCTTGCCAAGTTACTAAGTGATAGATAAAACTGAAGAATAAAGCTATAAAGTTAAGCTAATAACAATAATAATAATAAAATAAATTAAGTTATACAATAAATTTGTTGGACTTTATAAAAGTACCCAAACATGGAGTGGCTACTTCTGGGGAAAAGAAAGTAGAGGCTATAACTGGGAAAGGGCCTAAGGGGGACCTTCGGGGCTGCTGGTAATATTTCATTTTCTGATCTGGGGATGGTTACGTGGGTATATTCAATTTGTTAAACCATCAAGTTGTATACTTAATAGACTATATGCTTTTCCGAATGTACATCATGCTCCATAATCAAGTTTTTAAAAAATTCACTGGGGAGGTAATTTCTAGAACTTTTTTTTAAACAACTTAGATATTCTAGTCTATCAACTTCTTAACAAATTCTTCCTCAGATTTAAGGTGTCTTTTTTCTTCCAACCTCATAAAGTTTAAATCATGTTGTATAATTTCTGATATTTCATCTTTTATCCAAAAATATTTAAGAGTGGTTGCCTTGATCTTTTTTAAATAACTGTTCTAAAAACCATTCTTAGGCCTTGATCCAAATATACATTTATACCTCCATCAAAAAGAAAACATGGGAGCCTGGGTGGCTCAGTTGGTTAAGCGACTGCCTTCAGCTCAGGTCATGATCCTGGAGTCCCGGGATCAAGTACCACATCAGGCTCCCTGCTTGGCGGGGAATCTGCTTCTCCCTCTGACCCTCCCCCTTTCTCATGCGCGCTCTCTCTCTCTCTCAAATGAATAAATAAAATCTTAAAAAAAAAAAAACATAGTGGCAAATCTGCAATTAGTACAAACTTACTTAAAACCTAAAGAACAGGAATTATGGCATAAATTTATTTATAGAAACACACAATATTACCACCCCTCATCTTTTATATTCTGTATTAGCATTAGAGCAATACTTTACTCAGCAACTTTATAGGAGTTTGTCACCAATCAACCACCCCCACTTGCAGATATTCAAAGACTCAACCTGAAGGTTTACCTGTGTGTCCTTGGTCGCTGGTTTAAAGAAGCTGTCCTGCCTGGACTATGCTGACTTCCGAGCCTAGCAGGACTTGTCATGTAGTCATTAGGAACCGTTGGGGGTTTAACAGGTTCCAGGGTTTTGTAAGGAGTATTTCTTCTAAAGAAGCATAACAGAGAAAGGAATAATGAATAAGAAAGATTAAATGGTATTTTCCCCAAAATCTGTGATTGTCTCTTTGTAACCAAGTATAACACAAGTTTTTTTTTCTTTAATTTGTAATAATAAGTTCTGTTTAAAAAAAAATCTTAATTGGGGTATATAAATTTTGTTACTATACACAAAAACTAAAGTTTGTTACTTTTTCTCATTAAAACCATAGGAAAGGATGATTTAAAAGTTCTAACCTTATTTCTAAAAATGACTGTAATTTTTTAAATGCTCAATAATATTCAACTTTGAATTATACATTATTCCCAGCTCAGTGACCCATAAGCCACTGTCCTTGTACATTATAAAAACGAAGTATCTCCCCTGCAATTTATTCCTACCTCAGAGTAGAAATATATGAATGAGTACATTCTGATCCTATGTAATGCCATAAATTTCTCAATAAATGGTTTTAACTTTTCTATTTAATAACTTCGTATTTTTTTTTCAGGGGCTAGGGATTTACAGAATGAAAATGGAAACTAAGATTCTGTACAAATGTTGATTATTAATCCCTGTTACTATAAAATAATCATTCCTCACCCCTCTACCAAAAATGAGAAATCTACTATTTGCTTTCCTGCGTTAAGATGAACTTTCAGAAATTTCTTACCAATATTCAATATTTTTATTGCACTGAGAACTGAGAAGGAAGAAGCCACCAACTGTTATCTTTTCTATTTCTCCAACTGGCCTACCCCCAAAGCTCAAGTACGAAGGACCCTCAGACTACCAGAAACACAGTTAAGAGTACTCCAGGTAGAGTCCCTAAGTTTCAGGTGCCAAGAAGATGTGCAGACTATGAAGCCGAACTACATAAAATACACCGCTTATTTAAAGTCCTGCAATATGAATATTGTAAACACATGTAAAAGCACCATATGGAATCCTCTGGCAATTTCATTAGAAATAAACTTAGGCTAGACTTATTTTTTCCCCAAAAAAATTAATTAAGAGATTAAAAAAAAAATAATGCTTATTTACACATATACAAAAGAACCTTTCTAGTACAGACTTCTATAGAGAATATTATAAAACAAGCAGATTCACTTTGGATTCTGTTCAAAGAAATAAGAACCAAAACGAATTTGTAAAAGGTAGTTCACATTGAGAGGGTCCCACAGCAAGGACCCATACGCTTACTTAAGTCACAGAAACATCTTTTTCTTTCGCATAGGGATTTTCTTGTAAAATGTAGTTGAATTCTTACCCCAATGTTCCCCGGCCTGACATGGGAGGGCTTGGTGGTTTCTGAGTAGGAGGATTTGTTCTCGACAGCGTGCCAGTTCTTGCAGGCTGGTTATTTCCATGCTAAAATGTGGAAAGAAAAGCCTTTATTTTTATATCAAATTGTTCTGTTGGTGTTTTGACACCATGTATTATTATTTTTTTAATATCAGAATGTGAAGTAAGGATTCCCAGACAGTTTTAATAACAGACTTTGGTACTACATTTTAAAAAGTCAAGAAACCACTTGCACTTGGCTTTTCTCCTATTATCTTGTGCTACTCATACCAATTTATGGCAAATACAGGTGTGATTATTGGATTTTCTACATTATTTTATTGTTAAACATGTTCACTGAGATCAAACTTATTTGCATTCAAATACTGGATTTCCCAAAATTTTTTAGATGTGTACATTAATAAAAACTACAGATCTCAGTGTCAACTTGCTAAAATATTCATTAAGATAAAAATCATCTTTATCTAAACAATTCAGTAACAAAGTCATATATGTCTGGAAAACCTAATTGTAAGTCAATAAAAGCAAGGCAACTATCAAAAAATGAGCAAAGCAATAAATGTTAGCAAAATTAATGTTCCTATATAAATGCAGATGTCAATATATCTTTGATATATTAACACATCCAAGCTAAATGTTGCTGATTTGAACTGAGTTTATTTAATCTACATAAATCCTATGGGAAAAAAGCAGACAGACATAGGAAGAGTTTTCAAATTTTAGTGGCTCTGCAGCCTCTATCAATATAGAGGGAATACTGTGGATCAAATGATAAGTAGTATCTCTTACCTTGGCTTTTAGCCACTTTACGTTGGCAAAAAAAGGGGGGAAAAAGTAGAAATTAATTCTAAATAAATTATATCTGATAGGACACGTTTACATTTATAGTTATTCAATTCATGTTAATAAGCTTTTACCCAGTCATATTTCAAATATTTTATAAAGAAAAAAGTATCCATAAGCAGTATGGAAATAGTCACATGTATCAAATATTTTTCAAAAGAATATATTCATAAGGAAACCACCACTTAATTATGCCGATCTCATGCAAGTCCAATAATGTCTTAGGTCAGTATTTTATCCTATGAAACTAATCCAATTGAATCACAGATGATAAACACTGATTTAAACAGAAACACCTAACACATTCAATGTAAGGCTACTTTAAGACATCAGTGTACAAGGCTTTACTGAACCATCAATACCCAAGTATTCATTAGATGACTGGTAATATAGTATTTTAAAAACTGATAAACTGTAAATGTTAAAACTCAAAATCACATGTTGCTTCCAAATTCAGAAAAGGACATAGCACCTTGGTGTTTAAAACAAAACAAAACAAAACACTATGCCCAGCAGCAGCTTAGCCAGATTCTAACTAAGGCATAAACAAACACGGTCTAGAAACCCTCTCATTTGTAACGTATGAATCTAAATCTGAGCAGGCCAACAGTAGTATGAAGCTGTAGGTTGCTTTAGTTCTAAGTTTTCTTCTGAACCAGTTTAGCTAATATTCAAAACTGAAGATGATTGCTTTGATCCTAAAGGCTACTTCTATGAAAGATGACTAGCCTACACCTGAAGTAATATGTACTATAAATAATATGAAATACTGTGTATAATCCTAAAGCATCACTTACTCATACTATGCCACTGAAGAAATATCTTTAGGTCATAGAGTCTAACCTTGTATATATTCTTTAACATTTGCCCTTCTAAATATGAATCTACCATTTTTCAGGTGACCATAAAGACAACATTAAGAAAGTCAACCAAAGGAGGAATGTATTTTGTCTTAGATATATTCTCACTTCCAGAAATTATGCCAGAATTTTGGTGTTCTTTAATATGTTCTTTAATATGGTGTTCTTTAATAAAAGAATGATATTGCTCGTTTTTATCAATGTCTGGAATCCTACCTAGCTCTACATATCACACCTGGATTTAGAAACTGTAAACCTGAATAACATTATTATCTTTGGAAATAAGATATACTAATGTGACAGCATTACAATACACCAAATACTATCTTAGTCTAAACTTGGCCTGCTTCTCCCTCTCCCACTCCCTCTGCTTGTGTTCCCTCTCTCACTGTGTCTGTCAAATAAATAAATAAAATCTTTAAAAAAAAAAAAAATTCTAGCTGAACTCTGCTACTATGCAATGGTGTAACCTTTAACCTTACATGGAGCTCCACCTCCTCTATCAAGCATGTATTTATGTATACAGACGTGTTTGAGTTTCAGAGTGTTAGAAGAAAATAATCTCTGTATTTTACAGCTTAAAATACTGTAATTGTTAGCGACCTACAAGATTATTCCACTTAAATATCCCCAAAACACAACCAAACTAGACTTTTATTTTCTTAAGATCTCAATTCATTTCTTTAACATTTACGTTTATGGATGAGCCACTTTACCATTTCCCTGGAATCTTAGGTTTAAAACAATAGAATTCTCTTTGATTCCTCCCTATCTTCTGGCCCTAAGTAAATCGTAAGCTTTGTATACCACAGGTGCTGAAAGTCTAAAAGGCCAGCCAATCCTTTCTTTGATATATGACTCATTAGCTTACTCCTTTGTTTAATACAAGTGAAACCTTGATAAAATACATCTTATATACATTTGGTAAAGCTTTAGTTTCTCTACTAATAAAATGTAACAAATCCTAGATCACATGGTCTTTTTGAAAAACACATACATTGAAAGTCAGTCCTTTGTAAATTATGAACCAGGCTATAAAGCTGTTAATTAAAAAAAAATTTAGGGGCGCCTGGGTGGCTCAGTCGTTAAGCGCCTGCCTTCAGCTCAGGTCATGATCCCAGGGTCCTGGGATCGAGCCCCGCATCAGGCTTCCTGATCGGCGGGGAAGCCTGTTTCTCCCTCTCCCACTCCCCCTGCTTGTGTTCCCTCTCTTACAGTGTCTCTGTCAAATAAATAAGTAAATAATAAAAAAAAAATTTTAAAAATTTAAATGTCTCTACTAAGTATTCAGGTCTTCTCTAGTCTGTAGCTTACTCTGAAAACTTGTGCTCTCTTATAAAGTTCATCTTCTTTACATTCTCCTTCATGTATGTATTCTGGTAGTTTCCTTACGCTAGGATTCTCTTATCCATATCTTACACTGTTTCCAAAAGTCAAACCAGACTTAAGATATTTTTTCCATATTTTTAATTCCTACCAAACTTATGTGTAACCATTTATTTCAAAGCATAAAATGCTTTAACATAATGAATATTTAAATAGGGCGCCTGGGTGGCTCAGTTGGTTAAGCGACTGCCTTCGGCTCAGGTCATGATCCTGGAGTCCCGGGATCGAGTCCCACATCAGGCTCCCTGCTCAGCAGGGGGTCTGCTTCTCCCTCTGACCCTCTTCCCTCTTGTGCTCTCTGTCTCTCGTTCTCCCTCTCAAATAAATAAATAAAATCTTTAAAATAAATAAATAAATAAATATTTAAATAATACAAATACCAAAACCCTGAAATTTACATCACAAAAGAAAATATGATGGAATATTAACTTCGGAGTGTAGCAACCTTAACATGAAACTTGGTAGCTTTAAGAAGAAATATTAATATATTTGGATACAATTTTTTTAATCTGTATATATTTTTTAAAATACCCAAACATCAAAGTCAAAAGCCAAACAACAGTATGAAGAATTATCTGCCAATATATAAGAAGCTCATTTCCTTAACAGAAAAAAGAACTCTTACCAATCAGTAGAAAAACAAACTTCTAAATAGAAAAGTGGTAGACAAAAGATAAGAAAATAATTCTAGAACTATAGCTAAGTATAGCTTCTCTCTTTTCCTTCTCATAATTTTGGCCCTAGCATTTGTTTATTACTATCCAAATTTCTAACCTTCACGTACCTCTAAATGTGCTCTAGAAATATTTAATTAAGCTGGCAATGATCTTTCAGAGAAATCAGAAAACAGGAGAAATAGAGTGGCAAGGAGACAACTGGGGAAAAAATAATTGTGTATATATTTGTATATCACAGAAACAAAATATGGACAAATATGTCACATATCAGCTTAAGATATATCGTTCTCATAGACCATTCACCCTCCTACTAGTCAAAAATATATTTAAAAATAACCTGACATACATGTGAAATAAACTCAGTATCTTAATAAAAATAAATAAAAAATAACCTGTACAATATAAATGTACTTAGTGCCACAGAGCTGTACACTTAAAATGTTAAATGGTAAATTTTATGTATATTCTGCCACAATAAAAAAAAGTTAAAAGAAAGAAAAAAACCCATGTCAATATCCCTATTACATAAACCAGATTGCCAAAATTCACATCTGCATACTTTCAATATATTATGCAGCATTTACACTTCCCATTTATACATATATGATGAAACAGTTTCATTTTCTCACCCAAAATTTCCTTGCAAAATTTGCTTTCATCTTCTACTCTGCTAAGTACTATGTATTAAACTATTAAATATAATTATTAGCAGAGAGGGGTGCCTGGGTGGCTCAGTCGTTAAACGTCTGCCTTCGGCTCAGGTCATGATCCCAGGGTCCTGGGATCGAGCCCCGCATCGGGCTCCCTGCTCGGCAGGAAGCCTGCTTCTCCCTCTCCCACTCCCCCTGCTTGTGTTCCCTCTCTCGCTGTGTCTCTCTCTGTCAAATAAATAAAATCTTTAAAAATAATAATAATAATAATTATTAGAGGGATAATATAGGATATTCACTAAGATGGTGACAGATTTTTTTTTTAATGCATGTGTATTGGTTTGAAAGAAAGAAAACTCAAGACTAGGCCAAAGGGGAAGAAGTGAGTGCGAGTGTGTGTGCGTGCGTGTGTGTGTGCACATGCATGCATAGGTATATGTGTATATATATCAATTTTAATCCCAAGGCAGTTAATACAAAAAGAGCTCTTCCAGACTCTCAATAGTCAAATCCTGTAGCTCAATCTAGTCTAAAATATCTTAAATTAAAATTGAATTTAAGCTCTTTTACAAGCCTAGCCACATCCCCTGGGTAAAAATATAAGAAACAAACAAGTAGCCTCCTCTACATTTGCAGTGTTCCAACTTCACATCTAGCTTCCAAGCATGACAGTAAAGGGGAGATTCTAATAATGTCCAAGGAGAGTAGAATAAAAGTCAGTATTGTCAGTCAGCTATACTCCCCTCTTGATCAGGAACCCCAAATAATTCAGAATGCAACAGATCTAGCAATAGCACTTGTCAAATCAGCCAGTTAGGGAAAGCTTCGAGATTCTAGCGGATTCCCAAAAATTTATTATAAAAATTCTGAAAACCAGATGTAAAATCAAATAATGGTCCTCTAGAAAAGGGACTACCAAATTTAAAAGGAATTGTTCATCCTGAGCAGAAATGGCTAAGAATTCAGGTCATTCAGTATGTTTACAAAATGACCCACAAACACCTAAGAAGTTGACAGGCTACTGATATCCTTCAAGAGCAACTAAATTAACATGGGCAACAAATAATCTCTTTCCTAAAAGCCTGCTGGAGCAGCGGAGGGGAAGGGGAGGGGGTGGTACACAAAACAAAATACAATTTTTTATTCTTAATAAGTTGCTGCAACTATAGCCACATCTACAGAGATGCACTAACACATATACATATTTTGAAATAAAAGGTTTAAAGTATTTACAAATTATTTTCTAAACCAACTCTGTAAAGCATGTAATTTTTTTTTATTTTTAAATATTCATTCAGTAGTAAAAGCAAGACATGGAATTCAAAATAAAATTTGTAATATTAGTCTAGGACTCAAATGGCTTAACTGATGAATAGCCATGTTAAATTTTATTGTCTTCTTGAATACAACCTATTTCACAAATAAAATTCTGCCTCAAGCTTAGTATAATTAATATCAAATAACTGTTCTTTGAAAACTGTAATGCTAGTTACTAGCTAAGAGAATCTATTAAGAAAATTATTTTTATTACCCTATTTCCTATCCAAAATATTTACCAGATAAATTATTTCAAGTTAATACAATATAAAAATGCTTACCTTGACACCATGGCCCACATCATCCAGAACTGTATAGTCAATAGGTTTCCGAATATACCTTACAGGACGCTCCATATTTGCAGGTGCTATTATTTTGTGAGTTCTTGATGTATTCTTATTTGTTGTCAAAATACCAATCTCTCTCCGAGCCACTTTCTCTTTATGAATGTCCACGGTCTGTATTTTAAATTTGAACAAAGAAAATATTATTAGGCATTAACTAAATAATGTCCATATATATTGGGCCATATACAACGTTGGACCACAGGATGGAACTGCATGTCTATTTTCGAGTGAATACTGTATCTTTCCCTTCAAAATTAAGGAAACTACTATCTTTGAGGCTCAAAACGGGGAATATCTAAAGATGATTAAAAGCACCAACTGATTTAATGGATCTGGTTCCAAGACAATTTCCAGGAAAGCAATTTTCATTCCTAAAAAGTCAGCGTGTATGGAAAGGGAGGGAGGTCCTGCTCTGAGAAGCTTACACTTTACTGGGGATGCAGACCAGGAAGAAAATCAATAATTACAACACAACAAGGCAGTGCTGTAGTGACATGTGCACAGTGTCTGTGAAATTACTCCAAAGGTGTTCAGAGCCAAGATATCTAACTAGACTGAGAAGTGCTCACTTAAAGACTTTATAGAGTCTGTAGGTTCTTAAGGATAAATAGAAGAGGTAAATATGGAAATTATTCAAGGCAGTTATTCATATTGCAGAAAAAGGTATAAGAGAAAAGATGGTAAGTTAGAGCAAAAGTTATGAACTGGCATCATGCAGCCTACCTAATACTGGCCTTTATGGCTTAAAAAAGAATTTTGTTGTTGTTTAGTTGCCAACATTGAAAACTAGATAAGGGGTGCCTAGGTGGCTCAGTCAGTTAAGCGTCTACCTTCAGCTCAGGCCATGATCTCAGGGTCCTGGGATCGAGTCCCATGTTGGGGGCTTTCTCCCTCTCCCCTCTACTCGTACTCTCTCTCAAATAAATAAATAAATAAATAAAATCTTTTTTGAAAATCCCTCTGCTAGAGGTGATGAGGATAAACAGAACAAGAGCACTGGCAGTGAGACCAGGTAGGAGGCAATCACGGTAGTCTAGGTGGAGAAGAAGCAAGGATGTGAACTGAAGGGGGTGGAGGGGGACTGTCAGAAAAAAAAACAAATTTAATGTTAATGCTTAAGATTCTATTTCCAGAATTTAAAAAAATTGATTGGGAAAGAACCTGTAATCAAAAATATTCTCCCAATTCCAAAACAAGGTAGAGAGACAACTCTCCTTCCGTGTCTACTGTTTTTGCACATGCTACAAGAAAAGGCACTGCTCCCTCTGTCCTGGATATTTATACAGTATTTATATAGCCTTAGAAGATGTAGTGTTTTCCTGGAGAGCAAAAGGTAGGTTTGTTTACTGTCCAGTGTATTAAAAATAATGTCAGCCCTGGGGCAAAGGTCAGGAAGGTTTATTGCCCATTATAAAAGATCTGGTCCTCTACTTGGGAGTCCCTTTCCTGTAATCTACCCAACTCTGTGCAGACACCACTTGGCTCTCTTTTCAGTATCCTATGGAAATTGGGCCTAGTTATCTAGCACAAATGCTGACACTGGCTACTGCTACTGCCATGAGCAATGACATTCTGCATCTTGCCCAAGAGTCTCTTGTCTTTAATAGTATCTATGAAATTGTGGCAGGCTAACTTCTTAGCTTGCACAAAGGGTAAAATCTTAAACTCTTCACAATTTTTGACAGTTTTGACAATGAGGATGGAATACTGACAGAGTTTCTAGAAATGGAATGAAAGACCAGTTAACAGGAATCGACATAAGTCCATGGGAATTGGGAGTGAACATGCTGACCAAATGGGATGGTCAACCAAGCAATGAATGGTCCTCCATTTTACTGCCTATTAATAAAGGCTAAATTGAGGATGTAGTTTCAGGTTGAATATCATTTTGTAGGTTCAAAGGCAGAAGTCTGAATGATACCCCAGTTACTGTCAACTTTCCATCAACCTGACAGTTGGCCGCAGCAGGTCTGTCCTGTGAACAACTGGTAATAAGATTTATCTGGCAGAGGGAGTGGGAAACACAAAGGACTGTTCCTCTTCAGACAGTGTTACACCCAATGTTACACTGGGTGCCAAAGGAGAAAAACTGCAACCACTGTGGTCAGAACCAAAAGAATCTTCAGAACTTCAGCTAGTTTGCTTAGGAGATGTAGGGATGGGACACATAATGCTTATTTAAAAAGATGGCAACAGCTGACTATCTTATTGCTTAGACCCTCCTGCAGTCTATTCTGTCAACATTCAATCCATTCAAGATGAGTAAAAGAGGGGCGCCTGGGTGGCTGTCAGTTGAGTGTCCAATTCTTGATTTTGGCTCAGGTCATGATCTCAGGGTTGTGGAATATTTAGTCCCACGTCGGGCTCCGTGCTCAATGGAATGTCTGCTTGGGATCCTCTCTCGCCCTCTCCCTCTCCCTAGCGCATTCTCTCTCTCCCTCTCCTCCCTCTCTCGCTCTCAAATAAATAAATAAATCTTTTAAAAAAAGATGAGTAAAGACCTCAGCATTTTTTGGCAATGGGTCCTGTCTGCTCCAAGAGAGCTTTTCCTACTACCCTCCCCACCCCATCCCAAATTTCACTAAGAGAAACTGTGGCAGGCACTGACTTGTCTTCAGGCTCTTACTGTACTGAAGTTGGTTTAAAATGATAATGAAGGGGGGTGCCTGGGTGGCTCAGTCGTCAAGCATCTGCCTTCGGCTCCGGTCATGATCCCGGGGTCCTGGGTTCGAGTTCCACATTGGGCTCCCTGCTCCGCGGGAAGCCTGCTTCTCCCTCTCCCACTCCCCCTTCTTGTGTTCCCTCTCTCGCTGTCTCTCTCTGTCAAATAAATAAATAAAATCTTAAAAAAAAAAAAAAAGATAATGAAGGTGATTCACTAGAGAATGAGAAACTTGACCAAAGAAATCTAGATAAATTCTTGCTGTCAGACCTTCTAGCCTTGGAAAACTCCTCTAATTCTTCTTATGTTGAAATCAAGCAAGAATTTAAGAGATGTTATCTTGACAATGGAGCAGCAAATAGCCAACATTAGGTAGACTCCTAAAAACAATGCTGTCACTGTGCAGATCTTAGCCCAAGTCATCCAAAAGGCACAAGCTCATTTCCCTGGTCAGAAAGCAATGTAGTTGTAGCTGTTGAATGCCAGTATTGATGACCTTGCCACAGAACATGGGACTTTGGGAGGATCAAAAATACCACAGATTTATTCAATTGCTCAGCACGCAGCTAGAGCACTACTCAAAACTGAAAGGAAATGCACCTTGTTTACGGGTGCAGAGCTGCTCTCTCCCAATCTCCCCATAGCCCAGCCTCAGCTGCTTTACAGAGAAAGATGACTGGGGGTGGAGATGAGTTTTCCTAGTTCCCAAGGGGAATTGAAGATCAATCATACCCAGGTACACGAGAACACCAGGAAGAGGAGGGACTCAAAATTTTATGGCTCTGTTAGATACAGGAGACCACATCACCTTCATACCCATCATGTGGAGGAAGAGGGTACATGCTTTCAACTACCAAGGTTTGGGTGGGATTCACAGTGGGGAAAGAGTAACTAACCCATACTTTTCAGATGGTATCTTTGGATCTGGTCCCCTAAATTGGGAGTTCCTTTCCTGTAATCCACCCAACTCTGTGCAGACATCACTCGGCTCTCTTTTCAGTATCCTATGGAAATATGGTGTATTACTGTTGTGGCTTCTACCACTGAATATATAATTTACTGATATTTTACGTGCCTGTACTGTGAATGCTCCTAAGTGCCAGAGGGGATTATGCCAACTGAAAAGAGCCCGTGTAGAAAGCACTGGTAGCTTTAGCACCCCAAAATCCTTATGACCCCTTTGTGTACAAGTCTCCATGCACACACGATTTTACTGACTGGAGTCTCTGGCAAGAGGTGCAGCCGCCACTAAGGTGTCCCTTGGTTTCTGGATTCAATGCCTCCCTGACACAGCCACCACGTGCACTCCTTTTGAAGTTTCCCATTTGAGGATGGGTCAACTCAAACTCAATAACTAATAAGATGGTAAGAGCCTAACAAGCTTCTCTTACCACATTAAAGTGGTATACTCAAGGATGCAGCCAGCCAGGCCCCTATGATATTTCAGCTTTAAATGAAAAAGTGGCAGTTATCCCTTTGGGGAAATTTTAGCCTCCATTCTGCCTAACTAAAGTTGCTGGCTCATTGAGGCCCCTGATTCACAGAGGATCCCATAAATGCCTGGGCCTGGTTCACTAATGAATGATTCAATTACACTGAAACCCTATGCTGTTCAGTGGCCTACTATGCTGTTCAATTTCAGGGCCAGCTACACAGAGCTGAAAATGGGTGTGGCTGCTTTGCTCTGTGGGCAGAATTCAAGGATGTTCTCACAGATCTGACCAATATTCCTCTTCATAAACCTTGTTATATCTTTACTGATTCTGGGTCTGTTACCAATGACCTAGCTGTTTGGCCTACGACTTGTAAAACTACAGACTGACTAAAAACTAGCCATAAACTGTGGGGACATATTGCAGTTGCTGATCAGATAGTCTAGGTCACAAATATAGATGCCCATGGCAAGGGACCATTGTCTGATGAGATCAAATGGAATGAAGCTACTGATCAGGCCTGTACTGCCCAGACTGCCATTACTGCTGCAGGATCTATCAACACATGTACCATCACAGAACAGATACAGAGTAAAGGACTCTCTATTTCTGATGTGGAGGCAACCACTGCATCCCACACTTGTAATTCTCAGAAGACCCATTTATCTCATATGACAGAGGCCATATCTCTTCCTACTGACAGACTGGTTACATCAGATCTTTGACCCCCCTCTTCAGGCTATTAGTGGGGCCTTACCGTTGATGACACTTTCTCAAGTAGGATACTGCTATTCCAGTCCAGTCAGCTGACTCCAGCCACACCAGTGTTACCCTTGACACTAATCTGTGCCATGTTTTTCACTTTCCAAACCATTTGCAGTCTGATAGTATGTTTTTATTCTAGAAGTCACTAACAATGGGCTACTAGTCAAGGCACCTGGCTGGCTCAGTTGGTAGAGCATGCAACTCTTGATCTTAGGGTTATGAGTTCAAGCCCCACGTTGGGTGTAGAGATTACTTAAAAAATAAAATCTTAAAAAAATGGTTAAGATAGGAAATTTTATGTCATGTGTATTTTATAATTAAAAAATTTTTTTAATCAACTCAGAAAGATTTCTGACTATACCTCCTTAATTCTTCCTGGTTCACACATATCAGTACAGCAGTTTGGTCACTGAACGTGGATGTCCCTAGGAAGCGATCATCTCCTCTTTGCCACTTGTGATGTGTCCTAACCATTACCAAGCATGATGCTTCTTTCTTTTGCCTAATGGAAACCCCAAGCTGGCCTGATTGGTACACCCTCCGGATGGCAGCCTAGACAAAAGAAGGTCTTGGGAATTCTAACTTATTTCTGGTTCAGCCACCTGAATTTTCTTGATGGATTTCTTAGATAATAAAGATAATGACCATTTGGTTAAGAAAGTATACTGATCACCAAGTCCCCTTACAGTGAATCATGTGGCCCAAAACAGGAGACATAATAGGGTCTCTGTAAGTTTAATAAAAAATGCCCTTGTCCCTCTTGCACCTGACCATTCCAGAAAAAAGGTCTGGGTAAGAGTCAGGGATGACTGGGAAAAAGGGAGAAGTTAGCTACTGGTATGGGACACTCATTTTGTGATGTGGAAGAACAACTCTGGCACCTGTGGAATAAATACTTTAGACCTCAGGAGGTAAGAAAGAGGGACATTAGTGATCTCTGTCTTTCAAAATCACCCCTGGAGCTTTTCTCACAAAGGAAAATTCCCTGGTGCAGCTCTCCTACACAGTGCCCGAGTGTCTTAAATTGAACTGACAGCTGAGTCTGCCATATCCTGCTGTACGGCTCTGATCACAAAAGGATCACCATTCTCTTTAACCTCAAGGAACAGTCTTTAGGAAGCAACAGAGGGTAATCCTAGCTCCTGCACTTCCCACATAAAACACCTGTCAATACCTCCAGGTGTCTTTCCTATAGCTATCATTCAGTCATTCCAAAGGCCAGATGAATGCTACCTGGTTGATGGCATAGATAAACAGGACAGACGGTCTGACTGCCTTCAGGTAATCCCTCCAAAAACAATCATTAGACTCGATTATTTGTACTGAACTGTGACCCATAAGGCCTACCAGCTCTGCAAGAGGCAACAACAGAGAAACTGTCAGCCTGTACTCCCTGACTTCCGTCCTATCTGGGGGACAGAGGGACAACAACTGTAAACACCACATTCTGCACCTTAGGGGTGGTCATAAGAGACCTTCAAGTGTTTAAGCACCACAAGGAGATCATGTAGTCTGCAGACAACTGCTCTTTCCAAAGTAAGGCTATTCTGTTTTTTCCATGCCAACAGAGCTCTCGCAAACATGGTGAACATTCCTAAAACCCGCTGGACTTTCTGCAAGAAGTGTGGCAAGCACCAACCCCACAAAGTGACACAATACAAGAAAAGCAAAGATTCTCCTTATGCCCAGGGAAAGTGGCATTATGACAGGAAGCAGCATGGCAATGGTGGGCATACTAAGCCGATTCTCTGGAAAAAAGGCTAAAACTACAAAGAAGATTGTGCTGAGGCATGAATGTGTGTTGAGCCCAACTGCAGATCTAAGAGAATGCTGGTTATTAAGAGATGCAAGCATTTTGAACTGGGAGGAGATAAGAAGAGAAAGGGCCAAATGATCTAGTTCTAAGCTTCATATTTGTTATATTATGAAGACAAAAAAATCCTGAGGTTATGTTTAAGAAACAAAGTAAGGCTATTCTAAATTATTGAGGGGGGGGGCGCACAGTGGACCTCTCAGAAGGATAACTGACTTGTTAATTATGTGCAGTATGAGGCAGTTATCCCTAAAATGGGAGTCATCCAATTAGAAAAGGTAGTTTAAAATTTGTCCCAGACTTCAGCTGAGGTGATCAGTGACATCACCTCAGCCTTGGGGCCATCCAGGTCAGTCTCAACTCACTGTGATCAGGATTACTATGGATGACAGAATTGCCCTAGACTTCCTCCTCGCAGGCAAAGGCCAAATCTGTGCATTCCTTAATATATCCTGCAGTTTGTTTTTTTTTTAACATCCTGCAGTTCTTAGATTAATGCCTTGGGTCAAGTAGAAAGTTGGTGAAGAAACTTGAAGAGAAAGCCACTTGGCTCTCTAAGGCAGACCCTGAAGGTTAATGGCACTTGTTCAGCTGCTTGGGTCTACGACCCTATGGAGCACAGTTGAGGTCAATATTGCAGTTTGGCCTCATCCTGCTACCCTGCTGACAGTACATAACCTCAATTAAATGTCTTATGAGATAAACTGGATGGCTCTGGTCCCAGCCTTTGTCAGACAAATTAATCAGAAGGACCAATGAAGAGCATCATTATGGGAAATTTTACCAGAAGCCAAGCAATGTATAGAAATTAGGGGAAAAACTTGTTGAAGGCGGATTATCTATGTTCCATAATATTTATATATATCTTGTAAGTGGAGCCATTGCCTCTCTTTGTTCCATAATATATTGTTAAGTATGTTTGTATAGCAAACAGCCATGAAGGATAAAAATGTCTCCCTCCGGACATGAACAGAAGGTTCATTTACTATCTAGTATAACAAAGATGACATCTCCCTCCAGGATTAACATCAGGCAGGCTACTTCCCATTATAAAAGTTTGGGTTCCCTAACCTAGAGGCTCCTCTCCTATAACAGACGATACTGCAATACAGGAGAGGCATCACTCAGCCCTCTTCAAATTTTTCTATGGAGCTTGGGCTTGGAAAACTGGCACAATATACCAACACTGGCTCTTGCTATTGTCATGAATAATAAAGTCCTATGTCTATGACCCAGAAGTCTTGCATCTTCTACCAGCATCTATGCAACTATGGCAAGCTAACTTGCTAGCTTGCATAGAGGGCAAAATCTCAGACCCGTCACAGTTCCTAAAAAAAAGCAAACCCGTTTTTATAGTGAAACAATTCATACTCAAGCCAGTCCCCTCCCGCTCAGTAACTCTGAAGATTATCTGATATAGTCATTCATGTTAGAAATTGTAGTTAAAAAGCTACATTTTTTAATGCCTCCACTTATCTTTTAAATTCTTTCCTTTTCTGGGGTGCCTGGGGGGCTCAGTCGGTTAAGCACCCGACTCTTGGTTGCAGCTCAGGTCATGATCTCATGGGTGGTGAGATCAAGCCCACATTGGGCTTGGTGCTCAGTGGGGAGTCTGCTTAAAGATTCTCTCCCTCTGCCGTCCCCCCACTCACACGCCCACATGTGTACATGCTCTCTCTCCAAAATAAATAAATCTTTTTAAAAATGAAATAAACTCTTTTCCTTTTCTATAGCAGAATTTTAATTAGTACAAATTTGGATTGACATGGAATTAATTTTGGGTATTCATACTACTACAGAAAAGAAAATACTGAGATTTCACTGGAGGGTAAAAAAACATGGACCAACACTCACCCTGGTTTGCTCTTAACTCCCTGAACACTCATTTCTGTGTCCTTTGCAAGGTCACCTTACAAATACAATGCCTCTGCATTGTGTCCTAGCTTCTCTCGGCTTTATAACCTCTCCTTGGCAAACTCATCCACATTCAAGTTTAAATTACCATTTATATACATACACATAAACTTTATTCTAGACCTCTCCTCTGAGCTGCAGAATTGTACAAAAAAAGTGTAACGGGGCGCCTGGGTGGCTCAGCTGGTTGTTTGGTTTTGGCTCAGGTCATGATCTCGGGGTCATGAGTTCAAGCCTCACGTTAGGCTCCACACTCAGCACAGAGTCTGCTTGACATTCTCTTCCTCTGCCCTTCCCCCTATTCACAATGTTCTCTCTCTAAAATAAATAAGTCTAAAAAAAAAAAGTAACATTCCCCCCAGGTATGTCAATGGTACCTCAAAATGAAAGTACCCAAAATCAAACATACAGTCTATTCAACTCTATTTCAATGTCCTACAAGAGTTCTCTATCAAGTTATTTAAGTCAGACATCTAGCACTTAGTTTATATCCAGTATCACTAAATCTTGTCACATTTACCTCTAACAAATGTTGGTGAGGATGTGGAGAAAAGGGAACCCCTGTGCACTGTCAGTGGGAATGCAAACAGGTGCAGCCACTATATAAAACAGTAAGGAGGTTTCTCAGAAAATTAAAAATAGAACTACATATGATCCAGCAATTCCACCTGATTATTTATCTGAAGAAAATAAAAACACTAATTCAAAAATATATATGCACTCCCATGTTCACTGCAGCATTGTTTATAATATCCAAGATATGGGGGGGGAAATATCTAAGTGTCCATCAATGAATGAATGGGTAAAGCTGTGGTGTATGTATGTATGTGTGTGTGTGTGTGTGTGTGTACACGCACACACCCACCACCACCACCACAATGGTATACTACACAATGGAGTGCTTTTCAGCCATAAAAAAGTATGAAATATTGTCATTTGTAACAACATGAATGGACCTTGAAGGTATTATGCTAAGTGAAATGAGACAGAGAAAGACAAATACCGTATGACCTCACTTATACATGGAATCTAAAAAACAAACAAAAAACAAGCCCACAGGTACAGAGAACAGATCAGTAGTTGCCAGAGGCAGGGGCTAGGCAAAATGGGTTAAGGGAGTCAAAAGGTACAATGGACAATTACAAAATAAGTAAGTCATGGGGATGTAATGTGCCACATAGTGGCTATCATTAATAATACTTTATTGTATATATTTGAAAGTTGCTAAGAGTAAATCTGAAAAGTCTTCGTAACAAGAAAATAATTTTTGTTAACTATGTTTGGGGACAGATGTTAACTAGACTTATTGTGGTGATCACTTTGCAATATATACAAATACTGAATCATTATGTTGGACAGCTGAAACTAATATGTCAATTTTACCTCAATTTAAAAACATACATAGGGCGCCTGGGTGGCTCAGTCGGTTAAGCGATTGCCTTCGGCTCAGGTCATGATCCTGGAGTCCCTGGATCGAGTCCCGCATTGGGCTCCCTGCTTGGCGGGGAGCCTGCTTCTCCCTCTGACCCTCCCCCCTCTCATGTGCTCTCTCTCTCTCATTCTCTCTGTCTCAAATAAATAAATAAAATCTTTAAAAAATAAAATAAAATAAAATAAAAATAAAACCATACATATACACAAACCAGAAATGTGTTTCCTTCTGTCTCCAACAGCTTCATCCTAGTCAATCTACTGTACCGTCTCTCACCTTAATTATTGAAAAAGCCTTCAACTGGTTCACTTGCATCCAAACTATTCTCTTTCCAATCTGTTCTTTATGGTGTAACCATGGTGATCTTTACAAAAACAGTAAACTTGAGAAAACAAAATGAAAAACTTTGAAGATATCTCACCTGCTTAAATCCTATTAAAAGAACATCCCACACGGTTCCCAGTCTTCATGGGAAAAACAAATTCAAACTGGCTCGAGTTCTTTCCCTATTTCTCTCAAATATCATGGTAACTCTCCTTAAAATAATCTTTTTCACCCTCCCTACTTCCCTTACACACTGCAGATATATTCAGGACACTATTTCAAATTACTTGAAGTTTTTTTTGAGTCCACTCCCTCCCTAGTTTCCCAAGTAGGAATCACAAAAGCCCATATCACAACCCTTCAGGTAATGCACAACCCTCCATATGGCAGGGTGAGTGAATATAGCAGGTAGGAGGAGGGAAACAGACTTGGAACATTTGTATAACAACAGCATGCATATGCTTACCCAGCCAAAGTTAGCTTTTTCAGGGAGACTAATTCCTTCTTACACTTGAATTTCCTTACTTTCACAGTTTTTTCATCTTTAGATAGCAAAATAAGCAGTTTGATATAAAGAAAATTAGTTTTCAATTATAATATACTGGAGATAAAATTTAAGAGTTACTCTAGTTACCCATGTGATCATCCGGCAGCAATCCCTACACCTATGAAGCATAGCTGAAAACCACTGGTTTAAAGAAAATACACACACATACACACACAAATATGAAATCAGAAAACCTAGGTTTGAACACTGGCTCTTTCACGTACTAGTTGTGATATTTCATATAAGCTTTTTAGCTAAGATTCCATTTTGCTTACATATAATGGAGATGGGATAACAGAATAATATTGCTTGATACAAAAAAGTACTAAAAAATTTTAACCAAATCTGAATCTTATTTATCAAACTATCCAATCTACAACCCTGAAGTTAAGGCAATATATGTCTAAAATATTAATGTGAAAAAATGTACGTATCACATTGTGTATTAGAAATATAATGAATGTTGAACCTGGAGTCAACTAAGGGCTAAGTGAACTAAGCCAAACACAGAAAGAAAAAAAACTGCATCATCTCACTTCTAGGTAGAATCTAAAAAAAGTCAAACACACACAAGGAGATGAGGTGGGGAGGTGGAGGAAATGAAGAATCTAAAAAGTTGAATGCACAAAAAGCAGAGCAGAAGATGGTCACCGGACTCTGGGAGTGGGGGAAATGGGGAGATATTGGTTAAAGGCTACAAAGTTGCAGCTACACAGAATGAGTAAGCCTAGATATCTAATGGATAGCATGATGATTACAATTAATAACACAGTACTGAATACTGGAAATTTACAAAGTAAATTTCAGGCGCTCTCATCACACACACAACAGGTAACCCTATGAGAAGAAGATACATTAATTAGCTTGACTATAGTAATCATTTCACTATGTATATATACATCAAATCATGTTGTACACCTTAAATATACACAATTTTTATTTTAAAAGATAAAATAAAAAAAGATTATGAATGCGAATTATGTTCAAATCTCCAGTTTTGCAATAGTAGGATGTTAGAGGACTCCTCAGAGCCAGTCTAATGAGCATTACGATTCTGGAAGCTCGAAACTCAATGATTCCAAGGTAAACAAGCCCTAAAGACTGAAACTGACTTGAAAGAAGAAAGCATATGTTACAGACATGGCTACCAGCAGGACAAACTAGAGAAAAGGCTAGAAACCCAAAGACAAGTTCTGTTCTGATAAAGATCATGTTTGATGATTCAGCACCTAACGAAGTGATCAAGTCAAAATAGAATGTACATGGAGATAAATTTGGAAGTAAAAGATAGAATGAACATGTTCAGAGGATCAGCTTTTAAGGGAAGAGTACATTCCTGAAGACCTTTTACATAATTCAAAGCTCAAAAAATCAAAGAACTAAATTTAACATAAGGCAGTGTTTCTATTTACTGCCTAAACGTCAAATGACAATAAAATAGTTTAACAATTTCCTTGTCCAGTTTTGAAATTATGCAATGGTTTGTAAAAAAAAAAAAAAAATTAAGATTTTATTTATTTATTTATCTGAGAGACAGCGAGCGAGCACAATCGGGGAAGCGGCAGATGGAGAAGCAGGCTCCGCACTGAGCAGGGAGCCTGATGCGGGGCTTGATCCCTGAACTCTGGGATCATTACTGAGCCAAAGGCAGATGCTCAACCACCTGAGCCACCCAAGCACCCCTGTAGAAATTTTTAATTTGAAGAAAGTCTTCACATTTTAAAAATAATTTTTTCAATTTTATTAATATTTTATGTTGCATTTTCAGCACACAAAATGAAACTGTACAACAATGGGCCAGGAACAAAGACATAGTTGCAACAGTTGAATACAAAGCAAATGAGGCCTCTGAATTTGGGTAATGTAAGAGGCATAATCTAGAGCTAAGATAACACAAATAGAAAACTCTTTTGACAGACTCAATACGACAAGTACAAATAATATGAAGAGTTGTGAGAGAAACATGACAATGTGGAACATAAGATAATCAACAGAAATGATCAGAACATCCTGAATAAAACCATAACAAACTCTCTCCCCAACCAGTTATAAATAAGGGAAGAAATATGGAAACAGTGAAATCGGAGTTTGAACCTGAAAAAAAAATTATGTGGCCTTCCAAGCCTAACACACATCCACTTACTCACAACCAGACATCTCTCTCACTCCCCCACTCCCATCCAATGAAGTACTGATGCCAAATCTTCCAATCTGATCTGCAACTTCAATGCCTCCCAATAAAAACCCCAGCAGGTCTTTTCTAGTTTCAAAATATATACAGAAGGGCAAAGGGGAAAGAATGACCAAGATAAGGTTAAAAAAAAATTAGAAAGGGGGAGGAGGGACTTGCCCATTGAGATTTATTATAAAGCCATAGTGAATAAGACTATGGACAAATTCAACAGAAGAGAGAACTCAGAAACAAGCTCACACTTAACAAGGAAACTTGATATCTCACAGGGATGACAAAGTAGGAAAGAATACATTATTCAAATGAGGCAACTAGTTTCCATACAGAAAGAAACACTAAAAATGGAACCCAACCTCACACTACAGGGAAAAAATCAATTCCAGATCCATTAAATGTAAATGCAAATAAGCGGCATATTTATATTTGAAATATTATATGAAATAATATACATATAATATTATATTAATATGGATGAACTATACATGAAGTACAGATAAATCTTGGAAACATAATGCTTAATTTAAAAAAAGCAAGCAGGCGCCTGGGTGGCTCAGTTGGTTGAGCGACTGCCTTCGGCTCAGGTCATGATCCTGGAGTCCCGGGACCAAGTCCCGCATCGGGCTCCCTGCTCGGCGGGGAGTCTGCTTCTCCCTCTGACCCTCCCCCCTCTCATGTGCTCTCTCTCATTCTCTCTCTCTCAAATAAATAAATCTTTAAAAAAATAAATAAATAAATAAATAATAAAAGTAAAAAAAATTAAAAAAACAAGCAATGCTAGACTACATACAGCATGAACCTATTTTTACTAAACCCAAATATAAACAAAATTAAACAACAATTGTTTAGGAATACATATTTATGTGATACTTTTTTGAAGTGCAAGGAAATTTGGAGTATGGGTTGAAGCACATAGGAAGAAGAAACAGAAGTGATCACTTTCTAGTTAACTTTGGTGGTGGATTCATAGATATTTGTTTTATTATTACAAATGTTGTAACATGCATTACATTTATTCTTTTGAATGTATTAAGTATAATTTTTCAAAATCTTTAATCACACACAAAGTACTAAATAGAGCACAGAGAAAAAAAATGATTAATATTCTTCAAGCGGCATCAAGGAACTCCATAAAAGAAACCTCATTTTAGCCAGCCATATTTGGCAGACCAAAGAGAAGAAAGGACGATGGGGAAAGAGGAAAATCCAAGTGGAGGGAACAGTACTAGCAAAGGCAAAGAGACATGAAAATACAATACCTGCTTAGACATATAAGAAAATTTTTAACAGCATGAATAAAAATAAGTTAAACTCTGCTCTGATTAAAAGTTATCAAAGGAATACTAAAGAAATTAGAAAATCAAACTTGGCAATTTATTTTTAAAGGGTCAAATAGGCCCTTTATAATATAAGCAGATCAGGAACTGAATAGGTAAAATAAATTTTGTGGAAAGCAAAGGTTCTAATTAAAATATTCCAAAAGTGATTCTATTTAGAAAGGAAAATATTTTTTAAAACAAATGCTGAAATAAGATAACTTCTGTAAGCACACAAGATTTTTTAATTGTATTTTAAGATATGATTATTTTAAACTATTATATTGAAATAAGTTTTAATTATGTTCTCTTTCCTTTCCCTTACCATGTTGAGGGAGAAGGGGGAAGGGGCAGAGAAACATGCTTTTTTTATAGATCCTCAAAAAAAAAAATCCTAATTATCAAAAGACAGCTAAAGCAGAAAAGAAGTACAATATAGCAAAACTACTCAACATTTCACATATTTTCTACAGTATCATGTTGGAAGGCCTACTATCCTCACAACTGCCATTGCCAATACAGGGAGGGCATTACAGGTTTCAAGCAAAGAACCCTGTATAT
This sequence comes from Leptonychotes weddellii, assembly GCF_054177405.1. Classification (NCBI taxonomy): domain Eukaryota; kingdom Metazoa; phylum Chordata; class Mammalia; order Carnivora; family Phocidae; genus Leptonychotes; species Leptonychotes weddellii. Next base: position 55,309,610 of record NC_138373.1, on the reverse strand, counting down.
AAGTAAAAGCACAATAAATGTTTGCTGAAAGAATAACTACAGAATGAAAATCGAAACACTTCTGCTCTGAATAGAAAAGGGAGAGGAGTATAAAAGGGATTGAAAAAGTGTAAAAGAGTCCTGAGACAAGCCACACAGAGAAAGCCTTTAGCCAAGAAAGAAACAATCTTTGTTTGTTACTGCTTATTTGGACCAGACTCTGGAAATGGCCCTATGCCCAAAATTCTGTGTTACAGAGCTTTGTTCAATAAGCTTGAAACAAGGTCCCAATCAACTGCAAAGTTAACTTGATTCAGAATGACCTATATATACACACTATAAAATAGACCTATTTAGAAAAGATGAACTGCAAAATAAGACTCTGGTGGAAAACATAACCTAAAACACTTGGATCAGAATTATTCAGAAATATTTTATCCTGGGAAGAACTGGATCTGTCACTAAAACTTTGGTCCATATCCAATTTTTTAGTACCACCCAATGACATTTTTCTGTCTCCTCTTCTCCTGCTTAAGAATATAAGACACAATGTAGAACACTACACATGGTCCCTATACATCTACCTCAAGAAACAATTTTTTGTGCTTCATTTAGTGATGACCATTTTTGATCCAAATTAGGATCTAAGGCAAATATGAACTTTTAAGAGAACATTAGATCACAGTTTTATCTTCCAAATACCAGGTCATGAATTTGTACTTAATCCCCAACCTATTACTCCTTACTAGGAATTAACTTTTTTTTTTTTTTTTTTACTATTTCATGAGGGCCCCTTCCTTCCTAAAAATATATGTATTTAAAATTCTGAGAAATGCCACACATTATAGTCTAATGACTAAGAGCACAAGCTCAAGAACCCGACTGCATCGATTTAAAAGTAGACTCTGCATTTACTAGCTGTGTGACCTAGGGCAAGTGACTTAATCTCTCCATGCCCTCAGTTTCTTACTGAATAAAATAAAATAAAAACAAAAAAATTTGCCAACCTCACACCATTATTGTGAGGATTAAGTGAGTTATTATACATAATTTTCAGCAGTGTCTGGCATACAGAAGGAACCAAATAAATGTTAGCTTTTATTGTTATTATTATTATTATTCTGTTCCCCAATCCATATCCAAGCATTTAACTGAGTTTACTAGATGTTAAACCAGTTAAAGCTTAAAGGTAATAACAAATACAACTCGGGGCACCTGGGTGGCTCAGTCGTTAAGCGTCTGCCTTCGGCTCAGGTCATGATCCCAGAGTCCTGGGATCGAGCCCCGCATCAGGCTCCCTGCTCATGGGAAGCCTGCTTCTCCCTCTCCCACTCCCCCTGCTTGTGTTCCTTCTTTCGCTGTGTCTCTCTCTGTCAAATAAATAAATAAAATCTTAAAAAATAAATAAATAAATAACAAATACAACTCTTGGGGTGCCTGAGTGGCTCAGGTGGTTAAGTGTCTGCCTTCAGCTCAGGTCATGACCCAGGGTCCTGGGATCCTGGGATCAAGCCCAGCACTGGGCTCCCTGCTCAGCAGGGAGCCTGCTTCTCCCTCTCCCTCTGCCACTCCCCCTGCTTGTGCTCTCTGTCAAATAAATACATAAAATCTTTAAAAAAAAAACAACAACACACAACTCTTATAATCAATCTTAGAAATCAGGGGCGCCTGGGTGGTTCAGTCGTCAAGCGTCTGCCTTCGGCTGAGGTCACGATCCCAGGGTCCTGGGATCAAGCCCCGTATAGAGCTCCCTGCTCAGCGGGAAGCCTGCTTCTCCCTTTCCCACTCCCCCTGCTTGTGTTCCCTCTCGCTGTGACTCTCTCTGTGAAATAAATAAAATCTTTAAAAAAAAAAAAAAGGAATTAAAAATTATTACCTAATTCATTTAAGATGCCCAGCCACATTAAACATATAAGGAGTACAAATCAGTATTACCAGAAAAAAAGCATCAAATCCAACACTTTGAAAAGATTTGAATTATGCTCAATAGTAGCCCTTTCTGAGCCTACTCACTTCTTTTATATTCACCACAAAAGTATTTGTGGTACTGTAATTCTTCTTACAAGTAACAATCACATTTGGGGATATTTACAGAGAGGATATTTAAAGGTTTGGTACTTCAGATTAAATTTAGAGGACTGATTATACATTAATGGCTCTCCCTTCTGAGACCTCCACCAAAATGAATGCCAAAAAATTAATTTATATATAATAACTAATACATAAGTAATTCATAAGAACATATTCAAATATATTTTCCTCCCTATAACAACAAGGGGAAATAAAAGGAGAAAAATCAATGGACAAGAACTACCAATAAATCTTTGGATATCAGAAAGCAAATGGAGTCAAGGTAACTAACTGATCAGAAGAGACAGAAGAAGGGGAGCCAGGATATCTCAGTCGGTTGGGCATCCAACTCTTGATTTTGGCTCAGGTCATGACCTCAGGTTCATGGGATCAAGCCCTGAGTCCAGCTCTGTGCTGGATGTGGAGGCTGCTTAAGATTCCCTCTGCCCCTCCCTGCTCACATGCACACACTCTTGCTCTCTCTCTCTTAAAAACAAAAACAAAAAGACAAGAAGCTAGAACCCCAAACTCCTGTAGACAGCAAGACAATTTATCCTAAAAGAAAAAAATAATAACTCTTGAGAGGCTCAGAATTTGGAAGTGACAGGTTCTACAGACTACAAAAGTGAGGAACAGAACCAAAACCGCAATGAGATACCACTTGACACCCACTAGGATGGCTTAATAAAAAAATATAGAGATAAAATAGGGTTTACGAGGATGTAGAGAAACTGACACTCTCACACATTGCTGGTGAAAATGTAAAATGCTGTAACCACTTTGGAAAACAACTGGCAGCTCCTTGAATGGTTAAACACAGAGTTACCTTATGATGCCGCAATTCCACTTAGGTATATGACCAATATATCTGAAAACGTATCGTCCAAACAGAAACTCGTAAAGAAATATTCAGGTTCCAGCATTAACCATAACAGCCACACAGTGGAAACAAGCCAAATGTCCATTAATTGATAAATAAAATGTGATATCCACAGAATAGACTATTATTTACAATAATGTGGAATAAGTACTGATACATGCTACAACATGAGTTAATCTTGAAAACATGCTAAGTCAAAGAGGCCATCACATAGAACCATGTATTACTACATGACTCCATTTATATGAAATATCCAGAATAAGCAAATCTACAGAGATAAAAAGTAGATTACTAGTTGCTTAGGGCTGGGTAGAGAGAGGATACAGGGATTGGGAAGCGGTAGCTAAGGGGTACTGAGGGTTTCTTTTTGGAGTAATGACAGAGTTCCAAAACAGCTTGTGCTGATAGATGCATACCTTTATGAATATATCAAAAGCCACTCAACTGTACATTTTAAGTGGGTGAATTACACAGTATGTGAATTATATATCAATAGAACTGTTTTTAAAAGTGAGGAATGGAGAGCCTGGGTGGCTCAGTCAGCTAAGTATCTGACTTCAGCTCAGGTCATGATTTCCTTGTCCCTCTCTCTCTGCCCCTCCCCACACTGGTGTGCTCTCTAATAGATAAAGTTTAAAATAAATGAATAAATAAAAGAGAGGAACAAGCTAAAAGCGGGGTAACTGAGTCAGTGTCTGGATACTAATAGTGGACTTCCCTCCCTTCCACTCACCATGCTCTCAGAATGTCAGCATTCCCTCATGAATGCAACTCTCATGAAAAACATTAGAAAATTCTCAAAAACAGAAATATAATGGCACAAGAATAGACTTCTATATATTAAAAATCTGGTGTGCCCCTGCTTAAAGCCCAATCACCCATCAAGTGACACTCTGTCACATATAGTTTCTACTTAAAGCATTTGAGTTCCTCATTCTTAAATAGAAACAGCCAGGATCACTATAGATTTGAGGCAATATTTCATAAACGGGAGGCAAAAACCTAAAAAAAAAAAAAAAAGATTTTTCAGAGATCAGAGGAAAACTTAAAAACAAGGATTTATATTATATGCAAAAGAATTAAACATAATCCATTAATAAGCACGAATTTAACTTATGAAAAAGAACAAGAAAACTCTTAAAAATTAAAAAGGATAGTAAAAACTCAAATAAATAATAGATTCAGTGGACTTTATAGTTGAGTAAGTCTCCCAAAGAGACGGAAACTAAAAAGGAAAATAGCACTAAAATATTAACACAAAAGATCTAATATCTGAATAGAACACCTAGAAAAAACAGAATATAATGGAAAAGAAATTATTTTTTTAAAGATTTTATTTATTTATTTGACAGAGAGAGACACAGCGAGAGGGAACACAAGCTGGGGGAGTGGGAGAGGGAGAAGCAGGCTTCCCGCCAAGCAGGGAGCCCGATGTGGGGCTTGATCCCGGGACCCTGGGGATCAGACCTGAGTCGAAGGCAGAGGCTTAACGACTGACCCACCCAGGCGCCCCTGGAAAAGAAATTATTAAATAACACTGTATCCCAAAAATACAGTAGCATCTCTCCAAGTGCCAACACAATGTACAGATCTTCCTAAACTGACAATTGGGTTATATACTATTAAACCTGAAAGTTGAAAATACTGTAAATCAAAAGTGCATTTTTTTCAAACAAAAGATCTCATATATTATTACTGAACCAACCTACTAGCGCAGAAGCCTAGAAACAGGAAAAAAAATTTTTTTCCCAATGAAACATGTCTATTGCTTAGGTAGTAGTGATGTTTACAGAGTGATACGGTACAAGCAAGTAACACCAAAACAGCATAAATGTGTGCCATCTCATGTGCAATTCCTTATAGACACAGCTTGGTTCTTCTCCAATGTCTCCTCTTAAAGTTGCACCTGATTTTATTACCAGTTTTCATCCAAATCCACTGGGGAATGGGACAATTCTGCTTTTGTTTCCTGGACAGGAATCACTGGATCCTAAAAGTTTTGTGAGGAGACATGGCGAGGAACAGTCAATCGTACATACCACAATGGCGGAGCAAAGCCAAAAATGTATTTAATACACCTAACCTAATGAACACCATAGCTTCACCTAGCCAACCTTAAACCTGCTCAGAACACTGACATTAGCCTACCTTTGATGCAAAGCAATTTTATAACAAAGTGTTAAATATTTCATGTAATTTATTGAATACTGGACTGAAACTAAAAAACAGAATGCCTGCATGGGTGCTTAACGGTGTTAAGTATGTCAGTTGTTCACCCTCCTGATCATGTGGCTGACAGAGCTGAAATGCTGCTGCCCAGCATCACAAAAGAATATCGTACAGCACATAATTAGCCCAGGAAATTATCAGAATTCAAAATACAGTTTCTACTGAATGCAAATCATTCTTACACTGTCATAAAAGTCAAAAAAGTCAAAAAAATCTTAAGTCAACCATCATAAATAGGGGACCTACTTTTAGAAGACTAGTATCGTTATATCCCTATGAAATTTCAAAATACCACAGCTAAAGACAAATATTCCAAAGGTTTCCAGAGAGAAAAAGACAAGTTACATACAAAGATCTAAAATCAGAGACACAGGGCACCTGGGTGGCTCAGTCAGTTGAGTATATCCAACTCCTGGTTTCGGCTCAGGTCATGATCTCATGGGTGGTGGGATAGAACCCTCCATCGGGCTCCACATTCAACCAAGGGGTCTGCTTGAAGATTCTCTCCCTCTGCCCCTCCCCATGCTCTCTCTCTCTCTCAAATAAATAAATCTTTAAAAATAAATAAATAAAATCAGAGACACATCAGAAAGTTCAATGACGATACTGGAAACTAGAAGAAATGGTCCATCGCCTTTAAAAGTCTGAGGGAAAATAATTTTCAGTCTAAAAATAAGAGCAGTACAGCATAGTGATAAAGCAGATTTTTTTTTTAAGATTTTAGGTTTTTAAGTAATCTCTACACCCAATGTGGGGTTCAAACCTACAATCCCAAGATTAAGAGTCACACACTCCAACAACTGAGCCAGCCAGGCACCCCAGTGATAAGCAGATTCTAAAACCAGACTGCATGGTTCAAATGCCATTTAATAGCTATATGATCCTAAATAAGACACATAACTATCTGTGTATTAGTTTCTTTATCTGTAAGACGGGACTGTTGTGAGGATGAATTAATTGGTAGGTGTTCACATGTATAAAAAGCCTGATACACAGTACTCACTATGTGAGTGCTCTAGAGAGCAAGACTGGGTATAGAAAGGAGTAACATAGAACCTGACTTATTACAATTCTTTAGGTAATATCTGAATGGCTTTAACCACATTTACATATTACTGAAAAGAAGAAGAAAATTGTGAAATGAAGCTCAACGGTAACAGCTGGGTACAGAATAATATCTATATACCTTTAGCTCAGATGAGACAGAAAAACAGAAAATAATATTTTTTATTGAAAGAGAACCAACTGACCAGACAATCAAGAAGGCAGGATGTGGTGAGAGAGATTCTTGGCCTGGACAAGTAGCAGGCTAAGCCGGACAGAGTGGGGTCAGATTAGAATTTAAGAAGATAGTGTGTTGATAAGAGTAAAATACAGTGCTCAAACAGATAAACTGTTTTTAATCAGACTTAACGGATCAGCTTCTTCAATGAGGAGACTCACTGAGATTTTCTTTAGTGAAGCTAAATTAAAAGCAACTTAAATTCAAAAATAATAGGAAAAATAGAAGTGAAAGACTTTACATCTTATTAAAACTCATTAATACCGGGGCACCTGGGTGGCTCAGTCGTTAAGCCTCTGCCTTCGGCTCAGGTCATGATCCCAGGGTCCTGGGATCGAGCCCCGCATTGGGCTCCCTGCTCAGCAGGAAGCCTGCTTCTCTCTCTCCCACTCCCCCTGCTTGTATTCCCTCTCTCACTGTGTCTCGCTCTGTCAAATAAATAAATAAAATCTTAAAAAAAAAAAAAACTCATTAATACCTTGATAATATAAAGAATGGCAACTGGGACAATATGGCAGATTAGATAACCTGAAAATTCTCCCGCTACAAACTATCTAAACATCCTTAACAGACTGTGACAGCATCTTTTAAAAATTCATAGCCCAACGCTAAAGAGAGTAAAGAAAATCCTGGAAGAGGAAGAAGGAAGGACTAAAACCCAGAGCAAAAACATGAAAGAAGCTACTCTACAGAGACATGCTAGCTTCTAAAAAAGGAGCTAGGACTTTTATGCCAAATGGGAACAAAACGTATGGCCTTAGTTTGCTGAAGGTAGGAAGGCAGAACTCACATGGCAAAGGGAACTTTCCAGCTGTTATTAAGTTAAGGGTCTTGAGACACAAAGATTATCTGAGATTTCTGAGTTGGGCTCCTGTAATCAGAAGGGTCTTTACAGGGGAAGAGGGAGGCAGGAGAGTTAATGCTGATCAGAGTGACTGCCATGTGAAATGACTCAACTGGCCATTTCTGGCTTGAAGATGGAGGAAGCGGCCACCAGCCAAGAAATGCAGGAAGTCTCTAAAAGCTGAAAAAAGGCAAAAGAACAGATTCTCCCATACAGAATGTCCAGAAGGAACACAGCCAGGCTGACATGTCAATTCTGGCCCAGTGAAACCCATTTCCGACTTCCGACCTTTGTAACTTATATAAGAGAGTAAAGTTGTGTGGTTTTAAGCCACTAAGTTTGTGGTAATTTGATACAGCAGGTACAGAAAACACACACACACAGACAGACATACACCCACACATATGGTGGGGTGGGGGTGAGGGACAGCAGTTGTCCTAGAAAGTGTAATGTGTTCCTATGAAGTCTTTAGGTTCAAAACTTTAAACAGTCCTGTACTGATGGTATCCCTAACAAAACCAGGAATATATCTTCAATTTATCTTATCAGTAGACAGATCTCAAAGATGAGATCTTAAAATGGGCTCACAATCAAAACTTATAAAACTCATAAGGAAATAATTCACCATAACCAAGAAACAAAATACACTTGCACGCATACACACAAAAAGGCCTCTGAAGAATGTTAATCCAAAGAGAATGTTAATCCAGAAAAAGAGGGAAAAAAAAAAAAACCAACATGAATAAAAAGTAGAAAATGAATGAATGCCCCAGTTAAAAGAAATATCACACTATATTTTTTAAAATCAGTTATGCTTATGGGGCACCCGGGTGGCTCAGTCGTTAAGTGTCTGCCTTCCGCTCAGGTCATGACCCCAGGGTCCTGGGATCGAGCCCCGCATCTGCTCCGCGGGAAGCCTGCCTCTCCCTCTCCCACTCCCCTTGCTTGTGTTCCCTCTCTCGCTGTCTCTCTCTCTGTCAGATAAATAAATAAAATCTTTTAAAAAAATAAAAAATAAAAAAATCAGTTATGCTTAGATGAGACAAAGCTTAGAAAAACAGGAAAAAGCTGAAAGTAAACAAATAGAAAAGACATATTCTACATATTAATATGTACTATATTAAGACAAAACAAACTATAATCAAAAAGGATTCCTAGAGACAGTCTTTTCTTCTGTAATAATGTATTTTATCAAAAATATTTTTAATGAATTGAAATAGTGTAGGTTTTATAATTTACACTTTCCTCTTCAAAAATAACAAACCAAAAGCATTACAGAGGTTGCTTACATGCCAAGCTTGGTAAGGGGACAGTTTTAGAAAAAATGAACACGTGCAACTACACATAAAACTGCAGGTGGCTAGAAAGGAAACCAGCTAAAAAGAAAAAAAATCTAAAAATAGGCTTAGAACAGTGATTCTGACTGCCTTCATTGGATTTTCAAATTATTTCAGAGCTAAAACTGAGAGCTAAAATGTGTACAATTTGTTTTTAACCAAGAGGGTTATTTTAGAAATAAGTTCTGCCATAATTAAATACATTTATTTATGT
>NC_138373.1:55278943-55300675 GCF_054177405.1 Leptonychotes weddellii | reverse complement strand
TCTCATGTGCTCTCTCTCTCATTCTCTCTCTCAAATAAATAAATAAAATCTTTAAAAAGATTTTATTTATTTAGTTAATTGACAGAGCGAGAGAGAGACAGCCAGAGAAGGAACACAAGCAGGGGGAGGGTCAGAGGGAGAAGCAGGCTTCCCGCCGAGCAGGGAACCCGATGCGGGGCTTGATCCCAGGACCCTGAGATCACGACCTGAGCTGAAGGCAGTCGCTTAACCAACTGAGCCACCCAGGCGCCCCTACAATGTGATCTTAATGACAAAATATAGCAAAACAAATTATTCCTGATTAGTTGAAATACAAATTCCTATGACAATAAGTTTTGTTGGTCTCTTACAAAATATTTTTAGGGATGTTGTTTGATGTACATGCCAGGTTCTTTGTAAGTTTCCTCTATCTTTGAAGATTACTATGGATTTACAAGCCCCAAAACTCTAAAAACTTAGAATAAGGGCTCCTGGGTGGCTCAGTTGGTTAAGCAACTGCCTTCGGCTCAGGAGTCCTGGGAGTCCTGGGATCGAGTCCCACATCGGGCTCCTTGCTCAGCGAGGAGTCTGCTTCTCCCTCTGACCCTTCCCCCCCTCATGCTCTCTCTCTCTCTCTCATTCTCTCTCTCAAATAAATAAAATCTTTAAAAATAAAATAAAATAAAATAAAAACTTAGAATAAGACTTAAAATGTAAACAAAAAAGTTTCTTGAAATAATTAAGACACAGGGCACCTGGGTGGCTCAGTCAGTTAAGTGCCCGCCTTCAGCTCAGGTCATGATCTCAGGAATCTGGGATCAAGCCCCATGATGGGCTCTCCTGCTAAGCGGGGAGTCTGCTTTCCCCTCTCCCCCCTCTCTCGCTCTCTCTCTCAAATAAATAAATAAAATCTTTTTAAAAAATTAAGACAATGGGAGTGGTTTTTAAATAGGAAGCTACTGCATCCAAATAGTATCTCTAATTTATCACTTGAATCCAATCATGAGAAAATATTAAAGATGCCCATAATTGACACATTCTACAAATGAGCTGGCCCATAATTTTCAAGAGTATCAAGGCCAGGGAAAGCAAAGGAGGACTGAGGAACTATTCCAGATTGAAGAAGACTAAAGAGACATAAGTGCTTCTGAACTGGATCGTTTTCTTACAAAGCTATTGGAACTGGAAAATTTAAATGTAATTCGAGGATTAGATGGTAGCATGCATCAGTGTTAATCACCTGATTTTGATGACTGCATTGTGGTTATGCTGTAGAATATACTTGTGTCTAGAAAATACACACCAAAGTATTCAGGGGTGATAGGCCAGCATACCAGCAAGTTTTTCTCAAACAGTTCAAAACAAAAAGTTCTTTGTTCTGTACTTGCAACTTTTCTGTAAATTGAAAATTCTTCCCAATTTTTTAATTTTTAAAAAAATTTTTTTAAATAAACTCTATCCCCCAACATGGGACTCAAACTCACGACCCCAAGATCAAGAGTTTCACGCTCTACCTACTGAGCCAGGCAGGTGCCACCCACCCCCCACAAATGTTTTAAGTAATCTTTATTGCTCAGTCATAAAAATGAGAATAGGATTTTTTTTTTTTTTTAGTTCACTGATTCAGAGGTATTTAGTGATGAGTGTTCCATTAATTTATGAAGGAACAGAACCAAGTAATATTCCTCTAAAAAGAGGATATACTGATTTTTTTTCATCAATGAAACTTAAAAAGGGGATAACCACATACCAAACTGACAAATTCTAATGGCCCTAAATTCTCTTCATCATACTCTAAAGAAATTCTATGACCTTCCAGTCTAATTTCCTTTTGTATAAATGGATACATACATGCTAGGATCATCACAGACCCCTATGGAAGGCAGAAACTGAGTAACAGGACAAATAACTATATAATTCTAATGATAAATGCTACGAAGGGAAGTATAGGATGCTATACAAATAGTTAACAGAGAACTCGAATAATGTATGTGCAGGTGGAGGCAGGACAGAAAGGGCATTAGAGAAAAACCACCCTTTAAGAATATCTAGAGTAGGGTGCCTGGGTGGCTCAGTCGGTTGAGCGTCTGCCTTCGGCTCAGGTCATGATCTCGGGGTCCTGGGATCGAGTCCCACATCAGGCTCCCTGCTCGGCGGGGGGCCTGCTTCTCCCTCTCCCTCTGCCTGTCCCTCTGCCTACTTATTCTATCTCTCTGTCAAATAAATAAATAAACAATCTTTAAAAAAAAATAAAAAAATAAATGCTGTGTGTCCTAGGCAACAAACTTTAAAAAAAAAAAAAAAGAGTATCTAAAGTAAGACCTCAAGGATGAGTGGGAGTTGGTTAGGTGAAACACGTCTGTAACAATGCATGCCAGGACACTGACATGGCAGAGAGCATTTGGTAGCCCTGGAACTTAAAAGTCCATGAAGGGCTAGTAGTAAGGGATGAGGCTGGGGAAGAAAAAAGGCAGGTGCCAAGCCTTTAAAGATCCTTAAATGCGGATTTTTCAAACCTTTTTTATTGTTCATTGCTAACTTCAAGTCACCTTATACACAGAAGCTCAATATGTAATATAAACAAAAGTAGCAATGTGTTGTCTAAAGAGGAAATAGGGTACTTCAGAACTACATGAGCTGAGCCTATTTACCTAAGTAAAGGCAAAGGCAGAAACAGGCAACTACTGAAAAGAAAACATTATCAAAATAATATATGCTGGGGGGCGCCTGGGTGGCTCAGTCGTTAAGCCTCTGCCTTCGGCTCAGGTCATGATCCCAGGGTCCTGAGATCGAGCCCTGCATCGGGCTCCCTGCTCCGCGGGAAGCCTACTTCTCCTCTCCCACTCCCCCTGCTTGTGTTCCCTCTCTCGCTGTGTCTCTCTCTGTCAAATAAATAAATCTTTAAAATATATATATATATATATATATATATATGCTGGGTTATATTAGACCTCCAATCAGAATCTGATTAAATAATCCAATTAGAATAATTCAAAAAGAATTTACATACAAAGGAACTAAACACAAGGAATCATGAGGGATAGGGGAACGCAACAAAAGGTACAGGAACTAGAAGCAGCAGGAGCTGTACCCCTAAATCCAAAAGGATAAGGGGCAGGAGAGATAACCAGAATTTGGAAGAGAAAGTGACTTAGAGAAGGCTACCTTGGAGGGAGTAATGATTTGTCTTGGGACACAGCCAACCCACAGGGAACAAACCAGGGAAGTAAATATTCTGAGCTTACCTTCCTTACTACTTCCTATCTTCCTTTGTTCCACACTGGCTGCACCCACTCCGAAGCCCGAAGTCACAGATGCCCATAATCCATACAGGTAAGCCTCCCAGAGCAAAGACCAAGGCAGGACAAGAGTAGATTAGGAAGATCAAACAGAAGTTATCTGTCATGTAGAACTATGCGCAGAGGTATTAGGAAAGATCAAACCTAGCCTTCTGGAACCAAAAAAAAAAAAAAAGGGGGGTTTCCCTGAGCAGAAACAATTAACCTGAAGCTTAATGAATAAGCAGGAGTTAGCAGAGGAAGTAGGGGAGACAGACATTCCAAGCAAAGGGACTAGCCACTATAAAGGTATATTGCTGCAAGACTAAATCAATTAGGATGTCTGAAGCACAAAGTAAGAGGCAAGAAAGGAAAGGAATGAAGCTAGAGAGGAAAGGAGAGGCAAGATCATGCTTGCATCAATACCATACTAACAAACTAGGCTTTATCCTGAAGGGAGAGTTTAAGGAATTGACATGGTATCATCTGACAGAGATGGATGTGGGTTTTATTAAAAGTAACACAGATTTTTTTTTTTTTAATGGTAGAAGTAAACTCTCATTTCTTGGTTGAATAGCTCTTGCCTGGTCACTTCTCAAGAACTGCAAGACAGAGTAGGAGTATGGAGAAGAGTGCAAACACTAATCCCTAATTACAAGTTCTAAGTCACTTCAGCCTTTTTTTTTCCCCCTTGGTAATTCTCCACACTTTGACTTTTCCAGACAACAGGAAGACAAAAACATTGTTAGTGACTGCATTACATAATTTATTTAAGGGGCGCCTGGGTGGCTCAGTAGGTTAAGCGACTGACTCCTGATTTTGGCTCAAGTCATGATCTCGGGGTCATGAGATCAAGTTCCACGCTGGGCTCTGCACTAAAGCGCAGAGTCTGCTTGAGATGCTCTCTCTCTCTCTCTCCCTCTGCCCCTCCCCCGGCTCGTGCTCATTCTCTCTATATATAAATAAATAAAATTTAAAAGTAATAATAGGGACGTCTGGGTGGCTCAGATGGTTAAGCGTCTGCCTTCAGCTCAGGTTGTGATCCCAGGGTCCTAGTATCGAGCCCTGCATTGGGCTACCTGCTCAGTGGGGAGTCTGCTTCTCCCTCTGCCCGCCACTCCTCCTTCTTGTGCTCTCTGTTAAATAAATAAAATCTTAAAATAATAATAATAATAATAATTTATTTACGATTCTGAACCAAAGCACTGATAATTCAAAATTTACACTAGGGTATATTTGTGTTGCTCTGAAATGGAGAACTATTGTTTTTAAGATTTTATTTTTAAATAATCTCTACACCTAACATGGGGCTCAAACTTACAACCCCGAGATCAAGAGTCACATGCTCTACCAACTGAGCCAGTCAGGCACCCTGAAATGGAGAACTTTCTAAAAACAACATTGACACCTCCACCCTACTTGCAAAGGACTATACATTTTCAGAAGTGCCACAGTGATAATTCAAAGATTTGAAGATCCAATCCTTGCCAGCCCTATGGGAGACACTAGGGATACACTGATGCACAAAATAGATAAGTTTCCTGTCATCATTATACTTACCTATAATAGGAGCATTTATAAGTAAATATACAAATAAACATAATTACAAATTTGTTATGTGCTAAAAATAAAAGCAACAGGGATGAGGTTTAAATGAAATATGCTATTAGATTTAGAACAAAGATACTGCTGCTCATTGCAAAAGTGACAGAGACAAAAAATCAAATCACAGTGGACTGAGACACATACATGCTAGGAACTGTCAAGAGAAAAGATAGTATCTTGAGGGTGTATGGTAAGGAAAGCTTTTTTACAATGGGAAAAAAACAAACATGCTTGCATGTTGATTAGAAGGGGGAGTACAAGAGTAGTTGCATATAAGAGAAAAAACGGATGATAGATATGATGACTAATAATACCAACATTTTATTTACAAGTGTTAGGCTAAATGCTTTATGTACAATTCTTTATTTAATCTGTAAAGTCAGCACAACTGTCCCAATATGAATAATGAGAAAACTAAACTCAAAGAAGTTAGGTAATCTGAACACATTATACAGTGGCAGAATTAAGATTCAAACCCAGGTCTTTATGACTCCAAAGCACACCACACCACATGGCTTTATCACTTTTGAAATCACTTTTTTTTTTCTCAAATCACTTCTTTTAATTTTTTTAAGTAATCTCTACGCCTAATGTGGGGCTCGAACTCACAACCCCAAGATCAAAAGTCACATGCTCTACTGACTGAGCCAGCCAGGCACCCCTCAAACCACTTCTTAAGTTCCAGTTACTATGCACTGAGGAGCAGAGATGAATTAAACATGCTCTTTCAAGAGTGACAAAGGGGAGACAGACATCTATACCTGAAGTCACTGACAAAAGTAGGAACAAGTTAGATGGCATAGCACAAAGAGGCAATAAGTCTACCCGGAGCTAATCAGTGAAGACTTCAGATGGTGCTTGTTAAGCAGAAGAGAGACACGACAAAGTTAATTCCAATAAGACAAACAGATTATGGAAAAGCAAAGAGGCACAAATTTACATGCTATGTTTGGAACACCTCAAGAAGTTGAATACGGCAGGAATGCGTTGAGAGCTGGAAAAGACCAGATTGAAGAACCTTTTATGCCATGCTGTGGGATCTAAAGTTGAAACTACAAGAAGTGAAAACCCATTTCCAGGATCTGAAACAAGATAAGGCTACCGTGAAGACTCAGAAACCAATTAGGAGGTTTGAGCTGTAGCCTGGTGAACGGCTTACAGACAACCATAAGAACTTAAGATCTGGAAGGAGACTCCCAAACTAGCTATATAGAATCAAGCTAGAAGAAGGAGGGGTTCTAAAGTCTCTTTCGGAAAAAAGGCAGTCCTTACTCTAAGTGAGAAGAAAACAGTCCCCTGTTAATAGGACAGAACGAAAAAGTGATTGAGACCGAACTGTGTGATAAATAGGGAAGAGACTGGAGGATTGCTTCCTCAACACCACAGACTATCTGAGGCATAAGATGGGCTTAGATGATTCTTTTCTCCAAAAAGCATACTGAACAGAGTCAGGATAAGCCTGCTGTTTATCGTGAAAGCAAAGAGAGTCTCCAATTTCCAAAAAACACGCCTCCCTTTTGCTTCAGGGGCTTAATCACATCAGTCAGCCATCTGACAACAGCTCAGGAAGACTGGTAACTCTTTTTCTGCTAAGCATGTTGCTCAATTCAGGAGCTGTACAGTTCTAGCACTAAGATATGAGAAGCAAAAGAGCAAGAGGATACTATCTATGCTCCTAATATAACACAAGCCATTATTCAGCCTCATCAATGAAACCAAATCAAAGGGAAATGAAGTATAATTTAGAACTTCAGATTTATTTTTCCAAGCTGACCTCCAGGTACATGCCCCATTCCAAACATTCCACTGCACATCCTTGTCACCCTGAGTAAGACATCTGTGTCAGTGTCTGATGCCGTTACCTCAGACTGGAATGCATTTGCACTCCATGTCACAAAATAAATGCACAGACTGCCACCCAAACCATATGCCCACAGGATTTTTTACTCTAATTAAAATGTTTATTAAATACTTCCATGCACTGTATTTAATAGTAGTACACATACCAACTCCTCCCAAGTGAAACTTTTTAACAAACATTCACTAAAGGCTTGCTCAATGACAGGTTTAGTGCTCGGTTCTAGAATTTTAAAAACTGAATGTATAATACAATCTGCTACCTTTCAAAAGCTCCCCAACTACACTGAAAACATAATTCCAACAGTAAATGCAGCAACTGGTATGTGTTTAAAGTACCAGGGGAGTGCAGATAACATCAATGTATGCTGTAAGACTAGTTCACTCAATTTTCATTCTACCCTTTCCACCCCATCCCAAGAGTAACTTCTTGCTCTACAGAAGCTAAAAAGCCAAAACCAACATTGTTCATTTGTTCTCACAGATGGGCTTCTGGATGTAATTTCAGACCTGTCAATGACAACACTTTCATGGGATACAGAAATTAAAAGTGAGATGGAGATCTCTTACTACCCCTTTACATTACTCTCTATTGGCAAACAAGTTGAGATATGAGATTTTTTTCAAAGTGGTGCTCCAGTATCCATTCTCTAATTCTTTGAATGTTGAGAAGCAACTGCAGTGGAGGCGAGATTGGACTCCAAATTCCAATACCCAGTCACCAGCTGCAAGTGTCAAGAGTTAGTTGAGGCAGCAGAAAGTGGCAAAAGCTTTCTAATTCTTTATTGTAATCCACGAATCAAATTCTTAAAGTCAGTAATTACAATGGCACCATCACAGATTACAGCTTCCCTTGTAGGCCAGTTCTTAGAATTCTGGCAATTATTTTTTTTTTTAAGATTTTATTTATTTATTTGAGACAGAGAGAATGAGAGACAGAGAGCATGAGAGGGAGGACGGTCAGAGGGAGAAGCAGATGCCCTGCTGAGCAGGGAGCCTGATGTGGGACTCGATCCCGGGACTCCAGGATCATGACCTGAGCCGAAGGCAGTCGCTTAACCAACTGAGCCACCCAGGCGCCCCGAATGCTGGCAATTATTAATGGAGACCTAATCTTACAGGGCAAGAGACTATCAAACTGTAGGTCAGACCTTAGAACACATGAGAAAAAATACTGCAGAATGAAACTAGAATCAGTCCCTTGAAATTCCCTTTAACTATAAAAAGTTTTAAGTCCCTGAATTCAGAGCTGCTCAAATAATGAAACAGTTATTTGTCCAACACTCGTAAGAGTTGAGCTCTACTGACTGCCTTTTATCTTGAGTTCTGGTCATATTTCCCATTTCTTCATAGGTCCAATAATGATAGCTATCCTGTACATGGTAACTGATACCTTGCAGAAACTCAAAATCCTGTTATAGTCCTCTGAAAAGTACTGCTAATAAACTTAGCTCGACTTGAACTCCAAACGGTCTCCTCTAAAATGGACAGCAGCTGAAACTTCTGTTTCAGTTCTTTCACCCTTGGCTAGGTTGCTTGCATTTCATTCCACACGTGCATAGTTCAGGGCCAGCCTATGATACTGGCAAACTTTTACTGCAAAATTGGGAGCTCTAGAATAGAAACTAAATACACAGCTTTGCCTTTATTCTCAATAGCCTAAAAATAATTTTTCCAGTCCTCTAAGGTTGATGGCACAAGTCTCTTTCAATCTTCATTCAGAAGTAGATGGTGGGTTGGTGTGTATGCATGTGTTAGAAGGTGACTAGAATATGGAAAGGCTTACGTTAGTGTGTGAATTTCATAGATCAGTAAATTAAAAAGAAGAAAAAAGACAGAATGAAAGACAAAAAAAAAAGACAGACAAAATGGAAGAAAAAGGGAAGAAGAAAAAGTATTGTTACTGAGTTTATCGGCCAGTAACAACATTTTAAAAACAAAAATACTGGGGCGCCTGGGTGGCTTAGATGGTTGAGCATCCGCCTTCGGCTCATGTCATGATCCCAAGTTCCTGTCAGGCTCGGCAGGGAGCCTGCTTCTCCCTCTCCTTCTGCCTCTCCCCCTGCTCGAGCTCTCTCTCTTTCTCTGTGTCTCAAATGAATAAATAAAACCTTTAAAAAAAATACTACCATCAACTATCATTTAAAAATTTTTTAAAAATCTTAGAAAACCTTACTTGAGATTCTGCCAACTTATAATATACATGAACACTAGATTTACCTTCCTTTTCTTTCTTCACAAACCAGAAACAATTGTGAGGGGTAAAAAAACAGTATTTGTCCTGGAACTACACCTAGCCATAAATAGTCTATAAATAAGACCATTCTGGTGTTGTTGTAGTGCTAAACGTAGATGCAGAAAGGAAGGAAAGGGGAATATTGAAAATTCAAAGATTTGATACCCATCTTTTCCAAAACAAAATTATTACTGCCAACCCCAATCAAATCTACCCTAAAAAGTGAAAGCCAGGAGAAGAAAACATGTTTTGAGGTTATTCACCCAAGTCTGCAGTTCTCAGAGATTCTTTTATGCATAGAAAACCTGCAAATTCTGTCATGGGGGGCAGGAAGGAGTGGGATTACCTATGGTCTACCCATATACATAAAAGAAGGCACATATATTAGAAAATCTTCTATTATATGATTAAAATAGGAAATTTCAGTTATCTAAAATGCTAAATATTCTTCTATAGAATTACCAATTTGAGAAATCTACTTCTACACTTTAAGTATCAGTACATGAAAAGTAGTTTTAAGAAACATCTTATAAACTACATCTTTTGATCTAGTGTTCTAGGGCAGTAAAAACTGTTTATAAAACAAACTGACAGAGCAACCCTCCAACATGAGTTTTATATAAACTTCAATATGAACAGAATTAAATCACAGATTCAACCATGAAACAAATACATTATTAACTCTTGGTTCTTACTAACTTATTTTGGGCCATAAACCCTCAAATTTGATAGCTATTATATAATAAAGAATTTGACTGGCCTTTGTCCCTGTTCCTGGGAGGGAGTTTATAATCCCTGGAATTTCCCCAATGATAGGGGTATCTTTGTTTATGCTAACAAGATGGCTCAGGATGGGGGCTGGTCACCAGAAAGACCAACCATGTGACTAGTGCTGAGGCTCTGAGTCAGCCCAGCTTCGCTTCTGAGTAGGGAAGGAGGGTCGGGGATGGAGTTCAGTCACATGGCCAATGATTCAATCAATCATGCCTACATGTGAAACAAACTCTGGACACCAAAGCTCAGTAGAGCTACCTGGTTGATGAACAACACACTGATGTGCCGGGAGGGTGATGTGCCCTGATTCCCCAGGAGGAGAGTACAGAAGCTCTACGGTTTTCCCCTGCGTCTCTTCATTTGGCTGGTCCCAATGTGTCTGCTTTAAAATAAAACTGTAGTACCATAAGAATAGTATCTTCCTGAATTCTGAGTCATTCTAATAAATTATCACACCTCAGGGGGGTTGTAAGACACCCCCCACCACCCCCTACCCCACTCAAGATCTGTGACCAGTTGGTCAAAAGTGTGGGTAGAATGGGGATCCAACTTGCCACTGGCATCCGAAATGGGAGCAGTCATTGACTCTGGGTGGTTAATGTCAGAACAGCACTGCAATATACCAAGTGATGCCAGAATACTAAACCTCTAAAGGAGCTTCCTCCATCATTTCTTATACAAGCTAACTTCTCTACATTGAGATATAGAAGGAATGAGGCCATAAAACTTGTAGAATTTGTATCATCATGCAATCCACATCATGCAAGCCCCATTCTGTACAATTTCTGGCTCAGCAAATCAACCTCCAGAAAAATTATCTTAAAAAAAAAAAAGTTATTATAAGTAGTTGGAGAAAGTGGTATCAAATCCCACAAAACTTTTTAAATTTTTTTGAAACAGAAGTTTGTATAACACTACATGAAGGATCAGCAAACTTTTTCTCAAAAGAGCCAGAGTGTAAATATTTTAGGCTTTACAGGCCATATGGTGTCTGTCATAACTACTCAACCATGTTACTGCCGAAGTGAAAACAGCCATAGCAACATGTAAACAAAAAAATGCTGCTATGTTCCAATAAAACTTTATTTTTCAAAAATGAGAGGAGGACTGAATTTAGCCCACATGGATCACCATTTACTGATCCCTGCACTAAATTATTTATTCAAATAAACATTCAAATTCATAGAAGTCATCTGATGGCATGAAGCTCTAGTGTCATACCAACAATTAACAGTCTTGAGAGACAAGGTAAATATATTTTCTTTTTTTTTTTTTTTTAAAGATTTTATTTATTTACTTGAGACAGAGAGAATGAGAGAGACAGAGAGCACATGAGAGGGGGGAGGGTCAGAGGGAGAAGCAGGCTCCCTGCCGAGCAGGGAGCCCGATGCGGGACTCGATCCAGGGACTCCAGGATCATGACCTGAGCTGAAGGCAGTCACTTAACCAACTGAGCCACCCAGGCGCCCGGTTAATATATTTTCTTAGGAAAAAAAAAAACCTGAATTTATAGTAAAATACATACACACACATATTAATGATACAAGTTATATGTTACAAATTGAATGATATTACAAATCATGATACATATATATATATATATATATATATATGGAATATAATGGGAAGTAGAGGACCAAAGGTATACCAGAAATCTTTGTTATACTTTAGACTAGTTTTATTTAACTTCAAATTTTTCATATAATGTCTAAAACATACTAAATCCAAAAATTCCTTCAACTCACATGGAAGCACATATTAAGTACCAGGCACTGTGCTAGGTGCTATAAGAGTCCCTGGCAGAATAACTAATTTTGAAACAAATGTTTATCCACACAGTAATTAAAAGAATTTTATTTTACATAACAGTAAGACAAAGTCTAGTGCCAAGACAAGGTTTAGTCCCTCAACTCCTACAGATAAACATTTATATGTTCTGCGCCATGTTACTATAGCTTGTTCCTCTATAAATCTATCTTGTTAATAACTATTATTAAAGGAAGAATGCCTCATTAATTTCAATTAATAAAAGGTGTCCTCCCTCCGAAAAGGAGGTGAAGAAATTTGCCCTAAAACATCTGATTGTTGCATCTTAATATGTACAAGAAAAATGGAAGAAAGTTAGCAACTGGTTAGATTGTATATCAGTCTTAAAATAACAAAGGTGAAGATAAAAAATACTATTTCATAACAGAACTTTGGCAGGAAGCTTGAGGAATTTCTCATGTTTTCCTCATGATTTTAAGATACACAATTTTTTTTTAATGTTTTATTTATTTATTCATGAGAGAGAGAGAAGCAGAGGCAGAGGCAGGTTCCCCGCCTAGCAGAGAGCCTGATGCAGGACTCGATCCCAGGACCCTGGGATCATGACCTGAGCCGAAGGCAAGATGCTTAATGACTGAGCCACCCAGGTGCCCCTAAGAGACACAATTTTAATCCATATCACGAAGATGACAAGTACCAATCTACCAAAGATTTACACAAATATAAAGTCATACCACACTTACAACTGATTTGTTGTATCACATGTATTAGTTTTCTAATGCTGCTGTAACAAACTACTACAAACTTAGTGGCTTAAAACAACAGAAATTTATTTTTTTTTAAGGTTTTATTTATTTATTTGACAGGGAGAGAGGGAACATAAGCAGGGGGAGTGGGAGAGGGAGAAGCAGGCTTCCCACGGAGCAGGGAGCCCGATGCAGGGCTCGATCCCAGGACGCTGGAATCATGACCTGAACCGAAGGCAGACGCTTAACGACTGAGCCACCCAGGAGCCCCAACAACAGAAATTTATTCGATTACAGTTCTAGAGGCCAGAAATCCAAACTGAATTTTATAGAACTAAATCAAAGTGTCAAAAGGGCCACGCTCCCTTGGAATGTCTCAAGGGAGAACATTTTTCCTTGCTTCTTCCAGCTTCTGGCATTCCTGGGCTTGTCACCATATCATTCTAATAATCTCTGTTCTTATATAACCATTTTGATTTCTGCTCCTCTGTGTCAAATTATCTTCTGTCTTTTTTTTTTTTTTTTTTAAAGAGAGAGGGTGGGCCCAAGCGTTGTGGGGATGGGAGGGCGGTGTCAGAGGGAGAGGGAGAAAGAGAATCCCAAGTGCAGAGCTCAATGGAAGCTTGATCTCATGGGCGAGATCATGACCCAAGCTGAAATCAAGATTCAGGCGCCCAACCAACTGAGCCACGCAGGCACCCCTCTCCCTCCCTAAGGACATTTGTGATTACATTTATAGCATACCTGGCTAATCCAGGATAATCTCCCCAGCTCAAGATCTTTAATTTACATCCTCAAAGTCCTCTCTGTCATATAAAGTAATGTATTTCCAGGGATTAAGACTTGGATACCTTTGGGGACCATTACTCAGCCTCGTACCATGTGGTTCATCTTAGAAATGTCAGATGCATATATAAATCTATTAGAATTCTAAATAGGGCAGTTAATATAATTTTTCATGGTAAATCAGCCAATCAAATGAGTATTACTGAATGCTCCCAGCCACTGGGTGTTAACTCAACATATCATGCTTTCTCATTTATTTTTTATTTATTTTTTACTCTTTTACTTTCATGCCTTCTCATTTTAAATGACACTCAACAATCTGCATTGTATCTTTCCACCTATTAGTTCAAGTTCTGATGAACAGTTTATAATTCATTATAGCTAACAAAAAGTATAGAGGTGATAGTGCTAAAGATGACACACCAGTACTGGATGAGTTTGCTAGAGCTATATACTGTAAGTGTGTGGCATTAAGTTTTTGATTGGTGAGGCATCCATTCCAAACATATCCATCTCAAATAAACATATTACTAGCTATACTGCATAGCTACTAGCAAAACAACTAGGTAAGAAACTAGGTTACCCCTATCCATGAAGTTCTCCTTTAAGAAAGCTTTCAGTAAGCTTTCAGTAACCTAGGTAACTAACTGTTTGAGTGACTCCACTTTTTCCTTCTGCACCCTAATTCCCACTTTTACACTTTAAATTCACCAACAGACTGAACCCACAAAACCCTAGCACACCCCACCCTCAGACCCTACACCAGGCTCATGCTCCCTCCCTCTCTCTCTACCTGCAACCTTGATGTATAGCCCTTATGTGGCCCTGCAGAGTGCCATTTACTCTTCAAGACCTGTAAATAATAAATCTTGTTTTTTAAAGTTCCCTATTGGTTTTAGGAGGTGGTCTTGAATCATTAAGAACCATGAGAGCTAGTCAAGCCAAAACAATGGGCCCCAATGGCAGTAGGGGGAAAGTCTGTGGGGCTTGCTATGAGCAAATACAGGCCTGGGTAAGAGACTAAGGCATTCTTGGCCAAGACCATCACAACAGGCTGCCATAACAAAGTTCTACAGACTGGAAGGTTTAAACAACAGAAATTACTTTTCTCATGATTCTGGAGGCTAGAAATCTAAGATCAACATGTCAGCAGGGTTCTAAGAGACTCTGTCCTTGGCTTGTAAAAGGCCCTCTTCTCTCTGTGTCTTCACATTGGTCTTTCTTCTGTGTCTATGCCCTAATCTTCTCCTCTTATAAGGACACCAATCAGGGGCGTCTGGGTGGCTCAGTCGGTTGAGCGTTCAACTCTTGGTTTCTGCTCAGGTTGTGATCTCATGGTCTCGGGAACAAGCCCCGCGTTGGGCTCCCCACTCAGCGCAGTCTGCTTCGGATTCTCTCTCCCTCTACCCCTCTTCCCCCTCACTCACACTCTCAAATAAATATGTAAAATCGTAAAAATAAATAAATAAATAAATAAAGACACCAATCATAGCGGATAAGGGCCCATCCAGTGACCCCATTCTAACTTAATTACCTCTTTAAAAACCCTATCTCCAATTTATTATAAATTGTTTTATAACCCAGAATATAGTCTCTCTTGGTAAATGTTTTGTCTGCACTTGAGAAGAATGTATATTTTGTTGCAGTTGGATGGAATGTTCTGTAAATCTCATCAGGTCAAGTTGACTGATAATATTGTTCAATAATTACCTCTTTAAAAACCCTATCTAGTACCTCACATTCTGAGGTACTAGAAATTAGGACTTCAACATATGAATTCTGGGGGAACACAATTCAGCTGATAACAAGTGCCAAAGAAGAGAAGCATGCTTAATCTTAAAACTCATGAAATGTCTTTAAGAAACTGGTTGAGGAAATCTAAAATAAATACCAACAGACCATTAGGGATCAACAGAAGTCCTATGATATCATGGATAAGTTCACCAAAAATAACACTGAAGTCAGTAAGGGATAGACAAAGAACTGTACAACAAAGAGCCAGAAAAAACTATAGGTGGAGTTATATTACAAATTTGGGAGATTTTTTTCTAAATGGAAGCGTGATGACCAGTATATGACACTGAGAATACATATCACAGACTAAACCGTAATAACCCCATAATGCAGTGGTTCTCCAACTATAGTCCAAGACTCCCAGGGTCCCCAACATCCTGCCTTTTCTAACTATATATCTGTATGAAGCCAGACTTTCTTCATATATTTCAACCAAAACAACAAATCACAACAGATTAAATGCAAAAACAGGTATGAGAATCCAGTTACCTTCTATTAAACAAAACATTAAAAAGATTTGCAGAAATGTAAAAACAATGCCATTCTTCTCACACATTTTTTTGTTTTGGGTAAGAGTTATTTTTCATTAAAATGTTATTTGTATTAACATGTAATGGGTGTGTTTATTGTTAGATAAGTTAAATACTTTAAGATTCATCAGTTTTAATTTCTGATACGATAAATACTGAAAGATCTACCCATACAAACCAAAACCCTTGCATTCTCAATAATTTAAGATGCTAAGTGCGCCTGAGAACAGAAAGTGTGAGAACTCAGAGCACTGACACAGTTAGCACCTCTACTGCAGGAACTCATTCCATCTCCCCAGTGCCTGGACAAACTACATCTGCCTAGCTAGTCAAACCTAGGTTTACCAATGATTAAAAAAAAAGTCTTTTCATAATGATAAATCCACCAACTGTACATTACAAACCTAAGCATTTACAGTATTATGTTAATAACATAGCTCCAAAATACATTAAAAATGATAAAAATTCAAAGAGAAATAAAATATGTAAAAAACTAGAGTCAGAGATTACAACATACCTTCCTCAACAATTAATAAAAACAAGAAGACAGAAAATCAGCATGGATATAGAAGAATTGAACAATATTATCAACCAACTTGACCTGATGAGATTTACAGAACATTCCATCCAACTGCTACAAGATATACATTCTTCTCAAGTGCATACAAAACATTTACCAAGAGAGATTATATTCTGGGTTATAAAACAATTTATAATAAATTTGAAAGAAGTCGTATTATTTTCTTACTACTACAGAATTAAATTAGAAATCAATAGCAGAGAGATCCTTTGAAAATCTTGAAATATTTCCAAATAACCACTGGGCCAGAGAAGAAACCAAAAAGGAGAATTAGAAATTATTTCAAGCTGAATGAAAATGAAAGTACAACTTATCTAAATGTGAGATACAGATAACACACTATTTCAAGGGAAATTTATAGACCTAAAACACCTATGTAAGAAAAGATAAAGGCTCTCAAAGACCTCAGCTTTTACTTTAAGGAAGTATAAAATAAGACTAAATTAATTCCAAGGAAAGGGAAAGGAGAAGAAATAACTACAAAATAAAAGTCAACACAACAGAAAACAGAAAAACAGTACAGAAAATTAATGAAACCAAAAGCTGAGGTCTTTTTTAGAAGATCAATAAAACTGATAAACTAGCCATACTAATCAGTTTTAAAAGAGAAAAGACACCAATTAAGTATATCAAGAATGAGACATGTGACATCACTACAGATTCTACAAATATTAAAAGAATAAGGGAATTTTATTAATACCCTTATGCAAATAAATATAACAACATAGGTGAAATGGCCAAATTCTTGGAAAAATACAAAGCTTACTCAAGAAGAAACAGATAAAGAGAACAGCCCTGAATCTACTAAAGACATTAAATATATTGTTAAAACCTCCTTGCCAAGAAAAATTCCAGGCCCAGATGGCTTCACTGGTTAATTCTACCAAACATTTAAAAGGTAGCAAGCAAGTATCAATTCAACAGACACTTTTCCATAGAAGTGAAGAGGAGGGAATACTGTCCAACATATTTGTAAAGCCAGCATTATAGTGACACCAAAACCAGACAAAGACATTACAGTAACTCTCAGGAGCACAGAAGCAAAAGTTCTTAACAAAATTTTAGCAAATGAAGTCTAACAATCTATGAAATGGAGAATACATCACAGTCACATGGAGTTTATCCCAGGAAGGCAAGGCTAGTTTAACATTTTAAAAAAAAAAAAAAAGATCATTTCAACAGACACAGAAAAAGCATTTGGCAAAATCCATCATCCACTCCTGGTAAGAACTCTCAGCAAACTGCACCTTTAGAAGGCAACTATATCAATTTCATAAAGCATATTTCTGAAAAACCTATAATACACATAATAACTAAATGCTTTCTTACTAAAATAAAAAGACAACAATGTCCACTTTCACTACTCCTATTCAACATTTTCTTGAAGCATCAAACTACTGCAGTAAGGCAAAGGGAAAAAAAAAGGAAAAGAAAGAAAAGGAGGAAGGATGGGAGAGGGGGAGGGGAGAGGGGAGGGAGAAGAGGGGAGGAGAGGAGGAGAGGAGAGGAAAGTGAAGAAATAAAGCTAAAACTGTATTTATAATCTGTGTAGAAGATCCAATGAGATCTGTACAACAGCTACTGTAACTATTAAGTGACTTTAACAAAGATACAAAATAAGTATACAAATATCAACTGTATTTCTGTACATACAAGCAAAAAATGAACAACCAATCTAAGGTTATAAAAAATACCATTTACAAAGCATAAAAATATGATATACTTTGGAATAAATCTGACAAAAGATGAGCAAGCCTTAAAATACTAAAACCTACAGAGCCACATGAAAAGATGCTCAACATCATTAATAATCACCAAGGAAACGGAAACTAAATCCCAAGTATCAGAATGGCTAAAACACTTAACTGAATAACTAAAACTAAAAAGACTGACCATATCAAGTGCTGGTAGGGATGTGAGGCAACTTAAACTTTCATACAGTGCTGGTAGGAAGAGGAAATGGTATAATCATTTTGGAAAATAATTCAGGTAAAAATTTGGTTATAAAGGTAAAGAGACATCTACCATATAAACTATCTACCATTCCACTCAAGAGTATTTAATTTACCCAAGAGAAATAAAAACATATGGCCATATAAAGACTTGTACACAAATGTTCATAGGAGCTTTATTTGTAATAGGCAAAACCCAAAAACAATCCAGATGGTCATCAATATGTGAATGGATAAACAAAATATGAAACAATGGAGTAGTACTCAGCAATAAAAAAGGAGTAAAATTTTTTACACACAACATGGATGAATCTCAAAATAATTATGCTGAAAGAAGTCAGACAAAAAAACACTATATATCATTTAATTATATTATTTAATTATATTTTATATAATTCTATTTATATAAAATTCTAGAAAATACAAACTAATCCACAGTGACAGAAAGTCTGAGAACAGGGGATAGAAAGGTAGGATAACAAAGAAGGATGAAAAAATTAGAGGGTGGAGGGTGTTCATTATCTTGAATGTGTTGATGGTCTCCAGGGTAGTATGTGTATCAAAATTTATAAAATTGTATGCTTTAATTATGTGCAATTTATTTTACCTCAAAAAAAGGCTTTAACAGTAGGATAACTTGTAATGGTTATACAACAATATGAATATACTTAATGCCAATGAACTATACACTAAAAAATGGTTAAAATGGTAAATTTTATGTTATGTGTATTTTACCACAAAAACAAAAAATAAAAAAAAAGAAGAAGAAAAAGAGTAGGTATACTGAACTCAAAGCTGAACCTAAAATAACTACACTCATTAAGGTGAGTAAAGAATCTATATTTCCAGGCAATCTACTTCTTTGACTATGCGGCTTCTATTCTGCCAGCTGATTAAATGTGAATGTAAAGCCTTTCACAAACTGTTACCTGTGAGATATGATTGATAGAAGACTCCATTCTCCGAAGCTGAGAGGCTTGGATATCCAGCAATTGGAGTACATTGTTGGCCAATGCATTTATTTGATAAGCAACACTAGCTAGGGATTGGGTTGTGTAGGCTTTGGTCTCTTCTAAAGCTTTTCTCTTGTCTGCAGCCTGAAAATAAGAACAAAAAAAAACCCCCAATACTTACTTAGGTTAATATTCATTAAACATATATTCTATAGAAAGGCAAAGTTATAATTATATTTTTTAATGGAAAGACCCAATTGAGTCGAAAAACTTATCACATAAGTCTGATGATAGTCTCAGGACCCTGGTGAGGCCATGGCAGAAATCCTATCTGCTAGGTGGGACCCACTGTTGAGTAGCCAATCCACTGAGGTCCACCAAAGGAGCTACCAAGTGACTGTCATCACAGGCATACATTACAGTTGGTTATGAGTCACCTAAAGACCCTCAAACCACCAATTTATCACATTACATTTTTAGGACCTTATGCCAGCCCCAAGCTCCTAACCCACTGTTGAGAGTATAGGAAACGACTCTGTAATACTGCTGCCTCAGCATCCACTTTGTGTGGCTAAGTGTCCTGCAGGGGTCTTCAATTGACACTACCTCCTCCCACCGTAAGTGCATGCCCTGGATAACAGCCCTCAGGGTCACAAATAAATGTAAGTTCCAGATATGATTCCCCAAAACCCCACTGTGATAAACAATCTCTCCTGTCTCCCAGCTCCTTCCCCTTTTGTGCCCCTTAGATAAGACCACCTAGGAGCTTATCAAAACCCTACTGTTTTTGATTTGAACTGACCAATCCAGAATTAGCCTGGGAACCCCTGAGCACTGCACCTGAGGACCCTAATAAAGGCATGTACCCAAGTCCTGCTGCTTACTTCCTGCCTACATACTGTACTGAACTCTCCCTGTGTCCCCTGGAGACATCATACTGTGTACCCCCAGGACCCATGAGTAATAAACTTCTCTATTCCACTTTCCCTTGCAGTCTTTTGTTGAACCTTGGCTCACCATCCAGAGGCTCTACTTAACAAATGTTAACAAAAAATCCCAACACCCACCAACAATCATATAGATTAAATCCATCCATCTTATATTTCTGTTTACATTAATCAACATCAGAATTCCAACCTCCCTGTTATCCATTATAACCATCTTTCATCTCCACAAAAACTACTGTGAATCTTATAAACCAAACCTTTACCCACATGTTCTTCCCAAAGTGCTGTACGTAACTCAGAGTCAGGTGGTGAGAAAAGTTAAGAAGCAAAGTTCATAGCAAAGCTCAGGACAAAGTTCAAAGACAAGTAATCAACTCTGTGTAGGGGGATGGGGGCAACAACGTAGATCACAAATAAAGGGTAAATATCATTAATATCTAATCTAAAAATGAAAAACACCAAGAATCAATAAAAAAAATAGAGGTCTAACAGTTCACAAAAAAGGCAATACAACCATTTTTAAACATTTGAAAAGACATTCAACCTCATTCACTATAAAAAAAACGCAGGGGCACCTGGGTGGCTCAGTCGGTTAAGTGTCTGCCTTCAGCTTAGGTCATGATCCCAGGGTCCTGAGATCGAGCCCTGCATCGGGCTCCCTGCTCAGCGCGGAGAGCCTGCTTCTTCCTCTCCTTCTGCCCCCTCCCCCTGCTTGTGGTCTCTGTCTGTCAAATGAATAAATAAAATCTTTAAAAAAAGAAAAGAAAAAAAAAACGAAACACAGGGGCGCCTGGGGTGGCTCATTGGTTAAGCCACCAACTCTTGTCCTGGGAT
This sequence comes from Leptonychotes weddellii, assembly GCF_054177405.1. NCBI lineage: Eukaryota > Metazoa > Chordata > Mammalia > Carnivora > Phocidae > Leptonychotes > Leptonychotes weddellii. The sequence goes on along the minus strand of NC_138373.1, from coordinate 55,280,057 downwards.
TGTTGGGCTCTACACTCAGTGAGGAGTCAGCTTGAGGATTCTCGCCCGCTCCCCTCTCACACGTGCTTGCTCGCTCTTTCTCTCTCTAAAATACATAAATAAATATCTTTTAAAAAAGAAAAGACTCCCTGATACATTGCTGGTCATAACCAGCAGAACTAGATACCAATTTATTTTCTGTCCCAGTAATCTCATTTTAGGAATCTACCTCAAAGAATCACTGGCAAAAATATATAATGCAGTTATTCATGATAGCACTATTTATGATAGTAAAAAACTGGAAACAACCCATATAATCATCAATAGAGGACTGAATAAATTATGGGCTCTCTAAACAATGGAGTACTATACTGCTGAAATAAGGAATGTCATTATTACCACTACACCGTGATCTCCAGAATATTGCTAAGGTGAAAAATACAAGATGGGAAAAAAACGTTTCTGGAATGCTACCATTTAAGAAATGGGTAAAGATATGAAAATATATGCTTGTATTTTTTAAGAAGGAAGAATAAACATTTTTTTAAGACTTATTTATTTTAGAGAGAGATTCAGAGTGCACGAGGTAGGGGGGCAGAGGAAGAAGGAAAGCAGACTGTGCATAGAACCCAACCAGAGGGCTCAATCCCAGGACCCTGAGGTCATGATCTGAGCAGAAAGCAAGAGTTGAATGTTTAACTGACTGAGCCACCAGGCACCCCTAAACCGTAACATTTTAAAAAATAATTACATTTAGGGGCACCTAGGTGGCTCAGTCAGTTAATCATTCAGCTCAGGTCATGATCTCCTGGTCCTGGTATCAAGCCCCACATCGGGCTCCTGGCTCAACAGGGAGTCTGCTTCTCCTCCCTTGGCCCCTCCCCCTCATTCATGTCCTAATGGATAAATAAAATCTTTTAAAAAAAATTAAAAAAATTTTTTTAGGGGCGCCTGGCTGGCTCAGTTGGTTAAGCGACTGCCTTCGGCTCAGGTCATGATCCTGGAGTCCCTGGATCGAGTCCCACATCGGGCTCCCTGCTCAGCAGAGTCTGCTTCTCCCTCTGACCCTAACCTCACTCATGTGCTCTCTCTCATTCTCTCTCTCTCAAATAAATAAATAAAATCTTAAAAAAAA
>NC_138373.1:55258571-55278443 GCF_054177405.1 Leptonychotes weddellii | reverse complement strand
AATTATATTTTAATCTGTTTTAGTCTGCTCAGGCTGCCAGAACAAAATGTTGAATGGCTTCAACAATAGAAACTTACTTTCTAACATATTTAGAGGATGAAAAATCCAAGATCAGCATTCTGTTTCCGGTGAGAGCTCTCTTCCTGGCTTGCAGACGTCCACCTTTTCAATATGTTCTCACATGATGGAGAGAGATTGATTTCTGGTGTCGCTTCCTCTTCTATAAGGACTCCAGTTCTATCAGAGCCACACCCTATACCTCATTTAACCTTAATCACCTACTTAAAGACTCTTTCTCCAATACAGTAACAAGGGGGGGGGTTGGGGTTTCATCATAAATTTGGGGCAGGGGAACATAATCCAATGCCTCAAACATTAGGAAATATAGCCATCTTACTAATATTCAAAATATACTTTTTTTTTTTTTTTAAAGATTTTATTTATTTGGCAGAGAGAGAGATAGCGAGAGCAGGAACACAAGCAGGGGGAGTGAGAGAGGGAGAAGCAGGCTTCCCGCGGAGCAGGGAGCCTGATGCGGGGCTCGATCCCAGGACCCTGGGATCATGACCTGAGCCGAAGGCAGACGCTTAACGACTGAGCCACCCAAAATATACTCTTGATAGTAATACTTTTAACAGCTATACATTTAGTTTCCAAAGCATTTTCACACAGTAAACTAAGCAGACATCCCGATTTCACAGATAAGGGCTCAGAGATACTAATTTGTCCAAGTATCCTCTAACTAGTAAATAGAGGAGCTAGGACTAGAACCCGGGTCTGCATCTTCATCCAAAGGTCTTTACACAGCTCTTACTCTTGTCATATGGACTTAAGGGACTGAAATTTTATTTCACCTAACATTTTTAACAACAGAAGCAGCTTGGGGGTCAGAAAGGAGAAGGGCAACGAGCAAAAGATAAAGTTCAAAGCAAAATGTAATGAACAAGGACATTAGCCTGGAGGTGAGCAAGCCTCAGTAGTCAGCAAGCACAAGGGGGAAATACACCACAAGACTAGAGAAATCCTACGGGCCCTTGAGGAATTTGGACTTCATCCTGAGGCTACAAGGGAGCCACAGAAGGATTTTCAGGAAGAAAAAGCACAAGCTAGTTTTTGGCTTTAGAAAGAACACTTCAGGTGCAGTTTTATAAAGTGGACTGGGAAAACACAGAGAAGACAAGAATGGAGAGAGGAATTCTGTTGTAATGTGGTACAGAGTACAGGCATCTATCTTTATGTTAAATATCCCATTTAGAATAACTTACCATGAGGAAAAAGAAATTTGGTGAAGTTAAGTAATTTGCCCAAAGTACCACTGCTAGGGAAACAGAACCACTATGTCTCTCCAAAGGCCATGGTCTTCCACTATACCACACTGACTCCCAGTCTATAATTCTAAGACAGAACAAAATACAATTCCAATGTGTCAGAGTGAAACTACTAAAGTTGTTCCTCTAAGATTAACCACCCCAAGTCATCATTAACTAATTTGTATACCAAATGAATTCTAATTAACTGGAAGGGAAGAGAATAGAGAAAGCTGACTTTCTCAGGGCAGCTGAGAATGTTTTTGATCTACAAAACAATTAATGCTCTGAATAGAGGCTCTATAAATGAGAGAAACAAAAATTAAACATTTAACACTTTTCTAAGTTATTCCTCACTAAAGTAACAAATTCACATCTTCAATTTATCCTCAAATAAATGTGACTCCATTAGGAAATTACTTAAGGACCATAATGCATCATTTTGTAAACTATTAGGTAAGGTGGTAGTTAATACTGTCACAATCAGTTACCACCCTTAATTAACTGACTTGAGAACAACAAAGTACTTCTGCTTTTAAAGAAAAAAAAAAAAAAAGGTTCTATAAATACCAACAAAAGTACCTTGTCCTACCATTGACTGCGTATTTCCTCACTTACACCAGCTTAAAACAGTCTCACAAATCAGTCTTGGACGTCTCCATCCTAGTGATTCATTAACCACATTTTTCAAACCAAAAATCAGGACCAGTATGACACTATCTGACAAATTATATTTACCCTAATCTCAGGAAACAAACTGAGGGTTGCTAGAGTGGTGGGAGGGATGGCGCAGCTGGGTGATAGACATTGGGGAGGGTATGTGCTATGGCGAGCGCTGTGAACTGTGCAAGACTGTTGAATCACAGATCTGTACCTCTGAAACAAATAATACATTATATGTTAAAAAAAAAGAAGAAGAAGAAGAAGATGACGATGACAGCAGGAGGGGAAGAATGAAGGGGGGGAAAGAGGAGGGGGAGATGAACCATGAGAGACAATGGACTCTGAAAAACAAACTGAGGGTTCTAGAGGGGAGGGGGGTGGGAGGATGGGTTAGCCTGGTGATGGGTATTAAAGAGGGCACATTCTGCATGGAGCACTGGGTGTTATATGCAAATAATGAATCATGGAACACTACATCAAAAACTAATGATGTAACGTATGGTGATTAACATAATAATAAAAAAATTCAAAAAAAAGGTAGGAGAATTATAAAAGTATAAGACTCAATTAATAAATCTTTACTGAAATCAACTGAATTTTTAAGTTACAGCCATGCCAAAAAGAGATGTAGAATCATTTGTGTAGCTAGTCCAAAAAATCTGAGATATGAACACACACATCAGTTATAAAATAGAAAGACACAAAAGAGGAAGAAATACTTTATTAATAAATTACCAGATACTGAATCCAAACCAAATAATTTAACCAGTTAGAAATCTAAATGCCAAGGGTGCCTGGGTGGTTCAGTCGGTTAAGCATCTGCCTTTGGTTCAGGTCATGATCCCAAGGTCCTGGGATAGAGCCCTGCATCGGGCTCCCTGTTCAGTGGGGAGCCTGCTTCTCCCTTCTCCCTTTGCCCCTGCTCATGTTCTTTCTTTCAAATAAATAATGTTTTTTAAAATTTTTTAAAAAAAGAAATCTAAATGCCAACTAAGGAGATAAAATAGCATTAAAAAGAAAGCTACCAGGGCGCCTGGGTGGCTCAGTCAGTTAAGGGTCTGACTTCAGCTCAGGTCATAATCTCAGGGTCCTGGGACAGAGTCCTATGTCAGGCTCCCTGCTCAGGAGGGAGTCTGCTTGTCTCTCTCCCTCTCCCCCTCTGCCTACCCCCCACCGCACTCATGCTCTGTCTCTCTCTCAAATAAATAAACAAAATCTTTTTTTAAAAAAATGAAAAAAGAAACTACCTAACAAAATATGTACATGATCTATATAAGGAAAACTATAAAACTCTTATGTAAGAAATCAAAGAACTAAATAAATGGAGAGATATTTCATGATCATGAAGAGGAAGACTCAATACTGTCAAGATGTCACTTATTCCCAACTTGATCTATTCAATGCAATCCCAATCAAAATCTTAGCAAGTTATTTTGTGAATACTGACAGATTCTAAAGTTTACATGGAAAGGTGGTATCAGCAAGATAGCCAAAAAAGGGGTGCCTGGGTGGCTCAGATGGTCGGGCGTCTGCCTTCAACTCAGATCATGATCTCCAGGTCCTGGGATCGAGTGCCACATCAGGCTCCCAGCTCGGTGGAGAGCCTGCTTCTCTCTCTCCCTCTGCCTCTCCCCGCTGCTTGTGCTCTCTCTGTCTCTCTCTCTCAAGTGAATGGATAAAATCTTTAAAAAAAAAAAAAAAAAAGGATAGCCAAAAAAGATATCCCCCATCATAACCACCTTCAGCCACAAAAATCTGGCATCCATCTACAGACAAAAGTGCCTTTGTAAGAGTTGTAAGATCCAGAGAAGAGACTGTGAAACCCAGTGCAGTCCAAGATTGAGGAGAGCTGTTCTAAGAGAGGCCAGCACCCAGGCAGCTGACTTGACTACGGTCTTGACTACAGACTCAGAATCAGCTCCAGAGGACTGACTCAGCTCCAGCCCCAATTACCTTTGGTTCAGACACTAGTACCATATGCCAAGGGATCTAGGAGGACTCTCACCCACCCATGCATCAGGTAACAGACATACAGACATTGGTCCTGGATGTGGATGCTGAGGTAGCCCATGAACCAGCTTCAGCTCCTCACAGCCCCAGTCCAGGAGCCCCTGGAGAACATTAATTTAAACAATCACCCACAGATGAGAAAACCTTTGGGAAGTCCAGGAGTCCAGTGGAAAAGTTCCTGCACATTATTGGGGAAAAAAAAGAAATCTGAGATAAGATGCTTTGGAAAGGATAAAAGGAATAGTGTGACTTTACCCACATTACCCCTCCTCCAAGAAAGCTCCAAAACAGCTCAGGGCCAAAAGAGCCCTTCTCTGCCAATGATTTCTCTTCTGAAGTAAACTGAGAGTGTGTGAGGGAGTGCCTGACTTCTCCGGATGTGTGACACACTGCCAAAGAAGCCCATTTCTTTCTTGCCCCACCCAAAATACTAAGTCATGAGCTGCATGACTAGGGGGCAGTGAGCAACTGGGAGACCAGGAGCCAGACTCAGAAGAGAAGGCCCAACCATGAGCTGCTGGAAACACCTTGCCTGTAGATCCTCCCCAAACTGGCCTACAGGCACTACTGGTGCCCCACATGCCTAACCCCCACACACCCCCACCTCATCACTGGCTCCCTGTCAACACACCCGACAGTGGTGAAAGTGAGCTTTTGCAAAAAATGCAAAAAGCACACACGGAAAGCCAGCCCAAATCTGCAAGCCTGGGAGGCATCATTAACTTGAGCATGTAAGCACCACCTATGGGAAAGCCAAAAGTAGGCCTTCAGCACCTAGCCTGGCACTTTGTAGAATCAAAAAAGAACACGGAAGCTTAAGAATACTGCCACAAAGAGAAGCAAGAAATTTGGAGCAGGCATAGCCATGGAAAATCTGTGAAGGCCTCAGAATCCCTAGCAGAGCTAAGAGAAGATAGTTCTCTCCTGAAGTCAACCAGTAAAGACTGGAGGAGGTGACCAATACTTGAAATGTGAAGACAGCAACACAAGAATTCAAGGAACATGAAAATTCAAGGAAAAATGACACCATCAAAGGCTCACAATAATTTTCCAGTAAACAACCCCAAAGACATGAAGTTCCACAATTTACTTGATGAAGAATTCAAAATAGCTCTTTCAGGAAGCTCAATGAGCTACAAGAAAACAGATGAATTTTAAAAAATCAGCAAAAACAATACACAAAATGAGATATTTAACAAAGAGACCAAAATCATAACAAAGAAACTCTAAAGTGAAAGAATACAATGAAAGAGAAAATGCAATAGAGACCATCAACAGCAGCATGGATCAATAAGAAGTAAGACTCTGTAAAGTAGAAGACAGGAATATTGAAATTATCCAGTCACTGGAGAAGAAAGAAAATGAAAACAAAGTGAAAAAAGCCTACATGACTTTGGGATAGCATAAAAAGAAACAATCTGTGAACTACTGGAGTACTACAGAGAAGAGATGGCCTAATTAGGAGGGCGAGAAAACTTAAAGAAGTAATAGCAGAGACTTCCCAAATCAGGATAGAGATTTGGACATTCAAGTTCATGAAGATTACAGGTCCCCAAACAAATCAACTCAAGAAGATCTTCTCTAATCACATTATAATGGAACTGTCAAAAACCAAAGACAGAGAATCTTAAAAGCACCAAGAGAAAGGAAATCTGTCACCTAGAAAGGAATCCCATAAGGCTATCAACAAAATTCTCATCAGACACCTTACCGGTCAGGACAGAGTGGGTTGATATATTCAAAGTGCTGAAAGAAAATACAGCCAACCAAGAATATTTTATCAAGCAAAAATTATCGTTCAGAAATGAAGGAGACATAAAGACTTTTCCAGACAAACAAAAGTTTAAGAAGGAGTTCAGTACCACTATACCTGTCTTACAAGAAATGCTGAAAGAATTTCTTCAAGCTAAAATAAAAAGATGCTAATAAGTAACATGAAATTAATAAAACATACTGGTAAAGGTAAGTATATTCTATCCAATAGCAGCAGAATTCACATTCCTTTCATGCATACATAAATCATTCTCCACAGATCCTATGTTAGCTCACAAAACAAGACTTAGCAAATTTAAGAAGACTAAAATCATACCAAGAATCTTTTCTGACCACAGTGGTATGATATTAGACATCAATAACAAGAGAACTGGAAAACCACACAAATACATAAAAATTAAACATACACCTGAACAACCAATGGTCCAAAGAAGAAATCAAATGGGAAATTAAAAAATATCTTGAAACAAATGAAAATGTAAACACAACTTACTGAAACAAGATGCAGCAAAAGCAGTTCTAAGAGATAAGTTTATAGCAATAAAGTCTACATTAAGAAAAAGACCTCAGATAAACCTAACTTTACACCTCAAGGAACTAGGAAAAGGAACTAAGACCTGGTTTTTCAAAGAGAAAAACTAAATTGACAATACTTTAGCAACACTTAAAAAGAAAGAAAGAAAGATGGGGTGCCTGGGTGGCTCAGTTGGTTAAGCGTCTGCCTTCAGCTCAGGTCATGATCCCAGAGTCCTGGGATCAAACCCTGCATCGGGCTCCCTGCTCCATGGGGAGTCTGCTTCTCCCTCTCCCTCTGCCTGCCGCTCCCCCTGCTTGTGTTCTCTCTCTCTGTCAAATAAATAAATAAAATCTTAAAAAAAAGAAAGAGGAAAAGAAAAACTCAAAATCAGAAATGAAAGAAAATCTTGTAACACAAACCAAAGAAACATAAAGAATCAAAAAAGGCTCCAATGGACAATTAATACACCAACAAATTGGATAAACTAGAAGAAATGAATAAATCTGTATAAACACACAACCTACCAAGACTGAATCAGAAGAAATAGAAAATCTGAACAGACTAATGACAAATAAAGATATGGAATCAGTAATCAAAAATCTCCCAACAGGGGCGCCTGGGTAGCTCAGTCAGTTGAGCAACGAACTCTTGGTTTTGGCTCACATCGTGGTCTCAGGGTAGTGGGACTGGCCCCACATTGGCCTCCATGCTCAGTGTGGAATCTGCTTGTCCCTCTCCCTCTGCCGCTCCCCCCACTCACGGGCATGCACTCTCTCTCAAATAAACAAAATAATATATTTTTTTTAATTTCCCAACAAACAAAACCCATTACCAGATGGTTTCCCTGGTGAATTCTACCGAATACTTAAAGAATTAACACCAATCTTTTTCAGACTCTTCTAAAAACTGAAGAGAACACTCCCAAACTCATTTTATAAGGCCAAAATTACCCTGACATCAAAGCTAGATAAGGACACTATAAGAAAACTACAGGCCCATATCCCTGATGATATACATGTAAAAATTCTCAACAAGTATTAGTAAATTGAATTCAACAGCACATTAAAAAGATCATAAACATGACCAGAAGGGATCTATCCCTGAAATGCAAGGATGTTTCAACATATGCAAATCAGTATGTGTTATATATGTTAAGAGAATGAAAAATTAAAATCGTATAATCATCTCAATAGATGCCGAAAAAGCGTTTGACCAAATTCAACATCCTTTCAAAATTAAAATCCTCAACAAATTGGTTATAGAAACAATGCTCATCAACATAATGAAAGTCATATATGACAAGCACACTGCTAACATCATATTCTAGGGTAAAAGATTAAAAACTTTTATCAGCAACAAGGTAAGGGTGCCCACTTTCATTACCTCTATTCTACTGGAAGTTCTGGCCAGAGCAATTACACAGTAAAAAGCATCCAAATCAGAAAGGAAGCAGTAACAGTCTGTTTGCAGATGCTATGACCTTCTCTATACAATATTCTAAAGACTCCATCAAAAAATACTAGAATAGGGGACGCCTGGGTGGCTCAGTCATTAAGCGTCTGCCTTCAGCTCAGGTCATGATCCCGGGGTCCTGGGATCGAGTCCCACATTGGGCTCCCTGCTCCGCGGGGAGCCTGCTTCTCCCTCTGCCTCTGCCTCTCTCTCTCTCTCTCATGAATAAATAAATAAAATCTTTAAAAAAAAAAAAAAAATACTAGAATAGGGCGCCTGGGTGGCTCAGTTGGTTAAGCGACTGCCTTCAGCTCAGGTCATGATCCTGGAGTCCCGGGATCGAGTCCCGCATCGGGCTCCCTGCTCAGCAGGGGGTCTGCTTCTTCCTCTGCCCTCTTCCCTCTCGTGCTGTCTCTCATTCTCTCTCTCAAAAAAAAAAAAGCTTCTTGCATTTAAAAAAAAAAAAATACTAGAATAAGAGAACTCAGTAAATTTGCAGGATACAAAATTGGCACACAGAAATCAACTGCATTTCAATACACTAACAATGAAATACATGAAAAAGAATTTAAAAATTCTTTAATTAAATTTAAAAAAGAATTTTTTAATTCTTTTTCATCAAGAGCTTACAAAGCAATATATCACAAACAATAAAATACAACTTTTTGTACTATAATTGTATTAATTTTATATAGTAACATCAAAAACAATAAAATACACAGAAAAAACTTAACCAAGGAGGTGAAAGATCTGTACTGTGAAAACTGTAAGACTTTGATGAAAGTAACTGAACACACAAATAAATGGAAAAATATCCCATGTTCATGGAGGGGAAGAATATTGTTAAATACCCATACTGCCCAAAGCCATCTATAAAGCCAATGCAATCCCCATCAAAATTTCAATGGCATTTTTCACTGAAAGAAAAAACAATCCTAAATTTTATACAGAACCACAATATATCCCAAATAGCCAAAGGAAGCCTAAGGAAAAAAGAACAAAGGTGGAGGCATCACACTTCCTGATTTTAAACGGTATCACAAAGCTGTATTAATCCAAAAAGTATGGCACTGGAATAAAAACAGACACACAGACCAGTGGAACAGAACTGAGAGCCCAGAAATAAACCCTCACATATATGGTCTGGTAACATTTGACAAGGGAGTCAAGAACACTCAGTGGAGGGGCGCCTGGGTGGCTCAGTTGGTTAAGCGACTGCCTTCGGCTCAGGTCATGATCTCAGGGTCCTGGGATCGAGCCCCGCATCGGGCTCCCTGCTCGGCGGGAAGCCTGCTTCTCCCTCTCCCACTCCCCCTGCTTGTGTTCCCTCTCTCACTGTCTCTCTCTGTCAAATAAATAAATAAAATCTTTAAAAAATAAAAAAAATTAAAAAGAACACTCAGTGGAGAAAGAATAATCTCTTCAATAAATGGTGTTTGGAAAACTGGATATTCACATGCAAAAGAATGAAATTAAACCCCTATCTTATACCATTCACAAAAATTAACTCAAAAAGTTTGCAACAACATGGATGGAATTAGAGCGTATTACACTAAGCGAAATAAGTCAATCAGAAAAAGACAAGTACATAATCTCACTGACATGTGGAATTTAAGAAAAACAGAGGATCATAGGGGAAGAGAGGAAAAAAATAAAACAAGATGAAAGCACAGAAGGATAAACCATAAGAGACTGTTAAGCATAGGAAACAAACTAAGAGTTGCTTGAGGGGTGGGGGATGGAGGGATGAGGTAACTGGGTGATGGACATTAAGGAGGGCATGTGATGTAATGAGCACTGGGTATTATATAACGCTGATGAATCACAGACCTGTACTTCTGAAACTAATAATACATTGTATGTTAATTAAAGAAATTACTCAAAAAGGCTTAAAGACTTAAACATAAGACCTGAAACCATAGAAAAAACATAGGGAAAACACAGGGAAAAAGCTCCCTGACATTAATCCTGACAATGACTTTTTTGAATAGGACACCAAAAGCACCAGCCACAAAAGCAAAAATAAATTAAGTGGAATTACATCAAACTAAAAAGCTACAGCAAAGCAAAAAAACATCATCAACAACAACAAAAAAAACCACACACAAAAAAATCAACAGAATGATAAGGCAACCTACGAATAGGAGAAAGTATTTGCAAACCACCTATCAGGAAATGAGTTAATATCGAAAGTTGTGTGTGTGTGTGTGTGTGTGTATGGAATTCCTACAACTCAACAGCAAGCAAGCATGCAAGCAAATAAACAAATAAGGCAGAAAACCTGAAGAGTTTTCCAAAGAAGACATACAAATGGCCAACAAGTACATGAAAAGATGCTCAACATCACTAATCACCAGAACAAGGCAAATCAGGGGTGCCTGGCTGGCTCAGTGAGTAGAGCATGAGGCTCCTGATCTCAGGGTCATGAGTTCAAGCCCCACACTGGGTGTAGAGATTATTTTAAATAAATTAAAATTTTTTTTAAAAAGAAGGCAGGAAAATACCTTAAAAAAGTGCAAATCAAAACCATAATCACTTCACACCTATTAGAATGGCTACCATCAAAAAGATAAGACATGGGATGCCTGGGTGGTTCAGTCAGTTAAATGTTGGACTCTTGATCTCAGCTCAGTTCTTGATCTCAGGGTTGTGAGTTCAAGCCCCACGCTGGGCTCCACACTGGGCATTGAGCCTACTTTAAAAGAATAAAAACAAACGGTAAGACATAACAAGTGCTGGTGAGGATGTGGAGGAAAGGGAAACCTTCTGGCATGTGGCCAATTGGTGTGTGTAAACTGGTGCAGTCACTATGGAAAATAGTATGAAGGTTCCTGAAAAATAAAAATAAAAATAGAACTACTATATGATCCAGAAATCCCATCTCTAGGTATATATCCAAATGAAATGAAATCAGAATCTTGGAGAGGTATCTGCACTCTCCACTTGGAGATATCTTAAAACTCCTAGAAGGTAACATAGAAGAATGTTCACATAACATTATTCATAACAGCCAAGATATGGAAACAAACTGAAGTGTCCCATCTACAGATGAATGGATAAAGATGTGGTATATACAAACACACACAAAGAACTATATTCAGCCATGAGAAAAAGGAAATCCTGCCATTTGCGACAACAAAGGATGGACCTTGAGGGCATGGGTATACCATAAAAAACTATACAGTACCAACTTATATGTGAATCAAAAAAAAGCCGAACTCATAGAAACAGTTTACAGTGGTTGCCAAGGGTGGGGGTGGGAGGAATGGGGAGATGTGGGTAAAGAGTACAAACTTCCAGTTATGAGATGAACAAGTTCTGGGGAAATCTAATGTACAGCATGGTAACAACAGTGTTAATAATACTGTATCATATATCTGAAAGGTTGCTGAGAGTGGATCTTAAAGGCTCTTACCACAAAACAAAGTGGTAATTATGTAAGATGATGGAGGTGTTAACTAACCCTATTATGGTAATCATTCTGTAATGTATAGGGGTACCAAATCAATAGGTTGTACACCTTAAATTTACACAAGGTTGCATATCGATTATATCTCAGTGTACCTGGAAAAAAGCTAATAAATAAGTAAAATTTATATGGGGAGACAAAAGAGCTAGAATAGCCAACACACAATTTTGAGAACAAAGTTGGAGAACTGACCCTACCCAACTTCAAGACTCACCATAAAGCTACAGTAATCAAGTCAGTGTGATACTGGCAAAAGAACAGAAATATAGATCAAAAGAACAGAATAGAGAGTCCAGAAATAGGCCCACATAAATATACGCAATTGATCTTTGACAAGGGAGCAAAAGCAATACAATGGAGCAAGAAAAATCTTTTCAACAAATGGTACTAGAACACATAGACATCCATGTGCAAAAAAAAAAAAAAAGAATCTAAACAAAGACCTTACATCCTTCACAACAATTAACTTAAAATTTACTACAGACCTACTTAAATGTAAAACCCAAAACTATAAAACTCCTAGAAGGTAACAAAAAAGAAAATCTAGGTGACCTTGGGTTTGGCAATGACTTTTTAGATATATTAAAGACATAATCCATCAAAGACTTAATAAATTGGACTTCATTAAAATTAAAAATTTCTAAAAAGAAATTTAATTAAAAATTTCTGCCCTGCAAAGACACCATCAAGCGAATGAAAAGACAAGACACAGAATGGGAGAAAATATTTGCAAAGCATACCTGATAAAGATTATTATCCAAAAAAATATAAAGAGCTCTTAAAACTCAACAATAAGAAAACAAACAATCCAATTAAAAATGGGCCAAAGAGGGCCGGCGTCCGCCGCACCCAAGAGTTGGGGATGTCCTACAAACCCATCGCCCCCGCCCCTAACAGCACCCCCGGCTCCAGCACCCCTGGGCCCAGCACCCCAGTACCAACAGCCGGAAGTGTCCCATCGCCATTCGGCTCGGTGCCAGGAGCCACTGCCCCTTTCAGACCCCTGTTTAACGACTTTGGACCGCCCTCCATGGGCTATGTGCAGGCAATGAAGCCACCCAGAGTCCAGGGCTCCCAGAGCACCTACACGGACCTGCTGTCGGTCATAGAGGAGATGGGCAAAGAGATCCAGCCTACCTATGCTGGCAGCAAGAGCGCCATGAAGAGCCTGAAGAGAGGCATCATCCATGCCCGGGCCCTAGTCAGAGAGTGCCTAGCAGAGACAGAGTGGAACGCCCGCACGTAACAGGACTCAACTCCGCCACCGAGTCTGGACTTTTCCTGGCCACTGCAGAGCACCTGTTTCTCCCTGGGCTTCACCCCGAGATGCACTTCCCAACCTGGGCTTCCTGTCCAGTGTCCCTTGGTGGGTGCCTCCAGGAACCAGGGGGGGCTCTCACTTCAGTCAACAGCACTGACTGGGACTCTTTCGAGAGTTAGTAGCGAGGTCGCTGTGAGTCCCACCCATGACCTGCCAACAGTGTTGATCCAACTGGAGCTTGCTCCTTTCTGTGACCCCCACACTCAGCACTTACCCAGGACTTTTCACCACTTTTCCCAGACTCCTCCCCTAGCAGGGCCTCCAAAGGCCTGTCACCTCTCTGCCTTGTCTCCTGGGCCATAGTGACTCTTTTTTCAGTGTCTTTTGCTAAATATGCCCTTTTTGTATAAAAGATAATTAGGAGTTGTTCTCTCAAAAAAAAAAAAAAAGGGCCAAAGACCTTACAGACACCTCATCAAACAAGATACACAGAAAATAAGCATATGAAAATATGCTCCACATCACATGTCATCAGGGAATGCAATTTAAAACAAGTCATCATAGGGGCGCCTGGGTGGCTCTGTCAGTTAAGCGTCTGCCTTTGGCTTAGGTCATGATCCCAGGGCCTTGGGACTGAGCCCCACATCAGGCTCCCTGCTCAGAGCCTGCTTCTCCCTCTCCCTCTGCCTCTCCCCCAGCTCATGCTCTCTCACACTCTCTCTCGCTCTCAAATAAAATCCTTAAAAAAATAATAAAAAATAAAATAAATAAAACAAGTTATCACATATACCTATTAAAATGGCCAAAATCCAGAACAATGACAACACCAAATGCTGATAAGGATATGGAGCAAGCAGAACTTTCATTCATCCATGATGAGAATGCAAAACGGTACAGCCACTTTGGGTTTCCAAACTATGTATAAATAAAAACTTGCATAAAAATGTTTATAGCAACTTTTACTCGTAATTGCCAAAACCTGGAAGCAACCAAGATGTCCTTCAGTAGGCTGAACAGATAAATTGTAGTACATCCAAACAATGGAATATTATTCAGAGCTTAAAACAAATGAACTATCAAGATAGGAAAGGACATGGAGAAACCGTAAATGAGTATTACTACGTGAAAAAAGCCAATCTGAAAAGGGCATATAATGTATGATTCCAATTACTATATGATATTCTTGAAAAAGCAGACTAATGGAGACAGTAAAAAGATCACTGACTGCCTGGGATTAGAAGGGAGGAATGAATAGGTGAAGCACAGAGGATTTTTAGGGCAGCGGAACTACTGTGTATGAAACTATAATGGTGTATAGCTGTCATTACACATGTCAAAACCCAGAGAAAGTACAATGACAAAAGTTAACCCTAAACTATGGAAACTAGTAAACTATAGACTCTGGGTGATAATGATGAGTCAATGTAGGTTCATCAACTATAACAAATAAACTACCCCAGTGGGGGATGTTGATACTGTGGGAGGTCATGCATGTGTAGGGATAGAGAGTATATGGGAAATCTCCATACCTTCCACTCGGTTTTGCTGTGAAATTAAAACTACTCTTAAAAGTCTACTTAAAAAAGGGGGCGCCTGCATGGCTCAGTTGTTAACCATCTGCCTTCGGTCAGGTCATGATCCCAGAGTTCTGGGACTGAGTCCTCAGATCGAGCCCTGCATTGGGCTCCCTGCTCAGCGGGGAGTCTGCTTCTCCCTCTACCCCTCCCCCGCTTGTGTTCCCTCTCTTGCACGCGCTCTGTCAAATAAATAAATAAAATCTTTTTTAAAAAATTTAAAAATTTTAAAAATTAAAAAGGGGTGCCTGGGTGGCTCAATTAAGCATCTGCCTTCGGCTCGGGTCATGATCCCAGCGTCCTGGGATCAAGCTCCGCATCACATCAAGCTCCCTGCCCAGAAGGGAGCTTCCTTCTCTGTCTCCCTCTGCAGCTCCCCATGCTTGTGTTCTCTCTCTCTCTCTCTCGCTCGCTCTCAAATAAGTAAAATCTTTAAAAAAACAAAATAGGGGCGCCTGGGTGGCTCAGTCGGTTAAGCGGCTGCCTTCGGCTCAGGTCATGATTCCAGGGTCCTGGGATCGAGCCCCATTGTTGGGCTCCCTGCTCAGCGGGGAGTCTGCTTCTCCCTCTGCCTCTGCCTCTCCCCCTGCTTGTGCTCTCTGTCAAATAAAGAAATAAAATCTTTAAAAAAATAAATAAATAAAAGTCTATTTAAGAAAAAGGAAGAAATCCATTAATCTCAATATGTTAGCTCAAACACAGTTTTGGTCCAACAACAGTATAGCACAGTCACTAAAGTTCAGGCTGTAGAACAGGGCTCTACAAACTATGATCCTCGGGCTAAACACTTGCTCCTGTTTTTGAAAACAAAGTTTTATTAGAACACAGTCACACCTATTAATTTACATAACATCTGTGGCTTTCGTACTCCAAAGGGAGAGTTGAGTAGTTATGACAGATCATATGGCCTACAAAGCCTAAAATAATTACTATCCCCAGCCCTTTGCTGAAAACATCCTGCTCTAGAACAAGTGATTCTCAACCCTGAGAGGATATCAACACCTCCTGGTGAGCTTTTTAAAAAAAATCCAGAGGCCTGGACTTGATCTAATCCTCATTTCCCCATAAAAAAAAGATTATAATTTCATTGGTCTGGGGTTAAGGCCATTAGCTATTACTACATCAGTATAAAAAATGTGTACAAAACAGCAAAATATACAAGATAAAAGTCAGGGTAACCATTAACATAAAGATAGAGCCAGGACATTACTACACAGACCACAGAGACCACACAGTCCTAGTCAATAAATTGGAGCCATAAGTTTGGCTCTGATCTCTATGAAACCACAAGATAAAGAGACAAGATCATTATATGATTTATAGTATTCATGAAGTCAAAACATCTTGGTGGAAGCAAATTTTCTAGGACTTCTGTCTGATTGTAAAAGGAATGTTTTATTGCAATTCTTCTCAGTGATATAAATATATTATTTACTTTTTCTCTCACCTTAAACCATCTCACCTCTTCACTCAAAACCAAAGTAAAACAAAAACCCAGACAGTAGAAGGATTTTCATATAGATAGTACCATGCTGCGTTTCTTCCTTTCTTCGTGTGTGTGTGTGTGTGTGTGTGTGTGTGTTTTGGGTGGGCAGAAGTGAGGAATAAGGATGAGTGGAAGAAATGCACAAGTGAATTGGAAGTAAGTGGCTTTACGTTCCACAAGATACTAATAAACACTAATAATAAATCCACTAATGCAAGCAGTCCTGAGTCATGACACTTAGTTCATACAAAAACGATTTATTTAGACCTATAAATCAATTCTCTTGCATTTACCCACTTATTCATTGGTATCTGTTGATTATGCCAAATGTGTCTAGACAAAGCAACAGAATACCTGTCAGGACACAGCAAAAGCACAATTTCACCTTATCAGTGTTAAATTTAAAACATGGTTTCTTAGGGCGCCTGGGTGGCTCAGTCGTTAAGCGTCGGCCTTCGGCTAAGGTCATGATCCCAGGGCCCTGGGATCGAGCCCTATACCGGGCTCCCCACCCCCCTCTGCCTCATGCTCCCCCTACTTGTGGTCACTCTGTCAAATAAATTAAAAAATCTTAAAAAAAAAAGTGTTTAAAAAAAATGGTTTCTCTGTTTTCAAATGTGAGAAACACTGAACTGTTTATCTACAGTTTAATGGCAGCAGTCTGCCTGGTTTTGGGGTTTTTTTTCATGTGTTTGTGTGTGTGTCTACCCATTTTTTGACTGAGCTCTCATCTCCTCCACTACTCTCCCTTACATCTGACACTTTCAAAAGCAAACTACTTGTAGCTCTCTCAAATATGAACTGGTACACATGCTGTTCCTACTACCTACCTCCCTTGCCTCCCAACCTCCCTTGCCCCTTAACTCCTTAAATTCATGACTCAGCTAAACTCCGTCTTTATGAGAAATCTTCCCTGAAATCCCTAAACACTGAACTGTTCCTCAGAAGTCTCTCTAAAAGTTTCTTTTTAAAAAGAACAATTCTCGGGCACCTGGGTGGCTCAGTTGGTTAAGCGACTGCCTTCGGCTCAGGTCATGATCCTAGAGTCCCTGGATCGAGTCCCACATCGGGCTCCCTGCTCGGCAGGGAGTCTGCTTCTCCCTCTGACCCTCCCTGCTCTCATGTGCTCTCTCTCTCAAATAAATAAATAAAATCTTTAAAAAAAAAAAAAAAAAGAACAATTCTCGGGGCGCCTGGGTGGCTCAGTCGTTAAGCGGCTGCCTTCAGCTCGGGTCATGATCCCAGGGTCCTGGGATCGAGCCCCGCATCAGGCTCCCTGCTCAGCGGAGAGCCTGCTTCTCCCTCTCCCTCTGTCTGCTGCTCTGCCTACTTGTGCTCTCTCTCTCTGTGTTAAACAAATAAAAATCTTTAAAAAAAAATTTTTTTTTCAAAAAATAAAAAGAATTCTCAATCCACATATAAGTCACACATGTTTTAGAAGTACTTATAAAAAGATTCTATGTGCCTAAAAATGTCAACATCTATAATACAAAACATTATGACAGAATATCAAAATTAACATTAGAAGGAAAAACTTGCACCTCAACCTCATGTCCTCATACTATATAGCCAGAGACCTTGGAGTCCCTTTCCTCTCTTTCCTCCCTCTCCCAGATTCTGCCCACACAGCCAGCTAACAGTCAAGCCTTATTCCTATTTTCTAACCCACTGCTCTGCCAATCAATTCAACTGTGGAGGAGTAAAACCTGGGAAGTGTCAGAACCAATTGTGTACTAACGGTTGAAAAGACAGGGTCTATAGATTCACTTCTGTGACTGCAAATTACCTTCTGTAGGCATATTAGCTTTATGCTGGAGAATGGCTATAGGTAAAATAAGTCATCTGAGTTCTCCCTTGCCCTATCTACCCATATCCCCTTCACCAAGGTTTCCTGATACTTGCATTTATTCCTTCCTTTTCAATCATAACTGTAGCTATCTAAATTCAAGAAATATTCTTTGCATCTGGACAAATACAAGTCCCCTAAGTAGTCACTGGGCATCCAGTCTGTCTCTTCACTAATCCATCCTGTACCAATGCCAGATCAATCTTCCCAAACCACTTCAACCTTTGAGTAAAAAGTGGAAGGATACAAAACAAACTTGACAACAGTTTGGGGAAGGCAATGAGTAGGAACGTGGAGAGCAGAAGAAGAAAGGGGAATTTTAGGTTTTGCCTTTAATGCAAAAGTATTATTTGAATCTTTTAGAGGAATATATTAAATATCTAGATGCTCTTAAAAAAAAAAAAAATACTGCTTGATACTTTTTATTTCCACAAGCAAAATTCTGACTGCCAAAACTAAAATTGAAAACCTTTCAAAAATAACAATTATTTTCTTCCATACAGAATATTTCCTCATTTAAATATCAGTACTATAGATCATTTTTCTCCTCCCTAAATTTAAGGCTTTATAATCTATTAGTCAATCATTTTTACATAACGATATCACATATAATAGACATCACAACATGACATCACAGTACTTTGGAATAGTCCTTCATAGAGTAGACAGTAAATACTTGTTGAATACCAAATTAACTATTTGTTGAACTACTTCTAACATCACTATAGCCTCAAACACTCGTTTTTCTAAAAAAGAAAAGGAGCCACAGCCCATCATATTGATTACAGGCACTAGAGATTTTAGATAATTTACCACCACTTGCTACCATCAATTCTAAACTAGCCTCCCCGCAATCTCTTCTTGAGCTCCTTCCAATCCATACACAAGCCTCCTTCCAATCTGTTCTCTACTCTTAACATGAGTAATCTTTTTTAAAAGTAAAAATGATAATGTCATCCCACTGCTTAAAACTTTCAGTGTCTTCTCATCAGCCTCATAAAAAAGACCAACATCCTTAACATAGCCTATAAAGCTTTATTTGATCTCATCCTTACCTAACTCCTCAAAGGTCACTCTCCCCTCTTTGCTCACTATACTCTAGAGTACACAGGTCTTTATCTTGTTCAAAATCACTCTGCTCTCACTCACCTTTGGGCCTCTAGATATAATGTTTCTGTTCCCTCTGGTAAGCACATTGTTTTTCCTTCCCTCAAAACTTCTTGGTTAACATATATTCACTCTTCAGATCTCAACTCCAACATTACTTCTTTGACACACTAGGCTAGGTGGGGGCACCTTACATACATTCTCGGGTCAACATGTACTTCCCTAGATAAAGTTTATTAAATAAATGTGATTTATTTGATTGGGGGGGAAGCAAAGATTATCTTAAAGAAGAGATTATATCTGATTCACATAACACACTCTAGAATGTAATAAGCAGTAAAAAGTTGTTGAATAACAAAACAGGTGACAAATGAATATATTCTGTCATACTGTGAACTACGTTACATACAATTACACGTATTTCATTTTACTGAACATTTCTCTTAGAACTTGGGATCCTGGGAGCGCCTGGGTAGCTCAGTCATTAAGCGTCTGCCTTCAACTCAGGTCATGGTTCCAGGGTCCTGGGATCAAGCCCCGCATCGGGCTCCATGCTCGGCGGGAAGCCTGCTTTTCCCTCTCTCACTCCCCCTGCTTGTGTTCCCTCTCTCGCTGTGTCTCTCTCTGTCAAATAAATAAATAAAATCTTTAAAAAAAAAAAAAAAAGTTCTTGAAGAAAGAGAGAAAAATACTAACTTCACTAAATCTTTGCCCTTAGGATGACTTATAATATTCTATGTGACAAAATGGGGAGTAAACATAAAATATTTCACATTCTAAGTATGATGGTTGCCGCCTGTAGGAGAAAAAGCACTTGTGCAATTTATCTGCAAGCTGAAAAAGCCACTTTTCCACAGAACTTCAAAAAATGACTTCAAAAACGAGTTCATTATTACTTCAAAAAACAACTAACAAACTACGGTTATTAAGATGAGCCTATCACTTCAAGGAAAATAATTGGTAATATTTGTTGCCAATGCAAAATTCAAGCTTTCAAGCAAAAGTTAGAATTTTTGAAAACCTGTATCCATCAACATGATCTTGAAAGCTCTTCCCTACTTTTCCAAATGACCTATACAACAATTTCTACTGTAACAGAGTACAAAATGTTTACTGATATGATTTCAGAGCCACACTGCAACCAACCTTTAGGAAACTCTTATATGCCAAGTTCTGATGAAATACCAACAAAAATTATCCACAGGGGCGCCTGGGTGGCTCAGTCGTTGAGCATCTGCCTTTGGCTCAGGTCATGATCCCAGCGTCCTCGGATGGAGCACCGCATCCGGCTCCCTGCTCCGCGGGAAGCCTGCTTCTCCCTCTCCCCTCCCCCTGCTTGTGTTCCCTCTCTCGCTGTGTCTCTCTCTGTCAAATAAATAAATAAAATCTTTAAAAAAAAAAAAAAAA
>NC_138373.1:55157574-55258071 GCF_054177405.1 Leptonychotes weddellii | reverse complement strand
GCCTGGGTGGCTCAGTTGGTTAAGCGACTGCCTTCGGCTCAGGTCATGATCCTGGAGTCCCTGGATCGAGTCCCGCATCGGGCTCCCTGCTCGGCAGGGAGTCTGCTTCTCCCTCTGGCCCTCCCCACTCTCATGTGCTCTCTCTCATTCTCTCTCTCTCAAATAAATAAAATAAAATTTAAAAAAATCTTTAATAAAAAAACAACCCACAAAAATTATCCACAATTACACGCAAAAAATACTCCTCCCAAATCCAACTCCTCCTTCCAACTACACAACTGTATGAAGCCAGATTTTCTCATATACTTCATAAAATACCATAATAGATTGAATGCAGAAGCAGATGAGAATTTAGCTATTAGCTAGTCACTAAAGAGATTTGCAATCATGTAAAATAATGCCACTCTTCCTATTAAACAATTTTTTTTGTTTTGGAAAATTATGGTTATTTTCAAAAAATCTATTATTTACGTTAAAATTATTAAACCCATTACATGTTATTTTAACTGAATTAATAAATATTTTAAACTTGGTCTTAATTTTGGGGGCACCTGGGTGGCTCAGTTGTTAAGCATCTGCCTTCGGCTCAGGTCATGATCCCAGAATCCTGGGATCGAGCCCCACATCGGGCTCCCTGCCTGCTTTTCCCTCTCCCGCTCCCCCTGCTTATGTTCCCTCTCTGTCTCTCTGTCAAATAAATAAATAAAATCTTTTAAAAAATAAATAAACAAACTTGGTCTTAATTTCTAATACAGTAAATATTGATATAACTCACCTAAAGTTCTCTGAGGACCTCAATACTCAAGAGTATAGAGTCCTGAGACCATAAGTTTCAATATTATTGATCTATATTGTAGAAAACTGATCGATAAAGAAAAAGACATTCTAACACATCCTCCCCTACATATTCTCTGTTCAGTAAGACTTGGAAAAAATTGATTTTAACAAAAAGGTTTTAAGAATGTTTAAGAGGAGGGCGCCTGGGTGGCTCAGATGGTTGGGCGTCTGCCTTCGGCACGGGTCGTGATCTCCAGCTCCTTGGATCAAGCCCCCTGTCAGGCTCCCGGCTCAGCGGGGAGTCTGCTTCTCCCTCTCCCTCTGCCTCTCTCCCTGCTTGTGCTCTGTCTCTCTCTCTCTCTCAAATGAATAAAATCTTTAAAAAGTAAAAAAAAAAAAATTTTTTTTAAAGAATGTTTAAGAGGAATCACAGTTCATAACAACTGGAATTAAATCATTTCCTCAACAATCTGTTTATTCAGTGTTTTGATATCTTAATTATAACAAAGTAAACATTTAAACATAACATCTGCTAACAACACAATGGAAGGAACAGGTATAAGTAAATCAGAGATTTGTTTTTTTGTTCTGGAGAAAACTGAAGAACTCAGAAACTAATGAAAAACACCAGAATTGTCAGGCTGGAAGTCAAATACACAGGAACAAACTTTACTAAAAATCAGAATTGTCAATCTGGGGATTAGGAGTGTACTTGTCATCATGAGTATCTGGTGATGCATAGAACTGTTGAATCACTATACTATACACGTGAAACTAATATAACACTGTGTATTAAATAACTGGAATTAAAACTTAAGAATTTTTTTTAAAAATAGGGGCGCCTGGGGCGCCTGGGTGGCTCAGTTGGTTAAGCGACTGCCTTCGGCTCAGGTCATGATCCTGGAGTCCCTGGATCGAGTCCCGCATTGGGCTCCCTGCTCGGCAGGGAGTCTGCTTCTCCCTCTGACCCTCCTCCCTCTCATGCTCTCTGTCTCTCATTCTCTCTCTCTCAAATAAATAAATAAAATCTTTAAAAATAAAATAAAATAAAAATAAAAATAGGGGCGCCTGGGTAGCTTGCTTGGTTAGAGCGTCTGCCTTCGGCTCCAGTCATGATTTCCAGGTTCTGGGATACAACCACACGTCAGGCTTCCTGCTTAGTGGGGAGTCTGCTTCTCCCTCTCCATCTGCCCTTCCCTCCCACTCATACATGCACAAAATCTCAAATTCTTTAAAAAAAATTTTTTAATAAAAATAAAGAATTGTCACTGGACATAAGCTAGTTCAAAACAGAAGGTAAAAGACAGTTAAATGCTGGTTACAATAAAACTAATTCATGATGGAATGAGGACTAGAACCAAGCTTCCAGACTTCTTTTTTTTTTTTTTTAATTTTATTTATTTGACATAGAGACAGAGAGAGAGGGAACACAAGCAGGGGGAGTAGGAGAGGGAGAAGCAGGTTTCCAGCTGAGCAGGGAGCCCGATGCGGGGCTCGATCCCAGGACACTGGGATCATGACCTGAGTTGAAGGCAGACGCTTAACCGCCTGAGCCACCCAGGCGCCCCCAAGCTTCCAGACTTCTTTACACTTTACGAGAATTTATGTGCCAGGTATTGAGCAGGTAGTGGAGCTACAGAAATAAACTAGAAAAACCTGGTCCTGCTTTCTTGGAGATTGGTATCAAGCGCCAAACAGGTGCAATGAGTGCTACAGAGGCTATAGGATTCTATGTGAGCATTTAACAGGGTATAAACTGAGGTCTCTAAGGAAGTAACCTCCTTATAAGTGTCATCTACCAACATCCACCACACTGGAGGGACTCTAACATCTGGCTCACTAATTCACCACTATTCATATCATTTTTCTTAGGGATGTCAACATACACTCAGATAATCCACCAAAAACCCTTGCCTCTCACTTGACCTCCTGAACTGAAACAATTTTTTTTTTTAAAGATTTTATTTATTTTTCAACAGAGAGAGAGAGACAGCGAGAGAGGGAACACAAGCAGGGGGAGTGGGAGAGGGAGAAGCAGGCTTCCCGCGGAGCAGGGAGCCCGATGTGGGGCTTGATCCCAGGACCCTGGGATCATGACCCAAGCCGAAGGCAGACGCTTAACGACTGAGCCACCCAGGTACCCCCTGAAACAATTTTTGTTCCATTTTTTTCTTCACCACAAAAACTCCCATGATCACAAGTAATTACATCAATTTCAAAAATCTAGATTTCAAAAATCCCACATTCTAAACACACAACTTCCATCTCTACAGTTTACTTACTCTAGTACCTCAATTCCAACTATCCTTTCATACCACAGCACTTCCCACTCATTAATCCTCCCAGTTTTTCACTACCCATGTCCCAACTAAGATGTGCTGTTAAGTATAAAATACATCAGATTCCAAATACTTAGTACAAAAAAAAAAAAAAAAGCAGTAAAAGATCCCTTTAACTATGCTGGTTGCTTATTGAAATAATTATTTTGGATGCACTAGGTCATTATAATTAATTTCGTTTCTTCACACTTATTTAATGTGGCTATTAGAAAATTTTAAAATTACATATGTGCCTCACATTATATTTCTGTGAGACAGTGCTTATCTATTCTGTGATGACTCCTAAACATTGATCACCAACTCTCTTTCCTAAGCTCCAGAATGACCATCTGGCCTATTTGGTTGTCTAACTGGTATCTCATACTTAACAACCAGTACTCTTGATTATCCTCCCACACATGTACTACCATCCACTGATATACTTAGAAAAAAATTTGAACTAGAAGTCATCCTTAGATTCCTTTCTTTCCTTCATACCCCATATCCAATCCACCAGTAAGTCCAGTCCAGCTCTGCCTTAAAAATATCCAAGCTCTCCCCCCTTAATTCCCCACCCCACACTAAAGTATAAGCAATTCTCATTTCCTGCCTGGACTACCAGGATACCCTCCCTGCTGGTTGATTCTGCTCTTGCCTTCCCTTCAGTATGTTTTCCACTCAGTAGCCTGAATGATTCTTTTAAAAGGTAAATCAAGTACTCTAATGATACCCCAACACACTTCAATAAAATCAAACCACTTTTCAAGGCCTTCAAGGCCCTACATAATCTGGCTCCTGACAATCTCTGACCTTTCTCCTACCAGTTTCCCTCTCACTAACTATCCTCTAGCCACATTACCCTTAGAAAGATTTTTCCCATCTTTCCTTTTCCACAGATCTTCACATGGAAGATGTCATATCTACCTTCCACGTCTCAGCTCTAATGTCACCTCCACATAGTACCACTCCCTAACTTCCTTAAAGAAGTCCTCCTTCCAATTCAGATTTTCTGTATCATCACCCCATTTAAGTATCTTTCTGGTGTGTTTTTTTTTTTTTAACCAGGTCAGAGTAATATTAGGTTTATTTGCTCTGTTGTATTTAATATTTTTAGTATAATTGACACACAATGTTACAGTAGTTTCAGGTGTACAACAGTGATTCCAGAGAAGTCTATACATTATGCTATGCTCACCACAAGTGTAGCTACCATCTGTCACCATACTATTACAGTATCATTAACTATATTCCCTATGCTATGCCTTTTATTCCTATGATTTATTCATTCCATAACTGGAAGCCTGTATCTCCCACTCCCCTTCGTCCATTTTGCCCACACTCCCTTCCCTCTGGCAACCATCACTTTGTTCTATGTATTTACAAGTCTGATTCTACTTTTTGTTTACTCATTTGTTTTGTTTTTTAGATTCCACATGAGTTAAATCCTATGGTATTTGTCTTTCTTGGTCTGATTTATTTCACTTAGCATTATACCCTCTAGGTTCATCCATGTTATCACAAATGGCAAATTCTCGTCCTTTTCATGGCTCAATAATATTCCACTGTGTGTGTGTGTGTCTCTCTGTCTACCACATCTTCCTTATCCATACATCTATCGATGGACATTTTGATTGCTTCCATATCTTGGCTATTGTAAATAATGCTGCAATAAACACAGGAGTGCATGTATCTTTTCAAATTAGTGTTTTCATTTTCTTTGGGTAAATACCCAGAAGTGAAATTATTGGATCATATAGTATTTTTCTTTTTAACTTTTTTTTTAAGATTTTATTTATTTATTTAAGAGAGACACAGCAAGAGAGGGGACACAAGCAGGGGGAGTGGGAGAAGCAGGCTTCCCACTGAGCAGGGAGCCCGATGCGGGGCTCGATCCCAGGACCCTGGGATCATGACCTGAGCCAAAGGCAGATGCTTAACGACTGAGCCACCCAGGCACCCCTGGATCATATAGTATTTCTAATTTTTTGAGGAAGTTACATCCTGTTTTCCACAGTGGCTGTACCAATTTACATTCCCACCAAGAGTGCACAGGGTTCCTTTTTCTCCACATCCTCACCAACATTTGTTATTTCTTGTCTTTTGTGATTCAAACCATTCTGACAGGTATAGGTGATATCATTGTGGTTTTGATTTGCACTTCCCTGATGATTAGTAATGTTGAGCATCTTTCCGTGTGTCTGTTGGCCATCTGCACAACTTCTTCAGAAAAATATCAATTCAGGTCCTCTGCCCATTTTTTAATCACTTTGTTTTCCCATTTAATTTTCCAAACAGCACTTCTCCCTATCTAAACAGTCTTATTTTTTGGTGTTTATGGTCTGTCTCCTCATCCCTATAATGAAAACTTCCTAAGGGTAGGTACTTGGCCTTACTATAGTATCTCTGGGACCTAAGAGTACCTGACACATGGTAGGTACTCAAAGAATTTTTATCAAGTGAAGAATAAATACATACA
This sequence comes from Leptonychotes weddellii, assembly GCF_054177405.1. Lineage (NCBI taxonomy): Eukaryota > Metazoa > Chordata > Mammalia > Carnivora > Phocidae > Leptonychotes > Leptonychotes weddellii. The sequence goes on along the minus strand of NC_138373.1, from coordinate 55,252,500 downwards.
GTAATTTTCTGTGAATTACAAGACCTGACAAATGGTAATATTCAGACTGAGAAACAAGCTTTCTAGTGAGAGAACGACAGTTGAGAAGGCAGAAAAGAATGAAATTTCAAAAACTGAAAGACCAAAATAACTGGTTAAGATGAGGGTAATGGGATGAACGCAGCAAGACTAGAAAAATAGGAGCTATGCTATAAAGGGCCTCTTAGGTATTACTGTGAGACCGTATACTTATGGGGAATTACTGAAAGATTTTTAAGCAGGGAGTGACATGATCAGATTTCTCTTTTGAAAATACCACTTGAGCCACAGTATAGATAATGGGAATGTGATCAGGGGAAGGTATGTGGTGATGTAAAGACAATTAGAAGCTATAGCAGTTGTCTAAGCTTTACACTGGGATGGTACAGATGGAATAGGCCAATTGAAGAGATACTTACAAATCAACAGGACCTGTTACAGACGAACTGGGAGGAGAAGACAAAGACAAAGAGGAATAATGGAGTCAAGAATGATGCCTAGGTTTCTAATAAATGAGTGAATGGACAGTAGTAAAGGAGACTGGGGAAAGGTGATGAATTCAGTTTCTAGCATCTTAGGTCTGAGGCCCCTATGATTCAAACAAGCAGAGGTATCATAGGCCATTTAATACTTAAAGGTAGGGTGGGGAGTTGGATAAAATAAGTGAAGGGGAGTGGGAGCTATAGTCTTCAAGTTATGGAATGAATAAGTCACAGGGTAAAAGGTACAAATAGGGAAGATAGTCAATGATACTGGAATAGCATTGTATGGTAACGGATGGTAACTACACTGTAGTGAGCATAGCATAATGTAGAGACTTCTCTGGAATCACCACCCTGAACATCTGAAACTAATTTAACATCATGTATTAACTACACTCCAAAAAAAAAAAAAAGGAACACCTAGTACCTTAAAAAATAGTAAAGTTAAATTAAAAAAAAAATATTTAAAAGTAAAGGAGAACAAGGGGCTAGAAAGTAACAGGGAAAGTAGGAAAGAATGCCATCACAAAAGCCAAAGGATCAGCTTTTCCGAAAAGGGAAATAATCAATTGTGTGAAATGATGCTGAGAAGACAAGCAAAATGAGAACTAAACAGGGCGGTGCACATCTGGGTGGCTCAGTAGTCGGTTGAGTATGCAACTCTTAGTTTCAGCTCAAGTCATGATCTCAGGGTCACTGAGATCAAGCCCCACACTAGGCTTGGGACTCTCTCTCCCTCTGTCCCTCCCACTCGGGCACACACATGCTCTCTCCCTCTCTAAAATAAATAAATAAATCTTTAAAAAATATCTACCATTAAAAAAAGAGAACTAAGCAGAATTCAATGAATTTTGCAGCATGTAGATTACTGAACACAATTTCAGTGCAGCAGTGACGATGACAGACAAAACAGAACAGGTTAAAGAGTGAATGCAGGGGCGCCTGTCACAGGAGCACCTGAGTGCCCCTGTGAGTGCCCCATATCATGATCTCGGGGTCATGAGATGGAGCCCCTCATCAGCTCTGCACTCAGCAGGGAGTCTGATTCTCTCTCTCCCCCTCTCCTTCTGCCTCCCCCCATCATGCTCTCTCTAAAATAACTAAATCTTTAAAAAAAAATAAAAAATAAAATGGCACTCATAAACCCTTTCCAGTACACAACTTTTTTAAATATGTATTTGTTATTGTCTTAGGTTGCTAATATTTGAACCAACAAGTATCTTTTTCCACATGACACATTATATACATTTCCATGTTTACCTTTCTGGAAGACATTAATTCCCCATGGCACAAATAGAAAGGGTTCTCAAAAAGCACCATGTTTGGGGCACCTGGCTGGCTCAGTAAGATTCTTGATCTCAGTGTTGTGAGTTCAAGCCTCAGGCTGGGTGCAGAGATTACTTAAAAAAAAAATTTTAGGGGCACCTGGGTGGCTCAGTCAGTTAAGCATCTGCCTTCGGCTCAGGTCATGATCCCAGGGTGCTGGGATCGAGCCCCACATCGGGCTCCCTGCTCGGTGGGAAGCCTGCTTCTCCCTCTCCCACTCCCCCTGCTTGTGTTCCCTCTCTCGCTTTGTCTCTTGTCAAATAAATAAAATCTTTAAAAAAAAAAAAATGCAATTTTATCACAGCATGTAGAAATTACTACTAGGAATTAAATAAAAAGCATTCAGGAAACATGTGACTTAAAGGTAAATTGAATTTTTTTCAATATACATTGTCATTAGCACAGTATTTTTGTTCCCTTTAAGTTTCAAGGAGATAAAGAAAATTTGCTCTAATTAAAAGCAGCTGAGAATATCCAGATGCACATCTTGCATACTATGCTTCATTTAAGCTCTGAATAAGAATTCACATTTGATTTAATAATTAGATAATCTCACACAAGTTTCAGAATGTTTTTAGTTTTTAAAATATATTATAAAAAGGGGGGGCGGGCACCTGGGTGGCTCCATCGTTAAGCATCTCCCTTCGGCTCAAGTCCTGATCCCAGGGTCCTGGGATCAAGCCCCACATCAGGCGAGCAGCTTCTCCCTCTCCCACTCCCCCTGCTTGTGTTCCCCTCTCGCTGTGCATCTCTCTGTCAAAAAAATAAAATCTTTAAAAAAATAAATAAAAATAAAATAAAATACATTATGACAAATATTTTCTGCCTTAATATGAGTTTACCAACTATACAGCAAAAACTTTCAACACATTCTTTAAAGGCTGTACACAGAAGCGTTTTTTTAAAGATTTTAAGTAATCTCTATACCCAACATGGGGCTCAAACTCACAACCCCAAGATCAAGAGTCACAAGCTCCACCAACTTGTAACTGTCTAAGCCATGTATATTTCTAAAAAATTTAAAATTTGTGCAATTACCATATTTAATATTACTTTGGTAATCAGGGGGGAAATTAAGCTTATAAATAAAATGAAAAATTAGGGGCGCCTGGGTGGCTCAGTCATTAAGCATCTGCCTTCTGCTTGCATCATGATACCAGGGTCCTGGGATCAAGTCCCGCATCTGGCTCCCTGCTCTGTGTGCCACATGCCCTTCTAAATAGTTCATGTATAGGGGCACCTGGGTGGCTCAGTTGTTAAGTGTCTGCCTTCGGCTCAGGTCATGATCCCAGGGTCCTGGGATCAAGCCCCGCATCGGCCTCCCTGCTCCGCGGGGAGCCTGCTTCTCCCTCTCCCACTCCCCCTGCTTATGTTCCCTCTCTCGCTGTGTCTCTCTCTGTCAAATAAATAAATAAAATCTTTAAAAATTTTAAAAAAATAAAAAATAAAATAAAATGAAAAATTAGGGTCTAAGTCTTATTTTCTATCAACTTACAATGAAATTCTGAGTATACGCTCATGCCTGGAATTCCCTCATTACACTGCAATATAATGGTACTACAGTACAAACTTAAGTTATATATTTCACAACAAGAGTATTATAAACCACTCCTAGGTGTATATATGCCAAAGAACTGCAAAGAGGCACTCAAATAAATACCATACATGAATATTTATAGCAATACCATTCACAATAGCCAAAAGATAGAAACAACTCAAATGTCCATCAATGGATGACATACACTCAGTCATAAAAAGGGACTAAGTACTAACACATGCTATAAAATGCTATAAAATGAATGAATCTCAAAAATATTATACTTACTCTGAAGGGAAAGAAGCCAGAAACAATCGTATAATTCCACTTATATGAACTATATAGAATAGGTAAATTCAGAGAGAGAGACAGCAAATTGGTGGATGCCAGGTACTAGGTGGGTAGGGATAGAGACAAACTGCTTAATGAGTACAAGGTTATTTTGAGGGGTCATAAAAATGTTTTGGAACTAGATCAAGGTGATGAATGCACAACACTGTAAATGTACTAAATACCATTGAACTATATACTTTAAAATGGTTGGTTTTATACTATATGAATTATACCTCAATAAAAAAATTCCACTTGGGAGCTCCCCTCTACTTGCTATGTGGAATGATCCCGAATTCATGAATTGCTTAATAAAGCCAATTAAATCCTCAAAAAAAAAAAAAAACTTCCATTACAAACCAAATAATATAGCTATATCTAATCAACCTGTGGCAGGAATCACTAACAAAATTAGCTATAAGTTAAAAATATGTTGGGACGCCTGGGTGGTTCAGTTGGTTAGATGTCTGCCTTCAGCTCAGGTCATGATCCCAGGATCCTGGGAGTGAGTCCCACCACGGGCTCCTTGCTCAGCAGAAAGCCTGCTTCTCCATCTGCCAGGCTACCTGTGCTCTCTCTGACAAATAAATAAAATTTTTTTTTTAAAACTAAAAATATGTTAACTGTAAATACATATATATATTAATTATTTTAGAGGTCTTTACTTTCTGTCACAAGTAAATTATAGTAACATTCATTATCTTTTTTCTCTACATATAAAAGTTATGCAATGGATTTAATAATAAGCCTTTATCTTTTAGTGCAATATACTAAAATATTTATGGATAAAATGATATGTAAAAAATAGGCTTTTTTTTTTTTTTAAAGATTTTATTTATTTGACAGAGAGAGACAGCGAGAGCGGGAACACAAGCAGGGGGAGTGCGAGAGGGAGAAGCAGGCCTCCTGCCTAGCAGGGAGCCCAATGCAGGGCTCGATCCCAGGACCCTGGGATCATGACCTGAGCCGAAGGCAGACGCCCAACGACTGAGCCACCCAGGCGCCCCAAAGATAGACTTTTTAATAATAGTAGGGAGATTTAAGAGGAATATAGATAAAAGGAGACTCACCATGAGTTAATAATTGTTAAAGGTGGGTGATGAACATTTGAGGTTTCATTATATATTCTCTCCATTTCTGAATGTTTAAAATTTTCCATAACTTTTTAATTATTGTGTTAATTATTGGTAAAATAAGATTTAAAATTAGTTTCTTTATACATTGTTATATTTGAAATAATCCTACCAATATTCCTTAATCAACATAAATCACAATTCTGCCAACATTTGAAGTTGCTAAAGCTCAGACACATATCAAAATTAGAATCTATTTGGGGCGGCCGGGTGGCTCAGTCGTTAAGCATCTGCCTTCGGCTCAGGTCATGATCCCAGGGTCCTGGGATCAAGCCCCGCATCGGCCTCCCTGCTCTGCAGGAAGCCTGCTTCTCCCTCTCCCACTCCCCCTGCTTGTGTTCCTGCTCTCTCTCTCTCTCTGTCAAATAAATAAATAAAATCTTTAAAAAAAAATTAGAATCTGTTTGATAACAAATACATATTATCTTTCTAAGGATGTTTTATTTTGCTTTCAGATTTTCTTCACAAACTTCAATTTACTACAAACTATTTCTAAGAAAACTTCATTTTGTAAATAGAGAAAATTAGTAGATCCAAAGTTGACTGTACTTATTTCAGTTGACACAGAGTGGTAACACTAAAAAACTTGAATAGAAAATTTCAAGTCTCCTTTCTAAGGAATTAATGTTTACTGTTAAAATGATCAGATCAGCTATTTCCTTTAAAAATGAAATCCAGGGGCACCTGGGTGGCTCAGCTGGTTAAGCGTCTGCCTTTGGCTCAGGTCATGGTCCCAGGGTCCTAGGATCGAGCCCCGCATCAGGCTCCCTGCTCCGCGGGAAGCCTGCTTCTCCCCCTCCCGCTCCCCCAGCTTGTGTTCCCTCTCTCGCTGTCTCTCTCCCTCTGTCAAATAAATAAATATAATCTTTTAAAAAATAAATAAAATTAAATTAAATAAAAATGAAATCCAGGGGTTCCTGGGTGGCTCGGTTGGTTAAGCTTCTGCCTTCAGCTCAAGTCATGATCCCAGGGTCCTGAGATGGAGCCCCACATCGGGCTCCCTGCTCAGCGGGGAGTCTGTCTTTCCCTCTCCATCTGCCTCTCCCCCAGCTCATGCTCTCTCTCACTCTCTCTTGCTCTCAATGAAATGAAATGAAATCCAGGGATGCCTGGGTGGTTGAGTCGGTTAAGCATTTGCCTTCAGCTCAGGTCATGATCCCAGAGTCCTGGGATTAAGTACAGCATCGGGCTCCTTCCTCTTCCCCCTGTTCATGTTCACTATCTCTCTCTCTTTCTCTCAAATAAATAAAATCTTTAAAAAAAAAAAAAACTTTAAATAAATAAAAATAAAATCCAATAATTACTATTTTCCAAATGTTTTATCTTCTCAATGCTGTAATTTTTTTTTTTTTAAAGTAGACTCCATGCTGGGCTCCAACCCAGGGCTGGAAACTCATGACCCTGAGATCAAGACTTGAGCTGAGATCAAGAGTTGGCCGCTTACCGATTAAACCACCCAGGCACCCCTTAATGCTGTAATTTTTTTTAAATCCCTTATTTTTTGATATAGTGTCTTAATAAATAATTAGGGACTAAAAAATTTCTAGTTCTGGGGTTTGACTATTATTTCTTCTAAAATCAAACACTTCAATGGAGATCAAAATCGACACAAAAAGATATTAGAAAAACTATACAACTCCCCCAAAATTCAAACTTTTTTTTTTAAGTTTTTTTTCTTTTTTTTTTCCCCAGTAATCTCTACAGCCAACATGGGGCTCAAAGCCACAACTCAGAGCTCAAGAGCAAGATCAAGAGTCGCATGCTTTTCAGACTGACTGAGCCAGCCAGGCACTCTTCAGACTTTTTTAATGACCCTAAATTAGCATTTAACTATTACTTTAAACTTACTTTTCATACCAACATGGAATTTTTATGGAATTACATCTACATAATCTAATGTTTGATTCAACCTCTTCTCCCAATGTTAGTGCTCTTTCTTTCTGGCTAATATATTTCTGTCTGTTAACTCACAGATGTAATTCCTAGGACAAATTTCACTCAAGATAGATAAAAAGAGTTATTCTAAATAACTGAGATTAGGATGGATTGGAAATGGTAGGGTTATTCCAACCACAACCACAGATCAGACCGCCATTTGTTCAAATACCTTTCTTCCACTACAAGAAGTATTAGCATTCTTCAGCTCTCAGAACCAAATGGAGGAAGCAGAAGCACACAGAAGGAATTAAAAAGTGTCATCATCCTGAGGGACCAGGATGTCCAAAAGACACAAGCATGCTAAAACTCAGGATCTAAACAGATCAGGACTAGATCAAAGCACCACAGGTAAAGTTCTTATTAGTATTAAAGTTACAAAAGGAAAAAGGAGAGGACATTAATTTTATTTATTGTTTTTAATATTTTATTTATTTTGGGGCACCTGGGCGGCTCAGTCGTTAAGCATCTGCCTTCGGCTAGGGTTGTGATCTCAGGGTCCTGGAACTGAGCCCCGCATCAGGCTCCTTACTCAGGGGGGACCCTCATTCTCCCTCTCCCACTTCCCCTACTGTGTTCTCTCTCTCACTGTCTCTCTCTCTCCGTCAAATAAATAAATAAAATCTTTTTTTTTTTTAAAGATTTTATTTATTTGACAGGGAGAATCACAGCAAGAGAGGGAACACAAGCTGGGGGAGTGGGAGAGGGAGAAGCAGGCTTCCCGCGGAGCAGGGAGCCCGATGCGGGGCTCGATCCCAGGACCCTGGGATCATGACCCGAGCCGAAGGCAGACACTTAATGACTGAGCCACCCAGGTGCCCCAATAAATAAACTCTCTAAAAAAAAAAAAAAAGATTTTATTTATTTTGATTGGGGAGGGTTAGAGGAGGGAGAGAGAATTTCAAGCAGATTTCACACTGAGCACAGAGCCCAACACAGGGCTTCATCTCACCACCCTGAGATCATGACCTGAGTGGAAACCAAGAGTCAGATGCTTAACTGACTGAGCCACCCAGGCACTCCAGGACATTAGTTTTAATACAAACTTTCAAATGACATACAGCCCTAAAAAATAATCCGTATTCTTGAGAGTATTATTATTAAGAATTGATATAATATTCTATCCTTACGAACGGACTTTTGTAAGACCTAATATGCAAGGTCAGATCCTATCTGCTTCACTGCAACATTAATAAACATGTTGTGGGGGCGCCTGGGTGGCTCAGTCGTTAAGCGTCTGCCTTCGGCTCAGGTCATGATCCCAGGGCTCTGGGATCAAGCCCCGCATCGGGCTCCCTGCTCTGCGGGGAGCCTGCTTCTCCCTCTCCCACTCCCCCTGTTTGTGTTCCCTCTCTCTCTGTGTCTCTGTCAAATAAATAAAATCTTTAAAAAAATAAAAATAAAAAATAAACAAACATGTTGTGACATGGTATAGATCAACTAACAACTAACTGAGGATCTGCCATAAAATTACCTAAAGCCCTGTTTTGAAAAAAATAAATAAAATTTAAAAATAAAGTCCTGGGGCACATGGCTCAGTTGGTTAAGCATCTGCCTTTGGCTTGGGTCGTGATGTCGGGGTCCTGGGATCAAGCCCCACATGGGGCTCCCTGCTCAAGGGGGTGTCTGCTTCTCTTTCTGCCTCTACCCCTTCTCCCACTCATACTCTCTCACTCAGTCTCTCTCAAATAAAATATTTTTTAAAAAGCCCTGTATTTACTTTAAATATAATTGTCGTAACTTTAGTTTCACATGTACATCATTCATTATGTGTATATACTGCAAAATGATCACCACAATAAATCTAGTTAACATCCATCACCACACAGTTGTAACTTTTTTTCTTTCCTATGGTGAAAATTTTTAAGATCCATTCTCTTAGCAACTTTCAAATGCACAATTCAGTATTAACTCTAGTCACCACACTGTACATTACTAAAAGCCTATTTAATTCATTTAGATTTCCAACCTAGATCTCTAATTTCACAAGCCCCTGCTGTACTCAAAATGCAAAGTGCAATTCTAAGAATTACACCATTTCCAATCCATCCTAATCTCCTTAATCATTTTGACTGTCTTTACCTGAACCTAATTCGTGTGGAAATCAGAAGTAACCATATTATTTCAAGACTTTTTTGTTAACTTCTACTAATTTTGTTTAAAGATTTTATTTATTTATTTGAGAGAGAGAGCGCAAACACAAGCAGGTGGAGGGGCAGAGAGAGGGAGCAGTAGACTTCCCGCTGAGCAGGGAGCCCAATACAGGGTTCAATCTCAGGACCAGGAGATCATGACCTGTCCCAAAGGCAGAAGCTTAATCGACAGAACCACCCAGACGCCCCTGTTAACTTCCACTAACTATTCTACAAATTTTATCACAATTGCAAAGCTGAATCAGAATTTAAAAAACAGACAAGGATGCATAGAAAGGAAAAGGATCCACTAAGCTCAATGAAAAACTAGACTGATCCCTATAATTCAGCACTTTGGTGATGAAGGCAAGCCCCCAAATTACAAACATACCTGTTCTTATATTTCCAACTTGGAACTCAGAAGAAACAATGATAAAATAGTTGCTGGGTTCCTAGACTTGCCCAACAAGAGTCTATTTATCCCATGACTTTTTTTTTTTTTTTTAAGATTTTATTTATTTATTTGACAGAGTGATAGAGAGCAGGAACACAAGCAGGGGTAGTGAGAGAGGGAGAAGCAGGCTTCCCGCTGAGCAAGGAGCCCGATGCAGGACTCGATCCCAGGACCCCGGGATCATGACCCGAGCTGAAGGCAGACGCTTAACGACTGAGCCACCCAGGCGTCTCTCCCATGACACTTCTGAATTAGTCTCTTGAGCTCTAGACTCATTCGAGTCTGGAGACAGTGTGATATGGTAAGACTGTAGCCTCTGGAGCCTCTCAGAGTTAGGGAGAAACCCTGACTGCCAATTACTAACTGTATAATCAAACAAAATTCATTTAACTTTTCTGACTTCTAATTTCCTCATCTGTGAGAATACTGCCTATCATGGAGAGTTTTTGTAAGGATTAAAGATAATACAAATCAATCAGCAAAGACTATGACAGAGTAGGTACTCAATAAATAGAAGCGATTATAGTACCCTCTTCACACCAGCTTTTTATCCTCTATGCTGAGGTAAATACCCCAGTCAGTATTCATTAAAAGGAACTGAGGAGGGGCGCCTGGGTGGCTCAGTCGTTAAGCGTCTGCCTTTGGCTCAGGTCATGGTCCCAGGGTCCTGGGATCAAGCCCCACATCGGGCTCCCTGCTCTGCGGGAAGCCTGCTTCTCCCTCTCCCACTCCCCCTGCTTGTGTTCCCTCTCTCGCTGTGTCTCTCTCTGTCAAATAAATAAATAAAATCTTTAAAAAAAAAAAGGAACGGAGGATATGGAATCAGAAAATCTGGGTTTGAATCCAGACACTGTCTAATACAAGATACGGAATTTTAGGCTAGGCACTTGATGCCTCTTAACTGCAGACTGATCATCTGTTAAAAAAAAGAAAATCATAGAATTACTGTAATAATTGACATTATTTATAACTGGCATACATTGTACAGTATCACAAACATTAGCTTTTACGTACTCCAAAGTATTCCTTCTCAAAAATTACCTGCCTTCCAAGATCAAATGTGCATAATGAGCAATGAGCATAAGCTAACATCATGGAAAAAGAAAAACAAGGTAAACTAAGTAGCTCACTGATGATATCCCCTTCATACTCCCAGACTTTAGAATATACTTGTTAGGGTCGCCTGGGTGGCTCAGTCATTAAGCGTCTGCCTTCAGCTCAGTCATGATCCCAGGGTCCTGTGATGGAGTCCCGCATGGGGTTCCTTGCTCAGCGGGAGCCTGCTTCTCCCTCTGCTGCTCCCCCTGCTTGTGATCTCTCTCTCTCTCTCTGACAAATAAATAAATAAATAAAATCTTAAAAAAAAAAAAAGTCCCAGATTTTAAAAAAAGGAATACACTTGTTAACCCAAATATAGCTCTGGTTGGGGGAATGCGAGGCAGAAAAATTAAATTAACAAGTTAAGTTGTATGGAAGACTTGTATGTCTTTCCCCAATCTAGCAATCTGCATGCTGAGAAACTTTTCTTAGGCAGTTTCTACTCCTTTACACTTAGCTTACCTTCTTATTCCCCAAGACAGTTCCCATGACAAAGGCAATACAGACCCTAAAGTAGAGCAAAGAGAACTGGCCAGAAGAGTGTGTGCAAGTTGAGGAGTACTGTCCTTGACATAACCCACCAGAAAAACTCAAACTAAAGACAGAAAAAGGCAAAGATTATTCCTCATGTCTTTATAAAAAATATTTTATATTTTGAATATTATTTCCCCATAGCAATTTCAAAAGCCCCATCCTTTTTACAATAATAGACTCTTTTGAGAAGTTTTGCTATTAATAAAACAATTTAATAATTAAAGTCAACAGGACCTGACGAGCTAAGAACATGCTCTAGGCTCAACTGCACTACAGCCAAAAGAACTTGTCTGCTAAACAACTCACCTGAACTGAACTGTAGGAAAACAAAACAAAAATTGAACTCAGGATAAAAATCACCCAGGCAATAAATTAACTCATCTTGAGTATAAAAAATTCTCAAAACACAAGTGACTGCATATTTTCCCTGAGAGGTTGTATGTTTATGTAGGAAGTTGGTTATAACCCAATCAGGGTCACAGAAAGGATATAGAAAGATCTCAAAAGACATCTAAATGGATATTTCTAGCACTATTTGTTTCCTATTCACAGCACCAAAGTTAGCAGCACAGCATGCCACAAAGACAGCTACTGTATTAACCTCCACAGTCTCCATCATCTCTGAGCCTTTCTGAGCCTGACCCCACCTGAGCATCTCAGGAAAGCAGTTAGTAGCCTGCATCATGCTGCCCAAGGTTTCAAAGCTACTAAAATAAACATTGTGTGAATTTCATCTCCCACGCCCCCCCCACCACCACCACCACCACCACAGGAAAATCAGAATACCTCACTGGTGTCAAGTTTACAACAACCAAAAACAATTTGGGGCCACTGGCAATGGCTATGGCACCATGGTACTAACATGTTTAAGAGAGACTACAAGAGAAATACCATGATTTCTCTTAACTAGGAATATTACCAATAAAGTTTAAAAGTGCTTCAGAGCTACATGATAGTGGCAAGAGAAGAGAAACAAGGTCAGGGAGGAAAAAAATGAAAACCTTACAGCACACAACTACCTGGAAAAAAAGTAGTCAACAGACAAGTTAAAACACGTTTGCATTTGCCAACACATAGCAGTTACCACACCATACATTTGTCAGATTTCCCAACACGCAAAACAAAAGAAGCCACCCTTTTATGAAGTACTCATCTACTGACTTCTACAAAGAAATGACTTTTCTGGATTGGGGGCAAATTAACTTCCTGTGCTTTCACTCTGACTTTCAAAATCTTCAAAACCTTCAGCAAATTGAGATTCACCTCAATTTTAAGGCTTTTTCGTGTTAGGTTGAATACACGTTGTATGTGTTAATATCAAAACTACAAGACCACTTCTCTCTTTGAAAACTATATTCACGTTCCTATAAATTTTAGAATATTTTTTTAAAAGGCTAACTACAAAGTTTGCAAAAACAAGTAATACAGTAGACCGTGGTGGGCATTCAACAAGTTTATCAGAACTCCTACTAAAGTAAAAGCTTGAAGAAGTTTATGAGATAAATTCCTACTGCTGATACTGAAGATAGAATGTTACTAATATGGAAATTGAGAAATATTCAAAATATTCTGAAAACAGTATCTCCTTCTAAAAATAAAAGCATTTGCCAACACAGAAAACTACTGGTTCTTAAAAATGATAATCAGATGGGACGCATTTCTATAAATACTTAAGTTCTGTATCGCAATAACCCGATTCTTTCAAAGCACGTTTGGGTTATGTCTTATCCTAACAAGAGAATTTTTGATGCCATTATATTATTACAAAGGACTCTCTGCTCTTTATTTGCTTCTGTAGCAAACTGTTGGTTTACCCAGTTAAAGATCTACAAACCAAACTACCAAAACATAAATCACTTTCAATCATTAAAATAAAAACAAACGAGAATCTGTCATAAATAAGGGCTCAAGAATGCCCTAATAAATTTACAACAACATTTAATTTTATGGTCCTAGGACTAAATATGTTCGATAATCTATCTGGATTCATATTCTATGCATTTACTTAGGTCGGAAAGAGAAAAACCTCAGAAAATAAGCAACCGGCGGTTACAACCGTTCTATTTTAAGTTACTTATAAAGCCAACAGTTCAAGAACTTTTGGGGAAGAGAGAGTAAGACATTTTTCCAAGTAGTTAAGAATAATTTACGTTTTATAATAACGACAGTCCTAACAAGCTCTAGAATACATTATGGTGGGGCGGAAGTGAAAATGATGAGAGGGGAAAAAACCCGACTTGAAAACGGACAACCAGGCAAATTTACAAACCTTCAATTAAAGGAATTTTGAGATTAACTTCTCTTATACGCCCTCCCTCACTCCCCACCCGCTTCCTCCTCTCCTCGGGGAGGTCTGTGTAATGTGACTCATGACAAATTTTTTAAAAAATAAATAAATAAAAGACACACCCTCTGGGTTGAACTGACATAATCGCCCCCACCCCGCCCTCCCCCGACACACACCCCGCCCTCCCCCGACACACACCCCGCTTTTCCTCTCCCTTCTGCCGCTCCTCCCCGCGCCTCGTCCCTGCCCTTTCCTCTCCCCGTCCTAGACCCCTCTCGGGACGGAGGGGCAGCCGGCTCTCCCACACAGGAGTCCAGCGAATGGAAGGCTGCCGAGGGCAGCGCGCGACCCGGGGGGCCCAGCCCGAAGGGAGGCGGACAGCAGGGGGGCGCCGGGCTGCGGCGGCGGCGAGCTCTGGGTTCCCTCGCCCATTTTCTCTCTCCCCTTCTATCGGTTTCAACCACCACAGCCACTTCCTGCATCGCAGCCCGACTCCCTCAGCCCGGCCACTTGCTCTCCCCGGCTGGGGGTTGGGGTTGGGGCTGAGGCAGCCGCTGAGGTTAGGGCAGTTCCCCACCCCGCCCAGTGGGCTGGTCACTCGGGCGGCAGGCTGTGGATCCTCGGCCCGGCCGGCCAGCGCCCGCCCGCCCGCCCGCGCGCGCGCCCGCCCGCGCTCCTCACCTGTATGTAGTTGTTTTCACAGTAGTCCGCCACCCGGGTCAGATTCTGGTAACTCTCTATCAGCGCCCTCTTGCCAGACGGGATCTCCTCCTCTAGTAACATCTGCAGCTCTGCCATTTTCCACCCCTCTGCATCGCTTCCTCTCGCGTTAAAGAGACAGAGGCAGCAAGGTCCGCCGAGGAGCCGAGCACCTCACAGCCCGGATACAAACCGCCTACCGCCCTCCCGCCTGGTATTGTGGGACGGCACCTCCTCCTCTTCCTCCTCACTCTCTCCACCCCGCTCCGCTCACTTCGCGCAGCCGCCTCAATCCCGTTCTCTCGCGAGCCCTCACGTTTTCCCTCCTCCTCCCCGCCACCACGGGATTTTTTTTCTTTGCATGGTCTTCTGGGAATTGTAGTCTCTCGCGGTCTACGCGACCCATCGAAAGCGCATGCGTTTAGGGGAGCCTCCGAAAAAGAACGGGGAGGAGCGTAAAGGACAGCCCAGGGAGGAAGCTTAAGTGCGAAGTTACCCGACATCTCCGGCAGGTGGCGCCACAGGGTGACTCTAGAGAATAAAATCCTTTCCCCGAGAAGGCTGTGAAAATTGGCAGAATTTGCTTGATTAGGAAATGTCAGTGAATAAGAGATACCAATTCTGATACGGGATTAAGAAGGGCTAGAATATGAAGAGATCCAAATCTTTACTTCCTCTTCTCAGACATAACGCGACTCAGGCTTTACTTTCTAAACTTCCTCCACCCTCAATTTTTCATTTAAAATTTAGCAAACATTTATCATTGACAGCTCTGTACCAAGCAATGTACTACACACTGGGGGTATGAGTTGAACAAGGATACTCTGTACCTGTAAAGACTCACAATTTAAAAATAAATACACATAATTTCAGTGTTATCCCATCCTAATCGCTTTTTCTTTGTCTCTTCTTTGCAAATATCTCCCTACACTTTTGAAGTTAGGTACGCATTATCTAGATTACAGAAAATCATTTTGTTGTCTTTTTTTATCAACTGCTTTGTAACAGTGTAAAAGGCCCTATATCTCAAGATTTTCGTTTCAACAAGAACATTAAATGCTTTTGAAATAATGAGCTATGAATAGTGGTGTCCAATGGCCAAAAAGCAAACTAATTTAAAAATCATTTAAAAATCCATATTTCATCTCTCCACTAAGTCATTTCAAATCACAATAACTATAGGGATAATAACATGACCCAGTCACATTTTTAAAAACTGACCCATCAATAGGTATTTATTGAATATTATCTTTACTAGAGGCCATAAAATGTTCAACCTGTAAAAGGAAAAATTTCAGTCTCCTACATGAGAAAACTACCCCCAGCCACCAGATTCCCAGATCCATAAATCAATAAACAGCTTACTCTCCATAATTATCTGGAATAGACATAATAGTCTTTCTTTAATATTTTCATTAATCCAAGCATTATTTCATCCAAGTTCTTGAAATGTGATATATTTGGTGCCCAAATAGGGTGTCTTCTCTTGATCAGATGGGGGCCCCCAAATGTGGGGCCACAGTTGGGTGGAAGCCACTAGCACCAGCAGTTAAAGAATTCAAGTGAAGCAGAAGGAAATAGAAGGTTATTGAATCCACCGCAAGGGGGCCAGGGGCAGGACAGCAGAGAGGCTGTCTGCAAGGCGTCAGTGGGTGGGGGCTGTTTTTAAAGGGGGAAGATGAGGAGGTATGGCGACATATGGAATATTCCCTTTTTTTGGGAACTGTGCCCAGTTGTAAGTAGCCCATTGGTTAGTTAGGGCCTATGGATATTTTGAGGTGGGTCCCTGATGGGCTTGTCTGTATTTAGCCAGGTGGTCGATGTGCCCTTTCTACATTCCATTGTTCCAGCCTGTTTGCCTAAAAACAGCCTTTACAATAAATTCTTTTTTTTTTTAATGTGATATATTCTTAAATTTGGTCTCCACATGAGCCAGAATTAACTACAGTCATCACTAAGCTTGCTTACATCCATATATTGACACCTTTCTTTCTTTTTTAGTTTTGTTTTTTTGGTTTTTTGTTTTAGTAATCTCTATACCCAACATGGGGCTTCAGGTCAGGACCCTGAGATAGAGGGTCACATGCTCTTCTGACTGAGCCAGCTGGGTGGCCCCATATATTGATATCTTTCAACAGCACTGGGGAGGTAAATAAACAGTTGCCCCTGCTTTACTATTTTCAAAGTATTACCAGATTTCTTTCATGCCCACAACTCTGAGAGATAAATGACCTAAAGATTTGTTTCTATCTTTACCAAATAAGGAAATTTAAGCTTAGACAGCAAGGGATTTAACTAAGAACACTGATAATAATAATTAAGTTCTCTGACTTCTAGATCAGTGCTCTTTCCTACAATCCAGTTAAATCTATCTGTTCAAATACTTGTGATTCATATAAAATCCATTCAAAGAAGTTATCCCTCATACCTCCAAGTTAATTGAGTTGAATATGCTATCCTTTGTATTTTTATTTTAAAAAAATAGTTTGATAATTATAGTCTGTAATCAATGTTTCTTTTTTTTTTTTAAGATTTTATTTTTTGAGAGAGAGAGAGTGAGCAAGAGAGAGAGAGAAAGCACCAGCCAGGGGAGAGGCAGAGAAGCAGACTCCCCGCGGAGCAGGGAGTCTGGGATCATGACCTGAGCCAAAGGCAGACACCTAACCGACTGAGCCACCGGGTGCCCCCAGGCAATATTTCTTAATTTAAAACCAAATGGTGTCAACTACACTTCAACTTAAAAAAGGGTATTTGTGGGTGCCTGTGTGGCTCAGCTGTTTAGCATCTGCCTTCGGTTCAGGTCATGATCCCAGGGTCCTGGGATCGAGCCCCACATCGGGTTCCTTGCTCGGCAGGGAAGCCTGCTTCTCCCTCTCCCACTCCCCCTGCTTGTGTTCCCTCTCTCGCTGTCTCTCTCTCTGTCAAAAAATAAATAAAAATCTTTAAATAAAAAAATAAATTTAAAAAAAAAGGGTATTTGTGGGGCTAAAACTATAAAACACAGCACCATATGGTAGCCATGGGCTTTCAATACAACTCAAAATAAGAAATATTCTATACAACATGACCCAGAACATAGATATATATACTTGCTGGTATAAAGGTTTTACAAAACTAAATATGATATACTCTGATATTTCCTGTTCTATTTCATTTCACATAATGCTGATAAGGACCACTGAATTGATTTCATGACCCACGGTTTGAACACCATTTTTCCCCTCTCACTAAATTAAGCAAATATGACTCTATACCATAAGTATATGTTACTATCATAAATTTATGTTGTTATAAACTTAAAAAATCAGTTATTAACAGACAAACCAGAAAAATATACATATTCAAAGATTTAATAGAATAAAATTATAGAATAAAATTTAGCTGAAGGATCTAAATTTCTGTACCAAAACAGCTTCCCTTATACAACCCTATTCAAAATCCTAATAGGTTTGTAAAAATTGACAAGGTGGTTCTAAAACTTGTTTGGAAATGCAAAGACCCTAGTATAGCCAAGACAATACTAAAGTAGAAGAATGAAGTTAGAGGATACATGCTACCAAGTTTCAAGATTTACTATAAAGCTACAGAAATTAAGACAATGTGAACCTGATGTAAGAACAAACACAAACAGGGCGCCTGGGTGGCTCAGTCGTTAAGCGTCTGCCTTCGGCTCAGGTCATGGTCCCAGGGTCCTGGGATCGAGCCCCGCATCGAGCCGCGCATCGAGCCCCGCATCGAGCCCCGCATCGAGCCCCGCATCGAGCCCCCCGCATCGAGCTCCCTGCTCCGCGGGAAGCCTGCTTCTCCCTCTCCCACTCCCCCTGCTTGTGTTCCCTCTCTCGCTGTGTCTCTCTCCATCAAATAAATACATAAAATCTTAAAAAAAAAAAAAAACTAACAGTTAAATTATTATATACCTCAGTTTAGTAATAACTAACATTTTAATGTAAACACACTTTAAGATCATTAAAAATAGAATATTCTGTAGTCCATCCACATGCATCTTCAGAAAAGATATTAATACCTTGCTGAAGAAGAACCCTGACTAGATCTGCAGAATCATAATGTACAGCAAGCATGAGGGCTGTTCTAAAATAACAGAGAGAGAACTTCACCCTTAGAAACTTAAGAGTTGGGCGCCTGGGTGGCTCAGATGGTTAAGCGTCTGCCTTCGGCTCAGGTCATGATTCCAGGGTCCTGGGATCGAGCCCCGCATCGGGCTTTCTGCTCAGTGGGGAGCCTGCTTCTCCCTCTCCCTCTGTCTCCCCCCTGCTCATTCTCTCTCTCTCTCTGTATCTCTGTGTCTCAAATGAATAAATAAAATCTTTAAAAAAAAAAAAAAGGAACTTAAGAGTTATTTAAACAGCTAATTTGATATACTTTATCAGGTTAATATCTTGCCTGTCAGTACAGAATTAGCCATTAACATGTTCAAGTGCTCATCTTTGTAAATAACTCCACGGCTAAAATGAAAGGACAAAAAAGAAGCCTCTTGTCCTACTTGGCTATGACAGTAGAAGTTGCTAATTTAAAGTCCTTTGATAGGGGCCTCTGGGTGGCTCAGTCGTTCAGCGTCTGCCTTCGGCTCAGGTCATGATCCCAGAGTCCTGGGATCGAGCCCCGCATCGGACTCCCCGCTCTGCGGGAAGCCTGCTTCTCCCTCTCCCACTCCCCCTGCTTGTGTTCCCTCTCTCGCCGTGTCTCTCTCCATCAAATAAATAAATAAAATCTTAAAAAAAAAAAAAGAACAGACACAAATATATGCATAAATTGGATGGATGACAAAAGTGCCAGTGCAATTCAAGGAGGGAAAGGATTCTTTTTCCTCAGTAAATGTGCTGGAGCCACTGGACACTTGTTTTTTGTTGCTGTTGTTGGTGTTTTGTTTTTTTTTTAACAGTTTTTTTCTTTAAAGATTTTATTTATTTATTTGAGAGAGAGAATGAGATAGAGAGAGCATGAGACGGGGGAGGGTCAGAGGGAGAAGCAGACTCCCTGCCGAGCAGGGAGCCCGATGCGGGACTCGATCCCGGGACTCCAGGATCGTGACCTGAGCCGAAGGCAGTCGCTTAACCAACTGAGCCACCCAAGCGCCCGGTGTTTTTTTTTTTAATGAACATTGAACCTACCTCACAACATACTCCAAAATTTATTCATATTCAGAATATATCATAGGTCCAAATGTAAAAGGTAAAGCAATAAAGCTTCTTTTTTTAATTCAAGATTTTTTAAGAAGATTTTATTTATTTATTTGACAGAGAGACACACAGTGAGAGGGGGAACACAAGCAGGGGGAGTGGGAGAGGGAGAAGCAGGCTTCCCGCCGAGCAGGGAGCCCAAAGTGGGGCTTGATCCCAGGACCCTGGGATCATGACCTGAGCTGAAGGCAGGCGCTTAACGACTGAGCCACCCGGGCGCCCCTTAATTAAAGATTTTATTTATTTATTCATCAGAGAGAGAGAGAGCACAAGAAGGGGGAGCAGCAGGCTCCCCACTGAGCAAGGAGCCCAACTCGGGACTAGATCCCAGGACCCCAGGATCATAACCCAAGCGGACGGCAGACGCTCAAACCAACTGAGCCATCCAGGCATCCCAGCAATAAAGCTTCTGCAAGGAAATATCAAATAACTTCACAAGTGTGGGGTAGGCAAAGATTTCTTAACCAGGATACAGTAAGCACTAAAAAATAAAGAAAAAATGGAAAAACTGCTTTTTAGTGAAGTGTGAAGGTGAGACATTACATTCATTTCCAAAGCTGCTGAAACAAATTACAACAAATTTAGTGACTTAAAGCAACACTAATTTATTATCTTCACAGCTCTGGAGGTCAGAACAGTCAGCTAAAATTAAGGTGTCGATAGGGCTTTGTTCCTTCTGGGGACTCCAGAGAATATGTTTCCTTGCTTTTCTAGGTTCTAGAAGCTACCTGCATTCTTTGGCTCATGGCCCCTTCTTCCACCTTCAAATCCGACGCAGAGTGTCTTCAAATCTCTGACTTTCCTTCTATAAACACATTCTTCCTCTCTGACTCTGACCATCATTCTTCCTTATAAGGACCCTGTGACTACATACATCCCAGATGGATAATCCAGGATAATCTCCCCAGCTCAAGATCCTTAACTTGATTACGAGCCAAAGTCCTTTTTACCATATAAGGTAATATACTCATAGTTTCCAGGGATTTCCAGGGATACTATTAAGGGGCGTCTGGGTGGCTCAGTCCGTTAAGCATCTGCCTTCAGCTCAGGTCATGATCCCAGGGTCCTGAGATCAAGTTCTGTATAGGCTCCCTGCTCTGCAGGGAGTCTGCTTCTCCCTCTCCCTCTGCCCTTCCCCCCTGCTTGTACTCTCTCTCAATCTCAAATAAATAAATAAAATCTTAAAAAAAAACTATTAAGAAAGTGAAAAGATAAACCACAACATATACATTTGGCAGAGGACTCATACCCAGGATATAATTTTTTTTCTTTTTTTTATTATTATGTTACGTTACATTACATCATTAGTTTTTGATGTAGTGTTCCATGATTCATTGTTTGCGTATAACACCCAGTGCTCCATGCAGAACATGCCCTCCTTAATACCCATCACCACGCTAACCCATCCCCCCACCCCCCAGGATATAATTTTTAAAAATTCCTCCACGTCAATTAAAAAAAAGACAATTCAATAAAAAATGGACAAAAGAAGACAACTACATTTCACAAAAGGCCAATAAATATAGGAAAAGGTACTCAACTCATTATTCATCAAGGAAAGGCAAATTAAAGCCATACTGGGGGCACCTGGGTGGCTCAGTCCATTCCTGTCTGCCTTCTGCTCAAGTCATGGTCTAGAATCCTGGGATCCAGCCAGTGTGGGGCTCCTGCTCAGTTGGAAGTCTATTCCCTCTCCCTCTCCCTCTCCCTCTGCAGCCCCCCTCCAACTCATGTGCACACTCTCTCTCAAACAAGTAAATAAAATCTTTAAAATAAATAAATAAAATAAAGCCATTCTAAGATAACACTGCACTCCACCAAGATGTAGTGTAAATTTTTTTTAATTTTATTTATTTACTTACTTAGACTGCACTTGCGAGCATGTGCACACGTGCGCACAAGCTGGAGCTGGGGGAGGGGCAGAGGGAAAGGGAGAAAGAATCCTAAGCAGCTCCGCACTGAGCCAGGACCCTCACACGGAGCCGGATCTCATGACCCTAAGATCATGACCTGAGCAGAAATCAAAAGCCCCATACTCGGGGCGCCTGGGTGGCTCAGTCGTTAAGCGTCTGCCTTCGGCTCAGGTCATGATCCCAGGGTCCTGAGATCGAGCCCCACATCGAGCCCCACATCGAGCCCTGCATCGGGCTCCCCGCTCCTTGGGAAGCCTGCTTCTCCCTCTCCCACTCCCCCTGCTTGTGTTCCCTCTCTCGCTGTGTCTCTGTCTGTCAAGTACATAAATAAAATCTTTAAAAAAAAAAAAAAGCCTCATACTTAATAGACTGAGCTGCTCAGGCGCCCTGTAGTGTAAATTTTGATTTTGTTTTTCTTCTTAAGATTTTATTTATTTGAAAGAGAGAGACAGACAGAAATAGCGACAGAGATAGCAAGAGAGAGCACAAGCAGGGAGGAGAGGGAGAAGCAGATTACCCGCTGAGCAGGGAGCCCGATGCAGGGCTCAATGCGGGGCTTCATCCCAGGACCTTGGGATCATGACCTGGGCCGAAGGCAGAGGCTTAACCCACTAAGCCACCGAGGCGCCCTGTAGTGTAAATTTTAAGACTACACTACACACCCATTAGAATAGCTAAAATAAAATATCCTGACAATAGCAGAGTGAGAATGGAGAACGATTGGACTCGCATACCTTACTGGCTGCAAACTGCTACAGCCCCTTTAGAAAGCAGTCTTCACAGTTTCTTATAAAGCCAAATATATACCTAATATATAACCTAGCAATCCCGCTTGTAGGTATTTACTCCAGAGAAATGAAAATGTATGTTCACACAAAAACCACTATTTGAATGTTTATAGTAGCTATATACATAATCACTAAAAGCTGGGAACAACACAAATGTCCTTCAACCAGCTATGGATAAACAAACAATAGAATACTATTCTGCAATAAAATGTAATAAACTGTATATGCATACAAAGTCATGGGTAAATCTCAAATGCAATTTGCTAAGTGAAAGGACGTACACACACACACCTACATATTGTATTATTTCATTTATATGAAATTTTAGAAAAGGCAAAACTCCCGAGATAAAAATTAGATCAGACTTTGCCAGAGGCCAGATTCCAAACAGACACAAATAAACTTTTAGAGGTGATGGAAATGTTCTAGATCATGATTATAGTGAGGGTTACATGACTAAATACACTTCTCAAACTTTATTGAATTGCACACTTACAATCAGTGAGTTTTATTGTAACTAAATTATATCTAACTGAAGCTGACCCCAAAGAAAATACAAGCAGAAGAAAAATCCCTTGCTTCAAATATTAAAGAAAAGGGAAAAAATTACATATTTTTGTTAGCTTTGATATAGGATAAAAAATCATCCAACCCAGAAAGATAGGAGACAACTTGCTTTTCCAAGTTATAAAGGTGACTAAATGGTAGAGAGTTAACATTAAAAAATTGCAAGCAGACATGGTGACACTAAGTTATGAACATCATGAAAACTTTTGGGTCCAGTTTCCCTCCCACAATGTACACTTTTATACTATTTACTGATTTAGCATATTTCTTATTTTGTAAGACTTTTGGGGTTCTTTTTGATTTGTTTTGTTTTAAAGATTCTATTCATCGGGAGGCCTGGGTGGCTCAGGTGGTTGAGTGACTGCCTTCGGCTCAGGTCATGATCCTGGAGTCCAAGGATCGAGCCCCACATCGGGCTCCCTGCTCAGCAGGGAGTCTGCTTCTGCTTCTCCCTCTGACCCTCCTCCCTCTCAGGCTCTCTCTCTCAAATAAATAAATAAAATCTTTAAAAAAAAAGATTCTATTCATTTATTTGTCTGAGAGAGAGTGAGCACAAGCAGGGGGAGCAGCAGGCAGAGGGAGAAGTAGGCTCCCCGCTGAGCAGGGAGCCCGATGCAGGACTCCATCCCAGGACCCTGGGATCATGACCTGAGCCAAAGGCAGATGCTTAAACAACTGAGCCACCCCGGCATCCCTGGATTTAGTATTTTTCTATGGGTTTTGTTTGAATACATTAAAATGAAATGTCTTTCAAAGAAGTCCCAACAGAATAAAGAATAAGAGTGTTTGTATTAAACTACATGATGTATACTGAAGACTCAAGCTGAAAATCACCTTATATATTTCATTTCATGGATGTCTAGTCAAGATAATCAATTTGGCCATGAAAAACAATTTATAATTGCAAATTCTGCACATATGCATGGGGATAAATGGAAATTTCATACATTCAACTTTGAAATAGCAGATTGCTGATAATCATAAAGACCTTACTTCAGAGGGATTAAGAGATGTGCCAGGAAAGAATAATTTGGACTATATTGGTACAAGATTGCTTCTCATGTTATCTGGGATACAAGTGATACTGCATACTTAGTGAACGTCAGACTTCTGCACAGTTAATTCACAATATTGCATCCCAGGATACTAAATTAGAATTGTGTGGTCAACAAACAAGAATGTAGACTAGAAACGTGGTATAATGGAAGGAAACCAGGAGTCAGGCAACCAGGCTTCTTCCCCCACCATCCCTCCTGTCCTTATCCATGACCACTATGTGACATGATCACGTTCTCTACCAAAAAAAGTGTGTGTGTGTGTGTGTTTGTGTGTGTGTGTGCTAGTCTGCTCAGGCTGCCAAAACAAAATACCACACATTGAGTGGCTTAAACAACAGAATTTTATTTTCTTACACTTCTGCAGGCTAGAAGTCCAAGATCAAAGTGTCAGCAGATTTTGTTTCTCCTAAAGCCCCTCTCCTTGGCTTGCAGATGGTCATCTTCTCATTATGTCCTCATGTGGGACCTTTTCCGTGGTGTCTATGTCCTAATATTGTCCTTTTTTTTTTTTTAAATATTTATTTATTTGAGAGAGAGAGGGAAAGGGAGCAAGGGGAGATGAGAGAGAAAATCCCAAGTAGACTCCGTGTTGAGTGTGGAGCCCAGAGAGGGGCTTTATCCCATGACCCATGAGATCACCACCTGAGCCAAGACCAAGAGTCAGGACACTTAACCAACTGAGCCACCCTGGAACCCCCTAATCTTGTCTTTTGATAAGGACACCAGTCATACTAGATTAGGGTCATATCCTATGACCTCATTTCATCTTAATTACCTAGTTAAAGGCCCTATCTAGGGGTGCCTGGGTGTCTCAGTTGAGGTTAAGCATCTGCTTTTGGCTCAGGTCATGATTTGGCTCAGGGTCCTGGGATCGAGCCCCAAGTCAGGCTCCCTGCTCAGTAAGCCTGCTTCTCCTTCTCCCTCTGCCTGCAGCTCCCCCCTCTTGTGCTCTCTCTCTCTCTCTCTCTCTCTCTGTCAAATAAATAAATAAAATCTTAAGAAAAAATAAATAAAGGCCCTATCTCCAAATACATTCACATTTAAGGTACTCGAGGTTAGGATTTCAATATATGAATTTTGCAGGAGACATAATTCAGTTCATTACAGGTCATTCTAGGATTAACTGACATCCCAGGATTCTACAACCCTCCATTATTACCTCTCTTTGCTTCTTTTCAAATTAACAATACCAGGGCGCCTGGGTGGCTCAGTCGTTAAGCATCTGCCTTCGGCTCAGGTCATGGTCCCAGGGTCCTGGGATCGAGCCCCTCATGAGGCTCCCTGCTCCACGGGAAGCCTGCTTCTCCCTCTCCCACTCCCCCTGCTTGTGTTCCCTCTCTCGCTGTGTCTCTCTCTCTCTGTCAAATAAATAAAATAAAATAAAATAAAAATTAACAATTCCATCCCAGAATCCTCAGAGAAGGAGGGTGAATAGAATGCTTTGTTTAAACAGTTTAGCAAGGCCCACAAAAGATAAGAGGATATCAGGAGATAGAATGAATTGTAAACCCTCCTTCAAATTTTATTATGATTGGTTGTGGACAATCTTTTATATAGAGTCATCGTATTTGTAGCAGGCCAGACCTACAGGCTAGTTTTCAGGCAGGTCTGATTATTCCTTTAACATAGCAGAAAGATCTCCCTTAGACACGTTAAGTCAAGCCACTTCACAATGCCAGTGTCATTTTATTTTATTTTTTTAAAGATTTTATTTATTTATTTGAGAGACAGAGACAGAGAAAGAGAGAGAAAAGCAGACTCCCTACTGAGCAGAGAGCCTGACATGGGGCTCGATCCCAGGATGCTGAGATTATGACCTGAGCCAAAGGCAGACGCTTAACCCACTGAGCCACCCAGGCGCCCCGCCAGTGTTATTTTAGAGTGGAACAAGCTGTTATCATGAAATAATTAAAAATTAGCAGTGGCTAAAAATGCAAAGTACCTGGAGTCCTTTGGGGAAAAATATAGCCTTTAAGTGCAATCTCCTGTTGTTTTTTCTTCTTTCCCAGAAGCTGTAATATTTCCAGCATGGCTTGAATGTATTAATCACTTGTTAATTTTGGAAGCTGCTGAATCAACACAACCTCCTCCACCTCTCATTTTCAACTTCAATAAGATGCTGCAGGCCTTTGTGACAACAGAACTGTTCCCAGAACAGTTGACCCTGCCAACAATAACAAGTATCTCAGTCTTTGAACCTAGCTGCAAACTGGCTAATCACGGCCCTTCCCTGAACTTTGACCTCCAACCCTTCCAGTGGTTTTATAAATCCCTTAGTGTTGGAAATATCTAGAGTGATTTCTCTTTTCCTGACAAATGAACAAAATAATATTTAAAAGTTCTAAAGACAAATGGCAGCCCGTGTAAAGTTAGTATTTCTTTAGTTGGAAGTTACAGAAAACAAAACCCGAGGTAGCATAAGAAAGAAAAAGACAGGGTGCCTGGGTGGCTCAGTTGGTTAAGCGACTGCCTTCGGCTCAGGTCATGATCCTGGAGTCCCGGGATCGAGTCCCGCGTCGGGCTCCCTGCTCGGCAGGGAGTCTGCTTCTCCCTCTGACCCTCCTCCCTCTCATGCTCTCTGTCTCTCATTCTCTCTGTCTCAAATAAATAAATAAAATCTTTAAAAAAAAAAAAAGAAAGAAAAAGACAAAAGGGGAAAAGAGAAAAAGAAAAAATAAGTTCTCATTACGAGAATTCAGGCTCACTCACAGTACTCAAAACTTCAAATGCAGTCAGTCCTAAGAAAATACTAGTACCAGTCATTGGGAAGGCCATCAGGAACCCAGGCAGTATTCTCATTTAGTGCCCTGTATCTTTGCAAAGGTTTTGTTTTGTTTTTGCTACCCTTTGTAAATGGCAGAGAGCATGGCAAATTTGTGTCCCAAATTTTTCATCTCCACCATTCAAGAAGCCAATGGTCCTCTCAAATCCCTCAGTTCCACATCCACATTCCTCAAAAAGAAAATCTGATAGCAGCATTAGCACTGACAGCAGCGCCCTGAGATTGGCGTGGGAAGTTTCCAGAGAGAGCAGATTATCAAAGGAAATAGAGTTTCAGGTGTTCACTGCGAGTGGGGAAACTTTTGCAATACATATGTGTGTGGCCTGGGTGCTATCTGCGTCATTGCGCAAGTTCCTCATACACAAGAACACCTGGGTTTCTCCCCAGGAGTTTATGCTGTTCCTGTTTGTTGTTGTTTGTTTGTTAATGACTTATCTGAGCTAGTTCTGTAATGTCTGTATTCTTTGTCATTTGTAGCCGCTGAAGTATCTACCCAGTGTCTCAGTGTCTCCTGGGCACGGACACAACTCTGCATAGCTTCGTGGTATTCTGGATTTCCAAAAATCTATGTTGCGGTTTTTCAAAACCCTCTGTGGACATCTCATTCTCCAGATTTTCCTTTAAATTTTTTTTTCAACCTCTTGTTCTCCCTATTATTGCTGCCATAGCCACTGCAATGGTAAACAGTTAAAACTGGTTTTCAACAAATACATAGGATTGTTGGTGCTAAGCGAGTTCTGAGTCGAGTGAAAGGTAAGTCCTGAGAATGGGGAGCTGCCAGCAAGGTCAAGTAGCGATAATTCTCTGGGCATCGGACTTTTGGGGGCTTTCCCCCCCTGTTCTTCCCCATCCAGAGGCTGCTAGGATGATGCTTTTCAAAGCACTATGATTATAAGACAGTTTGCTTTCAAGGCTACTGCAGAGCTAGGGAGAGGGGGATGGAAATAAGGCAAGTTCAAACAACACAAAGCTTACTGTTTTTACTGAGATTTAGTTGTTTTTCTTTTTCTTTTAAGATTTATTATTTGGGGGGCGCCTGGGTGGCTCAGTCGTTAGGCATCTGCCTTCGGCTCAGGTCATGGTCCCAGGGTCCTGGGATCGGGCCCCGCATCAGGCTGCCCGCTCTGCGGGAAGCCTGCTTCTCCCTCTCCCACTCCCCCTGCTTGTGTTCCCTCTCTCACTGTGTCTCTCTCTGTCAAATAAATAAATAAAATCTTTAAAAAAAAAAAAAAGATTTATTATTTGGAGCACCTGGGTAGATCAGATGGTTGAGTGTCTGCCTTCGGATTAGCTCATGATCTCAGGGTCCTGGGATCGAGCCCCAAGTCAGGCTCCCTGCTCAGTGGGGAGTCTGCTTCTCCCTCTCTTTCTGCCCCTCCACCCTCTTGTGTGTGCTCTCTCTCAAATAAATAATAGATTTTATCTAAAATCTATTATTTATTTGAGAGAGAGCGAGCACAAGCAGGGGGGGTGGCAGAGGGAGAGAGAGAGAATCTCAAGCAGACTCCCACTGAGCCCAAGCCAGAAGCCTGACTTGGGGTTCAAGATCATGACCTGAGCTGAAATCAAGAATCTGAGGCTTAACCGACTGAGCCATCCAGGCGCACCTCAGCTTTTTCCTTGAATCAATGCTCCTTTATTTCCACAGTTAATTTTTTTTTAAGATTTTATTTATTTTGGGGCACCTGTGTGGCTCAGTTGGTTAAGCATCTGTCTTCGGCTCAGGTCATGATCCCAGGGTCCTGGGATTGAACCCCCGCATCTAGCTCCCTGCTCAGTGGGGAGCCTACTTTTCCCTCTCCCTCTGCTGCTCCCCCTGCTTGGGCTTTCTCTTGAGCTCTCTCCCACTAACTGTTGAATGGATAAATAAAATCTTAAAAAAAAAAAAAAGCAACTGCAAACACAAGAAAAACTAGAAGTGACCACACATGCCCAGGGAAAGGCTCTGAAAAGACTTGAGAAGACTTTTAGTTTTACCTCAGGCTGATCCTCCCACAGACAGCCTACAACAATCAACAAACAATAACAATAAACAAAAACCAAATAACAAAAAACAGGAAACCCTGGGGACAGGGAAGAATCTGATATCCAGAGTTACCACATTATTAGATTCAAATGCCCAGTATTAAACAACAACAACAAAAAATCACATGGCATACAAAAAACAGTAAATATGGCCCATTCAATGAAAAAAACAAAGCAATAACAAATGTCACTCATAAAGATCTAATTAATGGCACATATACTAGAAAAAGACTTTAAAATAACTGTTTTTATTTTTTTAATTTTAATTTTTTTTTTTTAAGATTTTATTTATTTTTATTTGAGAGAGAGAGAATGAGAGTGAGGGAGTACATGAGAGGGGGGAGGGTCAGAGGGAGAAGCAGACTCCCTGCCGAGCAGGGAGCCCGATGTGGGACTTGATCCAGGGACTCCAGGATCATGACCTGAGCCGAAGGCAGTCGCTTAGCCAACTGAGCCACCCAGGCGCACTAAAATAACTGTTTTTAAAGACGCTCAAAGAACTAAAGAAGGATGTGGAGAAAGTTAAGAAAGCATTGTGTGAACAAAATGAAAATATCAGTAGAGAAATAGAAAATCTAAAAAGAAACCAAAACCAACTGATTTGCATTTGCTTACTACTTAGTGATGTTTAGGATCATTTAATGTGCTTATTGTCCATTTGCATATCTTTTTTAGAGAAATGTCTATTCAAGCTCTTTGCCCATATTAAAATCTGATTTTTTTGTTGTTGTTGAATTGTGGGAACTAGTATTTCAAATCAGAGGGAAAAGATGGATTATTCAATAATGGAGGGCAACTGGGTAACATTCTATAAAAAATTTAAAAATTGTCACAACTTTCCATGTTTGTTTCTTATCCAAATAAAATATTTGGATAAAAATGCAGACCTTTTATGCACCATAACCAGTCCCTCCACCCATCAAGGCAGTCACTAGCATAAATTTATTGTTTCTTTTTTTATTAAAAAATAAGTTTATATACTAAGTTGGTATAAACAATTTATAATTGTTTTGTGTGTTTTATATATTCTAAAAATTTATTTTTTCACTTAACATTATATTCTCAAGATTCATAGAGTCTAGCATAGTTTATTCCTTCTCATTGCTATATAGTATTTCATTATTCCTGTGTTCCATATTTCATTATGTATTCTCCATTTGAAGGTATTTGGCTGTTTCAAACTGCTTAATACTACAAACGGCTCTCTAATGAATATCCTTATATCTGTCTCCATGCGCACATGGTGAAAGTTTTCTAGAATTTATGCTAACAAAGGAAATTGCTTCATTAATAGGTATATGTATTTTCATTTTTAGTAGAAAATACCAAATTGGTCTCCAGAAGGTTGTATCAATTTACATTCTCATTAGGAGTGTATGAGATCTGGGTGCCTGGGTGGCTCAGTTGGTTAAGCGGCTGCCTTCAGCTCAGGTCATGATCCCTGGGTCCTGGGATCAACCTGGCATCGGGCTCCTTGCTCAGCAGGGAGCCTGCTTCTCCCTCTGCCTGCTGCTCCCCCTGCTTGTGCTCTCTCTCTCTCGCTCGCTCTCTCTCTGTCAAATGAATAAATAAAATCTTAATAAAGAAGTTTAAAAAAGGGAATGTATGAGAGTTCCGTATGTTCATATTCTCATCAGCATTTTATATTGTCAGACATAAGATCATTAGCAGGACTGAGGAATAAAAAGTGGTATTTCAGTGTTGTTTTAATTTGCATTTCACTGATTATTATAGAGCTTATCTTCCCATTTGTGTTTTTGGCCATTTGTTATTCCTCTTCTGCTATGTGCTAATCTTTTCCCTGACCCATTTTTCTATTGAGTTTTTTGTCCTTTGGTTTTAATTAACTGTAAGAATTCTTCATTCTGTACAAAAGGTTTTTTTGTCTATTACAGATTGTTTCAGTTAGAAATTCAATTTTGCTTCAAGCAATAAAACCCTACAGAAAGACAAATGTTTATATTTTTCTTGGATCAGGAGATTTTGCACAGACCATACCGGGCTGGTGCAGGTGTTCATGAAGCTACCAAGGACTGAGGCTCCTCTTCTGTTTCAGTTTTCACCAACTTGATACATGGCTTTCATCATTGTGGGACAAGATAGTTGCTATACTTCCATCTATTTCAACATTTCAAGAATAAGAAGGTTGAAAGTAAAAGGCAAAGGCTAAAAAGGGCAAAGGGGTGCTCCAGCTAAATATTTACCCGTTAAAAACCTTCATGGAATCTTGCCATTTGCAACTATGTGGATGGAACTAGAGGGTATTATGCTAAGCAAAATAAGTCAATCAGAGAAAGACATGTATCATATGATCTCATTGATATGAGGAATTCTTAATCTCAGGAAACAAACAGGGTTGCTGGAGTGGTGGGGGGTGGGAGGGATGGGGCGGCTGGGTGATGGATACTGGGGAGAGTATGTGCTATGGTGAGCGCTGTGAATTGTATAAGACTGATGAATCACAGACCTGCACCTCTGAAACAAATAATACAGTATATGTTAAAAGAAAAGAAGATAGTAGGAAGGGAAAAATGAAGGGGTGGAAATCAAAGGGGGAGACGAACCATAAGAGACTATGGACTCTGAGAAACAAACTGAGGGTTCTAGAGAGGAGGGGGTGGGGGGATGGGTTAGCCTGGTGATGGGTATTAAAGAGGGCATGTATTGAATGGAGCACTGGGTGTTATATGCAAACAATGAATCATGGAACACTACATCAAAATAAATAAACAAACAAACCTTCACGGAAACACTATCGAACAGTGTCTATTATATACATAAACAAGAACAGTGACACATGGCTACCTTTAGCTGTAGGAGAGCCTAGGACGTTGAATTTGGAACTTTTTATAATTTCCACAGAGACAAGGGAGAAGGGAGATGGATTTGGAGACTATATCACTCAACACGTGTTGACTCTCTCCAAATCTATAACATACTTTAATTTTAAATATGTATCTTCTTTCACACCAAAGTTTTTGATCTGGATGTAGTCAAATGTATTGTGATGTATTGAAAGTTTATGTTGACCCTAAATTCATATCCTGAAACTCTTTTCCCCAATGTTATACTATTTGGAGGTGGGAACTTTGGGGAGGTAGTTAGGCTTAGATTAGATGATGAAGCTGGGACTCTTAATAAGATTAGTGCACCGAAAAGAAGAAGAGAAAGAGATCTCTCTTTCTCTCAAGGAGCATGTATCACATCTAGCAAAACACATGTGAGGATACAGCAAAAAGAGAGCCACCTACAAGCCGGGTAGGGGGCCCTCACCAAGAACCACACTCTGCTGGTCTGTTGATCTTGGACTTCCCAGACTTCAGAATTATGAGAAATAAGTAATTGTCCACCCAGTTTATAGCATTTAGTTATTGCAGCCTAAGCTAAGAGATGTATCCATATTTTCTTTTTGCAATTCTATTTTTGGGCCTTAAGTAATCCTTTCCTTAACACTTAATCATAAACGAGATCATTGTGCTACACACCTCCAGGGGGCACTAATTAATATAGATTACAACGTGAATGGCGCCCCCTGGAGATGGGTAATGCAGCAGCTCTATTTTTCTTCTAATGACTTTAAAGATGTACTTTACACATTAGATCCTTCATCTCTGTGGAATTTATTATGTGTCTATCCGAGGTAAGGATCTTATTATCTTTGCTTTCTATATAGAGTTTGTTCCATTGCCATTTATGAAATAGTTCATACTTTCTCCAGTAATCTTTAATTCCTGTCTGAGTTCTCTCTTCTGTCCCATTAAACTAAATGGCTTTTCTTCAGTCAGTATCACACACTTATTAATTACTAATGATTCTTAAGTATGCTACTTGGCAGGACCAGTCTTTTGTGGTAGAGACTGCTAGTTGTTCACCAAGTTTTCTTCTTCTCTAGAAATTTAGCTAGACTAGAATTTTTCAGTCTTGCTTGAGATTAAGGGGGACCAACGAAATGCTGGTGGAAAGCAGTCTTTGCCACTTCCAGACAGGGTTCCTAAAAATCTCCCTTGAGATTCTCCATGCCTTCCCTCAAACCTCTTCTTCTGGCTGGATGCAGCAGACCCAGTGGACTCTGAGGTCCTATGGGATAATGGAGCCACAAGGCAGAGGATCCTGCATTCCTGGAAGACTCAATGGAGCAGAATCGGTCCTCCCCCTTGCTCTTCTGCCACTGACTATTACTGTACTGTGATATGAGTGAGAGAGAAACTTTATTGTGTTAAGCCTCTGAAATACTGCAGCTGTTGATTGTAGCAGTTAACTCACCCTAACATTCCATCACATTCTTTTGGGAATCATCTTGCCTGTTCTGGGCTTTTCTTTAGGGTTTTTTTAGAGTCAGTTTATAAAGTTTATAAAGTTCTTCCGAGTCCTACAGGGATTATAATTGGAATGTATTTACGGATAATTTGGGAAGAATTTTCATCTTTATAATTTTGGATATGACTATCAGATGTCTGCCGGGAATGGCCAGCAATCCTTGTACCGAAGAATGAAAGATGACTCCAAACTTTGCCGTGAAAGAGAGGAGAAGGTAAGGGGGTCAACACTCAGAGACCAAGACCCTTTGCTCATCTTGGCTCCCGCTTTTATTGGTCCTTCAGGATATCCTTATCACTGTTTCTCAAGCACATGAGAAGTGACAAAGGGTCTTACTGAAACTGAGAGGATTTATGGGAAAGATATGCTAATCTGCGTGTGCTACTAAACACAGCCTAAGGGACAATGCATACATCTCTTAGTTCACAGATCAGCTGTTTGGGAAGGTAGCGGCATTCAGGCCCACGCCCTTCTCGGAAACCCTCCCTCGCCCCCAGCGGCCTCTGTGTTACATTTTAGCAAGCCAGGTATTATGGCTGATTTCATGCTCGACATTAACCCCAACATTTGTCTATTTATTCAGATTTTTCATGTCCAGATAAATTTTAGTTTTTCTCCGTAAAGATATTATACATCTTCTGTTTCTAGTACTTTGGAATTTATTGCTATTGTGAATATTTTTTCTCTTACATTTTCTAATCTGTTGCTGTTGTTTTAAAGGATCATTATTGATTGATCTTATGTTCAATGACCTTGCTGAACACTTTCTTAGTTGTAATAATAGTAGCTTCCCTTAAATTTTCTATGTGGACAACTTTTCATCCACAAATAATGAAATATTTACCTTTTCTTTCCTGATTCTTTTTTTTTTTTAAGATTTTATTTATTTATTTGACAGAGAGAGAGAGACACAGCGAGAGAGGGAACCCAAGCAGGGGGAGTGGGAAAGGGAGAAGCAGGCTTCCCGCAGAGCAGGGAGCCCGATGCAGGGCTCGATCCCAGGACCCTGGGATCATGAGCTGAGCCGAAGGCAGACGCTTAACGACTGAGCCACCCAGAGGCCCCTCTTTTCTGATTCTTATATCTCATTCATTTTCTTTAATCTTGTTGCATTAGTTAAGACTGTCATACCTTCTAAAAGTTTGTAGTTTTGGGGTGCCTGGGTGGCACAGTTGGTTAAGCGTCTGACTCTTGGTCATAGGCGCCCTATGTTAGATTTTTTAATGTTCACCTTTCTGTATATTTCTGGAATAAACTCTGGTCACTCTAAAAGTAAAAATTAGAATGCGGTACCTGAATGGCTCAGTAGGTTAAGTGTCTGTCTTCTGCTCAGGTCATGATCTCAGGGTCCTGGGATTGAGCCCCACACTGGGCTCCCTGCTCCGCGGGAAGCCTACTTCTCCCTCTCCCTCCGCCCCCCACTCGTGCTCCCTTACTCTCTCTCTCAAAAAAATAAATAAAAGTAAAAATTAGAATAATTGTGGTGAATTTGTATTGGGTCATTATTCTTAGAGAAGCTACAACTCTATCTCCCAGCATTCCCTTCCTTGTATTGTTCTAAATTAGGGTTGACTGTAAGAATTTATGTGAGATTTGGCAGGTAGGAGTGAAGCATCTCTGAAGGGTACCAGGCATGGAGTAGCACCTTGACCTACTTTCCTGAGTCTTAGGTCAGGCATGAGTTCAGCTCCATGAAGATTGGTACCGTTTTGTTCTGAAGGCCATCCAATGTCATTGACTTTAGAGGCAGTGAGAGAGAACATAGAATTCAATTTGTCCTCATTGGTTCCACGTGGCCTTAGGGGTTTCAGTTTGTCTTTGTTCGTCCCTACTTCATGTAAGTTCTTGACTATAACACACACTGATCTATAGCACTTTCAAGCTCCCCTCCAGATGCAGAGGCAATAGCTTTCCAAAGACTCTTCAGTAGCTCCCACAATTAGATAGTTTAATCCCTGTAATTAATGTCTGATACCATATCCATCATAATGGTTGTGCTTTCCTGATCAAATTGTAGTTCATACAAAAATATATTGTCTTTATGGATTTATAAACGGAACACAAACTCCTTTTCACGGCATATATGACCTTTAAGTGAGCCTCAGCCAACTTTGCATCCAATACCTTGTCCCACCTTCCCTCATATGTTCGGTCCCATTACATGAGCAAACTTGCTGCTTATCATATACCATGTGTTTTAGCTTTTTCACCTTTCCTTAGAATGGTTCTCTCTCACCTTCTCTGCTTGTAAATACCATCTCATCCCAGAAAAACCAGCTCAAATGTTGCTTTCTCTATGATCTTCCTCCTCTGTGTCACATAGAT
Source organism: Leptonychotes weddellii (assembly GCF_054177405.1). Taxonomy (NCBI): domain Eukaryota; kingdom Metazoa; phylum Chordata; class Mammalia; order Carnivora; family Phocidae; genus Leptonychotes; species Leptonychotes weddellii. Next base: position 55,217,562 of record NC_138373.1, on the reverse strand, counting down.
TTAATTACTCTCTTGTTCCTGTGGCATGTACAATTTTTTAAAAAGATTTTATTTTTTTTAAAGTTTATTTTTAAGTAGGTTCCATGCCCAACGTGGGACTTGAACTCATGACCTTGAGATCAAGAGTCATATGCTCTTCTGACTGAGCCAGCCAGGCACCCCTTAAAGATTTTATTTTTTTATTTCTTATTTACTTATTTATTTTTTAATATTTAGGATTTCTTTAATGTGGTGATAGATATGAGGGTTAAGAGCACGCACTCTTTTTTTAAAAAGGATTTTTACTTTGAGAGAGAGAGAGTGCGTGCACGAAGCAGGGCAGGGGCAGAGGGAAAGAGAGAGAGAGAGAGACAAGCTGACTCCCTGCTGAGCAGGGAGCCTGACATTGGGCTTGATCCCAGAACCCTGAGATCATGACCTAAACCGAAGGCAGACGCTTAACTGGCTGAGCCACCCAGGGGCCCCAAGGACTTTTGTTTTTTTAAGATTTATTTATTTGAGGGGAGGAGGGGCAGAGAGAAAGAGAGAGAATCTCCAGCAACTCCCTGTTGATCAAGGAGCTTGACCCAGGGCTCAATCCCACAACCCTGAGATATATGACTGGAGCTGAAATCAAGAGTCGGACACTCAACCGACTGAGCTACCCAGGTGCTCATTAAAAGATTTTATTTTTAAGTAATCTCTACATCCAGCATGGGGCTTGAATTTACAACCCTGAGATCAAGAGTCACATGTTCTACCAACTGAGTCAGTCAGGTGCCCCTACATGTACAATTTTTTAAATGTCAATTTTAAATGAAGTATAACATACACAAAGAAAAATAAATCTTTTTTTAAGAGAGTTAAAGAAGAGATTTTCTCTTTTTTTTCTTGAAGGTTTTATTTATTTGAGAGAGAGAGAGTATGAGAGGGGGGAGGGTCAGAGGGAGAAGCAGACCCCCCGCCGAGCAGGGAGCCCGATGTGGGACTCGATCCCGGGACTCCAGGATCATGACCTGAGCCGAAGGCAGTCACTTAACCAACTGAGCCACCCAGGCGCCCTTAAAAAATTTTTTTAAAGATTTATTCATTTGACTGAGAGAGAGAGTACACACACAAGCAGGGGATAGGGGCAGAGTGAGAGGGAGAAGCAGACTCCCCACTGAACAGGGAGCCTGACACAGGCTCATAACCTGAGCCAAAGGCAGACACCTAACCGACTGAGCCCCCCTTTTTTTTCTTTCTTTTGAGTATTGCTGACACACAATGTTTCATTAGTTTCAGGTGTACAACTTAGCGATTTGACAAATTTGTACATTATGCTATGTTCACCACAAGTGTAGCTACCATCTGTCCAATTATATCACTATTACAGTATCACTGACTATATTCCTTATGCTGTGCCTTTTACTCCCATGCCTTATTCATCCCATAGCTGGAAACCTGTATTTTTGTCTCTCCTTCACCCATTGTGCCCAACCCACCACTCCTTCTCTTCTGGCAACCATCAGTTTGTTCTTTGTATTTATAGGTCTGATTCTGCTTTTTATTTATTCACTTGTTTTTTTAGGCTTCAAATAAATCTTAATTATACATTTCAATAGTTTCACAAATTGAACATATTCATGTAATAAGCATCTAATTCAAGAAATAGTATGTTACTAGAACCCCAAGTTTCCCTCAACCTTTTCCAGACACTGTATCTCCAGCCTGAATTTAAACATGTTGCTTTTGCCTGTTTTTGAAATTTATATAAATGGCATCACACATTATGTTCTCTTTTGAATTTAGATTCTTTTCCCTCAACATTAAGTCTATGAGATACATAGATGTTGAATAGGTGTGGTTCATTTGTTCTCACTGCTCTTCAGTAGTATCTATTCTACTGTTCATGGTCACTGAGTTGTTTCCAAATTTGGGCTGTTACCAAATAGTACTGTTATGAACATTTATGTACTTGTTTTTGTGTACATAATACAGCTCTTTTTATATCCTTCAATTTTAACACTTTTGCATTGTGTTGTGATTATTATATTACATGGCTACTTACCACCCTAGACTGAGTTCCCTGAGGGGCTTTGTAACCTCAGTTAATTACGTCCCATGGGACACAGTAGGAGTTTAAAAATGCTTGTAAAGGAAAGAGCATCTAAAAGAATAATTTTTCGGTTTTTTTAAAATTTACTCCTTTAGGTTTATTAAAACACATAAAGATACTATTTTACCTTTTTTATGGTCATGTGTAAGAAGTGGGCCCATTCTTAATTAAAATATCTCTAGAAAGACATAAGCAAGAATGCTTCACTTAGAGCGCCTGGGTGGCTCGGTTGGTTAAACATCTATCTGCCTTTCCGCGGGTCGGGCTCCCTGCTCAGTGGGTAGTCTGCTTCTCCCTCTCCCTCTGCCTTTCGCTCCCTCCTGCTTGGGCTCTCTGTCAAATAAATAAATAAAATCTTTAAAAGAAAAAAGAATGCTTCACTTATTATGGCGATCATTTAGTAGTATGTACAAATAAACAATCATTATTTTGTACACCTGAAATGAATATAATGTTGTATGTCAATTAAATCTCAGTTAAAAAAACAATGCTTCATATCAGGCACTGTTCTGAAGGTACTGAAAGATATTAACTAGTGTTCCATGAGCTATATTTTAGGTAGAATTATAGGTTGTTCACATAAATGGAAGGCAGCTTAGGAACTGAGTCAATCCATCATATTCATCATTGTGTTTCAGTAGGAGTTACCACATATAAATCAGCACAGCTACATGAGAGAGCTACTTTTAAAATACCTTTATCTGAATAATCTCAATTTCCTTTCTCCTTATGCTATTCTCCTTGATTGGAAATCCACACTACCTGCAAATGGAAATTCCACAAAACCACTGACAGAAAATTCCTATTCATCCGTACCTAAAGACCAACATACTATACATTTGCTTATTACATAAACTTATTGAAGAGTTGTCAAAATGAAGACTTAGAAATAAACACCCCAGCCCTTTTATAAGTATGCATGACTGAGCAGATTGAAACTGAAATGAATATAATACAAAGAGAGGAAGCAGCAGATATTAAAACACGTAAATTAAAAAAAAATAAAACACATACATTCTTCCTAGTTTGAGTAAATTACAAAAACTGTTAGTTTGTTAACACTTTGGCGTCCTGGAAGAACTCCAAGATCTAAAGCAAGAGGATTTTTTTTTTTAATTTTTCAGAGTATTTTTTTTTTTTAAGATTTTATTTATTTATTTGACAGAGAGAGAGACAGCTAGAGAGGGAACACAAGCAGGGGTAGTGGGAGAGGGAGAAGCAGGCTTCCCCCGGAGCAGGGAGCCCGATGCGGGGCTTGATCCCACGACGCTAGGATCATGACCTGAGCCGAAGGCAGACGCTTAACGACTACTGAGCCACCCAGGCGCGCAGCAAGAGGATTTTTTTGGACTGCTTCTGGCTCTGCTACTTACTAAACTGTGGGACCCTGCGCGAATTAGTTACCGTGAGCCTCCATTTCCTCTTTCGTAAACACCCTATAGCGGTTTTGGAACGTGTGTCATTCTCTTGGCAAATACCTGGCATTCGGGAAAACGGTAGCCTTTAATTATCTAAACGGCGCCTGCCTTCAGATACTTGCCCCCAAAGTAAGTAAGCAAGCAGCAGCAAAAAATTAGACCCCAGTTCTCCGAGTCACACCAGGTCTCAGCAGGATACCTCTGAAGGTATCACAGAGGGTCCCTCTTGCTGGAAGCGGATGTGGCATTGTGAATTGGCCCCGGAGTGCTAGGCAGCGGGAAGGGGGGATTTCCGCCGCAACGGCTCCAGCGTTTGCGGTACAGAGAAACCGAACCGGAACAGGTGGGAAGAACGCGGGCCGCAAAGGGAGGTATCCGGAAGCGCCGCGGAGGGTGTGGGGGGACTACATTTCCCACAAGTCCACGGTGCAGGACGAGGGGCGGGCGTCGGGGACAATACCCTACGGGCCTTGCCCCGCAATGCCAAGGTAAATACCGGCAGTGCGGCTCAGAGGGAAGAGTAGCTTACAGTCTCCGCTTAGATTTCTGCTAATAACCCTCCTAACCCACCCCGAACTGACAAAGAGGCCCTGGCAATTCGGGGATTTCCGGGCCGCAGGACTCCATCCTTAAAACCCCTTTCAATCCCCCCAAGGTGGGCCTGGGGGCTCTTCCGGGTGCCTGAGGTTGCGGGGCGTTATACTGGAAAGGTTAAGGCCCACGGTACCCCTTTCAAGGGTTGACAGTCCGTACTGCATCCTCAATGCTCCCTCCCCGAGCCCTGCGGCCTATTAAATCGGGCTGAAGCTGGGCTCTGCCCGGCTCCCCAGGGCAAGATGTTAGTGGTGGTGCTGGGGAAGGTGCCCTCGCTCCCTCGGCCCAGTCTGGGGGCAGGCAACCTTCCCACACGCCTTTGGTTACTCTCGGACTTTCTTGGCTCAAGGCGGCTAAAGCTGCCGAAGAATCGCGGCCCAAGCACTGCTCAACACTGATCCAGCATCTCACATTCTTTCATCTACTCTTCAGGGTGCTGTAAAGATTGCCAGAACTCGAATGGCAGAACATGACGTTCGCACCGAGCCTATCCGGATCTAAAGCCCTTTCTTATGTCCCATCACATTCCTCAACCCTTAACCTAAGAGGACAGGCGCTGTGGATCGCAGGGTCTTTTCTTTGTTTTGTTTTTTTGGTTTTTTTTTTTTGCCCAGCGGTAACTTTGGGCCCTGGTGCAGGATCCAACCCCGCGTCCCCTGCGCGCTTCCCACTGTCCGGCTGCACTGGCACAGACGCAGCGGTCCGGCCTGTTCAAAAACCGAGAACCCGACCCATCTCACTTCCCTGCCTGGCCTTCTTCTCTGGCCCTACCCAGGCGACCGACAGCAGCGCGCGTCGTCGCCTCGGACGCGGGGCGGGTGGGTGGAGTCGGCTGAGCGGCCGCACTCGCGGCCGCAGCTAGTGGGTCCTTTAGTGGCTCTGGGGCGGGGCTGTGGGGAGGGCGCCGACTGACCGACGGACCCCGCCGGGATGGGGAGTGTGGCTGCTCCGCCAGGGTCCTGCGGGTGGGAGAGAGGCTCCGCGACCACGGGTGTCCGGAGCCCCTCCGTGTTGTGCTAGAGATGCTCTTCCTCTCGGTGAGTTGTTTTTCTGTCGCTGCGGGCCGGCTCCTCGGCCTAGGTCACGCCCCGGGGAGGAGGAAGGAGCTGGGCCACCTCGATCTGTGTGGCCTGGATAGGGCAGGGCAACGGGGCAGTGACCAGCTGCGTGGACCTCCTCCCTTTGGGCATGTTGATCCGCGGCTGCGCTCCATGTTCCAGTTTCATGCAGGCTCCTGGGAAAGCTGGTGCTGCTGCTGCCTGATTCCAGCCGACAGACCTTGGGACCGGGACTGGGGCCGGCGCTGGCGGCTGGAGATGGCCGACCCGAGATCCGTGCACGAAACCAGGTTTGAGGCGGCGGTGAAGGTGATCCAGAGTTTGCCGAAGAATGGTAAGTGCGCTGGGTCCCGGCTGGAGAAGCCTCCTGCGGAGGCCGGAGGCCCCAGTTTCTGAACCTCGCCTCCTTTAATCTTTTGCTTGTAGTCTTGCTGATTTAACCTCCTTCGTTTCTGCGTTTAAAAAGGAATGTAATTGGAGGGAAGGTAAAGAGTAAAGAGTGTTAATTAATTACCTGCTGATCTTTCAAGATTTTGAGTAGTTTTTATTGCTGAAAACAGAAGTCTGTTACTTAATGACTGCGGATTTGGATATGTTTAAAAAAAAAAAAAACTGGGTTGGGGATGCTTGGTGCCGCATACTCATGAAGTGTACTATTTAAGCCTTTCAGAAACTTTCAATGTGAAGGGAGGGAAAGGGGAGAATAACTATATTCATTTGTAAAATGATTTATTTTAATAAATACATATGATTGTGACTTTTTTGTGTGTGCTATTCTCTTATTCTAGTGTTCTCTTTCTTATTCTTATATTGGGCCTTCCTTGCAGCTTAGGAGAAAAGTCATTCCAGTTGTTCCTTTGTATTTAATGTGTCATTTCTCAGGCTCCTTTCCAAAATTTTTCTCTTTATCTTTGGCTTTTAGCAATTTGACTTTGATGTGTCCAGGTGTGGTTTTCTTCAAATTTATCCTGTTTAGAGTTTACAGAGCTTTCTGAATTTATAATTTTATGTGTTTGACCAAAGTTGGGAAGTTTAAAGCCGTTATTCAAGTATTTTTTTCTGTGGAGAGGCTTGGCAAGGGGAACTTTTATCTTTTACTTTCTATCCTTCTTCATTGTATGAATTATTTTTCACAGTAAACTTATATTTTTTAAAAAGATTTTATTTATTTATTTGATAGAGAGAGAGGGAACACAAGCAGGAGGAGTGGGAGGGGGAGAAGCAGGGAGTCCCACGTGGGGCTTGATCCCAGAACCCTGGGATCATGACCTGAGTCCAAGGCAGATGCTTAATGACTGAGCCACCCAGGCACCCCTAAAATTGTATTATTTATTTATTTTTAAGATTTTATTTATTTGCGAGAGAGAGAATGAGAGACAGAGAACATGAGAGGGAGGAGGGTCAGAGGGAGAAGCAGACTCCCTGCGGAGCAGGGAGCCCGATGTGGGACTCGATCCCGGGACTCCAGGATCATGACCTGAGCCGAAGGCAGACGCTTAACGCTTAACGACTGAGCCACCCAGGCGCCCTAAAATTGTATTTTTTAAATGATGCTTTTAAGCACTATTACTCTGCCAGAGTGGAAAACTCACTGAATACTCATGAATACACCGTTATTGCAGTATTTAATATGTTTTCTATTTTAATCATGAATTGTCTTCATAATGAATACTCAACACTGTTTGATAAAAATTCATTAAAAGAGATTCAAAAGGTTTTGAAAACAAATATACGTAAAATAGTATTCTTTTCGTAATCTCAAACGTCAAACTAGGGGAGGACATATGAGGGGTTTGTTATTAAGAGAACAGGGGCCCCTGGGTGACTTAGTTGGTTAAGGGTCTGCCTTTGGCTCAGGTCATGATCCCAGTCTCCTGGGATAGAGCCCTGCATCGGGGCTCTCATATAATATGCGTGTGACAGATTATACTTTATCTGGTGTCTTACACACAGAATATATACAATACCTTATCAGTTTTTGCTGTAATCTATTCTAATGTATATATCACTCATAACAAATAATAAATAAACTTAAAAAATAAACTTTTATATCTTATTTTGATTTACTGAAGATACTATGAAATGAGGCTCTTGGTGTTTTAAATTTAGTTTGTTTTATTTAAGTAGGTAACCATTAAAAAATAAATAAATAGGTAACCATTTAAAAAATATTTTTTCAAATAAAACTTTATTTCAAAGCTTAAGAAAATACATAACCATTTTAACTGTAATTTCCCCATTTTTTTTTTACCTTTTATATAAAGAAGGACCATATTATTGAAATAATATATCTAATAGATACTCCTAAAGGAGCATCTATTATATATAGATAATTGTTACTGTGATTTTGGAATTAATTATTCATTCTTGGCCAAACTTGAAACACCAGCTCTCAGCTTGTCTATGTTGTAATTTTCACAATGTTTATGAACTACTCGTTTTTGATTACTACATGTTATCTGTTTATTATGCAATCTATAAAGTTGTTTTTTGGTTTTTTTTTTTAAGATTTTATTTATTTGACAGAGAGAGACACAGCGAGAGAGGGAACACAAGTAGGGTGAGTGGGAGAGGGAGAAGCAGGCCTCCCGCGGAGCAGGGAGCCCGATGTGGGGCTCGATCCCAGGACCCCGGGATCATGACCTGAGCCGAAGGCAGACGCTTAATGCTTAACGACTGAGCCACCCAGGCGCCCCACAATCTATAAAGTTTTTAAAATACCTTTTTACAGTTTTAATTTTTATTTTTATAATAATTTTGGTGTAGAATTAACATATAAACACACTGAATGTAAAAAATTTTAAAACACAAGTAAGCAAAAAGGAAAATAAATTAATCTCTATGCTTACTTTCTCCAGAGATATCTTCTTTAACATTTTGATGTGTTTCCTTCTATTCTGCTTTTTATGTATATAAATACTTATTTTGCAAAAATGGATTATATTGGATATGCTATTTTTTTTTTTTAAGATTTTATTTATTTATTTGACAGAGAGAGACACAGCTGAGAGAGGGAACACAAGCAGGGGGAGTGGGAGAGGGAGAAGCAGGCCTCCTGTGGAGCAGGGAGCCCTATCTGGGGCTCAATCCCAGGACTCCGGGATCATGACCTGAGCCGAAGGCAGAGGCTTAATGACTGAGCCACCCAGGCGCCCCGGATATGCTATTTTTAAACTACTGTTTTTTTCTCACTTTATAGTAGATTGTGAAATTTTTCTTAAGCCATTGTTTATACTTTCATGCCATATAATTTTTAAGGGCTGTAGTTATAAACTATTCTGTTGTATATATGTATCATAATTATTTAGGCAATTATTTATTATAAAACATTTGCATTCCAATTTTCCCTTTTATTAAGTATTGCAACTTATAACACTCATGCATACAATTTGATTTTTTTTTTAAAGATTTTATTTATTTATTTGAGAGAGAGAGAGAGAGCACGAGCAGGGGGAAGGGGCAGAGGGAGAGGGAGAAGCAGACTTCCTGCTGAGCAGGGAGCCTGACATGGGACTCGATCCCAGGACCAACCCAAGCCGAAGGTTGATGGTTAGCTGGCTGAGCCATCCAAGCACCCCACAATTAGAAATTTTTAACATAAAAAAGGTTATAGATATGCTAGGGACATATATGAAGACTGATTTTCAATGAAATTGACGCGTCCAATATTACAGAGGTAGGAAGTGAGAAATGTCTTTTTTTTTTTAAGATTTTATTTATTTGTCGGAGAGCACAATCGGGGAGCGGCAGGCAGAGGGAGAAGCAGACTCCCCGCTGAGCAGGGAGCCCCATACGGGACTCAATCCCAGGACTCGGGGATCATGACCTGAGCTGAAGGCAGAGGCCTAACCTACTGAGCCACCCAGGCGCCCCGAGAAATCTCTTTTATCTTGGATTAATTCTTTTTTTTTAAAGATTTTATTTACTTGACAGAGAGAGACACAGAGAGACACAGAGACACAAGCAGGGGGAGTGGGAGAGGGAGAAGCAGGCTTCCCGCTGAGTAGGGAGCCCGATGCGGGACTTGATCCCAGGATCCCGGGATCATGACCTGAGCCGAAGGCAGACGCTTAATGACTGAGCCACCCAGGTGCCCCGGATTAATTCTTTTTCTACCACAGCACACACTGGTTGATTTTAGCCAAACTTCCTTATTCATCAAGAAGTTGAAATTTGGCCAAGAAAATTGAATTTCTTTCTTCTTTTTAAAAATATTTTATTTATTTATTTGAGAGAGACAGAGATAGAGAGAGCAAGAATGGGAAGAAGGGGGAGAAGCAGACTCCCTGCTGAGCAGGGAGCCCAACTGGGGGCTTGATCCCAGGACTCTGGGATTATGACCTAAGCCGAAGGCAGACGCTCAACCAACTGAGCCACCCAGGCGCCCTGAGGAGTTGAATTTCTTATTATTGAAGTTCCGTTAAGCAGAGTGTACATTTAACTTTTTCATTTATGCTAGTCAGTTTGGTTTGTCACAATCTTTGAATAAAAAATACCTTATTATAGTTGCATAATGCAGTTATTCTATATTTTCATATATTGCTTTTTTTAAATGACATTTGCCAGTTATTTTAATAACACCTACAGCATGTTTGTTCACTTATTCTTTTATTTACTGGACTATGTTAGGCATTGTTATTAAAGTGTAAAAATCTGAGATTTTTTTTAATCAAAAGAGTATAGCAACTAACAGAGCCATAACGTTTGTTTCTGTAAGACAAAAATAAAAGATTATCTGAACTATTAATCAAATATTTAGCTAAGCTGATTTATAGCCTTAGATTATCGATTGTATTCTCCAGTGATCTGTATTTAATATGTTTCCAATAGGTTCATTTCAGCCAACAAATGAAATGATGCTCAAATTCTATAGCTTCTATAAGCAGGCAACTGAAGGACCCTGTAAACTTTCAAGGCCTGGATTCTGGGATCCTATTGGAAGATACAAATGGTAATTTCATATAGAGAGCTATGAAAGGAATTTTATTTTAGTGACATAATTATCATATGACTTATTTATGTGGTTATATATTATTCTGAGCAGAAGTGTTCTAACGTACTAGATCCAATTTTTATCTTCCATGTGCTTTTAACACAATTTCATACAAATAGAAAAGTCTTGGGGAAGAGAAGAAAATAAAACCAAAAGGTGTATCAAAGATAAAAAAATATCATTTTCAGTTAGTCTTTCCTTTGATAGAGTTTTTTTCATTTATTGTAAGAGCAACTCCCAAAGTCAGTTAAACAAACAAACTCTTCTGCCTCTTGTACCTACCAAGAAAAATAATGACTTTACTTGCCAAGTGACACTGTTTGCCTTGAGCCTTTAGATGATAACTAGGTGTATGACTAAGGGACTACTGTGCTAACTTTTTATCTAGGCTGTGTCCCTCCTGTCCCACTGTACTTGAATAGAAATTTGATTTTTAATATACTTAAGAGAATCATAAAATAGCCAGAGATACCTCTGTAACATAGACTGTACGTCATGAACAGAGTATGCTAATTGGTGAAGCATGTCTTAAGAGCCACACATTTTGATGGCTTAATTTCTTTTTTTTTTAATTCCATTTGTTTATTTGAGAGAGAGAGAGAGAGAGAGCACGAGCAGGGTGAGGGGCAGAGAGAGAAGCAGACTCCCTGCTGAGCAGGGAGCCTGATGCAGGGCTCGATCCTAGGTGTCCGCTATCATGACCTGAGCTGAAGGCAGATGCCCAACTGACTGAGCCACACAGGTGCCCAATGGCTAAATTTCTTTACACTGAATTGGAAGTCCTTAAACTCTTTTAAGGATTTCTTAGTACTGTACTTTCCTCTAAGTTCTTAATGAATAGTCATAGATAATAGGTTAAATGTAATAGCAGTATGATACTTAATCTGTTTTAAGAAAATTGATTTACTTTATGATTTTTCCTCAGAAATGACTATTGGTTGATTTAAACTGCTTCTGTAAAAAGAAAGGTTTTCATTTTAGGCAAAAATTTCAAAGGACTGTTCTCATTATCTAGGGGTTTAAAAATGTCCTCTGCCTCACATTTTTGTTTTTTTTAGAAGTAGGAAACCACTTGTCTTTTTTGAGTGTATAAGTTAGACTCTTGTTTAAATTAATGGATACTTTTAAGCAAAACTTCTGTTCATTGAAAACATGGCTGTGATAGTTCATTTCATGTAGAGCTCTAAAATGTTCATTTATGTCACTGTTCTTTATAATATAAAATTTTTGAAGAGTTCCTAGCAAATATTTTTCAACAGTCTATAGTGTCTGTTCTATAGTGTATATAATATAGTCTCTGTAATCTATAGTCTATAGTTGGGCTGTGTATTTACTAGTTTTAAATGCTATTTAAAAATCTTAATTTGACAGTTTATTTACTCTGGTACTTTTCTTTAAGATGGTACATTTAAAGTGATCCTTTGAGGGCATAGTATCTTTGTGTAGGCTTTAAGGAGAGAGCCTGTTTTAAATTAATGACCCTATAGCATTGACTATAAATTGCATTCTGAGCCAATGGAAAACGTGTCTTTTTGTTATTTGGATATTCTCATTTCTAGGGATGCTTGGAGTTCATTGGGTGATATGACCAAAGAGGAAGCCATGATTGCATATGTTGAAGAAATGAAAAAGGTAGGGGGAATAATTCACAGCAGAAAATGAAAGTATTCATGGGGCACCTGGGTGGCTCAGTTGGTTAAGAGTCTGATTCTTTTTTTTTTTTTTTTAAAGATTTTGTTTTTATTTATTTATTTGACAGAGAGAGAGAAACAGCATGAGAGGGGATAGGGTCAGAGGGAGAAGCAGGCTCCCCGCCGAGCCGGGAGCCCAATGTGGGACTCGATCCCAGGACTCCAGGATCATGACCCAAGCCGAAGGCAGTCGCTCAACCAACTGAGCCACCCAGGCACCCAAGAGTCTGATTCTTGATCTCAGCTCAGATCTTGATCTCAGGATGAGTTAAAAAAAAAAAGAAAGAAAATGAAAATATTCAGAGCAGCTCTAATTTAATTTGTTATCAAGCAAATTAGGTGCTTTGTTTTAAGGAACAAAGATTATAATATATTAGGATATAACATCTAAGTTATTGAATTTATTAGTGCTTTATCTGTCTCCTCAATGTTCATCTTAAGATCAATGTTTTTTCCTTAAGATCACATTGTAGTGATGTGATTTTTTTTTTTTTTAAATCTTCCCTGTCTTTCTCCGTTGTCAACTTCAGAAAATTTGGAAATAGGAATCTTTTGAAGTACTGAAGTCCCTTTCTCAGGAATCTGAGAAGTACCTGGGCTGTCTTGAAACCACTTCTGCTTTGGAACTTTTTACTTAGGAGAAATAGTTAACAACCCGGCCCCTCAGTGTTCTCATCAAGTTTGACCCACAAATTGAGATATTCCTATCACAGGACTTTTTAGTAACAAGCATTTTTCTGTGACTGCAGAGATCCTTCAGAAGCAGAATAAGATAAGGATTCTTTTAATGTCTCTGGTAATTAATAAGGAGGGCATTCCTTACTAACTAGCTCTTTTAAGTCTGTTCAAGGGATTGTTTTGAGGAGCAAATTTATGAAGAAATCTTGGATTTTAAAGATACTCTTAGTGTCTTTTTATAAAGCACCATTTCTATTTTGGAACTGGATCAGAAATTGTAAAATTTAGGTCTGTTTGATAATCTTAAATAAATTATCTGTGAACATAAAGAAAATCTGTAAAAAGGAATAGTTGCCAGATTGTTTGGCAGTGTTAATTTCTAGAAGTAATTTCTGTTTGGTTGATTGAGATTCATTTGTTTTGTTTTATTTTGTTTTCTTCTATACTGCTCAAAGTTGTGCCCTTTGTTAAATTTTCACAGTTTTTATTAGTGGACCTGGTTTATCTATAACAGAAGGCAGAGTTTAGTCCTTTTGGCTGTTAACTATATCAGTAGCACAATAACAAAGGCGCCTTTCAAAAGCCTTTTTGGTTTGGTAACTCTTCCTTTTCTTTCTTTAAATATCATTCTAATTTTTAGGACACACTTCTATCATGTAAAGTTGAATTGACACATTAGGTAAAATTTACCCATTTTCCCTATACGATTTGATTAATTAATGATGTACTACAGTTTAAAGTGGGAGGGAGATGGATTTAAACTATACTGCTGCCTTTTAGCTGTCTTAAGATACTTCCACTGCGCCTGTAGATTTCTGTAACACTTCTCTAATTAAAAGGATATACCAGCTATTTCCATTCAGACTTTTAAAATTTCATTTTTCATATGGTGAATATAATAAAATTTATAGTAAACTTTTAGAGATAAATCTAAGAATGTTAGGATGCCCATCGATTGAAAATTTGATTAGTTTTTGAAAGAATTTTCAGAGATTTGCTTTTGTGGACATCGGCAGATTAAATTGTATGCTTTTAAATAATGATGTTTCGGGGCCAGTCAGAGGCACCTGGCTGGCTCAGTTGGTAGGGTATGCAACTCTTGATCTCAGGGTTGTGAGTTCGAGCCCCATGCTGGGTATATAGATTACTTAAAAATATATATATATGTATTAAATAATGGTGTGGGGTAGTACATTGTCCCAAAGATTTGATTACTGAATTTGGGGCTTTTTAATTTTTTAAAAGATTTTATTTATTTATTTGAGAGAGAGAGAGGCAGAGGGAGAGGGAGAAGCAGGCTGAGTAGGGAGCCTGATGCTGCACTACATCCCAGGACCCTGGGATCATGACCTGAGTCGAAGGCAGATGCTTAACTACTGAGCCACCCAGGTGCCCTGGGACTTTTTCTAATTGCAATAATTTACTAACTGAACCAGTTTTTATTTTATTTTATTAATTTTTATTTATTTATTTATTTTTAAGATTTTATTTATTTATTTGATAGAGATAGAGAGAGGGAGAGCACAAGCAGGTGGAGTGGCAGGCAGAGGGAGAGGGAGAAGCAGGCTCCCCCACTGAGGAAGGAGCCCGACGTGGGGCTCGATCCCAGGACCCAGGGATCATGACCTGAGCCGAAGGCAGCCGCTCAACCGACTGAGCCACCCAGGCGCCCCCTGAACCAGTTTTTAAATTATATTTGTAAATATAGTCCACTGTGCTATTGTTCTTTAGAATTACTCTTTTAGTATAAATTTCATTCTGTGCTTTTGCCTTCAAATGTTTAAGGAACTTATCAATTTAATTTATATCTTATAATAGATAATGTTTTGTGGAAAATTGCTTTTTGTAATTTATAAACTGTTCAGTGAAAAACACAAAAAGTTGCTGGAATCAAAAATTCTTTTAAAATAATTTAATAGGATTTTAGCTTTGAGAGAACAGAATAATGCGGTTTGTGGGAAATAATTTTTCTTATTTCTTTAACTAAAGTTAATTTTGATTCATTATCAAAAGGAAATATAAAATTTTATTTTCTGTACAAATTTTACAGGCTATCTTTTTTTGTTTTTGTTTTAAAGATTTTTATTTTTATTTTATTTTTTTATTTTTTTAAAGATTTTATTTATTTATTTGAGAGAGAGAGAGAGAGAAACAGCATGAGAGGGGATAGGGTCAGAGGGAGAAGCAGGCTCCCCGCTGAGCCGGGAGCCCGACGTGGGACTCGATCCCAGGACTCCGGGATCATGACCTGAGCCGAAGGCAGTCGCTTAACCAACTGAGCCACCCAGGTGCCCCTAAAGATTTTTATTTTTAAGAACCTCTACACCCAATGTGGGGCTCAAAATTACAACCCCAAAATCAAGAGTCACATGTTCTACCGATAGAGCCAGCCAGCCGCCCCCAAATTTTATAGGCTTTCTTAATGAGGATTTCTGGAGAATTCAGCCAGAACTTGAATAATATGCAGTATGTGTGTGGGATTTAAAGAGAGATCGTTGTACTCAACTCTGACTGCACATTGAAATCACTAGGGTGATCTTGTTTAAAAAAAAAAAATGCCCCAGCATAACCCCAGACTAATTATTTCAGTATTTCTAAGAGGATGGGATAATGCTATACTAGAGGGAAGATTAGAACAGACTCTCATAAAGGATGGAAGCTGAAAGTTACCGTGGCTGAGGGTCTGGTCTGTAGCTCTACAAGTCCAGAACATTGGCTTTCTCTTTTTAAGGCTTGACTGATGATAGCCATCTTTTGGAGATTTAGAGAAAAACCAGAATGTGAATTTCTTTTTTCTTTTTTCCCCAGAACGCTAATTCCTTAAGTTACAGTGGGTGTTACACTCTTCTAGTGCACAACAGGCTCAGGATTGAGATATAAGACACTCCTCAAAATGTCAGAGGCACTGGAGAAACTGTAAGATTGTCTACTGAACAGAGCATAGAACACTTGAGATTTGGATGACATTAAAAGATGTGTTCATCTTTTGGTTCATCTTTTTGATTCAAAAAAAACAAAAAAACTGAGGAATTTAATCTTTGCTTGCTTTACAATACAGCGTATCTGTACCTTTGATAGGATATTTTCATCATACAGAATTGATGTTTCGTACCAAGGAAATGTTCTAGAGAAACCTAGAAAAATTATTGTGCTTTGGATGCTGCTTTTAGAGTCCATGCAGCTCACCAAATAGTCTTCATTTGGATAGGTTACAATCCAATTGACTTGATTTAGTTCACCTATAATGTAAATAAAATCTTCTCTGGGGTTAAGGAGTAGTTACCTAGACTGAGATTTGGCTGGCATAGTTCATTCTGTATAATCTCTCAACACACCCCGCCTTGTTTATTAAATTCCTTGTATGTGCTAGATGCTGGAAATACAGGAGCGATGAAAAACAGAGGAAGGCCTTGTTCCACTGAGCTTACATTGTATTGCGAAAGATAGGCAGTAAGCAAACAATAAAGCAGGGAGAGTGACTGAGGAGTCTGAGGTTGTTCCTAATTTTAAAGATACAAGTGGCCACTTTAAAACTGTGTATAAGTGAAAAATATGCAAAAATGATAGAGGATTTTGGTTGCTTAAAGTAATAAATGTGTTCATCTTAGTAATAAAAGTAATATATGTAAATGAAAAAAATCCAAACATCAAAAAAAAAGTATAAAATGAAAAGTGAGTCTTCCCTATTCCTCCATTTTAATTGTTTAAGTGATAATTACTTTTAGTTCTATTTTGTAGATTGATTCGGAAAACACATATATGTATCTATATCTTCTTATTTAAAAAGAGAAAAAAACTAATAATGGTATCATACTACTACTGTTCACTACCTTTTGCCTGTAAAAAAAAAAAAATTAAGGGGCGCCTGGGTGGCTCAGTTGGTTAAGCAACTGCCTTCGGCTCAGGTCATGATCCTGGAGTCCCTGGATCGAGTCTCGCATCGGGCTCCCTGCTCGGCAGGGAGCCTGCTTCTCTCTCTGACCCTCCCCCCTCTCATGTGTTCTCTCTCTCTCATTCTCTCTGTCTCAAATAAATAAATAAAATCTTTAAAAAATAAAAAATTAAGATGTTTTCCCATCAGCACGCACAAAGCTAACCTTATTCTTTTTAAATATCTACAAAATATGTCCTATATGGAAATATTTTCTTTTATCAGTTACCAGTTGATGGCTGTTTATTTGAATGCCTTTTCAGTTAGTTTACCTTGCTCTTTAAATTTGATGATTCTAAAATGGCCCATAGTTGTGAAGGTGACTGAAAGTGATGACCGTTTCCTACTTTCCTTTTGTGCCCTTTTAGAAACACTACCTTAAAGAACAGACAAAATAATTTTACTCTAACCCCAGAATTTTCTGTTGTATTTAACATTAGTGCCCTCAGTTTTTATTTTTATTTATTTATTTATTTTTTAAAGATTTTATTTATTGATTTGAGAGAGAGAGCACATGAGAGAGGGGAGGGTCAGAGGGAGAAGCAGACTCCCTGCCGAGCAGGCAGCCTGGTGCGGGACTCGATCCAGGGACTCCAGGATCATGACCTGAGCCGAAGGCAGTCGCTTAACCAGCTGAGCCACCCAGGCACCCTGCCCTTAGTTTTTAATGCACAATTTATAGGTTATTGTGTAAAATTTTAAAAGAAGCCTATGTAAAACAGTCTTCAAAATGAAGACACTTTTAAATCTTTAATATACTTGAAACTTTTCTAGGAGAGTATACACTTTTAAGTATGTAATTAATATAGATACTTGGGGGAATCTATAAATGAACATCAGATCTCAAAAATATTACTAAATAAATTGTAAATATTATATTATTTGGTACTAATGTATATGAGATTGGTAGTTTGTGATTTCATAAGATTTCTTTCTTTTGATTACAGATTCTTGAAACTATGCCTATGACTGAGAAAGTTGAAGAGTTGCTACATGTCATAGGTCCATTTTATGAAATTGTAGAAGACAAAAAGAGTGGCAGAACTTCTGATTTAACCTCAGGTTGGACTGTCTTACCTTGTTTTTAATCCAGCAACTGATATATTATGCATGCATTAATATTTATATGTCTAATTTTTTTTTACTTTCACATGCCAGTCCGACTGGAGAAAATCTCTAAATACTTAGAAGGTAGGAATAATGACATCCATGTAAACATTTTATTTAAAATTTACATGCCAAAAGAATTTTCACAAATTTATATAACTTACAAGCTTGTCACTCAAGAGTTTTCATTCCAAGCAAATATACTGCATAAAGTTCAAAAATATAAATGCTTAAGTTTTAACCCTTCAATTATTAAAACATGACAGGTGGCTCACTAAATATACAGAATTGTAACAGAATTCATGATTTTATTTTGATGAATCATACTTTCTGATTCGCTTTCTGGATTACATTAACAGTGCCATGGCTAAAATGGTTTTCTAGCTAATTTTAACATGGATATGTTTATAGTATGGTTTAATTACGTAGTGTAGTAACCTAAAACAAGACATCAGTGAATTCACTTAGCTTGGACTTTTTTTTTTTTTTTTTTAGATTCTAATTTCATGTTCTCAGGAAAGAATTGGAAGACTTCTCTTTTACATACTAGCAGGAGTTGAATAATAGGCAAATTTGCTGGCACTAACTGTAAACATTTGCTCTTTAAATTTTTTTTTTTGTTTTAGAAAGCTGAGTGAAATGAGCCTGTAAGAATTATTTCAAATGAAAATTATATATGTTTTATTTTCCTGGCATCCCTATTTACAAGGTATCTTTTACTAATTGACAGAAATTAGGGGTTTGCGAACAGTTACCTTCCTGTCTGTTATAAGATCTACTACAGTTTGTGTCTGCAGTAGTAACTGATATGCTCACTGAGCATAACGCTCATATAACCACATCCTCCATAGCTGATTTGCCTAAAGGAATCAAATTTTAACAAATAATCTTCCATATAATTCATGCTAGTCAATGCAGAAAAAATATTAAGTATTTCCTCTGGGTGAAGCATATTTCTAGGATTCAGAGGAGAATAAACCTGGACCCGTTTTTAGTTGTATTTAAGCTGGCCCAGAGGCAAATGTTTAAACAACTAATTATAAAGACAAGGAAGAATGAATAATGATAATAAAGGCTCAGGTCCATAATCCCTAAGCTATAATTTAAAAATTCAAAAAGCTTGATAAACCAGACTTTTTTTTTTTTTTTTGGTAACTCATTTGAGAGCAAAACATTTACTTTAGGCAACCAAAAATCCTATATCAGTTTTGCATATTTTTCAGCTTATACATAGTTTTATGTGGCCACTTGTATCTTTAAAATTAAGAACTGAACATGAACTAATTGAGCAGCAGACCCTGACCTGAAATGACATGAGGCTATTTTAAATCTTTATTTTTGTGTGACTATTCATATGCGTTGCTGTCAAAACTTTATTTATTATTGTTTTTTAGTGGGAGCTGCCTTAGACTCTGTTGAAGGTGTTACATAATATATGGTACCTTTGGTATATGACCTTTGCAAAATTGGAAGACTGGATTTTTTAAATCATATCTGGATCCAAAGGTTATAAGGGATGTGGACCTGTACCATAATTTATTTAACCTGTAACATTCTAAGGGAATATTAAGTTTTTTATTTTAATTTCAGTATAGTTAACATACAGTGTTATATTTGTTTCCTCTTCTAATCTTCAAAAAATGCTGCTGAAAGTAACCCTGTACAAATGTCATTTAATATATGGGTAGGTATATCTGTAAGAAATAATATTAGAAATCGAATAGCCAAGGTCAAAGTATATGGGTGTTTCATAGTTTGCAATCTTGACTTTTTTTTTTTTTTTTTTTTAACAGAGAGTGGTATTAAAAGTAGCCACTTAGGCCCAGTAGAACAGATGTATCTGTGTCATACGGGCTTTTTCATAGTATACGTACATAGTTTTGAAATCAGGAAGTATGAACTGTCCAACTTTGTCCTTTTTCAGGATTGTTTTGACCATCCTGGATCCTTTGCATTTCCATTTGAATTATAGAATCAGCTTGTCAATTTTTTGCGAAAGGGTCACCTAGGATTCTGATAGGGATTGCAATGAATTGTAGGTCATTTTGAGGAGTATTGTCATCACAACAGTATTGTCTTCCAATCCATTTATTTAGTTTTTTAATTTCTTTCAGCAATGTTTTGTCATTTGCAGTATAAAATTCTTACACCTTTTGTCAAGTGTAGTGCTGAGCATTTTATTCTTTTTGCTGCTATTATAGATTATTTTCTAATTTCATTTTTGGACTGTTCATTGTTAGATTGTAGAAATACAATCTGTTTTTTTTGTTTGTTTCTTTTTTGTTTTGTTTATTGATCTTGTATCCTGCAGTCTCACTGAACCCTTTGTTAGTTCTAATAGGTTTTTTTGGTAGATTCCTTAGGATTTCATGTATACAAGGGCATGTCATTTGCAAACAGAGGCCATTTTACTTTTTCCTTTTCAATCTGGATGCCTTTTATTTATTTTTCTTGTCTAATTGCCATGGCAAGAACTTCCAGTACCATATTAAATAGAGATGGCAAAAGCAGACCTCTTTGTTTTCTTCCTTATTTTAGGAGCAAAAAACATTCAGTCATTTAACATTAATTATGAGGCTTGTTGTGAATTTTTGTAGATGCCCTTTATCGGATTGAGGAAATTCTCTTGTATTTTTAATTTCTTTAGCCTTATTATCATAAAAGTATTTGATTTTTGTCAAATGCTTTATCTGCATCTATTGTGATAATCATGTGGCTTTTGTCCTTTATTCTGTTAGTATGGTGTATTACATTAACTGATTTTTGGATGTTGAGTAGGGCTTGCTAGTAATTCTCTGTGCTTTCTACACCTCTCATCACAGAACTGCTGTGATGCTGCTTTTGCTGCTCTTAAGTAGTTTTGCTACAATCATCCGTTTGATGGGGGCTTAAGAGGTTCCCTGTTGCTTAGTTTTGTTGAAGATGTCCATGAGTGGTGGGCGTTTTTGTTTCTTTGGTTTTTTTGTTTTGTTTTGTTTTTTTGGTTAGTTTTTTTCTTGTTTTTAGGTTTGTTTTTTGTTTTGTTTCTTTTTTGTTTTTGTTAGCCTTGCTTTTTCTGGTTGTCAGGGAGGGAACAAGGAGATTCATAAACTATGATGCTGCATGGTTCTCTAAAAGAGAATAGAACACAATGGCAATGGTAGAGTTGAGTTCTTACTCTTTTGTTCCTGTTTAAGATGTATGGAGATTTTGAAATTTAATATGTTGTTTGGGATGCAGGGAAGCATCCAAAATGCATTTGAATAAGTGAAAATGAGCCCAAAAGTTTATGGAGAGAGACCACTGTTTTTGGCCAGTAGCCATGTAGGAGGCCTTTATTATCTCAAAGAGTGACGGAAATGTAATTCCCTATATTTCAAAATGAGGTCCAGTAACCAACAGCATTGGCATCACAGGGGAGCTTTACAGAAATGCAGAATCTTACATCACTCCAGACTTACAGTTCAGAATCTGCATTTTAACTGGATCTCAGGTGATTCCTGTGCATGTTAATGTTTGAGAAGTTCCGATGTATTTACCCTCAACATTTGACTGGCCAGTAGGACAATGTATGTGCCTTTTTAAGTGATTGATCACATTAACTGATGCTTTAAAAAAAACGATAAATATAAAATCTTAAAGGTAATAAAAGGATGAAAGAATTTTAAAATGTAGTTCAATTGTAATATTGATGAGATTATTATATTTGTTTTCAGTATGCTAGCATATAGCAAATGTCTCTTCATTTACTGTGTATAAAGAAGATCATTCATCTCTAACTTTACTATTTTGATTGATAATTAACTTAAAAATAACATTCCCTGTCTTGTTTAGAAAGGATTTAAGACAGCTTTGTCATTTTTGTTGTAAACTGATACTTGAAGAAGTTTATGTAATATATGTATACTTATAGTCAAAGAAAAGAATAAGAAAAATTTTAAGTTTTATCCAAATTATTTTATTAGTTATTTGTAAATGACAGTATAATTTGTAAATTACAGCCTTATTGTATGTTATAGCACTAGCGATTAAGTGATCATTTCATATTTTAGATCTTGGTAATGTTCTAACTTCTACTCCAAATGCCAAAACTGTTAATGGTAAAGCTGAAAGCAGTGATAGTGGAGCTGAGTCTGAGGAAGAAGAGGCCCAAGAAGAAGTGAAAGGAGCAGAACAAAGTGATAATGGTAATCTTTGGAGATGAGCTAATAATTTAACATTAAAGTAAATAAAGTATGGGGGCGCCTGGGTGGCTCAGTCGGTGGAGCGTCTGCCTTCAGCTCAGGTCATGATCCCGAGGTCCTGGGATCGAGCCCCACATTGGGCTCCCTGCTCTGCGGGGGCCTGCTTCTCCCTCTCCCTCTGCCAACCCCCCCTGCCCCGCCGCATAAGTAAAATCTTTAAAAGGAATAAAGTAAATAAAATATGGAGCGGTTTGGGCTGATTTGGTGTTGTATGAGAATAGTGTTTATGGTGGGATGTGGGCTAATGACCTTATAACCAAGTTTTTTGTGGGCCAAAAGTACGGGAACAGTCAACTTTGTGCATAGATAGAATAGATGGAATTGAACACTAACAAGAATAGACCACTTCTGTAAATGTAATGCCTGAAACGCTGCATTAGAAATGTATTCATTTTATGGAGCGCCTGGCTGACTCAGTCGGTAGAGCATGCGACTGTTAATCTCAGAGTCGTGAATTCAAGCCCCGTGTTGAGCATAGAATTTACTTAAAAAAAGAAATTTATTCATTTTAGGTATTGTTCCAAATATGACTATGCATATGTTACCAAGGAGAGGAGACAGGTTAAACTCTCAGACCTTATCAAGAATAGAATGGAATCCAGAGAATTGGATTGATGAAGAGGGGACTTTGGAGTCATGGGGTACTGCATGGGGGGAGGGAGGGCTTGTTAGTAAGAGTACCAGTGATTCTTGGGAAGACTATTTGAGAAAGGGGAGGCAGGAAGACACAAGTACAACTTAGTTTTGCTTTTACTCTCTAGAAAGATATGACAAATAATACCTTCTTTGAAGGATATTTTTATTGACTATGTGGATCTCTTTGTACTGCTGGGTCTTGTAAGGCAATTTGCCTATGCTTGAGAGAGTGTAAAGACCTTGAGAGGTTATCTTTTAAAAGGGGTGCTAGGGAAGCCTGCCTGGCTCAGTTGGTAGAGCATGTGACTCTTGATCTTGGGGTTGTGAGTTTGAGCCTCATGTTGGGTGTGGAGCCTACTTAATAAAATAAAATAAAATAAAATAGCTTCTAGAAGATTTACAGGGAACTGAAGCAGTTTTGAGTGTGCTCTCAGCATATAATAAACCCCTTTCCAAGGAGTACTTCATCTCTCTGTTCCAAGTAGGAAACTGATCAAAAGGAATTATGGTAGGTTGGAGAAATGATTACTTGATATTAGAACATATATACAGAAATTGACCTGCTGTGAACTTTTATGAATCCCCCTACTTTCCTATAAAAGATAAGAAAATGATGAAGAAATCTGCAGACCATAAGAATTTGGAAATCATTGTTGCTAATGGCTATGATAAAGACAACTCTGCTCAGGATACACAGAATGACATTCATGCCGGTTCTTCCTTGAATGGCAGAAGTGCTGAAGAAATAAAGGCTGTAGGTGAAAACTTGGAGCAAACTGGAAAAGATGCTGTCTGCATTCATCAGGGTATTGTCCCATAATAATTATCTGTCCAGCCTCTTGCCTATGAATGGAATATTGTTTTCATTATTTTAGGATGTTTAGGAGCAGTTTAGAATTTATTTATTTATTTATTCATTTATTTTTTAAAGATTTTATTTTATTTATTTGAAACAGAGAGAGAGAGAGCACAAGAGGGGGTAGGGTGAGAGGGAGAAGCAGACTCCCTGCCGAGCAGGGAGCCCGATGCAGGACTCGATCCCGGGACTCCGGGATCACGACCTGAGCTGAAGGCAGTTGCTTAACCAACTGAGCCACCCAGGAGCCCGCAGTTTAGAATTTAAAAACCTCTTATTCAGGGGGCACCTGGGTGGTTCAGGAAGTTGGGTATTCGACTCTTGATCTCGGCTTGGGTCTTGATCTCGGGGTCGTGAGCCCACATTGGGCTTTGTACTGGGCATGGAGCCTACTCAAAAAAAGAAAGAAGGAAGGGAGGGAGGGAGGAAGAGAAGGAGGGAGGGAGGAGAGAGAGAGAAAGGAAGGAAGGAAAGAAGGAAGGAAGGAGTTCCCATAAAAATCTCTTATTCAGGAATATCTAGGGTTTATTAATATTATAAGGGTGTATAGCTTTGAAAGATAGTGCAATTAGGGGCAACTTTTATATTTTTATTGAGACTTTTTTTATTGTGTTGTATGGCATTTTAAAATAAAATTTTGAAAAAAATTTTTTTTAAGATTTTATTTATTTATTTGACAGAGAGACACAGTGAAAGAGGGAACACAAGTAGAGGGAGTGGGAGAGGGAGAAGCAGGCTCCCCGCGGAGCAGGGAGCCCGATGTGGGGCTCGATGCCAGGACCCTGGGATCATGACCTGAGCCTAAGGCAGATGTTTAACGACTGAACCACTCAGGCGGCCCTAAAATTTTGAAATTTTTAACTTTTATTCCTGATGTTTCTTTTAACCTAAACCTCTGATTATATGATGCCTTTGCTTTCCATTCAGCAAGATAAGTTATAGTCTTTTCATATCTTAGGACTCTAGGGGTGAGCCTGTAGTATGTAGTTGATGAATTATGAACATTGCTGCAATTCAGTCAAGAAACCAGGAAATAGGGGCGCCTGGGTGGCTCAGTCGTTAAACGTCTGCCTTCGGCTCAGGTCATGATCCCAGGGTCCTGGGATCGAGCCCGACGTGGTGCTCCTTGCTCAGCGGGAAGCCTGCTTCTCCCTCTCCCACTCCCCCTGCTTGTGTTCCCTCTCTCCTTTCTGTCTCTCTGTCAAATAAATAAATAAATAAAATCTTAAAAAAAAAACAAAACACAAAACCAGGAAATAAACTTATTTAATATAACAACTGAACTTGCATAGTTGCATACCAGTTTAGGCCTCCTAGCGGGTAGTCAGTTTTCTCTTACAAGGTTATTAAGTTTTGTACAGTTTGATATGGACAGTGTCTTTGTGTAATTACATGATAAACTATAATCTTTTCAAATAAAAATTATCAACTAAATTTAAAGTTTTGGTAAGTTAGAAGAAAAAATATGGCTTAATAAATCAAATTTGTCTCCAGTATGAAAATAATATAGAACTGATAAATTTTGAGAATGGAATAAATGCATTTTTCTTCAATTAGAGAATAATTTTTCCATCATTTGTTCATTTTTAGATATAAATGATGATCATGTTGAAGATGTTTCAGGAATTCAGCATTTGACAAGTGATTCAGACAGTGAAGTTTACTGTGATTCCATGGAGCAATTTGGACAAGAAGAGGTAAAAATGACATTTTTTAATTGGTAAATTTTCAAAGTGATATATCAGAATTCAGTGCATAACTTCTTTTATTTATTTTTTAATTTTTTATTTTATTATTATTATTTTTTTAAGAGAGCACGCATGTGGGAGGTGGGGGGAGGGGCAGAGAGAGAGGGAGGGAGAGAACCTCAAGCAGACTCCACACCCAGTGCAAGCCTGATGTGGGGCTCAATCTCACAACCCTCAGATTATGACCTGAGCCAAAATCAAGAGTCGGACACTTAACGAACTGAACTACCCGGGCACCCTGCATAACTTCTTTTAATAGCAGATGTACATGTTATTCATCACTTTGAAAATATACCTATAAAATATTTATTTTTTTTTTTTAAGATTTTATTTATTTATTTGATAGAGAGACAGGGAGAGAAGGAACACAAGCAGGGGAAGCAGCAGAGGGAGAGGGAGAAGCAGGCTTCCCGCAGAGCAGGAAGCCCGATGTAGGGCTCGATCCCCGGACCCCGGGATCATGACCTGAGCTGAAGGCAGACACTTAATGACTGAGCCACACAGGCGCCCCCCCTATAAAATATTTAAACATTTGTATTTAAAATTATTTTTGTGATTTTAAAAATATATAATATTCTTGAATATTAAAAAATATTTAAACATTATAATTTATAATATATTTATATTTGTAAATATTCTGAGGGAGGTGGGATGGGGGAGACAGAGGGTAAACTCTGAAAGCTAGTCCCTATGTTTGAAACATTGATTGACAGTCAAGAAAAGTGGATAATTTTCAAATAAATCTGTACTTCACACTGACTTTTTTTTATTTTTTTATTTTATTTATTTATTTTTTTTCACACTGACTTTTTTTTTAAAGTATAATTAACATACAATATTATATTAGTTTTAGGTGTACAACATGTTGATTCAATGATTCTGTACATTACTTACTCGGTGCTCACCACGATAAGTGTAGTTACCATACAACTCTATTACAATATTGTTGACTATATTTCTTATGCTATACTTTCCACCTCTGAGACTTATTTATTTATTTATTTTTTAAAAGATTTTATTTATTTATTTGACAGAGAGAGACACAGCGAGAGAGGGAACACAAGCAGGGGGAGTGGGAGAGGGAGAAGCAGGCTTCCCGCGGAGCAGGGAGCCTGATGTAGGGCTCGATCCCAGGACCTTGGTATCATGACCTGAGCCAAAGGCGGATGCTTAACGACTGAGCCACTCAGGCGCCCCGAGACTTACTTATTTTACAGCTGGAAGTTTGTAGCTGTTAATCCCCTTTATCTATTTCACCCATCCCTGCCACATCCACCTCCCCTCTAGCAACCACCAGTTAGTTTTCTGTATTTAAGAGTTGTTTGGCTTTTGTTTGCTTTTCAGATTCCACACATAAATGAAATCATACAGTATTTGTCTTTCTCTGTCTGGCTTATTTCACTTAGCCTAATACCCTCTAGGTCCATCCATGTTGTTGAGAATGGCCAAATTTCATTCTTTTTTTATGGCCAACTTACTTAGTTCATATCATTTCGTCCAGGAAGCCTCCACTCAACCCCAGTATGGCACCCCTCGCGTGAGTTCCTGTAGCAAGCACCCATTGTCTGTCTTTTTCATAACACTTATCAAACTATGTTGTAGTGATCTTACTTCTTTCACTCCCTTACCAAGACTAGAAGCCTCTTGCAGAGATTTTTAACTCTTTCTTCATATTATCCTTAGAGTTTAGCATAGTAACTAGAATAAGAGTAGACATTTTTAACTGTCTGAGCCACTCAGGTGTTCCCAAGATTAGACATTTTTAAAAAAATCTCTTGGATGAATGACTGACCCATGAGAACAATTCATTGCCAAAACTACTCAATTCTTTGCTCATGGATAAATCATTTCTATCCCATTTCTTCCCTACATATAGGAAGAAGCAGTAGATGAATAACTTTTTAGAAAAATATTTTCTATCATAACATGACAAAAGTTTTATAAGAACAGTAGTTCTTCTATTATCATAAAAACTTATGTTTATAGCTTTTAACTAAGTATTGTTTTAAATTTGTAGTCTTTAGACAGCTTTACATCAAACACTGGACCATTTCGAGATTACCTGGATGGTGATCCCAATCAACCCTTGGAATATTCTGCTTTTCCTGAAGAAGGAGCTCCTGGAAAAGGCAACATTGGGGAAATGCAGGTGGTAGCAGTTGAAGGAAAAGGTGAAGTAAAGCATGGAGGAGAAGATGGCCGGAGTAACAGCGGAGCACCACACCGTGAGAGACGGGGTGGAGAAAATGAGGACTTCTCTAACGTCAGAAGAGGGAGAGGTGTGTATTCTTTTTTGTTCTCACTGACTCTTTATAAACTAATTAGTAAAACAGGAAAGTTTCAGATAGGAGAGACATTAGAACTATCCATCTACAAAGGAAATGTTAAAAATTATCCTTACATAACATCTGACCATTTTTCTTTATGCCTGGTTCTCTCCTTTGTTCTACAAGGCATAGTAGTTTGATCTCTGAAGGTACCGGTTGGGGGGTGGGGAACATCCCTATTTCTCCATCTTTTATGCAGTTTTTTGAGGTAGCCAAATTTATGTTCTGTCACCCCCCTTCCCCTGAGCAATTCCTTACTGGTTCCTCTAGCTGCGTTTCTGCTTTTATTTGCTACTATAGGTAAAAATTTGAATTCTGTCTTTTCCACATTTCCTTACTTAAATCAAAAGATATCTCTTAAAGCTGACAAATCAAGTAGTAGAGATAAAGAACATTTAACAATACAAAGGTGAACATTAAGAAAAGTACCGTGATCAGGTAACAGAATAGAGTTGAATGGGGAAGAAAAGTAAGTATATATTAATTTATAATTGTTCATAGTTAGGAATGAATAGGTACTGTCAAAAAAGAGAATTAATGGAAAGATAAATACCATATGATCTCATATGTAGAGTCTAAGAAAAAAGACTAAGCGTATAGATAGAGAATAGATAGATTGATAATTGCCAGAGGCAGAGGTGCGGGGGATGTGAAATGGGACAAGGGTCAAAGATAAAAACTTCCACTTATAAAATAAGTAAGTCATGGGGATATGATGTACAGCATGGTGACGATTGCTAATCATACTGTATTGGGTATTTGAAAATTGCTAAGATAGTAAAATCTGTAACTGTATGGTGACAGATATTAATTGGACTTATTGTGGTGATTATTTTGCAATATATACAAATATTAAATCATGATGTTATACACTTAAAAAAAGGAAAATCCCTATATAATTTCATGAGGTCATAAAAAGTTAAAGGATTATCTATGTGTCTGGTTGAAAAAAATCTGCATAAAACAAATGAAGACATAGGGGGAGAAAAGAGAGAATTAATGGTATTTTTTTTTTTTTAAGATTTTATTTATTTATTTGACAGAGAGAGGCACAGTGAGAGAGGGAATACAAGTGAGGGAGAGGGAGAAGCAGGCTTCCCGCTGAGCAGGGAGCCCGATGTGGGGCTCGATCCCAGGACCCTGAGATCATGACCTGAGCCGAAGGCAGACGCTTGATGACTGAGTCACCCAGGTGTCCCAAGAATTAATGGTATTAAGAAAATTATTGTTTAGGGCTCCTGGGTGGCTCAGTTGGTTAAGTGTCTGCTTTCAGCTCAGGTCATGATCCCAGGGTCCTGGGATCGAGTCCCATGCTGGGCTTCCTGCTCAGCGGGGAGTCTGCTCCCTCTCTCTCTGCCCCTCCCCTCTGCTCGTGCTCTCTCTCTCTCAAATATATAAATAAAATATTAAAAAAAAGAAAGAAAATTATTGTTCAAACACTAGCCATTTGAACACGTACCGAATGGTAAGTATTTAATGAAGAAGAGAAAGATCACAACCTATTACTAGAGCCTTGGATTCAGGCCCCTTTCTTTAAGCAATTTACCAAAATTGTATGTATGAAAAGCTTCCAATTTATAACCTGACTTCAGCCCACCTATAAAACACCACAACTCCTGGCAATCACAGGGGTCCCTAAAAGTGCCAGACCCTGAAGTTAAGCTTCACGAGCTTCACAGAAAATCTGCTTCAGCATTGAATAAGTATTATTGAGCTGTTCTTTGTCAGGCACTGTTCTGGGTTCCTGGGGTTGCTGTAGAGAACGAGATAGTCCCTCCTTCCCCAGAGCTCATGTTCTAGTAAAGGGGAGCTGACAGTGAATAAGTAAATAATTCAGATTGGTTGCAAATGGTGATAAGTGCTCCGAAAAAAAAAAAATGAATCATTGGATTGCGTGACAGGAGGTGGGGATTACCATCACATGGGAATGGTCTGATTAATCCTGTCTTTGTGAGGCTGGTTTGAAAGCTGACTGTGACGTAGGATATGGTAAAGTGAGCAGAGATGGGACTAATTCTCTGGGGCCTTCCGTACCCTCCGACAGGCCCTCACAGAATATCTCAGGCTCTTAGGGATGCAGGAAAAAACCAGGCCTCCAACCAGATTTCCCACTTTTTTCCCCCCTTGCAAATTCCATACCAATAGCTGAAGTGGTCCTTTCCTGACAGCTGAAGAACCACTTGAAAACTTATTTCCTTTCAATACAAGAGTAAAGTCTTCTTGAAATGGCATAAGCACCTCAGTGTTCTCTTTGGGGTTTCACCTAGTAAACAGCCCCAGTTCCGTTTCTCTAACAAGACCACTTTTTTTTTTTTTAATCTTTTTTTTAAAGATTTTATTTATTTATTTGACAGAGAGAGACACAGTGAGAGAGGAGCACAGGCAGGGGGAGTGGAGGGGGGAGAGGCAGGCTTCCCGCCGAGCGGGGAGCCCGATGTGGGGCTCGATCCCAGGACCCTGGGACCATGACCTGAGCCGAAGGCAGACGCTTAACGACTGAGCCACCCAGGCGCCCCTAACAAGACCACTTTTATAAAAACACTGCTTGATGCAAGCTCACCTTTGGGAATCCTGCTGCCACTCTAGGGCTCCAGGGTGCCAAAGGGCGATTCCTATTTATTACTTAAAACAAACAAACAAAACTTACCCGCTGTATTAGCAAACAGATAAGAACTTATAATATTCCATTTCTGCGCAGTAGTGCTTTTTATATGCTGCAATGTAAAACTGTTGCAGCCTTTCTGAAAAATAACTTGGCAACACTCATTGAGAACCTCTACAAAGGGGCGCCTGCATGGTTCAGTGGGTTGGGCGTCTGCTTTCAGCTCAGGTGATGATCCCAGTGTTCTGGGATAGAGCCCTGCATCAGGCTCCCTCAGTGAGGAGTCTGCTTCTCCCTCTCCCTCTGCTCCTCCCCCTGCTCGTGCTCTCTCTGTCTCTCAAAAAAAAAAAAAAAAAAGAACCTCTACAAAGTTGTCATCCTTTGACCCAGTAATTCTTCTTTTTTGATTCTGTTTTTCCTAAAGAAATCAGAAATTTGGGCAAGAATTTATTTTTATTTTTTATTTTTTTAAAAGATTTTATTTATTTATTTGACAGAGAGAAACACAGCGAGAGCAGGAACACAAGCAAGGGGAGTGGGAGAGGGAGAAGAAGGCTTCCCGCCGAGCAGGGAGCCCGATGCAGGACTCAATCCCAGGACCCTGGGATCATGACCTGAGCCAAAGGCAGACGCTTAACAACTGAGCCATCCAGGCGCCCTGGACAAGAATTTATATACAAAGACATTCATCACAGTGTAATCTGTAATCACAAAAATTTGGAATCATCCTAATTATCCAAAGTTGGAGAATGATTGAGTAAATTACTTCGTGGTCTTACTGGGGAATTTATGTAGCCGTTGCAGTGTTTTTTAAATAAAATTTAATGATGCAGATAAATGTTTATGATATTTTTTAAAAGAAGGACACAAAATCTTGTGTTGGGGTAATGCCAATTCTATAATATATGCATAGGAAAAATAATGGATGGTTATATAACAAAATCTTAATAGTAGTGATACGTATAATAGTATTTATAATAAAAATACATTAAAAAACCTTTTGAGAGGGGCGCCTGGGTGGCTCAGTTGTTAAGCGTCTGCCTTTGGCTCAGGTCATGATCCCAGGGTCCTGGGATCGAGCCCCGCATCGGGCTCCCTGCTCCGCGGGAAGCCTGCTTCTTCCTCTCCCATTCCCCCTGCTTGTATTCCCTCTCTTGCTGTGTCTCTCTCTGTCAAATAAATAAATAAAATCTTTAAAAAAAACCCAAAAAACCTTTTGAGAGACTTACACTGCGATGAAATAAAAAATGACCCAAGTGGAAAATATAGCTATTTTAGTGTAGCTTTTAGTACTCTAAAAAAGCAGTCTTCAAATTTTTTCAGTCTTGTTATCTTATTAGTAAGGAATTTTTTTTTTAAAGATTTTATTTATTTATTTGAGAGAGAGAATGAGATAGAGGGAGAGAGCATGAGAGGGTGTAGGGTAAGAGGGAGAAGCAGACCCCCCGCTGAGCAGGGAGCCTGATGCGGGACTCGATCCAGGGACTCCAGGATCATGACCTGAACCGAAGGCAGTTGCTTAACCAACTGAACCACCCAGGTGCCCAGAATTTTTTTTTTTTTAAAGATTTTATTTATTTATTTGACAGAGAGAGACACAGCGAGAGCAGGAACACAAGCAGGGGGAGTGGGAGAGGGAGAAGCAGGCTTCCCGCCAAGCAGGGAGCCCAATGCGGAGCTCGATCCCAGGACCCTGGGATCGTGACCTGAACTGAAGGCAGACGCCTAACAACTGAGCCACCCAGGTGCCCCATTAGTAAGGAATTTTTGAGAATGCAGCCCAAGTATGTAAATTATGTATGAATTACATGCATTTCATCATGTGCTAGTGTAATAAGTACATTATAAAACCTTAGCAAGAAAAACATTGAGTATATTAATACAAATAGAAGCTTATATATCTACTTCTTTGCTCTCTGTGTTTTGTGTACTTCCTGATTGCTTCCACTCCACTTTGGAGATTTAGAACTCAAAGAAATAATAGAGGAAAATGAGTAAAACGCACTGTTGCTACTTTTATAAGAATTATTTAAAACTACCTTATTTTGCTGTCTTAAAATAGGGCATAGAATGCCACACATGAGCGAAGGATCCAAGGGTCGGCAAGTAGGAAGCGGAGGTGATGGGGAGCGCTGGGGCTCTGATAGAGGGTCAAGAGGCAGCCTCAATGAACAGATTGCTCTCGTCCTCATGCGCCTGCAGGAGGACATGCAGAACGTCCTTCAGAGACTTCATAAACTGGAAACACTAACGGCTTCGCAGGTGAGCTTTCGAATTTGTCTTCCTCCACTGCTGATCCTGTAAAACAGTATATAAGTGTAATCTGTGTTGATCAGATTTACACAAATCAATTTAATGTAATGATTTTTAAAAAAATAAAAAGGACTTAGGAGTGCTTGGCTGGCATAGTCGATAGAACATGCAACGCTTGATCTCTGTGTTGTGAGTTCAAGCCCCATGTAGGGCAGAGAGATTACTTTTTAAAAATAAAGTAATTTAAAAAAATTAAATTAAAAGGATCTACCTTTGAAAATATTGTTTACTTAAGAAAAGACTTACCCAGGGGTGCCTGGCTGGCTCAGTCGGTAGAGCATGCGTCTCTTGATCTCAAGGTTGCAAGTTCGGTCCCCATGTTGGGTGTAGAGATTACTTTAAAACAAAACAAAACAAAAATGTTGAAAAAAAAAGACTGACCCAAAAGTGAACTGCCACTTAATAAAAAAAGTTTTTTAGTGTAAAATTACCAGTACCATGTTGGAGGTAGAAGTAGGGTAGCTTAGTATTAGAAGGATTAGTGCTGTTAAGAGGCGCCTGGCTGGCTCAGTCAGTGGAGTGTTGGTCTCTTGATGTTGGGGTTGAGGGTTGAGGGTTCAGACCCCATGTTGGGTGTAGAGATTACTTGAAAGTAAAATCTTTTTTTTAAGATTTTTTATTTGAGAGCGAGAGAGAGAAGGGGAGGGAGAGGGAGAAGCAGACTCCCTGCTGAGCAAGGAGTGCAACGTGGGACTCAATCCCAGGACCCCGGGATCATGACCTGAGCCAAAGGCAGACACTTAACCAACTGAGCCACCCAGGTGCTCCTATTCTGTGACTTTTTTAAAGAGTATTTTGTTTACAGTTAATGTTTTTAATGGTATTGAAATTCTGCTAAAAATTCTTTTGATTTTTTTCTTGTAAAGAAAAAACTTGTAGTTTTGTTTTGTTTTTTTTTAAAGATTTTATTTATTTATCTGACAGAGAGAGAGAGAGAGAGAGCAAGTAGGCAGAGAGACAGGCAGAGGGAGAGGGAGAAGCAGGCTGCCCGTTGAGCAGGGAGCCCGATGCGGGGCTCGATCCCAGGACCCTGGGATCATGACCTGAGCCGAAGGCAGACGCTTAACCGGCTGAGCCACCTAGGCGCCCCTAAAACTTGTAAAGTTTTTTATTCTTAGCTTACATAAAGCAAATCAAAAAAGATTCTGACATGTTAAAGACTTTTTCCTTAAAATTTGCATAATTCATTTGGATGACTAAAAGAAATAAACTGATGATAGAATAGTAGTAGATTGCAGAAATAAAGGAAACTTAGTTCAGTACCTCTAGTTCAGCAGAGGAAGAAGGTGAGATTGGGGCAGAGCCTGCTCTATACCTAAACTTTCCAGATTTCTCATGCAATGCACTTTCCATCACAGTAAGCTGCCTGAGGCTCATGCACTCAATAAATATTTGTTGAATGGCCACACACCAGAAAAGTATTTCTGGGCAGTGGACGCATAAAGGAAAGGGGAGATAGCGCTGTGTAGCAGAGCTTGGAACAAACTACCTGGATTCAAATCCTATCTCTGCCACTTACTGTGTGGTCTTCAGTCAGATTACTTTACTTCTCTATGCCTCAGTTTCCTTATCTATAAAATGGAAATACTAGTAATGCCTATCACATAGGATTGTTAAGAGAATTTTTTTTTTTAAAGATTTTATTTATTTATTTGACAGAGAGAGACACGGGGAGAGAGGGAACACAAGCAGGGGGAGTGGGAGAGGGAGAAGCAGGCTTCCCGCTGAGCGGGGAGCCTGATGTGGGACTCAATCCCAGGACCCCGGGATCATGACCTGAGCTGAAGGCAGATGCTTAATGGCTGAGCCACCCAGGCGCCCCAGGATTGTTCAGAGAATTAAGTAAAATGCATAAGTACAGTGCCTGGAACACTCATGTGACATCTACATACTGTCACATGACATGATGATGGTGACGATAATAGCAATGATAGTAAGCCAGCTTGGTTTCCTCCCTCAGGAAGTTCACAGCCTTAGAGAGGACCTCACTTAAATAATTCTCTGTCTTCATATTTTCTTTGCAATGGTTGCAACTGTATGGGATTTTTCCTTTCAGAAATCTTTTCCAAAAAATTCAGTAGGGGCGCCTGGGTGGCTCAGTCGTTAAGCGTCTGCCTTCAGCTCAGGTCATGATCCCAGGGTCCTGGCATCGAGCCCCACATCGGGCTCCCTGCTTGGCGGGAAGCCTGCTTCTCCCTCTCCCACTCCCCCTGCTTGTGTTCCCTCTCTCGCTGTGTCTCTCTCTGTCAAATAAATAAATAAATAAAATCTTTAAAAAAAAATTCAGGGTGCCTGAGTGGCTCAGTCGTTAAGCGTCTGCCTTCAGCTCAGGTCATGATCCCAGAGTTGCTGTGTCTCTCTCCGTCAAATAAATAAAATCTTTAAAAAAAAAAAATTCAGTAATCCTTATTTTAATCTAGCTGTAGAATGGTAAATAGAACTTCTAAATATATAAAAACCACTGATACCAACAAAAATTCATTGCTCGACTAAACTTTAGTCAGACTCCTGAACTTTCTCTTAGGCCCATCTCTCCACTTCTCCCTTGTAAAATCCAGTTTTATCAAGAACCCTGCTCCGTCCGTTTAACCAGGCAGGCTCCTCATCCTCCACCAAACCCAGGTGATGTCTGACATCACCCTGGTTCGTCTTCAGCAAGAATCCTGTTAGGTCGGTTTAGCCAGAATCTTCCTTACCCCTGATGTTTCCTGTTAGGAATTTTCCATCCACCAATCCCAGCCCTACTTCTTGATAACGAAATTCCCCCTCGCCTGTGCTGCGATGGGAGTTGAGCCCCATCCATCTCCCCCTACTGTAGAAGTCCCTATGCCCATAGTGATAGCCCCTCCTCCATTGAAGAAAGTCTTCCTTACTGTGCTTTCACACGTGTCACTGATTTTTTTTTTAACAACACGTATGGATAAATATCATTAAACCAAAAAATCACAATGCTACTTATACAGCTAGTGCCCGTGCTGCTTAGATGGAAGCAAGGGTCCTTGGGACTCTTCATTTGCCTTTCCAGACCCTTTATTACTTAGAAAAAAAAATCCGCTAATAGTTAACTTTTTTTTTTAAGATTTTATTTATTTGAGAGAGCGAGAATGAGAGACAGAGAGCATGAGAGGGAGGAGGGTCAGAGGGAGAAGCAGACTCCCCGCCGAGCAGGGAGCCCGATGTGGGACTCGATCCCGGGACTCCAGGATCATGACCTGAGCCGAAGGCAGTCGCTTAGCCAACTGAGCCACCCAGGCGCCCGAGGAAATGAGTTTTTATTTTATTTCATTTTTTTATTTTTTTTAAAGATTTTATTTATTTATTTGAGAGACAGAGAATGAAAGACAGAGAGCATGAGAGGGAGGAGGGTCAGAGGGAGAAGCAGACTCCCTGCCGAGCAGGGAGCCCGATGCAGGACTCGATCCCGGGACTCCAGGATCATGACCTGAGCCGAAGGCAGTCGCCCAACCAACTGAGCCACCCAGGCACCCTAATAGTTAACATTTAATAGTTCTGACTCTACCTTAGTATTTGTTAGTAGTTGCTGCTTTAATGAGAATAGTGTCATCACATTGGGATTTGGTCACCTTGAATTCCGTTCAAAATCACGCGGACTAATGTGACCTTAGTTAAGTCAGGATATACCAGGGAGCCCAATTTTGTAAATCTATTCTGTATTCTGAAGAAAGTGCCCTAAGGTAAATCTCCTGATTAAATATTATTATGCCTTGGGGCGTCTAAGTGGTTCAGTCGGTTGAACGTCTGACTCTTGGTTTTGGCTCAGGTCATGATCTCAGGGTCGTGAGATTGAACCCCACATTGGGCTCCGCATTGGGCTCTGTGCTCAGCAGCAGTCTGCTCAAGATTCTCTCTCTCTCTCCCTCTCTCTCTCTCTCTCCGCCTCTCTGCCTCTGGCCCTCCCTGGTGCATGCTTGCGCGTGCACACTCTCTCTTTCAAATAAAAAAGTAAATCTTTAAAATATATCGTTATGCCTGCAAGGTACAATTACAAATAATATCATAAAGATCATTACCTTGTCTAGATTCTTTCAGCACTTGCAATTTGATTATACTCTTCTTTAACACCTTAACGGTCTGTGAGGACTAATGCAACATCTGGAAGCAACTAATTTAGTTTTCCCTGTAAGGTATAGTCATCCTGGGGACTGGGGTCCTTGAGATCATATTACTTATAACAAGGAAATTTAAAGCCTGCCTCCTCCTTACCACTTCCTGCTGTTGGTTCAGTATACAGGCCTCTGTGCTGTGCCTTGAATTTGCCCGCAGGCTCCCTCCCACCCTTGGTCTTTGCACTTGCTGTTCCTTCTGTACGGAAGATTGTTCTCCTCAACCCCCCACCCCACCCCCCCTTAGCCACAGAGCATAATTTTCTTTGTTTAGGTCTTTGCTGCAGTGTCAGCAAAGCCTTCTCTGACCACCCTATTTAAAATTGCAAGACTTGGGCGCCTGGGTGGCTCAGATGGTTGAGCATCTGCCTTCGACTCAGGTCATGATCCCAGGGTCCTGGGATTGAGTCCTGCATCGGGCTCCCTGCTCCTTGGGAGCCTGCTTCTCCCTCTGCCTCTCTCTCTCTCTCTCTGTCTCTCATGAATAAATAAATAAAATCTGTAAAAATATATATATATAAATTAAAAATAAATAAATAAATAAATAAATAAATAAAATTGCAAGACTCTCCTCCTCCAACATGTCTCATCTCCTCTCTCTGTTTTTCTTTTTCTTTTTTTCCTCCCTCCTGTTTTATTTTTCTTTATGGCGTTTATCACTACCTGATGTACTATATATTTTACTAATTTATTCATTATTATTTGTATCTCTCCATTACAGTATAAGCTCCATTAGGGCAGCACTTTTTGTCATTTTGTTCCCTGTTGCATCTCTAACACCCAGAGTAGTAACTGGTACATAATAGATGCTGAGTAAATATTTACTGAATTAATGAATGAATCAATGAATGATCTTATTAATTTTCATACCATTTCTATGAAGTTATAATAAATGGAGAAACTAGAGTAATAAGTTTCCAACAATTAGTATAAGGAAACTTGTTTTCTGGATGAGCCAAGTTGGAATATAAATTTCCTAAATTAATTTGAAATTTTTCTGCTTAGTTTATACATCTCATTGAAAAACTGACAGTATTCCTCCCCTCAGGAAAGGTAACTATGTGAGGTGAGGAATGTGTTAATTAACTTGATTATGGTAATCATTTCACAATATATATATGTATCAAATTGTCACATATATATATTAATTATATCTCAAATTATGTCTTAATAAAGCTGGAAAAAAATTTAAAAATAAAACTACAGGGCGCCTGGGTGGCTCAGTTGGTTGAGCGACTGCCTTCGGCTCAGGTCATGATCCTGGAGTCCCTGGATCGAGTCCCGCATCGGGCTCCCTGCTCGGCGAGGACCTGCTTCTCCCTCTAACCCTCCCCCCTCTCATGTACTCTCTCTCTCTCTCATTCTCGCTCTCTCAAATAAATAGGTAAATCTTTAAAAAAATAAAAATAAAAATAAAACTACAACACTGACAGTTCATTTCTCATATTTATCATACCTCTTGTGCTATAACTTTTCATAAATTTTCAAAACAGATCTTTGGATATGATTTATAATTTTAATAATAATCAAGGCTGCAGTTGTCAGATGTGTTTGTAAATTGGTAATTTTTTTGGAAATTAAAGAATAAGAAAAGTTGATTAGGTAATTTAATAACAGTATAAAAGAAGTAATGGTTTAGATTAGTTTGAGGTTTTATTTTGATAATTATATAATTTGAACTATAAAATATAAAATGTCAAAGGTATTTATTTGGCTAGCAATTTTAGGGACCTTGTTATTTGGCCAGTATGGGTTTTAGGACAATTGAAGCATGGTTAGCAGAATAAACTAATATTAGCCTTTAAAAAAAAAAAAAAGATAGGAAATAGAAAAATTACTATTTTTTTCTCATTTTGTCCAAGCTAAATCACTTTTATTTGTATTTATAGGCAAAATCATCAACATTACAGACCAGTAATCAGCCTCCTTCACAGGTAAGAAATTCTTAAGTCTAAGTCCCAGGGTTTCAAATAACTTAAAATAATTTAGGTATACAAGGTTCTTAAAGTATTCCAAATGAAATCTACCCTGTAGAGCTTTGAAGTTAAAATATACTTGTTATATGTTTAAGTCTAAAGTACTCCTGGAAGTCTACTTACAGAATTATGCTCTGAGGTACAGAATACCTCCCTTCTGTTTAGCAGGACTGAGATTTGTTATTAAGTTTTATATTTTCAAAATTATGAAATAGTATGTTTTTATGTTTATACATGCAATGTGTAATAGACTGGTGACCAGCTTATTTTATTTTCTCAGAGACCATCTTGGTGGCCCTTCGAGATATCGCCTGGTGCATTAGCTTTTGCTATCATATGGCCTTTTATTTCCCAGTGGTTGGTGCATTTATATTATCAAAGAAGGAGAAGGTAATTTAGTTTTATGATTGACAATAGTATGCAGAGTCTTATAATCTATAGTAGACAGAGCTTTCAATAGCAGTGAAGAGGATAGCTCTGTTTTATAGATGTATTGTCATACTGGACATTCTGTACCGATCCTGAGACTGAACTATCTTGGAAATGATATCTAGTGGATTTCTAGGTACCTGTTAGACTTAAAAAAATTAAAGTCTGATGGTTATTTTGGGCGCTTTGCTAACATTAAACGACTATAGACAATAGGTAGGGAAACAAATAATGCCTGCATACTCTTTGAAATAGACATTGACATTTCAGAAGATTTTTAGCCTGGTGGTTGACTATCTCTAGAAATAGAGATTTTTCTAATTTGAGGGGCAATATTCCAGTTTAGGATGCCAGGAGATACGTCAAATAGGTCTGAGAATAATAGATTGGGATCCTTGAAAGGGCTCTGAGATTGTCTAGGTTAGGAATAACCTGAGGCTCAATCTCTTGGGTTCATTAAAGCATTTTTTTTTTAGACACTACGTAAACTGAATTACTTCGCATGGCTGGGCATATAGACCATCGTTTACTCCACTCATGGCCTCACTTATTATGTTTTTGGTGTTTTCATCACCATGTCCCATTAAATAACAGATGGGGAGAAGAAATAGGATATTTGATAATTTTAAGTGCTGTCTTAAATATGTGCAATAGAGACACATTTTTAAAAATCTACAAGTTTAAGTAATTATGGGTATGTTGTTCTTCTACCAAAGAACCCAAGTCCCTAATTAACTGTATTTGCTATCAAAAGCAGAAATGAGACATTCGCCCTTCTCTTCTCTGAAAGGGATAAACAGCACACTAGTTAATGTAAGTGCTCCAGTGATAATACCTGATGGCAGAGAAACCGAGATGCATCGGGATTTGGGTGAATACTTTTAGTCTTCCTGCTTTCTGCTTATGTTAAGACAGTTTGACTTACGTTCGTAAGAGAACTAAGTAAGTTCCGTGGTACATTCATGTTCTTGGAATACTCCCACTCACTTGAAAAAACTTGAGTTAGGAGTTCAGAAACAAAAACTGCTCTCACAGTGTTATTTACCTCTTTTCTAAGTCATTTGTATAGATGTCATTTCAGCTGTGTGGAAGGTGGGTGTCAGGGTTTGATAAACCTTAGTTTAAGTCCTTTCTTTTCTTCTTTTTACACATTTTACATTTCTCCCATGATGGTTGGGTTTAGTGGTACACAGTGGTTTTTTTTTTTTTTCTTTTTTTTCAGATTTTATTTATTTGAGAGAAAGAGAGTGAGCGAGAGAGAGAGCATGGAGGGGAGCGGGCAGAGGGAGAGGGAGAAGCAGGCTCTCCACTGAGCAAGGAGCCTGACATGGGGCTCGATCCCAGGACCCCGAGATCATGACCTGTGCTGAAGGCAGACACTTAACCGACTGAGCCACCCAGGTGCCCCTCACACAGTGTTTTAAATTTTAATTTCCCTAATAAATGGAGGGAAAAAGGACCCAGCCTTTTTTCACTATTTAATAAGAATGCTAGATTCAAGTAGCAGGACACAGTGGCACTAAAGTTAGGTGTTGACGTAATTTGCAATGTATTTCAAAGTTCCTTTTCATGTTTCCTTTGTTGAAAGGTGAGGATTGGAGAGTAGAGAAATTTGGCACAAGACAAAAGCCCTAACGCCTCCTTGAGTTAATAATTTATGTTATGCTTAAGTTTGCAGCAGCTTGTCACTTTATTAAAGATGGAAAAAACAATGACTTTGCTTCAGCAGTCACCCAAAATTGCAATTTTTCTAAAAAGTTTTTTGTGTTTTTTAAAAGATTTATTTATTTATTTATTTGACAGAGAGAGAAAGACACAGTGAGAGAGGGAATGCAAGCAGGGGTAGTGGGAGAGGAAGAAGCAGACTTCCCTCAGAGCAGGGAGCCCGATGTGGGGCTCGATCCCAGGACCCTGGGATCATGACCTGAGCTGAAGGCAGGCGCTTAACGACTGAGCCACCCAGGTGCCCCCTAAAAGTATTTTTTTAAGATATTCCTTCCTGGTTGACATCTATGCCATTTCTCCTAAGTATCCCTTTCAATTGCTTACAGATGCCTCTGAATGGAGAAACTCTTAGCTATTTTTTTTTTTAAAGATTTTATTTATTTATTTGATAGAGATAGAGAGAGGGAGAGCACAAGCAGGTGGAGTGTCAAGCAGAGGGAGAGGGAGAAGCAGGCTCCCCGCTGAGGAAGGAGCCTGACGTGGGGCTCGATCCCAGGACCCTGGGATCATGACCTGAGCCGAAGGCAGC
The DNA here is from genome assembly GCF_054177405.1 of Leptonychotes weddellii. Taxonomy (NCBI): domain Eukaryota; kingdom Metazoa; phylum Chordata; class Mammalia; order Carnivora; family Phocidae; genus Leptonychotes; species Leptonychotes weddellii. Next base: position 55,176,527 of record NC_138373.1, on the reverse strand, counting down.
CGCTTAACCGACTGAGCCACCGAGGCGCCCCACTCTTAACCTATTTTTTTTTTTTTTGATGTAGTGTTCCATGATTCATTATTTGCATATAACACCCAGTGCTCCATGTAGAACGTGCCCTCTTTAATACCCATCACCAGCCTAACCCATCCTCCCACCCCCTCCCCTCTAGAACCCTCAGTTTGTTTTTCAGAGTCCATTGTCTCTCATGGTTCATCTCCCCCTCCAGTTTCCCCCCTTCATTCTTCCCCTCCTGCTATCTTAACCTATTTTTAATATTCTACTTTGTTATTGTTGAATCTTCATCAAGTTTTCAGTATGTTAAGTGTTTAGTCCTTCCAAATTACCAATTATTTAGACTGCGCAACTGCATTTTGTTTTAAAGATTATTTATTTATTTATTTATTGACAGAGAGAGAGAGACAGCGAGAGGGAACACAAGCAGGGGGAGTGGGAGAGGGAGAAGCAGGCTTCCTGCGGAGCAAGGAGCCCAATGTGGGGCTCGATCCCAGGACCCCGGGATCATGACCTGAGCCGAAGGCAGACGCTTAATGACTGAGCCACCCAGGTGCCCCCGCAACTGCATTTTGATGAGATAGTGGGGTTTTTTTTTAAAGATTTATTGACTTGGGCGCCTGGGTGGCTCAGTCGGTTAAGCGACTGCCTTCGGCTCAGGTCATGATCCTGGAGTCCCGGGATCGAGTCCCACATCGGGCTCCCTGCTCCGCAGGGAGTCTGCTTCTCCCTCTGACCCTCCTCCCTCTCATGCTCTCTGTCTCTCATTCTCTCTCTCTCAAATAAATAAATAAAATCTTTAAAAATACAAAAAAGATTTATTGACTTATTTGTGAGAGAGAGCACACGGAGAGGAGGGGCAGAGGCAGAGGGAGAGAGAGAAAATCCCAAGCAGATTTCCTGCTGAGCGTGGAGTCTGACATGGGGCTTGATCCCAGGCCCTGACCTGAGATCATGAAACTGAGCCAAAATCAAGAGTTGGATGCTCAACCGACTGAGCCACCCAGGTGCCCTGGATGAGATAGTGTTTTATGTATTATTTGTTTATATATGTAACAAGTTAACTGGGGTTGGAGATAGAGCCATATTTGATATGGAAATACGTTTCGGCCTTGAGGGGACTTAGACATCTTTTCATCTGGAAGTGTGTAGCAGTTTTTTTTTTTTTTTTTAAAGATTTTATTTATTTATTTGAGAGAGAGAATGAGATAGAGAGCATGAGAAGGGGGAGGGTCAGAGAGAGAGGCAGACTCCCTGCTGAGCAGGGAGCCCGACGTGGGACTCGATCCCGGGACTCCAGGATCATGACCTGAGCCGAAGGCAGTCACTTAACCAACTGAGCCACCCAGGCGCCCTGTGTAGCAGTTTTTAATCTGACAGTTATATAGGAATGAAAACTAGAGAGCAGTGTGTATGGTTTGGAGGAGATGGGTTCTGTGTTAGAGATGAGGAGAAAGATCCAGAAATCCAGTTAGAGTGGGAAAGGTGTGGAAAGGAGTGGGTATGCCCCCCCCGCCAGTGCAGAAGAATCTAAATTCAAAAGTAAATTACTCGCGGGGCGCCTGGGTGGCTCAGTCGGTGAAGCGTCTGCCTTCGGCTCAGGTCATGATCTCAGGGTCCTGGGATCGAGCCCCACATCGGGCTCCCTGCTCAGTGGGGAGTCTGCTTCTCCCTCCCCCTTTGCCTGCCACTCCCCCTGCTTGTGCTCTCTCTCTCTGTCAAGTAAATAAATAAAATATAAAAAAAACATTGTATTATCACTCTGCAGTAGGTCAGGAAAAAACCAAAAAACAAAAACATTTTTTCTGAATGTGGTATGAAGAGCAACACCTGCAGACTTCTTGTTCAAAAATTGGCCCTGCACAGCCTCCTGTGGTTCTACCTCTACCCAGTTACCCAACCTGACCATTCTAGTCAAATTATCCAGGAGTAAAATTCTAAAAGCAGCCCTATTAAGTCCAAAAAGACTACCCTTAAGCTATTACTTTGAAGGGAAGGATGTTTGCAACCGCTTTTGTTTTGTTTTCTTTTTTTTTAAAGATTTTATTTGTTTATTTGACAGAGAGAGATGCAACCGCTTTTCTTGATCATTCTGCCCAGGTTCATAAATATGCGTGTAGTTTTCTTGCGGCACTGAGCTTTCAGTAGCGAGGTTCTAGAAACTAGGTAGGTGTAGGGAGGATTTCTGCAGGAACACTCTTCAGGTGGAGCCTGGGGCAGATGGTCCTGCCTCAGAAAGTCCAGGCTTCTGAGGAGGGGAAAGAAACCATCAGTACAGCTGAGCCAGATCCTTGAGCAGGCAAGGTGAAAGGCATCATGTTTCGCTCTACCCTTAATCTGTTGTTTTCTGTAACTTTTCTTCTCTTATCACACCATACCCTACATTTTGCAAGTTAATTTAAAAAGAAAAAAGGAGAAAAAGATCTCAGGAAGAGCCTTGAAAAACATTCTAAAATTCTGAAAATACTGATGGGGATTTATGTCTATTTACCTATTACAGGAGAAGATTGACGATTAGAGAGTTGTATGCTTTTTTGTAAATCTGCAAAGGATTTTGTGTAGGAATCTACATCACGTGGGTTGTTAGTAAGTGTTGATAACTGTTCATGTACCTTCCAGCTAACATTTCTGCTAAAACCGCACTCAGGCTGTTAGTTTTTAGAACCAGCCTGCAATTGTGGGACGCCTTGGTGGCTCAGTCAGTTAAGCATCTGCCTTCAGCTCAGGTCATGATCTTGGGGTCCTGGGATCCAGCCCCAGGCCCACTTTGGGCTCCCTGCTCAGTGGGGAGTCTGCTTCTCCCTCTCCCTCTGCTCCTCCCCCCAGCTGGTGCTCTCTCTCTCTCAGATTAATAAATAAAACCTTTAAAAAAAAAAGTACCACCCACAATTCTGTTCTGGCTCCAGGGACCTTTTTTTTTTCTTCATGCCTTAAGGGCTGTCCTTATGTTACATAATATGAAAAATGATCTGCTTATTTAAAATGTCACTCCTGCCAAGGAAGTGTACATAAGGGGCGCCTGGTTGGCTCAGTCGTTAAGCGTCTGCCTTCGGCTCGGGTCATGATCTCAGGGTCCTGGGATCGAGCCCCGCGTCGGGCTCCCTGCTCAGTGGGAGCCTGCTTCTCCCTCTCCCCCTACCCCTGCTTGCGTTCCCTCTCTCACTGTGTCTCTCTCTGTCAAATAAATAAATAAAAATCTTTCAAAAAAAAAAAAGGACGTGTACGTAAGAGGCTTTCTACAGAAGATAAAGGCTGATGGTATTATCTAAAATATCACTCCTGCCAAGGAGGTTGCATAAGAGCATTTCTACAGAGGTGAGGAATGAATCTGTGATGAGAACGTTCCAGACATTTTGGCATCTTGAGTTCTGGGGAGGGAATAGAGATTTTACCGCTGTGGGACCTTTCCCAGATCTCAGATCATACGCGAATTGTGTTTTGTGCTGACAAGCCCACCCCCTTCTCTGATCACTCATTCACTCTGCTATCACTAAAACTGTCACATTATACCTTTCCAAATTGTTAGTTTATATGTCTCCCCCTCACACCCAAGCTAACCTGAGAGCTCTTTTGAGAGCTGAGAGCCTGCCTCATTTATGTTTGAATCCCCAGTGCTTGGCACAGTGCCTGGAAAGTAACAGACACAAAATATATGTTGATTTTTTTTTTTTTTAAGATTTTACTTATTTAGTTGACAGAGAGAAAAGAGCGCATAAGCAGGGGGAGCGGCAGGCAGAGGGAGAGGGAGAAGCAGTCTCCCCTCTGAGCAGAGAGCCCGCCCCAGGACCCTGGGATCATAGCCTGAGCTGAAGTCAGACACTTAACCAACTGAGCCACCCAGGTACCCCAATATATGATGATTAAATGAGTAGTCTAGGTTATATATCTATCAACCTTTTGTAATCTTACTCAGCTTTTTTTTGTTTCAGAACTTCTCCAAGTTATAAAATAATTCCCAAAATTCTGAATTGCATTAAGCCAACTAGAAAAGGATGAGAAGTAATTTCTTAAGAACTGTTGGTAATTGGGGCGCCTGGGTGGCTAAGTCGTTGAGCGTCTGCCTTCGGCTCAGGTCATGATCCCGGGGTCCCGGGATCAAGCCCCACATCGGGCTCCCTGCTCCACAGGAAGCCTGCTTCTCCCTTTCCCACTCCCCCTGCTTGTGTTCCCTCTCTCGCTGTGTCTCTGTCAAATAAATAAATAAAATCTTTAAAAAAAAAAAAAATGTTGGTAATTTTATGGTTTGATTCTGAATGTGAATATTATTGTTATGTTATCCAAAGAATTCTCTGGTATGGATGTGTTTTGTATTCAGGTTGCATTTATATTCATAGGAAATTGGTTTTTACTTTGTTTTTAAAGAAAACTGAACTGAAGAAAATGATATTTTCCCCAAGAAGACTACTGGGCCTGAATGACCTCAGAATGAAATGGAATGTGGAACTCACAAGAAATCTTAGTTTGTGATGATTACATTTCTTTTTGTCGTCCAATAGTTTGGTTTGTGTACATATATACATATATATATATTTTGCACTACACAAATGATAACATTTTAAGGACTAATATTGCTGATACTTGAATAATTAATCTCAACTAGGTTATAAGTAGCATACATAGATTTGCCCTACCCTTGAACTTGAAGGACATTAAATTATTAATTATTGTTTGGTAACATGTTTACCTGATTATCTCCCATAGAGAACTATAAGCTGCTTTTCCAAGGTACAGTTGTGATAATGAGATGAGATTTGTAACTGGATATTTTTAATTTTCTAAATTAACTATGAGAAAGAATGCAAACCAGGAGTGAATTTCAAATGAGATTAAATCAACTTTCTGTCTTAGTCACTGAATTGCCATGCCAAGGACTAGAAAACTGCTGGAAGAATCTTCTCCACATCCACTCTGTGGGCTGCCCCTAATCCCTCCTGGGCATTCACAGTGCTGACTTTAGTGTTTAGGCGTCCTTATTACAAAGTAGAGCCCTACGTCCGAGGCTTACTTTTTACAAACGAACACAGACTAGACATAACCTGCTGACAGGAATGATGAAGAATCGGCTTCAAGTAGGTCTGAAAGTATACTCTGAGCCTGTAGATCATTGGTAAGATTTTATTCAATCGTATACATTTATTCCTTTGTAATCGCTTTTCTTTAACTGAGGATATCTTGTTTCTGCTTCATAGGGTGCTTTGAAATGTAAAATGAAAACTTATTTATACTGTTTTTACAAAGGTCAAAAAGGAAACATATGAAAATCACTTTTCTGCAACTGGTAAACTACACAGACTGGACTCTTAACCTCTTAGTGCCTCCGTTTTTCCTTCGGGGTATGATATTTGAGATACACCTATTTCACAGGGGTAATGGAAGGATTTGCAAGCTAGCAGGCCATGTGCTTCCATATGAGTAAGGCACACCCAACTAATGTAAACTTAAATGTCCCCCATTTAGACTAAAAAGAAGACTGTAATTTAGATCCTTGAAGGCTTTGTTTGGAATTATTCTTCCTGTATACCTTCCAAAACTCCACTTATTTAGATGTACCTTGTACTGTAAAGATTTCTCTCATTCAAAGGCATAGTAGCAAATAATTTTTAAGCATTCTTGGTATGTATGATGTTGAGTTAAGCATCATGTGTTCAGAGTGTTTTCAGTAAGAAAGTAATCCATCCCTAGGTTAGAGAGTGGTTCTTTGTTTGCTTGAAGAAAAAAGTATAAGAATATAATTTGCTTTCCCCAGACTCTTTTTTCCTTTTTTTTTCATGTAGCTTGGTGTTTTTTATTTTTTAATCACATCTTGATTAAAATGTGTCTATCTAAAGGGATTACTAATATTTGCTTTTTAAAAACTGTTCTCTAGTTATTTGGGGGAAAAAATGAAGCAAGTAACTGAATTATATGTAAAAATAAGGTTTAAACCTGTAGATCAGGGATTATTTTCAAAAATTAGATATCAATTTGGTATCAGAAAATGGTGGCTTTTCTCTTTAGTAAATCAATTAACTAAATGCCAATTAAGAATGTAAGCAGTTGTGATTCATTACAGGCACTGGGAGGTGACTGACTCCTAGGGATAACCATTTGTATCCTATTCCAAAGTCTCATTTTATAGTTTGAAAAGCACTTTGCACACAGTTCTTGTATATACAAGTAAAGATGTAATTATAGGATATAGTGTTACTGCTTTGTTTAATGAGAACCTCATTTAAAATTTTAAATTGACAGCTGGTATTTTTTTAATGATCTACTTCTTTTCTGTTTCTTTATTGTAAAACTACATTAAAAATAAAAAGGTTAATGAGAAATGCTGTGGTTTTTATTACTTGTTACTGGTAGAAGTACATTGATTATAAAGGATTAAATGAGCAGAAATAATGGGAATTCATAGAACGTAATCATGCCTCTTTCGGAGTAAAGCCATACTATTACATACAATTTCATAAAAGTCCCAAAGTGGGATAAAGTAGAGCTCCTTTAGTCATTTGGTTAAGAATGTTATTGATCCAGTCAAAATCTTAGTTTCCATTCTTTCACCAAATAGCTAGCTTCCCCCAGCTACTCAGTGCACCCTTAATCAGCCAAGACATTTTAAATACACACAGTTGGTCTTAGGTAGAACATGGTGAGAGAATTTGTGTGTTTTGTTTTGTTTTTTCCTAAAGATTTTATTTATTCATTTGAGAGAGAAAGAGAGAGAGCGCACACAAGCGGGGAGTGGAGGGAGAGGGAGAAGCAGGCTCCCAGCTGAGCAGGGAGCCTGATGCGGGACTCGATCCCAGACTCTGGGATCATGACCTGAGCGGAAGGCAGACGCTTAACGACTGAGCCACCCAGGTGCCCCTGTGTTTTTAATACAAACATATAACTTGTAACTTCTGCAGGTGGTGATAAAAAGTGATGTTAGCTATTTGTATCATTTAAGATCCCAGTGTTCTGCTGCATGTCATAAAAACTTAACTGCAGTGACTTGACCAAATAAGTTTGGGGTTTTTTTTCTTATATACAGGAAGTACACAGGGACGCCTTCATCAGTCTTACACAATTCATCAGTCTTACACAATTCACAGCGCTCACCATTCAGTGCCCCCTTCTTTAGGTCTGTTTCTGTACTTGTTTTTCCTTTCTGCTTCTCAATCCTTGTTTGCCCTGATTTTCTCTCCATTAATCCTCTTTTGAAGTGGTACTACATTGTATAAACTGGAAAGTGATAAATGTCCTTTCCTTTTAAAAAACAATTAAATGGAACTTCTAAATACATACATAATACGAGGGGTAGCCATTGCTCTGTTATTCTGCCTAGCATCCTTTCCTCTTCCTCCTGATAAAAGCACCGCTCCCCTCTCTGTCCCTCCCCGTTTGGAGAGAGCTCTCCCTCCTGCACTCTCATTAGGTGATTTGGGGGAGGCTAAGGAATGGAACACCCAGCTATCCCAGCCCTGCCCCCTGCCCCCAAGCCATAGTGGTGGGCCTGTGACTCAAAACTGGCCAGTGTACATCCTGTTCTGCTGACCACAGCGACAGTCTTAGGAATGGGCATATGACCGTAAGTAGGGCAAGTGGTGTTATTCTCTGGATTTATTTCAGGTAATCAGGAGAGAGTATTTTGCCTTTTCCAGAATGTTAGATAGTTTGAGTCATAGAGTATGAAGCCTTTTTGGATTGGCTTCTTGCACTTAGCAATATGCATTTAAGGTTCCTTCATGTAATTTTGGAGCTTCACACCTAATTTCTTTATATTTTTTTATGACTGTGTTTCCATAGAGTTTTATAAAACAAGCAGGAGCGGGGGCAGATTTGGCCCATGGGCTATAGTTTGCTGACTTCTGAATCATATTTGATTGTATGGATGTACCACAGTTTATTTATCCTTCCACCTATTGAAGAACATCTTGGTTGCTTCCAAATTTTAGCAGTTATGAATAAAACTGCTGTAAACAACTGTGTGCTGGTTTTGTGTGGTCATACTCATTTGGGTAAATACCAAGGAGCATGATTGCTGGATCACATGGTAAAGGTATGTTAGGGTTTTTTTGGGGGGGGGGAGTGGAGAGAGAGCATGAGCGGGGTGGGGAGGGGCAGAGAGAGGAGAGAGAGAATCCCAAGCAGGCTCCATGGCCAACACAGTGCCCAATGTGGGGCTTGATCCCACAACCCTGAGACCACGACCTGAGCCAAAATCAAGAGTTAGTAGATGCTCAACCGACTGAGCCACCCAGGTGCCCCAGTATGTTTAGTTTTATAAGAAAGTGCCAAAATGTCTTCCAGAGTGGCTGTACTATTTTGTATTCCCACCAGTGATGAACAAGAGTTCTCGTCTCATGTCTTTGCCAGCATTTGGTGGTGTCAGTGTTTGGGATTTGAACTGTTCTGATGGGTGTGCAGTGGCATCTCAAGGTTTCATTCTCTTTCTCTTTGAATTACAGCCTGTAAGGTTGATACTGTAGAGATCTGGGTCATCTATCCTGCAACTTGGAGGAGGCTGAGATAATAAGGCCAACATCTGGACCTAAGAACTTAGACCCCAGTCAGATACAGTGAATTCAAGTGAACTCTGAAAATACTATCCCTCTCTTTATACAATTTGTTTACATGGATTAATAAATTTCCCTTGTTACTTAAGGGAGTTTCAGTTAGGTTTCTGACACTTGCAGCCCGAGACCTGACTACTATAGACACCTCTTGATTCTCCGAACGGAGGTGGTGTGCAGGCTTTGGAGCTGGACTATCTAGGTTAGGATTGTGTGCAGTTATGGGAAAATCACTTAAAACTTGTGTTTCAGTTTCCTTGTGTATAAAATTTGGATAATAATGTCATAGGGTTAATACATGTAGTATACAGAGAATAGTGCTCAGGATCCAGTAAGTACTTAGTAACTGATAGCTATTGTGATGGCAATATCATTTTGATTATTTCACTATCAGTCCTTTTACAGAAGTAGGACTCAAAGACATAAAATCCAATTCCCTTTCACAGGTTTTGAAAGTGCTATAAAAAAGATAGATACTGGAAATGACAGTGCAAGGGTACAGACTTTTATTTATTTATTATTTTTTAAACAAGAGCCAGTCTCCTCCACTTATCCTCTGGATATTAGCCCTTTCCTCAAGGATTTTTACCATATTTTTCTTCCCCGGAAGCAACTACTTTCATCACTTTTGGTTGATTTCTGGGGGGATACTTACCTCCAAGGTCCTAAATAATATGTTTGAACTGCTATTCTTTGATCCTTGTGTTAGGAATTGTTTACTTCCCACTGCCGCAATTGAAGATCTCATTCTTTTTCCTTCCTTTACATTCATTGCTCACGTGTATCCTTTTCATTTCCCCACCTTTGAAATACTGCTTCTCAAAACTGAAGGGTCGAAGATTTTATGCTACCTGGAAGCTAGCAGGTTTGCCTGGCACAGTTTTATGGATGCTAGTAGAACGAAGGAGGGTTTATTTTTTTTTTAAAGATTTTATTTATTTATTAGAGAGAAAGCACAAGAGGGGGGAGTGGGAGAGGGAGAAGCAGACTCCCCGCTGAGCGGGGAGCCGGATGCGGGATTTGATCCCGGGACTCCGGGATCATGACCTGAGCTGAAGGCAGTCACTTAACCAACTGAGCCACCCAGGCGCCCCGAAGGAGGGTTTATTATACATAGCAATATGAGCAGCGAGAATATTGGCATTTTGGTACTGGTGGTCCCAGCCCCAAGCCCCACAGGGTGACACAGGAGGCCATATCGGCACCTGCACATGCAGTGGGGGTGCCTTACAGGAGAGGAGCCCTGACTTTAGGGAATGCGAATCTTTTATAACGGGTAGTAAGCGGGCCTGAACTTTACTCTGGATGAAGACCTTATCTTTATTATATTAGTAACTCTCCTGCATTTACTGCAAAAGGAGATACAATCTCTGTCTTCCAAGGCTGTTCACCATACAAACATCCTTGAAAATACAGTACAGAATAAAGGGCAGTCAGTGCCTTATTCACAGGACATGAGAAATACAAGAGCCACGGAGAATTTTTGTATTCTCACACATTTGTATTACAATACATTTGTATTATAGTTAGATAGGTATTTAGGGTTCACATTATTAGGACCATGTACACATTATTCACAGGTGAGCAAATTATTAAACTATGATCATTTTCCCTTTCTTGCACAGCTTTTTGTTATTGCTGGAGTTAATAGTCTTATTTTTATTTTAAGTGGGTTCCATGCGCAACGTGGGGCTTGAACTCACCACCCTCAGATCAAGAGTCACATACTCTACTGACTGAGCCAGCCAGGTGCCCCAGTAGTCTTAGTGTTTCATTTGTTTAGTTTTCTTTATACTTATCAATAATTCAATCCCCAATTCTTCCCCAGTTGTCTAAATAACCTTCAGGTACTGTACTCTATCAATTTAATGTGTATCCTATCAATTTCGTAGAGCTGAAAGGCTGCGCCCTATGCCCAGCGTACAGCTCTTATCCCGCCTAACACTTGACCATCACCTTTGAGGGGTCATTTTACCTCTCTCCTCTGTTGGATAGTTGGCTTCCCCTCTTCCATGTATTCTCTTGGTTTACCATTCCATTTTGATGGAGCATGATTTCCAGTATCTTCCTGAGAAAAGGTTCACAAGAGGTAAATATTTTGAAACTCTCTATGTGTGAAAATGTCTTTATTCTTCTGTTTCTGAAGTTTGAAGACGTGGCTTGGTTGCCTTTTTTTTTTTTTAAGAATTTATTTATTTGACAGAGAGAGAGCACAAGTAGGCAGAGTAGCAGGCAAAGGGAGGGGGAGAAGCAGGCTCTCCGCTGAGCAGGGAGCCCGATACGGGGCTTGATCCCAGGACCCTGGGATCATGACCTGAGCCGAAGGCAGACGCTTAACCGGCTGAGCCACCCAGGCGCCCCTGCTCGGTTGCCTTTTTGTTTGCAGTTTTAACGGTTAAGAAGCTTGAAGACATGTCAGATGCTTCCTTTTTTCCTCCACTCTCACACCACTACTACGCTCACAACACTCTGACACGAGCTGGGTGTCCTACAGTTTAACTCAATTCTGACTTGTTCTACCTGGAGGTCGTGTCGGATCCCACAGGGTAAGGACTCAGTCGCACAAGACTGCCCTCCCACTCCCCCTTCAGATGCCAGTCCCAAGTCCAAGTTGTCACTTGTGCTTCTGAGCACTCGGCCATAAACTGGAGGTTCCTGTAACCACCTCCTCACGTTTGATTAATTTGCTAGCACAGCGCACAGAACTCAGGAAAACAGTTTACTGCTTACCAGTTTATTATGAAAGGATGTGGTAAATATAGAGATGGAAGAGATGCATAGAGGAAGGAGTGTGGGAAGGAGTACAGACATTCCACGCGCTCTCTAGACACACTGCTCTTCCAGCAACCTCCACATGTTCGATCCAGAAGCCTTCTGAATCCTGTACTTTTGGAATTTTTATGGAGGCCTCACCACATAGCCATGATTGATTATTAACTCCATTTCCGGCCCCTCTTCCCTCTCTGGAGAATGGGGGTGGGGCTAAAAAGTCCAAGCTTCTAGTCATGGCATAGTCTTTCTGGCAACCAGTCCCCATCCAGGAGTCATCAGAACAAAAGACACTCCTGTCACCCAGGAAATTCCAAGGAATTTAGTAGCAAAAACTGGGGTTAAAGACCAGATACGAGAACAAACTGCTCTTATCACTTAGGAAATTACAAGGATTTTAAGAGCTCTGTGCCAGGAACCAGGGACAGAAGTCAACATATATATTTTCTATTATCTTACACCATCTTATTTCTTCCTCTTTGGATGCTAATAGGGTCTTCTGCCCCAGTGTCTGAAATTTCACTGTTATAAATTAGTATATATAGGAAAGATACTTGCTACAATGATGTTATGTAACCAATGACCTCAAAGCTCAATGGTCTACAAGCCTTTTTCCCTTACTCATGGGTCTCTGGGTAGGCTGTGCCCACTCCGGGGTCGGTTAGGTTTGTCAGAGCGAGGCTTTGGTTTGAGTTCAGTTCTGTTCCATGTGCCTCCTCTTCCTACCTGGACCAGCATGTGTAATGTCTTCTAAGCTTCCATTGACCAAAGCAAGTCATATGGCCATGCCCAATTTGGGAGGAAATTTATTCCAACCGCTCTAGTGAGAACCCTGCACTGTTACATGAGGAAGGGTGTGGAGTGGGTTGGAAACAATAATACAATCTGCCTCAGTACTGTTCTTTCTTCATGCTGGGCGTTTGGCTCTCCCAATCTGCAAATTTATGTCCTTCAGTGCTGAACATGTTCTTGATCGATTTCCTTAATAATTTCTTTTCCATTTCTCTGTTCATTCTGTCTGGAGCTCCTATTATTTGGATATTGAACCACTAAAATAAACAGTACTTGAAATTTATCTTTTCTTTCCTATTCTGTATCTTTGTCTTTTTACTGTTTCTGGAAGATTTCTTCAACTTTGAATTTTTCTATTTAGTTTTTATTTCTACTATCATATTTTTTTAATACTTTAAAATTTTTCAGAGTATTCTTTTTTTTTTTTTTTAAGGATTTTATTTATTTATTTGACAGAAAGAGAGACAGCTAGAGAGGGAACACAAGCAGGGGGAGTGGGAGAGGGAGAAGCAGGCTTCCCGCCGAGCAGGGAGCCCGATGTGGGGCTCGATCCCAGGACCCTGGGATCATGGCCTGAGCCGAAGGCAGACGCTTAACGACTGAGCCACCCAGGCGCCCCAGGAGTATTCTTTTCTTTATACTATACTATATGCAATATCCTTTAAAATCTCTCTGGGGATACTAATGACAATACTTTCGAAGTTTTCTCTGTGTGTGTAGACTCTGTTGCCCTCATCACTTTTTCTCCAAATTGTTTTGGTCTATATATTTAAAAAGACTTTCCTCAGGTATCCAGTAATCTTGGTTGTTTGCTCATATTTGTGAGTAAGAGACTAAAAAGCTGATTGGAGGCTCTCAGTGGGGCTTAGATACAGTAGGCTTCACTGAAGGGCTTTCTGTATAAGCCATTTAAAATTGGGGAACATCCATGTCACATCTTTGGATTTCTTTTTTTTTTTTTTAAGTAAGCTCTATATCTTAAGTGGGGTTTGAACTCATGACCTGGAAGATCAAGAATCACATGCTCTGCTGACTGAGCCAGCCAGGTGCCCCTTCTTTGGATATTTCTAAAGATCTCTTGAGCTGGTTAAATTCCTGAGAACACTCTACTAATCTCTTGCCTAGAGGGTTAGATCCTTTCTATCTACATTCTGGGAGTTGACTGAGGGTTGGGGTTAGAGGGCTGGGGGTCTTTTTTTTTTTTTTAAGATTTTATTTATTTATTTGTCAGCGAGAGAGAGAGCACAAGCAGGGGGAGCAGCAGAGGGAGAAGCAGGCTTCCCACCGAGCAGGGAGCCCGATGCGGGGCTCGATCCCAGGACTCTGGGATCATGACCTGAGCTGAAGGCAGACGCTCAATGACTGAGCCATCCAGGCATCCCATGGGCTGGGGCGTCTTGGCATTTGGTGTACCTGTTCGTTTAAAGCCCATTTTAGTGCTATTATTGTATTAGTCAGAGACCCAACAGAAATGGCAAATTCATTTGGATATGTTGAGGGCAGTATAACAAAGAGCCTATTTATACAGGAATGGGCAGGGCATAAGGAAACCACAAGGAATAGTTTAGTACTGTATCAGTTTGCTAGGGCTGCCACAACAAAGTACCGTAGACCTGGTGGCTAAAACAACCTAGTAGTAAAGCAAATTTATTTTCTCACAGTCTGGAGTCTACAAGTCCAAGATCAGCATATTGACAGGGTTGATTTCTTTTGAGGTCGCTCTCCTTGGCTTATAGATGCCCATCTTTCCCCTGCAACTTCACACAATCTAATCTCTGTATTTGTGTCCTACTCTAGTTTTCTTTTTCTAAAGATTTTATTTATTTATTCAACAGAGAGAGCAAGAGAGTACAAGCAGGGGGAACGGGAGAGGGAGAAACAGGCATCCTGTTGAGCAGGGAGCCCGATGCAGGGCTCAAGCCCAGGACCCCAAGATCACGAGCCGAAGGCAGACGCCCAACCATCTGAGCCACCCAGGCGCCCCCTACTCTACTTTTCTTATAAGGACGCAGTCATTATATGAGTTATATGAGGCCACCCTAATGGCCTCATTTAACTTAACTACCTCTTTAAAGACTCTATCTCCAAATACACTTACAGTCTGAGGTCCTGAAGGTTAGGACTTCAACATATGAATTTTGGGATGACACAGTTCAGATCGTAACAAGTACCTTCGGAGGTAATAACAGTAGGTCTCCAGTGATAAGGGGAAGGAGCATTATCAGATGCCACAGACAGATTGGTACTGTGGAGACAATTACTTTACAAGAGCTGAAAACTGGTCGAGAGGCAACGAGCCTACCTGGACCTACAGGGAAGAAAGTGTGGGAATCAATCTTCCAACCTCAGTCTCTTCCTTCCCTTGGATCTCCTGGTGATACTCCCCAGTAGCCAAATCTAACTGGAAGCCAGAGTATAGGGGCGTCTGTTGATGTAGTCAACACTAGTCATCTTCCCAGGACACACAGCAGGCTGGAAAAGGGTGGAAGGGGATCTGGAGGGGCAAATGAAAGACCTACAGCACCGTCAGTACCCCTGCTTTCGTGTGTGCTTGGTATCCTCTCTGTTTGCCTATAAAGAGGAAAAACCTACACTATTTGGCAAGAGGAACGGAGGCATATTCAGAAAGGTGTGTGCAGTTGGGGAGGGGATCTAGGATTCTGCTTCTGATATGGAATTCAAGGAATTATTTTAACCACTCCTTTTGACCCTTACTTTGGGATGTTTCTGGTACCTATGCCTGACTGAACCTATTTGAGGACTTTTGTAGTGTAAATTGGATTTACTTTTGGCTATCTCCAAGACCCGCTGAGGATTTTGTTTCCTAAGTTTTTACTACTCACCCATTTATTTTTAAAAATTTTTTATTTAAATTCCTGTTAGCTAACATACAGCGTAATACTAGTTTCTGGTGCACAATGTAGTGATTCAACATTTTGGTACATCACCTGGTGCTCATCACAGCAAGTGCACTCCTTAATCTCCATCACCTATTTCACCTATCCCCCACCCACCTCCTTTCTGCTAATCATCTGTGTGTTCTCTATAGTTAAGAGTCTGTTTCTTGGTCTCTTCATCTCCCTTTCCCCTTTGCTTGTTTGTTTTGTTTCTTAAATTCCACATATGAGTGAAATCATATGGTATTTGTCTTTGACTGAGTTATTTCGCTTAGCATAATACTCTCCAGTTCTATCCACATCATTGCAAATGCCAAAATGTCATTCTTTTTTATGGCTGAGTAATGTTCCTCTCTCTCTCTCTCTCTCTCTCTCTATATATATATAAATCTAAATGAAATGTAAGTAACATGCCTGTTAGAATTAAAAGCAACAGGGGGTGCCTGGGTGGCTCAGTCAGTTGGGTGTCTGCCTTCGGCTCAAGTCATGATCCCTACCTGGGATTGAGCCCCTCATCTGGCTCCCTGCTCAGCGAGGAGTCTGCTCCCTCTCTCTCCTTGCTGCTCCCCCTGCTTGTACTCTCTCTCTCTGTCTCAAATAAATAAAATCTTTTAAAAATAAAAATAAGGGGCACCTGGGTGGCTCAGTTGGTTAAGCGACTGCCTTCGGCTCAGGTCATGATCCTGGAGTCCCGGGATCAAGTCCCGCATCGGGCTCCCTGCTCAGCGGGGAGTCTGCTTCTCCCTCTGACCCTCCTCCCTCTCATGCTCTCTGTCTCTCATTCTCTCTCTCGCAAATAAATAAAAAAATAAATAAATAAAAATAAAAATAAAATATAAAGAATTGAAAGCAACAATCATAAGGATACCCACTGGGCTTGAGAAAAGAATAAAAGACATCAGTGTGATTCTTACTGTAGAGAAAAGTTAAAAAAGAATCAGAGATGAAGAGTGCCATAAACAAGATTAGAAACATCATTCTAGAAGGCTGGGTAATGGTCCTCTCTCATATATATATATATATAGAGAGAGAGAGAGAGAGAGAGAGAGAGGAATATCACCACATCTTTCTCCATTCATCAATCAGTGGACACTTGGGCTGTTTTCATAATTTGGTTATTGTAAATAATGCTGCCATAAACATAGGGGTGCAATAGCCCTTTGAATTAGTATTTTTGTATTCTTTGGGTAAATACCTAATAGTGCAATTGCTGAATCATAGGATAGTTCTATTTTTAACGTTTTGAGGAACCTCTATACTGTTCTTCAGAGTGGTTGTACCAGATTGCATTCCCACCAACAGTGTAAGAGGGTTCCCCTTTCTCCACATCCTCACCAACACCTGTTGTTTTTTGTGTTGTTGATTTTAGCCATTCTGGCAGGTGTGAGATGGTATCTCATTGTAGTTTTGATTTGTATTTCCCTGATGATGAGTGATGTTGAGCATCTTTTTATGTCTGTTGGCCATCTGGATGTCTTCTTTGGAAAAATGTCTATTCAGGTCTTCTGCCCATTTTTAATGTGGATTATTTGTTTTTTGGGTATTCAGTTGTATCAGTTCTTTATATATTTTGAATACTAACCCTTTATTGGATATGTCATTTGCAAATATCTTTTCCCATTTGGTAGGTTGCCTTTTAGTTTTGTTGATTGGTTTCTTCACTGTGCAGGTTTTATTTTGATGTAGTCCCATTAGTTTATTATTGTTTTTGTTTCCCTTGCCTTTGGAGACATATCTGGAAAGAGGAAAGGGGATACTGCCTGTGTTCTCTTCTAGGATTTGTATAGTTTCAGGTCTCACAGTTAGGTCTTTATTCCATTTTGAATTCATTTTTGTCTATGGTGTAAGAAAGTGGTCCAGTTTCATTCTTTTGCATGGTGCTGTCCAGATTTCCCAACACCATTTATTGAAGAGGCTTTTTCCCACTGGATATACTTTCCTGCCTTGTTAGAGATTAATTGACCATATAGTTGTGGGTTCATTTTTGTGTTTTCTCTTCTGTTCCATTGATCTATGTGTCTATTTTTGTGCCAGTACCAGTACATGTTTTGATTGTAATATAACTTGAAGTCCAGAATTGTGATGCCTCCCACTTTGTTTTTCCTTTTCAACGTTGCTTTGGCTATTTGGGGTCTTTTGTAGTACCATACAAATTTTAAGATTGTTTGTTTTAGCTCAGTGAAAAATGCTTTTAATATTTTGATAGGGATTGTATAAATGTGTAGATTGCTTTGGGTAGTGTAGACATTTTATCAGTATTTGTTTTTCCAATCCATGAACATGGAATGTCTTTCCATTTCTTTGTGTCATCTTCAATTTAATCAGTGTTTTATCGTTTTCAGAGTACAGGTCTTTCACCTCTTTGGTTAGGTTTATTACTAGGTATCTTATTGTCTTTGGTGCAATTATAAATGAGATTGATTTCTTAATTTTTCTTTCTGTTGCTTCATTATTGGTGTATAGAAATCACCTGAGTGGCTCAGTCAGTTAAGCGTCTGCCTTCAGCTCAGGTCATGATCCCGGGGTCCTGGGATTGAGCCCCACGTCTGGCTCCCTGCTCAGCGGGGAGCCTGCTTTTCCCTCTCCCTCTGCCACTGCCCCTGCTTGTGCTCTCTCTCAAATAAATAAAATCTTTCAAAAAAAAAAAAGATTCATTTTTATTGCTTTTATATTTCCTGCCTTTATACTGTCATTTTTGGTCTCTCCTTTCCAATCAAAAAGTACCCTTTAATATTTCTTGCATGGCTGTTTTAGTGGCCACAAACTCCTTTAGTTTTTGTTTGTCTGGGAACTATCTCTCATTGTATTCTGAATGATAGCCTTGCTGGATAGAGTATTCTTGGCTGCAGATTTTTTCCATTCAGTACTTGGAATATATCACACCACTCCCTTCTGGCTTGCCAAGTTTTTGTTGAAAATCCTCTTGTTAGCCTTATGGGTTTTTCCTTGTAAGTTAATGACTTTTTTTGTTGCTTTTAAGATTTTTTATATTTTGCAAATTTAATTACAATATTTCTTGGTGTGGGCCTCCTTTTGTTGATTTTGATGGGAGTTCTCTTTGCCTCCTAGATCTGGATGTCTGTTTCCTTCTCCAGATTAAGGAATTTTTCAGCTATTATTTCTTCAAATATATTTTCTGCCCCCTTTTCTCTTTTTCTTCTGGGGATCCTATAATGCAAATATTATTACATTTGGTGGAGTCACTGAGTTCCCCAACTCTATTCTCATTTGCATGATTCTCTCTCTTTTGTTCAGCTTCATTGCTTTCCACTGCTTTGTCTTCTAGGTCATTGATTCATTCCTCTGCTTCTTCCAGCCTTCTAGAACGATGTTTCTTTTTTTTTTTTTAAAGATTTTATTTATTTATTTGAGAGAGAATGAGACAGAGAGCATGAGAGAGGGGAGGGTCAGAGGGAGAAGCAGACTCCCTGCTGAGCAGGGAGCCCGATGTGGGACTCGATCCCAGGACCCCAGGATTATGATCTGAGCCGAAGGCAGTCACTTAACCAACTGAGCCACCCAGGCGCCCCTAGAATGATGTTTCTAATCTCATTTATGGCACTCTTCATCTCTGATTCTTTTTTAACTTTTCTCTACAGTAAGGATCACACTGATGTCTTTTATTCTTTTCTCAAGCCCAGTGGGTATCCTTATGATTGTTGCTTTATTTTTTATTTTTATTTTTAAAGATTTTATTTATTTATTTGAGAGAGAGAGAGAGAAACAGCATGAGAGAGGAGAGGGTCAGAGGGAGAAACAGGCTCCCCGCTGAGCCGGGAGCCCGATGTGAGACTCGATACCAGGACTCCGGGACCATGACCTGAGCCGAAGGCAGTTGCTTAACCAACTGAGCCACCCAGGCGCCGGTTTATTTTTATTTTTAAAAGATTTTATTTGGGGCGCCTGGGTGGCTCAGTCGGTTAAGCGACTGCCTTCGGCTCAGGTC
>NC_138373.1:55133082-55157074 GCF_054177405.1 Leptonychotes weddellii | reverse complement strand
TCGGCTCAGGTCATGATCCCAGGGTCCTGGGATCGAGCCCCACATTGGGCTCCCTACTCGGCGGGGGCCTGCTTCTCCCTCTCCCACTCCCCCTGCTTGTGTTCCCTCTCTTGCTGTGTCTCTCTCTGTCAAATAAATAAATAAAATCTTTAAAAAAAAAATTAAAGATTTTATTTATTTGAGACAGAGAGAGAGAGAGAGTACAAGCAGGGGGAGCAGCAAGGAGAGAGAGGGAGTAGACACCTCGCTGAGCAGGGAGCCGGATGAGGGGCTCGATCCCAGGTAGGGATCATGACTTGAGCTGAAGGCAGACACCCAACTGACTGAGCCACCCAGGCACCCCCTGTTGCTTTTAATTCTAACAGGCATATTACTTACATTTCATTTAGATCTTTGGCTGTGGCCTTACCTTGTTTTCATTTGGGATAAATTCCTCTGACTTCTCATTTTGTCTAAGTCGCTGCCTTCTTGTCTATGTTCCAATTATGTTTTGTGCTCCTGACAGTAATGGCCTTTTGAAGATGTCCTGTAGTGCCCACAGCCTGGTGCTTCAGTGAGTGCCTCCGGTGTGTGTTGTGTGCATTCTGCTGTTGTGTTCTGACTGCTCTGTCCTTGAGGCCAGTCATCTGCAAAGGCTCTTTGCCTGTGTTTGGTACCTGGCTTGAATGTGGTGAGTTTTAACTAGGTGTGCTTTGGTCTGCTTGTGACACGAGTCCCGTCACCACTTCCACTGGAACTGAGGCCCTGCAAAACTCTCTGGTTGGGAGATGTGGTATGGGCTGGGCTTTGTGCTGGTCTTCTGGGGGAAGGTCCCCCCACAGTGGGACTGAGGCAAGCCTAACTGAGAAGGGTGGTTCCACTGGAGTGCAGGGGAATGGTGCTTGGTGTAAGCAAGTTAGGTAGCCAATATTGGTGCCACAGTGCTTCCTACAGGTGGCTCCCTGTTTATGCTGAGGGGTAGGGGAGGGAAATGGCACTAGCTGGTACCTCTGTCCCTGGAGAGATGTCTCCATGAACTCTGCCTCTCAGGGGCAGCTCCAAGAAGAGGGAGTAATCTCCCCACCATGTGCCCCAGCACTCTAGATCACCTTTCCAAGCTGTCTGCCCGCAGGGTTGTCTGCCTTCTCTCTAGGAGCAGCATAGTGCCTATGGGCTCTATCCTAATCAATCCTGTTGAACATTAAAACTCCAGGCTTTAAGTCCTCCTAGTTGCAAGAACTCATGAAATTCAGCCCCTCTTGTTTTCTGAGCCAGGTGGCTATGGGGAAACGTCCTTGTGCAATCCAGTGTGCTCCTCTCTCTCGCCCTTTTCTGTGACCATAGCTCCTTCCCCTCCACAACAACCAGGATCCATTTTCTCTCCTAAACCATGTCTCCATACTTCCTACCTTCTTCGATGTGGCTTCTTCTCTCCCTTTAGTTGTAGAGTTTGTTCTGTTAGTCCTCAGGTCTATTTCTGGGGTATTTAGGATGATTTGATTGTTATGTACTTCTATTCATGGGACAAGGCAAGACTAGGGTCCTCCTACTTTGTCACCATCTTCCTTTATCTCTGACTACTCACCCATCTATTTACCACTGGGTAACAAATTATTATAGTGAAGTTGAATCTTAGTGTGTATATATATTTAATAGAAGGATGTTGACAGATAATATACTTGAAGTGTTACATTTATTAAGCAAAAATAAGTTATTTATTTTTAAGGATCAGGTTGTTTCTTGTAATGTTGCACATGTTTTAAACAAATTCTTTTAAGATGTAAACCATCATGTTTTATTAAAATTGAATAAGCCATTAAAATTGCTACAGCATATCACACCTAAGCTCTCCAGTACAATGTTAAGCAAATATGTATTGTAGAGAAAGCACCAGAAGTAGTCAAGGCAGCAAGACTGTTTCAAAGTAAGGTTAGCTAAAGCCTCTCTCCTTTTTATTCCTCATTCCCTAAAGGAGTTACACTACCGAGTGAAGGAATTTCCCAGCTGCAGTTTTGAGGCCACAAGTGCAAGCTTAAATGATTGCTCTCGAGACTTCAGCTTTTGCAGGCAATCATGTCCAAATAAATTACAATAAAACCGTATGATTTTGTTATTTTAACATCAAACTGAATGGTGGACTGAAATCAACACGTGAAAGAAAGGCTCAAAGCTTGTTCCTCTTCTAACAGAGTAGTGTCATTCTAGTTTTATTGATGCATGAATTTTCATAAAGTGCGGTAACAAAATAAAGTGAAAGAAGTTTTGAAGATCTATATACAACTCTGAAATTAAGATAAGTTACTGTGTTCTTGAGAGAATTTTAACTTTGTGGAAGCTGTAACATACATTAAAAACTCATTGATCCAAGTAACATAATGATTCTTTTTCCCCCTTAGATCAATCTCTTATGAAGGAGTATATAATTATGATAGCTTATAAGCCAAGATTAGATTAAAAGGAAATTTATGTGCTATAGACTAAATCCAGATACAGTCAGGTGCTGAGCATTATTTCTGGCTTCAAAATAGGATGTATCTGTTTCGTCATCTGGTTGGGGTATGAAAGGCATAGTTTGATGCTGCAGATTTTCCCAGTCCACATCACTGAAGAGAGGATGACGTTTCAGCTCTTAGGAAAAATATAAAACAAAATAGAGCATTATAACACTGTTACCTAAGTAAGTACTGTTTTACAGGAAGTAAGGGAAGATCTCAGATATATCTTGCCCTGTTTTGCTTCACACATATGTGTTTAATGTCTGTCTCTCTGGGCAACCATGTACTTCATAATGGCACACATTATGTCATTTTGTATAACAGTTGACATATGACAGGTGCTTGGCCTGTATTCATCAAATGAGTGAATGAATGGTTTTCCTTAACAGAAGCCTATATTATCTCATGCCTCCATCTTCTCACACAATCCCTGACTTGATGGGACAAGAGCTTGGCCTGCTTCCTGCTCCCAGACACAGCTTCCACACCACTGATCTTCATGATTAATGCTCCACTTCTCATTCCAAGTCCTTGCTACCTGTTTCTTTCTCTGCAATCCTTATCACCACCTATTACCTTAGGTAACTCTGGTAAAAACATCATCCTCCACTACCTTAATTTCTTTCCTATGCCCCATCCTTATCCTTCATGGTGATTTCAACACATACACTGATGACATTTGTGACATATTCTCTTCATGGTTCTTTGACTTCTTTGATTTCATTGATTGTATCTTGACTACATGCCCTTTTAGCAGCATGAATATATCTGGAGTCTTTATTGCTTCACTTACAAGATCTCAACTTTGCTCATCTCTTTAACTACATTTGCAGTACCTGCCTTCTTTCCTAATTCCTTCTACCTACTAAAATGAAAACATGTGGGATGCCTGGGTGGCTCAGTCAGTTAAGCATCTGCCTTCAGCTCAGCTCATGACCCCAGGGGCCTGGGATCGAGTGCCGCATCAGGCTCCCTGCTCAGCGGGGAGTCTGCTTCTCCCTCTGCTGCTCCCCCTGTTTGTGCTCTCTGTCTCTCTCTCTATCTGACAAATAAATAAATAAAATATTTAAACAAAAAAATATTTAAAACGAAAACATGTTCTTTTGATCACACTGTGATATTTAGTTGCTAGACACAACCTCCCCTATCCTCAACCCTTCACTTTATAAGACAAATATAAAGATGTTGGCAAAAAAATTAGGTGACAATCAAGGCATTAAGCAGTTCAAAAAACCAGCAACCAAATTTAAGGAAAATATTGGGAGAAGACTACACAGACAGGAAAGAATTATGTGTCTATATTGGGAGTGATGGCTTGGGAAGTCAGTATATCTACAAGCTGGTTTTCCCCTAAACTAAAAGACTGGTAGGAAAACAATAAAATAGCAAAAAGAATCTGTCTCTTAATTGTTCAAAATAAATGTCTGAGCATGGATTAGAGTTACTTATAGCAGTAACTCTTAAACTGGTATCTGGCTGTGATGTGACGCTTTATGACTCTCTCATCATAACTATTTATTTAAACTGAACTCACAAAAGAATTCTAAGCCAGTTTAAGATTAACTCTACAAACAGTTGTTGCAACAACTGTTTTTAACTGAAGACCTCTCCTGTCATCTGCTTCACTATGTAAACTGTTCATTAAACAAACGAACAAAAATCTGAGGTCATCGGTGAGAATGGTGTTCTATCTCTGTTTATTTTGTCCTTTGGGAAGCAAAATTACCCCAGTTGTGAACTCCTAAAGTAATTTTTAAAGCTGGGCTTTCAAATGTCTGCACCCTCACTTTACATAGGATTTTCCTCAAATCCCACTTTTCACAGAGGTCTTCCTGACCACTCCAGCTAGAAAATCTCTTGTCAAACTTTGTATCCACTCACTTGCTTTATCTTTCTTCTCAGTACTCACTGCTAGATGCATTATGTCATGGTTGTGTCTCATTACCTGTGTCTTTCCCCTAGAGAGTAAGTTGTACAGCACATGGATTTTAGTCTGGTTCGTCCCTAGGATACCTCCAGCACCCATTGCCTGGCACCTAGAAGTCACTCTATAGGATTTGTTAAATAAGGAAATAAACTGTTGATCTTATTAGAGGGAATATCTAGAAGCTGACACAAGTGACATATTACTGAAGTTCATTTTTCTCAATACCTTAGACCACATAGAAATGCATTTGGGGACATAACTGCTTCTTTGTCTCTATGTATACTTTGTTAGAAAAGGGATTTTAAGGCAGTTGACATTAAACCTAATTTGAATCTAAGTTAAAGTTAATGAGTTTTCTAGTTTCAAAATTGGAGTTTAATATACCCCTGCACTGGAAAAAACCATTGAATGGATCACAAAGATACCAGATTTGTCTTATTTGAGACACCTGATACATTTGTCAGTCAACAGTGGTATCAGAAATGAAGCAGTAAGAAATTATAGAAGAGAGTTTTGATAAAAAAAAAAAATTTCCTGTATTGGTTGATGAGTAACTTTATTAGGCTTTGAAAAAACCCAAGACACTGACAAGATAAGATTGCTTTAAGGTACCTGTTTGAGATTAATAAAATTCAGCGAGTGAGTATCCCAACCTGATGCACTGAATTTTAATGCAGAATAAGGACAAATATATCAATGCATATCTAGCAGGCAAAAATAAACTGAAGAAATTTTTAACCAATTTAGCAGTCAGATTATCTATAGTATTGTCCTAGAACTTAGTATCATTATTACCATTCATCTTAAACAAATCAAGCTAGGAGTTTATTAACACAAAACCTTACCTTTCATACCAGCTCTCTTTGCATTATCAATAGTTAAAAGTATTTCTACTGCATTTTGAGCATTATCAGATAACTTTTCTTCACCTTCAGGCCAAGGGATATCTACAAATACAAATAGCTTGTTAATCATTGTTCAAATAATACACAGAGATAAATGCATCTGTCTTAATAGAAAAAGAATCACCTCTTTTCAGAATATTTTGGAATACTTGTTGTGGTGTTTCATCATTGAAAGGAGGAATTCCTGTTAGAAACTCAAACAAGCAAACTCCAAGTGCCCACCAGTCTACTGCAGGACCTGGAATTTAAAAGGGAGTAGTTGAACTTGCAAGCATTTTGTGCAAATGTTTCATCAACTAAAACGTTAATACATGGATATTTGGGCACAGTCAAGGCATTCATTTCCTAAGGCTTTCTTCTAGTTCCATAAGGTACAAAAACCCAAATTATCTTCATTTCAGTAACATGGCAATTATTTTCCTTCTATTCTCCAAGAAGTTTAGATTAGCAATTAACACAGCTAGTCAAAGAAAAGTTAAAGCTATCTTTCTTTTGTCACTCACTAAAAACCTCTCATATTCTGGATATTTACTTGTTCTAAATCCTAAAACACTATGAAGAAATACATTTAACCTATAGATTACTCTCTAAAATAGAGTACTTGTCAATTTCAAATGGGGGGAGGGAAACAATAACATTTAGATGGTTTTGTACTCCACTTGCTCACATGGGTATGAGATGAAATAGCAACATTTATACTAATTGGAGGACAGCCTGGTTAACAAAGGAAAGCCTTACAGTGTTTTAAGGTCCTCTTACTCCTTTTAAAAACAGAGAAAGACAAATTAGTTTAATAAAAAATATTCACTTAAACTCTGGCTTGAGGAGGTAATTAGGAGGTCTTTTTTTTTTTTTTTAAAGATTTTATTTATTTATTTGACAGAGAGAGACACAGCGAGAGAGGAAACACAAGCAGGGGGAGTGGGAGAGGGAGAAGCAGGCTCCCCACTGAGCAGGGAGCCTGGTGCAGGGCTTGATCCCAGAACACTGGGATCATGACCTGAGCTGAAGGCAGACGCTTAACGACTGAGCCACCCAGGAGCCCCAGGAGGTAAGTCTTAATAAATACGTAAAACTGATTTCTAAAGATCTTTACTGGAAGCATCATCTATATACAAAGATGTTTCAAACAATTATTTTAAACATGACCTTATAATCTGGTTTATAGTTTTGTTAGTTCTACGAAAAAATATTTCTGAAGCAAAGGTTAATTTTAGTCAAAAATGATTAACTTCAATATAAATTTAAAATAGGAATTCTAGTCTAGTACTAAATGTGCTTGAAAATTACTCTTTAAAATCAATTTCATGGGACGCTTGGGTGGCTCAATCAGTTAAATGTCTGCTTTTGGCTCAGGTCATGATCCCAGAGTCCTGGGATCGAGCCCCATGTCGGGCTCCCTGCTCAGTAGGGACTCTGCTTCTCCCTCTCCTGTTTCCCCTCTCCCCTGCTCGTGCTCTCTTTCTCGCTTGCTTGCTCTCTCTCAAGTGAATAAAAAAAACTAATAAAAAAACTGCTATAAAATCAATTTCACAAAATTCATTATTGTGGTTAAGCAACTGCCACCATTCCATTTTAAAACAAGTAGGAAAGCACTGTAGAATCTGCCATTAGGAAAATAATCGCATGCATTTAGAGTGCCTCTTCATTGCAAGCCACATAATCCCATCTTCCGTAAGGAACAAAGAATGTAAACAGTCTATAGACTTCTATTTCTATAATAATCACTATTAAAAAAACATACAAACCACTTTGGTTAGTAGACCTTTTAAGCAGCACTGAGAAAGAATAGATAGTATAACCAAATAACAGAAAAGTAGGAGAGAAGTCAGGAAAAAATATGTATCTTCATTATTTTACTTAGGTTAGAAACTAGAACCCTTTTCCCAGCTCAGCCAAAATGTACTCCTGTCAAAAACTGACATGATTTCTCCATGGATATGTCACACATACCCATATATTTGAGTCAAAGTCTAATAAGATCACACATGATGATAAATTGTAGCAATTATAATACATACCATTAGCCAGAGAAATAGAACAAACTTGTTTCACACTATTGGTTTTCTAATATGAAACCCCCATCTGTAATTTGTACACTGATACTGTTAGGCCTTTCTGTTTTCTAATAATAATGGAATTAAATGGGTAGGAAAATTCAAGCTCTTTTGTCGGTGCTAATTTTAATATTTTTTATTAAGCCTATTTTCTGGGTTGCAATAAAAAGGCTGTATCTTCACTCTTTGCCACCTTTAAAAGTTATTTAAAAAATGCTACATGCCTACATTTGTTTTCATAGAGAACATTCTCCCTGGATGTCCTCCTGTTCAGAAGATAGAATACAGTTCATTTTGTATTTCCTAAGTAAGATGAAAGGGAAAATACTTTTTTATGCAATGTGATCTAGTTATACTTTGACCAGTTTAATTTGCCTTGTCATATTACTTTATAGAGAAGCTCACTCACCGGAAGTCAGAAATCCTGCATGTAAGAAAAGAGTAGTTAGGTACATTGTATTAAAATCATGAGTTCATCCGCACATCATTCACCAAACTAGATCCTAAATATTATGCCAGACACAAGGGACACAAAGATAAATAAGAGAGCTTTTTCCAAGGAGAAATCAACCTACTCCAGGCAAGACAAAACAGATAATTTTGACACAATGTTAAGAGAAATGAAATAAAAATATGCACAAGAAGCTATGGGAAACTCTGGCCAGAGTTCCTAAGTAATTGGTAGAGGGGGGGAGACCATGGAGGGCTCAGAGAAGTCTTAGCTGTTCTCAGCATGATGTTTAGAAACAGAGAGGTCAATACAAGAAACAAAGTTGCTATAGAGACTGCCCTTGAGGCCTGGGATTTGGGGAAAGAGGTATAAAGCAGTGATTTTTCTTTTTAAATTATAAATTGCTTTGTACTGGGGCCCTGGATGGCTCAGTCGGTTAAGTGTCTGACTCCTGATCTCAGCTCAGGTCTTGATCTCAAAGTTGTGAGTTCAAGCCCTGCATTGGGCTCCACGCTGGGTGTGGAGCCTACTTTAAAAAAAAAAATTGCTTTGTATTTGTTATTTTAAGAACTGTGTATCAAATATTTTATAGAAAATGAAAATCTTAAAATAAATCACTAGATAGCTGAAGTAACTAGATGTCCCATTAAAATAGTGGCAAGATCCTAAAAAGCAAATGTTTATATGTGAAGCTTACTTTTATACTGTATCCTAAGTAGTGAAAACATATATTATAGGAAATGAGCTGGCAAACCTGTAACTTAGCAACATGGACACTGTACAAAAATCAGTTAGGTGCCCAGAGGAACTTAGTTGCTTTGGCTAATAAGGGGGAATTCGTATATGTGCTGCCGAAGCGAGCACTAATAAGGGGGAATTCGAAATGTGTTTCAACACTGTAGAGATTATTAACAGTGTTAGTGAGTACTACCAAGGAATCCTCCTGGAGTGCTAGGTAGAAGGGGAACCTAGACTCTCGTCTTAAGAAATTTTCTTAAGCTTTTGCAGTGGAGATAAATATAATAAGGTAAAATGACATAAGCTTTAAACAATTTCTAATAAAGCGACAGAGACGTGGGGGCCTGAGTGGCTCAGTCGGTTAAGCCTCTGCCTTCAGCTCAGGTCGTGATCCCAGGGTCCTGGGATTGAGCCCCGCATTGGGCTCCCTGCTCAGTGGGGAGCCTGCTTCTCCCTCTCCTTCTGCCCCTGCTTGTGCTCTTTCTCTCTCTCAAATAAATAAATAAAATCTTAAAAAAAAAAAAAGTGACAGAGACGTGAACAACTACTTCTTCATAGTTGGCCAATGGATGCTTTGTGAAAGAGGTAACATTTGAACTGATAATGAGATGAGAAGAAATTTGATTGGAAGAGGATTGGGTTCTGGCTTTTTTCAACTAAGGCAAAATACTTGTGCAAAATAAGGAAAACCTGAAAATAATGTGTCTAAGAAGTGGAATGGGAACATAAGACCTATAATGAGATTCTTTGAGTCCGCCAGTGCCTCGATCGTAGACTACCCAGACTCCAAACTGTGTGTGCGAAACACATTTTTGTTGTTTATAAAAGAAAGAGAGATTCCTTGAGAGACGAGGCTAGTATAAGAGCTTAGAGCCTCCGATGCCATGATCAGTAATCTGGATTTTATTCTGCAGGTAGGAAGGTGCCAATGTGGTTTTTAAGGGGAGAAGTAGAATGACGGACCACTTTATGTCTTAAGAGGGAAAATGTGGTGGCAATGATTATAGACAATAGGATGAAGTTGATGTCCCAGGAAGAGAGCTAGTAAATTAATGAAAGGGAAAGAGGAGGTTCTTATAGAAGATAGTGGCAGAGATTAAAAGGTGAGAAGAAATTCTGCAGGGACAGAATTGACTGGATTTAAATGCCTGAATGCAGGGACAATGTCTGTGTCATCACGCAGATGGCAGGATTGAGAGAGGGAACAGAGGAAGAGCAAGCTGGACACATCCTGTATTGACACACAGCACTTGAATCCCCAGTGCAATGCTGCGTAGGTACTTTGGCCATGTGTATGCTGCCTAGAGAAAGTCAGGATTAGAGACAGATATTTGGTAAGCATCGACAAGGATGTGACTGCTGAAGTCATGGGAGAGATGAGATTAACAGGAAGCAGGGGTAGGGAAAAAAGGGAAACGGCAGGATCATGAAGAATCTTTATATATTGAAGAGCTAAGGAGTTAGCAACAGAGGTAAGACGAAGGAGACTGTGAAGAGGCACGTAGATCTGACAAGAATGACATCATTGATGACTGTTAATAAAAAAGTGTCAGTTACAGGCACCTGGCTGGCTCTGTCAGTAGAGTGTACGACTCTTGATCTCAGAGTTGTGAGTTCGAGCCCCATGTTGGGTGTAGAGATTACTTACAAATAGAAATTAAAAAAAAAAAAGTGTCAGTTAAATGGTAGGGATAAAAATCAGATTGCCAGAGCAAAAATAATCAGCCAAAGGAAGGAGGCAACCTTTGAGAAGGTGGGTGGTGGGGAAAGACAGGGGTGGAAGCTTATGTGCAGGCTAAGGAGAAAAGGCAGCATAGAAATAAAAATAGAAGGGGTGTGTGTGTGTGGGTGGGGGTGAAGATGAGACAGTTGATTACCAAAGGAGCCCGAAGAATAGGGAAGTAACTGACAAGATCAAGAAGGTGATCACATTATGGACTGAATTATGTCTCCCTGAAAAGACATGTTCAAGTCTTAACCCTGAGGTCCTCTGAGTATGCCATCTGCAAATATGGTCCTTGCAGAGGTCACTCTGGAGTAGGGTGGGTCCCTAATCCAGTATGACTGGTGTCCTTATAAAACACAGCCACGTGACCATGGAGACAGGGAGAATACCACATGCTGGTTTGAGTGAGGCCCCTGCAAGCCACGGGTTGCAGGCAAACCACCAGAAGCTGGAAGGGGCAAGGTCGTTCCCCTACACCTTTCAGAGGGAGCATGGTCCTGTCCACGCCTAGATTCCAGACTTCCAGCTTCCAGAACTGTCAGACAATAAATTCCTGTTGTTTTGAACCATCCAGTGTGTGGCATTTGATTACAGAAGCCCTAGGAAACCAGTACAGTTCATTTCAGAAGGCAGGAAGGGAAAATTCTTCAGAGAGAGGAAGGGGAAAAAAGACGCTAGGTAAAAACATCCCCGTGGTCTTCCTCTGTTGCATCCTGAAGATGGCTCCTCTCTGGCTTGACCCTTGTGGTGAGGGTCTTCTAAGTTTCTGAGGGCAAGCTCTAACCAGGAGTGCGCTGCTACAGACTGAACGGAAGTTTTGGCTCAACTCTGCATTCCTGAGCCAAAGCTGGAACAGACCTGAGGAGACTTTCTGAACTAAGATGACAGAGCAGGTGGGTGGTAGGACTTGCCTGGGTCCCGGAGACTGAATGGGAAGGCAAAGATCAAATGGCTGCATGTCTTCTTTTACCGTAAGAAATGCCATATTTACAAGAAAAGAGTGTCACATGAGTTCCTTTTCTCTTACTCTAGGCAATTCAAATACCAAAGAAATTTAGAACAATTTTACCTCAAAAGAAAATGCAGTGCTAGAGAACACTTCAGAAACTCAAGACATGGAAGCCTTACCATGGGCTCTGCCCAATAACAGCTCAGGTGCGAGGTAGTCCGGGGTCCCAAGAATCCGCCCATCATCCACGGGGGCTGCCCCTCGCCTCACACTCTTTGGAGTTCGGTATGGAGTTCCTGATTTGACCTGATTTGGGGTCTGCTAATTTAAAAAGAGTTTATAATAAATATCTTCATTTCTTTTCTTTTCAAGATTTTATTTATTTATTTGACAGAGAGGGAGAGAGCCAGCACAAGCAGGGGGAGGGGCAGAGGGAGAAGCAGGTTCCCTGCTGAACAGGGAGCCTGATGTGGGGCTCGATCCCAGGACCCTGGGATCATGACCTGAGCCGAAGGCAGACACCTACCTAACCAACTGAGCCACCCAGGCGCCCCATATCTTCATTCCTTTTACAGTGAACAGAAATGCTAAAACAAAAGCAAAGCTAGGCTGCTGGGCATACAAGACATACTCAAATCCTTGATCAGTTTTGAAAATGGACTCATTACCAACTATAATTTTGAACAGTCCTGATATCTGGTGAAATTAAATAGCTTAGATAAGACCAATTATTTCAATAAGATCGAGATATGCAAGAAAGAATGAAGAAATCCGCAAGAAAAATTTCTTTCTTGGTAGAATGGATTAATACAAACTTAAGAATGGTCACTGAGGGATGTTGTGGCTGATAAATGATTGAATTATTGGGACAACACATCAGCTGGAACAAAATATAAATAACTTCTTGTGCTAATTGGTATGTAAGTTTTAAAGATACTTTGTGGTCTCACAAGGACTCTGTGAGACCAGTGGGAGAGGTGTCAGCATATTCTAAGAGAGATAAGAAGCTGAGGCTCTGAGGAAAACAGACTTCTAAGTCACTCAGTAAGTTCTGAATAGAAAACTCCAAGTCTTGTGATCCTAATTCAGAGTTTGTACTTTCAATTTTATGTCATGTCTCCAAAAAAAGAAAAAAAAAATGAAACTTTGGGTTTGTTAAGATAAAGGTTTAGAAAATAAAAATAACGTAAGATTTGAAATATATATTTTCCAACTATTTTCTATAAAGAAAAGAGATAATCTAGGAAGGTCCTTAAAAGGGAGTAAGATAGAGTGAACTTTAATATTGTATCTTAGAGTTGCTGTCGTCAAGTGAAAATATGTGACTGTAAATATGTAAACATGTGATTGAAAATATGTGAAAGTCTAGGGGCGCCTGGGTGGCTCAGTTGGTTAAGTGGCTGCCTTTGGCTCAGGTCATGATCCTGGGGTCCTGGGATCGAGCCCAGCATTGGGCTCTCTGCTCAGTGGGGAGTCTGCTCCTCCCACTCCCTCTGCCCCTTCCCGCTGCTCGTGCATGCATGCGCTGTCTCAAATAAATAAAATCTTAAAAAAAGAAAAGAAAATATGTGAAAGGCTAGAAGCAAATGAAGAAGTGCTATAGTTAATAATAATAAATTGCTACCAGCTTTACCTTTTGGCATCAAAACCTCCAACAATCTATAGATTCCCAACCAGCAGAACAGAAAATCTCAGATAGTCTAGGTGAGAGGCAAGTATCTGGCCTTCATAGTTTATGGCTATAAAATCTAACGACAAAGTGTCAAAAAGTTAGAACATACCTGATATGGCATATAGGATGTTCCTTTTTGATTAGGGGTTATAGCCATGGGATATGAACCACTATAAACACAGGAAATATCCATTCCATCTAAAGAGGTAATGCTCATTTCGGATGGTTCTGAGTTTTTGGACGCATTGATATGACTGTTAAAACTTCGAAAAGCTACAGCATTTCTTTTAGATAAGGTTAATGTTTTCAACACCTCCGAAGACGGAGCTAACATTTTTTGGCTACTGCCTTGGACAGCAGGATTCTCATCACCTTTCGGCAAGGTATTTTCCTGCCAGCTGGGTGATACGGTAAGTAGGTCTTCAATGTTTGATTCTTCAAAAGAGGATTCTTTGATGCTTTTATCTGGATCTAAGGAATGCCTTTCTAATGAACTTTCCATGATAGAAATTCCGGGAAAAGATGAATCGGAGTCTATACAAATACTTTTAGAAGCTCTCTCATCGTCGGAACATAGAAAACTAGAACTTAGGAGGTCCTTCTTGTTATTCTTGTCACAATCCTCATCCAGTTCACACAGAAGGTTTTTTGCTATCATCGGGGTAGGTGATTTTTCTGGGGTGTGTGGTTTATCAATGAAAGAATTGACCATGTTCTCCTTATCAGCACAGTCACTTTGCTGACCACATACCAATAGCTTCAGGTCTTGGACTTCAGTTGTTAAGCCTGTCCTTTGATTTATATAATCATCGCTCATTTCATTTCTAGACTTCTGCTCTATACAGTTTTTTTTATTCTGTATGATGTTCTGCCAAGGACTAGAGTCAACTAACTCAAAATTTCTTTTAAAACCTCTTTTTCCGAGGTGCTCTTCAGTCCTATCACCAGAATCCACAGCCCACTCCTCTGACTGGTGAAAACCAGACTGTGCTGTGTCAGTGGCCACATGAATATTATTTATATCCAGTTCTTTTGCTTCCCAAGAAACTTCCCCGGGGAAGCATTTTTTAGCCAGGTTTACACAAGAGCTTCCAGTCTCAGGAATGGTACTGCTGTTATGAATGGGAGAAAGCACTAACTCAAGATCCTTTTTATTGAAATCTTTGGTTTCAATGGAATCGGTAGATTTTGTACATGAAGGCTTTTCTATTATATTCCAACTCATCACTGTAGAGCCCAGTGCATCGTCACTTTCCTGAGAGGGAGGAAAAAACACTTTTTTAGTTGTATAAAACTGAGATTCTTGAACCTTTTAAAACCTCTCTTGACTTAGGTGGGATAAATGACTCCATAAACTACTACGCTACCCATTCCCACTTTCCATTGGAACAAAAGAGCAATGATAACAGAGAATTAAAGAGCAATATAAACAATTAAAGCATGTTTTTATATATATTTTGAATGAAACACTGGTCTAAAATTCAAATAAACTATTCTTTAATATGTCTTTTCATAATTTAATATATGTTTGTATAATGTGTATTTGATATTCTATAATACATGTTTTCTTTTTTTTGTAAGATTTTATTTATTTATTTGAGAGAGACACAGCGAGAGAGGGAACACAAGCAGGGGGCGTGGGAGAGGGAGAAGCAGGCTTCCCACGGAGCAGGGAGCCCAATGTGGGGCTCGATCCTAGGACCCTGGGATCATGACCTGAGCCGAAGGCAGATGCTTAACGACTGAGCCACCCAGGCGCCCCTCTATAATACATATTTGATACATGTTCTTTAGCTAGGACAAATTAATAAGCAACATTTTCAGGCAAAGTCGAGGGTAACGCTATATTATATAGATATTTTCTTTGCAATACGGGTATAGACGATTCTGTTTTGAATTACAAAATGCACAGGACTTAAAATACAGTTAATGGAAAATTATAGACAAAAATTTTGTTAATGTAAACAGGTATCACTTCGTACACGTATAATAAAACCAAGCTGATAAAGATAAAGCTAAACTAATCATGATTTATAATTAAAACCCCAAAATAACAGGAATTAAAATCCACTGTCAAGATGAAATGATGAGGCATTGATAACAAACCACTTTCCTTAAAATCTGTTTGAATTCTAACTATCTGCAGGTGCTTTTGTGTGATCAGAGCTTTATACAGAGTATCATACATTGGTGTATGGTAATCTGGATTTTTACAAGATTACTCAGTAAGAGTGTGTCTTCAATAAACTCAAATACTGCCTATTTTTGGTATGTAAAAATCAGACTTTATTAACTTACTTAGTAATAATAAGGAGTGCTTAGTCATGAACAACAATAACAAAAATCCCTAAATTACAACTCATAGATCTGCAGGCACAGATCATCCAGGGATTAGCACAGGGTTTATCAGGGTTCCCTTGTAGTCCATCGTCACTCCTCTGATCCTAACTTGAGAAGCACTACTATAATCCAAACATTGCATTCCCCACGGATACAGAAGTGGTAGGGAGAAGGTAAAGCTGTGTATGGTTTGAAATATTATACAATATGCCTTCTTGAACAGCAAAGAGGTGAAACAAGTTATTAGGAAAGGAAATCTGTTTATCCTGTAGCGTGTATTACCTGTAGAGCAGCCTATAAGAGAAGGAAAAAAGATCAAGAAACACTGACTTCACTAAAAAATAATCTGACTTTACTTCTAGAACACAAATATCCAACAATGAAGAAAATCATATTACTGAGAATAAGGAGTAAATACAATCCAAATTATTTACTCAAACAGAAGGTTTACTTTTTGCGTATTGCCATTATTCTAATCTAACATTATTTTATCTGCAGTCTATGAAGGAAACTTTGTTATAATTTAAAACTTGGGGCGCCTGGGTGGCTCAGTCGTTAAGCGTCTGCCTTTGGCTCAGGTCACGATCCCAGGGTCCTGGGATCGAGCCCCGCATCTGGCTCCCCGCTCCGCGGGGACCCTGCTTCTCCCTCTCCCACTCCCCCTGCTTGTGTTCCCTCTCTCGCTGTCTCTGTCAAATAAATAAATAAAATCTTTAAAAATAAATAAATAAATAAATAAAAAAGCCCATCTAGATGCCCTGAACCAAATATTTACTATCATTTCTCTGCAAGCTCATTATATATTAATCATGAATAATTCTGCATTTGAATGAGAAATGAAATATTTAAAAATAATTTGACAGATTATACATGGAAATGAAAACTACCTTGACTGCCATTCATGTAACAGTTTCATTTCCTTATAGAATGTACATGGAAAGGTATAAAGTGTCTCCACCGTTAATGTGCACAGGAAAGAGGCTGGGGTTGGGATAAATGTCACTCTAACCTGGCAGTCCTTCTCCCATCGGGGGCTGCTGTGGCACTCAGACTCCGCACTGGATATGAAGGTGTGGGACTGGCTGCTGGCACTGGATGTAGGCAGCCTTCTCCTGGACTGCAGGAGATTAGACGTTAGGCACTTCACAGGCATCCCGGGATTGGAGGCAACTGTTTCAAGACCTATAGGGAAGAAAAAATATTGGGGCTTATGTCACATCTTTCTGAGTTCCTCACCAAACTTGAATCTTTCCAGATAATTAGGCAAAGTATTAAGTATTGTACATCAGAGCTCTGTCTGTGTAAACATTATCCGATCCACCAGAATGGCTCAGGTGTTTTGGACATACAAGTACTGTTGTGAACGTTTAGGGAAAAAAAAGCAAACCCTCAACATTCACAGGTGAAAATCAGGACAAAAGAACTAAGCTGTAATTAGGAGGAAATCCATTATCCACTTTAAAACTCTTCTTGTAAAGGAGCATTATTGATATGCTATATCCAGATATGATATGATAGGAATGTGACTAAATTTACTCAGTTCAATTTGTATTTAATTAAAACCATAGCTTTAGGGGCACCTGGGTGGCACAATCAGTTAAGGATCTCTTAGGTTTCCACTCAGGTCGTGATATCTGGGTCATGAAATGGATCCTCGCATCAGGCTCCAGGCTTAGGATGGAGTCTGCTTGAAATGCTCTCTCCCTCTCCCTCCCCTCCCCGCCTGTGCTCTCTCTCCCTCTCAAATAAAAAACATAGCTTTATTCTAATGTTGAGGCTTATGTGCTCACAAGGGTGAATTATCTATCCATAAGGGACTTTTCATACTACTGGGTAAAACAAGTAACAGTGAATTGGCTAACAGCAAGCCAGTACAAGAAAGCAGCATCACCTACATGATACATATTTGTCTATCAAATAATGATGCTAAAAACTGTTGTTCCTGAACTTATGAGACACAATAGGCTTTTACTAAAGATCATAATATGTGTATATACAGATTTTCTATGTATATAAAAAGATATGTATATCTTGTCTTTTCTTTCCCAAAGAAGGGGAACTCATGACTTTAATCTCAAGTAAATTCTTACAATTTTTTGATTTAATGAATCTTGGAACTTTAAAACTAGAAATAGAATTTCAATGGCCATCTAAAGCAACTTTATTTTTGGTACATAAACCCTCTCAATGAAATTCCTCAAACTCATTGGACACTGACCTTGACATTTGACTAAACTGCTCAGCTTGCCACCCGCCGCAGGAATGTGGAAATTTGTGTCTACCCCAATGCCATGTGCATACTGTATATTTGCTAAAGAGTTTTCTGGATCAGTAATATGATCAGACCATTCCTTTGGAACTTTTGTGTTTTTTGGTTTGTTTGTTTTTTAAAGATTTTATTTATTTATTTGACAGAGAGAGACACAGTGACAGAGGGAACACAAGCAGGGGGAGTGGGAGAGGGAGAAGCAGGCTTCCCGCCGAGCAGGGAGCCTGATGTGGGACTCGATGTGGGGCTCGATCCCAGAACCCTGGGACCATGACCTGAGCCGAAGGCAGATGCTTAACGACTAAGCCACCCAGGCGCCTCTTTGTTTGTTTTTTTTTTTAAGATTTTAGTTATTTATTTGACAGAGAGAGAGAGAGCACAAGAAGGGGCAGAGGGAGAGGGAGAAGCAGGCTCCTCATTGAGCAGGGAGCCCAATGTGGAACTCGATCCCAGGACCGTGGGATCACGACTGGAGCCTAAGGAAGACGCTTAACCATCTGAGCCACCAGGCACCCCTCTTTGGAACTTTTGAGGACTCCCCTTTTTCTACAGCTTAAATTCTAGGTTCCCTGTAATGACACTTGATCCTTCCCCATCTACCTGCTAAGCTTCCTTTCCCCTTGCCCATGCTTCGCATTCTCACATAACACGTTTAGTCCCCATTGTCTGAAGATGGAATACTTCCAAGTGTCTGTGCCTTTGTTCATGCCTCTCTCCGAAATGCCCTTTTCCAGTACATTTGGAGCTATTGCTATATCTTCATTGAGAACCATTCCTGATTTTCCCAGTTAGCATTTAACACTTTCTGTGTTGTATCACAGTATCCTTCTTGCGATTTTATTTTAGAGGATTGCTATTGTTATCCCTTTACACATGTAATCAACACAGAATTACAAGTTCTTCTGAGGCAAGGACCTCTCTTATTCATCTTGATATCCACTTGGTGACCAGCAGTGCCTTGCCCTGATTTACTTCTGACTAGATTTAAAAAACAACTAAGGGAGATGCAATTACTTTCATTTAAGAATAAGGCTGTAGTAACATCTGCATATTCTGTATTTTAGTAGTTTTTATTATCAAAGCTATTTATGTTTTTCAGCCATTTTGATTTCCACAGAAGTGATTTTGACAGAAGAAATAAGACTCATTGACTTTGGAAGAAAGGGTCAGTGGACAGATAATTATAGTTGCAATCAGGACTTGGCTTACCCACTTCTAGTGTGTAACTATTTTCAAACATTAATTTTCTCATTTGTAAGGGAGATATCCTGGATATGTACAGATATGTACAAATTCAAAATGAGGTAACATCTACGAAAACATGTAACACTAATTGCTCTTCAAAGCATCATTATTCACATTCCCAAGATGAAGAACATCGAGTGCAGAGATCTAAATCATCCACCATTGCTAAGTTATAAAAGGTGAAGTTAAGTGCTATACAAATGTCCCATTCTCTTCCTCTACTACTTAACTTTTGTTTTTCATTGTGAGCTAATGAAAAATTATATCTTTACTTCAACTATTTTATTTCAAAATCTTTTGGAAATAATTTTATAAAGATACAAAATATTATAGGTACTACATCTTCTCTATTTAAGATTTCCATAGACCCAGTATAGTGAAATTTACCCAATGATCATTCTAATACCAAGCTAACTGAGGAATGTCTCATTAGCTAGGTATTTTATTCTGTTGACTTAAAGATCTACAATAGGGGCGCCTGGCTGGTTCAGTGAGTAGAGCATGTGACTCTTGATCTCGGGGTTGTAAGCTCCAGCCCTATGTTGGATATAGAGATTACTTAAAATAAAATCTTTATTTAAAAAAAAAAAGATTTGCAACAATCTGTGTCAGAAATGGCATTCACGATAGGAATGCCACAGACTGTTCAGGTATTTGTATTTCAAACCCATATTAGAAATTTTTTTTTTTAAGATTTTATTTATTTATTTATTTGACAGAGAGAGACATAGCGAGAGAGGGAACACAAGCAGGGGGAGTGGGAGAGAGAGAAGCAGGCTTCCCGCGGAGCAGGGAGCCCGACGCAGGGCTTGATCCCAGAACCCTGGGATCATGACCTGAGCCAAAGGTAGACGCTTAACAACTGAGCCACCCAGGCGCCCCCCATATTAGAAATTTAAAAATTCAAAAACATTTTGTTCCTCAAAAGACACACTTAATGGAATAAACTACCTTTTCTTTTATACTCACATGAGTTTAGTAGTTTGCTAGAATAAGGAAAAGTGTCCCTGTGATCTACAGACATAGGACAAATTAGTCCTTGAGAAAGCTGCGATGTTTCAGATACATGGGTTGAAATAATATTTGCAGAGTCTTTATTTTTTTCTGCAACTGGTGTGTACTATTAAAGAGAGAAAAACAAAAACAAATGCTAAGATTTACCTCCACAAAAACATCACCTAAATACATAGACTGTTATACCACCTAAGTAGATAATGTTAAAGTAACTCAACATGCTTGATATTTAAATTTATTTTGAACATTTATTTAAAAAAAGCATTTAAAATTTTAAACGGCAATCACTAAAGGGCATGTCATGTGACTTTTTTCTAATCAAGTACTTACAAATCCCAAAGAGCTGATGAGAGATAACACTTGTCCTGGGGTTCTTGAATAATCTTGTCTAGGTTTAGCCATTGATGGTGTTGTAAGGATATCCATCATATTGATGTCTATGTATGGAAAGAAAAGTATATGAAATTCTTTAAAAACTTCAATGTTATTGTCTTACTAGCCACTAATCATCTGTTCTGAACTTTGTCCCCTTTCCACATTATCTATATAACACTGGCTTGTGTAAGATGAATGTATCCAGAGACGCCACCATGCCACAGAGTAAACATATACAACCAAGCAGACAGAGGAAGACAAATACTGTACAATCTCTATTATATATGGAATCTTAAGAAACAAAACAAAACTAAGCTCACAGGTACAGAAAACAAGTTTGCGTGGGATGCCAGAGGCAGGGGTGGGGGATAGGAGAAATGGGTGAAAGGGGTCAAAAAAAAAAAAAAGAGATAAATATTTCCCTATTTAAAAAAAAGCAACTGATTGAAATCATTAAACTTTGATAGAAAAGAGTCTTGCTCTGGAATGAATAGAACACAGTAATGACCCAAATTAGGGAGCACTCAATCACCAAACAAGAGTATTATCTAACTGGCAACAAAATAATTCTTGGTAAATCAAATACTAGAAAAGGATGTGGTAAGAAAAATTAAGACAGGAATATTAGGAATATAAATTAAAATTTCAAAATCACAATCTATTTAAGGAATTAGTACAAATTATGGGCCCCCCATTAACTAACATGTGCAAGTGTAGGTCAAGATAGAAATTGATGCAGAATTTTTATCAGTTTCACTACATAACTTTGTAAAATAATTCAACATTCACACATAATGTACTGTTTTCTTTAGATATCAAAAATGGTGGGTGCCTGTCAGGCGGTAGAGCATGCGACTCTTGATCTCCGGGTAATGAGTTAGAGCCCTAGATTAGGTAAAGAGATTACTTTAAAAAATTTATTTATTTAAAGGTTTTTTAAAAAATTTATTTATTTATTTGACAGAGAGAGAGACAGTGAGAGAGGGAACACAAGCGGGGGGGGGGGGGTGGGAGAGGGAGAAGCAGGCTCCCTACCGAGCAGGGAGCGTGATGTGGGACTCGATCCCAGGACTGAGATCATGACCTGAGCCGAAGGCAGACACCTAACGACTGAGCCACCCAGGCGCCCCTATTTTAAGATTTTTTATTTACCTGACACAGAGAGAGAGACTGTAAAAGCAGGGGGAGTGGCAGGCAGAGGGAGAGGGAGAAGCAGTCTCCCCGCCAAGCAGGGAGACCGATGTGGTGCTCAATCCCAGGACCCTGGGATCATGACCCGAGCTGAAGGCAGATGCCCAACCAACTGAACCACCCAGGTGCCCCTTAAAAAATAATTAAAAAAAATAATCACACGCCCCCCACCACAAATGGTAGGAAAAGTATAATATTCTATGTGGTATCAGACTTTTTTAAAAAGATTTTATTTTTAAGTAATCTCTACACCCAGTGTGGGGCTCGAACTCACAATCCTGATATCAGTATCTTCCACCGACTGAGTCAGCCAGGTGCCCTCCTATGTGATATCAGACTTTTAAAGGTAAGCTGAAAATTTGAACTTAGCAAATTTTATTTATATCACACATTGATGAAGAAATAAGGACTAACAGATAACAATAAACATCTTAAAGAATATTTCATAAATTAGGGGCGCCTGGGTGGCTCAAGTGGCTGGGCGACTGACTCTTGATTTCAGCTCAGGTGGTGGTCTCAGAGTTGTGGGAGCCTCTGCCTCTCTCCCTCTGCCCCTCCCCCTGCTCATGTGCCCACGCTCTCTCTCTCTCTCTAAAATAAAAATAAATACATCTTTTTTAAAAAAGAATCTTTTATAAATTAAATGTTAAAAATATGGCAGTGATTTCTTGGATAGGATTCCAAAGGCACAG
This sequence comes from Leptonychotes weddellii, assembly GCF_054177405.1. NCBI lineage: Eukaryota > Metazoa > Chordata > Mammalia > Carnivora > Phocidae > Leptonychotes > Leptonychotes weddellii. Next base: position 55,135,049 of record NC_138373.1, on the reverse strand, counting down.
GCAAAAAGCAAAAATAGACAAATGGGGCTATGTCAAACTTAAAAACTTCTGCATATCAAAGGAGACAATCAACAGAATGAAAAGAACATACAGAATGGGAGGAAGTATCTGCAAATCAGTTATCTGATAAGGGGTTAATGTACAGAGTATATAAAGGACTACAACCCAACAACAATTAAAGAAATAATTATCTAATTAAAAAGTGGACAATGGATATGGACAGATATTTCTCCAAAGATAACACAGACAACATGATTATGAAAAGATGCTCAACATTAGTAATCAACAGAAAAGGCAAACCAAAACTATAATGAAGTATTATCTCATACCCATTAGGATGGCTAGTATCAAAAAACAGAAAATAAGTAGTGTTGGCAAGAACACGGAGAAACTGGAACGTTGTACATTGCTGGAGGGAATGTTAAATAGTGCAGCCACTATGAAAAACACAATGGAAGCTCCTCAAAAAATTAAAAGTAGAATTCCTATATGACCCAGGAATTCCACAACTGGGTATGTACAGGAAAGAATTGACAGCAATGTCTTTAAGAGATATTTATACATTCATGTTCACTGCATAATTCACAATAGCCAGGAGGTAGAAGCAACCCAAATGTCTACTGACACATGAATGGATAAAAAAAGTGGCATATATCCGTATAATGGAATGTTATTAAGCCTTTAAAAAGAAGGAAATCCTGTTACATGCTGCCATATGGATGAACCTTGAGGACATTATGCTAAGTGATATAAGTCAGTCACAAAACAACAAATACTCTATGATTCTACTCATATGAGGTGCCTAAAGTAATCAAACTCACAGATACAGAAAATAGAATTGTGGTTGCCGGGGTGGGGGTAAGGGGAGATCAGGGTATAGTGTTTCAGTTTTGCAAGATGAAATAGTTCTAGAGATCTGTTGCACAACAATGTGAATATAGTTAATACTACTGAACTTAAAAAAAAAAAAAATTCACTTTCTAAAAATGGCAAATTTTTTATTATGAATTTTTTACTACTATTAAAAAAAGAGAAAAACCAAATTCAGAATCTGTATACTTAAAAGATGTTTGTCATATTACTATTTATACTAATACAAATGTAGAATTATTTGGGAGGCAAATTGTATTTTATTTTATTTATTTTTATTATTTTTATTTTTTATGTAAGCCATCTACTCAATGTGGGGATGGAACTCATGACCGCCATATCAAGAGTTGCATGCTCTACCAACTGAGCCAGGCAGGTTCACCATGGGAGCCAAATTTTAAATAAATCATCAGATAGGAAAAAAATAAAATAAAAAATATTAAACTGTTATATCACCATAACACAAAATTTATCTGATTTATGACTTTTTCCAGTATCTTATCTGAAACCCAGGGAGTTAGATTTGCCTCACAATTAAAAGATGTTTAGATTTTAGAAAGGTAATGTGATAAATATATAGTGTTTTTTTATTTTTTCGTTGTTTTTTTATTGAGGTATGACACACAATTTTACCTTAGTTTCAGTTGCACAACCTAGTGATTCAACAACTCTATACGTTATACTATGCTCACCACAAGTGTAGCTACCGTCTGTCACCATACAATGCTTTTACAATATTATTGTCTATATTTGCTATCCTGTACTTTTCATCCCTATGACTTATTCATTCCATACGGGAAGCCTGTGTCTCCCCCTCCCTTTCACACATTTTGCCCTTTTGCCTGTTCTCCCCCACAATCATCAGTTTGTTCTCTGTCTCCACTTTTTTTTGTCTGTTTTGTTTTAGATTCCATGATATTAAGTGAAATCATATGGTACTTGTCTTTCTGTATGACTTATTTCACTTAGCATAATACCCTCCAGGTCTGTCCATGTTGTCACAAATGGCAAGACCGCATTCTTTTTTTTTTTTAAACTTTAATTTTTTTTTTTTTTAAGATTTTATTTATTTGCAAGAGAGAGAATGAGAGACAGAG
>NC_138373.1:55114901-55132582 GCF_054177405.1 Leptonychotes weddellii | reverse complement strand
AGAGCATGAGAGGGAGGAGGGTCAGAGGGAGAAGCAGACTCCCTGCTGAGCAGGGAGCCCGATGCGGGACTCGATCCCGGGACTCCAGGATCATGACCTGAGCCGAAGGCAGTCGCTTAACCAACTGAGCCACCCAGGCGCCCCAAGACCGCATTCTTTTTTATGGCTGAGTAATATTCTAGAGAGTGTGTGTGTGTACGCCACATCTTCTTTATCCATTCATCTATTGATGGACACTTGGATTGCTTCCCTATCTGGGCTATTGGAAATGCTGTTGCAATCAACATAAGGATGCATGTTATCTTTTCAAATTAGTATTTTTGTTTTCCTTGGGTAAATATCCAGTATACTGTACAGTAAGGAACATCCCTAGTGGCATCTGATCTAGCCACGTGTACTCAAATATTATTATTACTGCTGTGAAGAATCTGAGTAGTTACATGAAATGGGAGTAATAAAAACCATACATAGCCCATATCAGCTCAGGTCAGATTTTTATCAAACTAAATGAAAATCTTCAGGTATTCAAAAATTTTTTGTCCTTGCAGATAAAGAATTTTTGTCCTTGCAGATAAAGAATTATAGATCTGTATTTATTTTCAAATAATTATAATCCCGTGGTTTATAAGTTATAAGCCCAGGTTTTTGCTATCTTGTTTTTATTTCTATCTGCTACCATTTTAATAGAGAATACAATATGCTACCAAGTTGATAAGCTCTCAAGTATCCATGTTTCTATGATAAACTTAAGTAATTTCTAGTTTCTCCCTATTAGAAACAATGCTGCTACAAAGTTTTATTCATATATTTTGTTCTCTTGAACCATTTCCTTAGAATAAATTCCAAGATAGACTAATTAGGTCAAAAAGAATTAAACTCTTCTTAAAACACATTGGTAGATATCCGTTGGAAAGTACCGTGCTAATTTACAATGTTTCTGAAAAAACTAACTGTGCTTTTGCAGTCTCATTAATTTTAGATCTTCAGTTCTTTTTTTTTGCCTAGCTTAACAGTGTGAAATGATTCACTCATTATTTTTTAAATTAGCATTTTTTTCATTACCAGTAGCGAAATTAACATACTCCCACATATATGTGTGTGTGTATGTGTGTGTGGATTGTGATCAGTTTCTTTGCCCCTTGTTTATCAAGGTCTTGGTGGTGGTCCTATCAGTGTGAATAAGTTCTGTAGGTATTACTGTTTATCATGTTATAGTTATTTTAGTCATTTTACTGATGTTTAATTGGTCAAACCAGTTTCAGTAGAGACAAAAAGTCAGAAGAACAGAAATTGTGAGTTCCTCTTTGAAGATCCAAAGATCTTTGAGCACCCTTGATGATTTAGGAATGATTTCCATTTCTCATCTTTTTTTTTCTTCCATTTTTCATCTTCAATTGAAAGGAAATATCATTATACCTTTCTAGTCTTTTTTGGAACAAATAATCATCAAATTTTAGCATTATAAACTAACAAAATAGTGTAAGTTAATAGTATGTAGTTGTTGGGTATTTATTTTTTTAGTTGTTGGGTTTTTAAAAAGGTACTTACCTGCTATTTTTCTTACCTCTATTCAAAGTAACTTTGGAAAGGCCAAAATCTGTTAGTTTAATATGACCTTCATTAGAAATAAGCATATTGTCTGGTTTCAAATCCCTGCACATACAGAAGACAAATAGCAGATAATTAAAAAAGAGCTAGTGTTAATGTTAGAATTAGCAGGGAAAAACCCAGAAAGTTACAGAAGAATCAAACCCTATTTTCTCTAAAATAAGGCACTTATTGTTGGCTTTGAAAGTGCAAAAAACAACTCTCAAAAGTAAATAATCTTCTGTGTATTTGAACCTACGAGAAAGTTAACTGATTTAATACTAGATTATCTTTGGCATTATTCATAGATAGTTCATTACAACAAATAAACCTCATTTGATAAAATAAACCTCAGGCCACACCAAAATTATATTTACCTCTTTCATGGAGGGTAAGATTAAGCCTTAACTGAGAAGAGCCACTTAGAACATGACTTTCTTTGCGCACTGCAAGTCAGTTGGCATTATAAAGTAGAGCACTTTTATATGATGGTAGGGAGTGGAAAAAAGATTCAATATTCTTCACAACAAATGGTGTACCCATGCTAAACGCAACATATTCAAAGCACAGGGAGGGGAGACAAAAGAAGAGTTGATGGAATTTATACTTTTTTTTTAAACTTAGTGCTTTTATTTATTTATTTATTTTTAAGATTTTATTTATTTGACAGAGAGAGAAACAGCGAGAGCAGGAACACAAGCAGGGGGGAGTGGGAGAGGGAGAAGCGGGCCTCCTGCTGAGCAGGGAGCCCGATGTGGGGCTCGATCCCAGGACCCTGGGATCATGACCTGAGCTGAAGGCAGACACTTAACCAACTGAGTCACCCAGGTGCCCCGAGTTGATGGAATTTCTAAACTCACACAAGTTACTACCAAACTTTAGATAATCCAGATACATGGGCAAATGATTATGCAAATATTTCAAACTCAAATATTTAATCCATAATTTGATTATTTGTGCTTTTTAGTAATAGTTTTTAGAAAAGTCAGTCTTTACCTGTGGATGATTCCGTGTCTGTGAAGATAGTCTAGAGCCAAGGCTACTTCAGAAATATATTTCACAGCCATCTCTTCATCAAAATAACCATATATATGTAGGAGAGACTTGACATCTCCACCAATAAGATATTCCATTACCTATCAAAAAGGAATATAAATGTTACAAAATAAAAATAATATCATTACTTTAAAAACATTATTTGGTATTAGTTATATATTTTTAGCATTGTTCTTTAACAGACACATTTTCTTGCTCTCATTCAGTACACATTAATACCAAGTTTGCTCATGTTGCCATTTAGTTTTTTTAAATTGAATTTAAACTGTTTAATCTGAATAAAAATTCAGACTTACAGAAAGGTATAAGAACAGTTCCATATACTCTTCATCTAGATTCATCCCCTGTGAGCATTTTGCCCATTTGCTTTCTTCCTCTCCACACATATGAATATGAAATAAATGTTTGTTAATAACATAATTGTTACATAATTAAAAAAGGAACACAATTATTAACATAAATATCTTAAACGCATGATTTTTATTCAGACTAAACAGTTTAAAAAATGTGACAACATTAACAACTGCTATTTATAGCTTTAAAGTTTTTGCTAAATAACTGGAGAATAAAGTTGAAGAGGTCATGACCTGTCACCACAAAATTCTTTTTCATGTATCTCCTAACAAGGATATTCTTACATAACTACAGCATAATAAAATTCCAGGAATTTAACACTAATATAATACTATTTTCTAATTGATATTGTCCATATTCAAATTTCTCTGAGTATCTAAATAAATGTCCTTGATAAGACTTCTCACCCCCCTGCCCAAGCCAGGACCCCCATGGTATTTAGTTATCATGTTTCTTTAGTCTCCTTTAATCTGGGACAGATTTTCGCCTTTTAGAGGGGGGCAGTCTTTCTTGACATTTGATTATCTCCTCATTATTCAATTCAGGTTTGCATTTTTGGCAGTAATTGTAAATAAGTAATGTTGACTCTTTCTTAGAGACACTCCCACCAGATGAGACACCTAATGTCAGCATGTTCCATTACTGGGGATGTTGACTTTGATCACTTAGTTAAGGTGGGACTTCCAGATTTCTCCAATGAAGAAGTACTTTTTTTAACCCCCTTGATAATTAATTAGTAATGGGGGAAATACATTGAGAGTAGGTAAAAAACCTGTTTCCCAACAAATCTGCAAGCACTGATCTTAGCATCATGTGACCACAGATGATTTTTGTCTGAATCCAATATTGCTATGTGGTTGCAAAGCTCTATTATTCCTCCTTCTACATGCACTAGTCATTATTCTCAAAAATTTGTATAGTTTTAAGGTATAAAATACTGCCTAGTGAGAACTTCATAAAACAAAGTCCTTTCTTTCCTCTTTAGGTCGGGAGTTTCCCCGGTATATACAGGTTAGTCAATGTTTGTTGAGGAGATCAATCATTAACACATTTACTAAGCCCAAAATCTGTGCTACACACTGTGCTAGAACTGAGAATATAAGCATGAATAAGGTGTCTCTGCACTGAAAGAGTTTATAATTTAGTAGTAGGTAAATAAATAAGTAAACAGATACTTTATTTGAGCTCATGATAATGTTTATTTTCTTACATCCTCATCAACAATAATTATTGATCCTTTTTATTTTTGTCAATCTAAGAAAAAATGGACTTGCTTAAATGTTTATTTAAGATTTAGGATCTTTACACTATTTTTTTTTTACATTTTTTATTTTATTATTTTTTAAAGATTTTATTTATTTGACAGAGAGAGAGAGACAGCGAGAGAGGGAACACAAGCAGGGGGAGTGGGAGAGGGAGAAGCAGGCTTCCCGCGGAGCAGGGAGCCTGATGCGGGGCTCGATTCCAGGACTCTGGGATCATGACCTGAGCCGAAGGCGCTTAACTGACTGAGCCACCCAGGCGCCCCATTTTACACTATTTTTTTTTTTTTAAAGATTTTATTTTTAAGTAATCTCTACCCAACATGGGGCTTGAACCCCAACCCTAAGATCAAGAATCACATGCTCCACTGACTGAGCCAGCCAGGTGTCCCTATTTTTGGTCTTTTATGTGTCTTCTGTGAATCACTTCTATTCTTTGCCCATTTTTCTACTGGGGTATTTAATTCTTTCTTATTGATGTATAAAATCTGTTTATATAGGAGTAAAATTAGCCTTTTGTGTATTTTATGAAAAATATTTTCTCCAAACTTGCTATTTGATTAGGTAAATGGTATTTTGTGTCTATATATGTTTTATTTTGTACTTAAAATACCTACACCAATTTATGATTAAAAAATATTCCCATGAGTTTTCTTCCAGTACTTTTTTTTTTTGAAAGATTTTATTTTATTTATTTAAGAGAGAGAGCACATGCGAGAGAGTATGAGCCGGGCAAGGGGCAAAGGGAGAGGGAGAAGCAGACTCTCCACTGAGCAAGGAGCCCGATGGGGCTCAATCCCAGGACCGTGGGATCATGACCTGAGTTGAAGGCAGACACTTAACCGACTGAGCCACCCATTGCCCCTTCTTCTAGTACTTTTATGGATTCCCTTTTTTTTTTTTTTAGATTTTTATTTATTTTTATTTGACAGAGAGAGAGATAGTGAGAGCAGGAACACAAGCAGGGGGAGTGGGAGAGGGAGAAGCAGGCTTCCCGCGGAGCAGGGAGCCCGACGCGGGGCTCGATCCCAGGACCCTGGGATCATGACCTGAGCCAAAGGCAGACGCTTAACGACTGAGCCACCCAGGCGCCCCTGGATTCCCTTTTTTAAGTAGAAATCTACGAAGCACTATCTTAGTACTTCATATCAAATGACCATAGCACTATCTTAAGCTTCATAATCAAGCAAAAAATGATTTCAAGTGACTTCAAAAAACAAAAAAAGAATTTTGATAGTATATCCCAAGGATAAAAAGAACTGCAAAAAAAAAAAAAATCCTAAATTGAATTGTTTTAGTGTTAGTATAACAATATTGACCTAACAAACAAGAGCCTAGGGCCGGATGGCTTCCCAGGGGAATTCTACCAAACACTTAAAGAAAAATTAATACTTATTCTTCTGAAGGAAGAATATTATATTATATTATATATATATTATATATATATATTATAATATAATATATAATATATATTATATTAACATATAATGTATTATTGGTTTCAGAGGTACAGGTCTGTGATTCATCAGTGTTATATAATACCCAGTGCTCATTACATCACATGCCCTCCTTAATGTCCATCACCCTGTTACCCCATACCTCCACCCCCCCCCCACCTGCAACCCTCAGTTTGTTTCCTGAGATTAAGAGTCTCATGGTTTGTCTCCCTCTCTGGCTTCATCTTGTTTTATTTTTTCCTCTCTTCCCCTGTGATCCTCTGCCTTGTTTCTTAAATTCCATGTATCATTGAGATCGTATGATAATTGTCTTTCTCTGATTGACTAGTTTTTGCTTAGCATAATACCCTCTAGTTCCATCCATGTTGTTGCAAATGACAAGATTTCAATTTTTGATGGCTGCATAATATTCCATTGCGCGTGTGTGTGTGTGTGTGTGTGTGTGTGTACACACACATTTTCTTTATCCATCTGTCGGTGAACATCTGAGCTCTTTCCATATTTTGGCTATTGTGGACATTGCTACTATAAATATTGGGGTGCAGGTGCCCCTTCAGATCACTACATTTGTATCTTTGGGGTAAATGCCCAGTAGTGCAGTTGCAGGGTTGTAGGGTAGCTCTATTTTCAACTTTCTGAGGAACCTCCATACTGTTTTCCAGAGTGGCTACACCAGCTTGCATTCCCACCAACAGTGTAGAAGGGTTCCCCTTTCTCTGCATCCTCACCAACATCTATCGTTTCCTGAGTTGTTATTTTTAGCCATTCTGACCAGTGTGAGGCGGTATCTCATTGTGGTTTTGATTTGTATTTCCCTGATGCCAAGGGACATGGAGCATTTTTTTCATGTGTCTGTTGCCATTTGGATGTCTTTGGAGAAAAGTCTGTTCATGTCTTCTGCCCATTTCTTGATTGGATTATTTATTCTTTGGGTGTTGAGTTTGGTAAGTTCTTTATAGATTTTGGATACTAGCCCTTTATCTCATATGTCAGTTGCAAATATCTTCTTCCATTCTGTCAGTTGTCTTTTGGTTTTGTTGACTGTTTCCTCTGCTGTGCAAAAGCTTTTTATCTTGATGAAATCCCAATAGTTCATTTTTACCCTTGCTTCTTTCTCCTTCTATAAAAATGTTATGGAGCCTGGGTGGCTCAGTTGGTTAAGTAGCCAACTCGATTTCAGCTCTGGTCATTATCTCAGGGTCGTGAGATCGAGTCCCGCATTGGGCTCTGTGCTGGGCATGGAGCCTGTTTAAGATTCTTTCTCTCCCTCTACTCTCCCTCTTCTAAAAAAAATGTTATAAAATACATAAGTCACAGGGATGAAAAGTACAGCGCAGGAAATATAGTCAATGACACTGCAATAACTTTGGTGACAGATGGCAACTAGACTTACTGTGGGGATCATTTCATAATCTATAAAATCCTATGATTTACGCCTGAAACTAATAGGATATTGTTTTTAATCTTTTTAATCTTTTAATTCTTCCTGGTGCTCTCTAATGCCTTTACTCCATACTGTTCCATATACCCTGTGTGATTAAATAGTTCCCTACCTTCTTTGCGAATGGAATACGTCAATGTTTCCTTCTTTTTCTGTAAAGAGCCAAATAGTAAATATTTTAGGCTTTGCAAGCCATATAGTCTGTGTGGCAACTACCTCACTCTTCTGATGTGGCACAAGAGCAGCCATAGATAATAAGTAAACAAAAGGATGCGGTTGTGTTCCAATAAAATGTATTTAGTCATGGAAATTCAAATTTCATATAGTTTTCATGTATCACAAAATATTATTCTTCCTTTGATTTTTTTCAACATTTTAAAAATGTCAAAACTATTCTCAGCTCACAGACTGTACAGAAAGAGTGGGCCAGATTTGGCTCACCACAGGCTTAAAAGATGGAAAGTAAATTATTCTTACGGTATTTAGTTTTCACCTTCTTACTGCTACTCTGTATTTTTTTTAAAGATTTTTTTTTTTTTTTATTTGAGAGAGAGAGAATGAGAGAGAGAGCACATGAGAGCGGGGAGGGTCAGAGGGAGAAGCAGACTCCCTGCCGAGCAGGGAGCCCGATGCGGGACTCGATCCAGGGACTCCAGGATCATGACCTGAGCCGAAGGCAGTCGCTTAACCAACTGAGCCACCCAGGCGCCCTTTTTCAACTCTCTTAGACAGTGAACCATCCTATAAAGTAGACCCGCATATCTGCCTTTCTTAGAACCTAGGGGGTCTCCTGAAGGACTCTGAGGGTGAATTCCCTCAATATAAATTTGTATCTTTGCTTCAAAACCCTTCCCCACAGCATTACCAGGTCTTGTCTCTTACAGAGAAGGTCATTACAACCAGGTACTGCAATTCATGCTAAGGTATTTGTTGGAGTGTTGTTTAGAATTGTAAAAGAACCCAAACCAACTCATTAATAGGACATTTGTTATAAAAATTACAGAATTCCTAAATAAATCCATGTAATTCTGTGTAGCTATTAGAAAGGATGAGGTCACCAGTAAGTGGAAAAAAATATGTAGAATATAAGTATAATATGATCACATTTCATGTACTTAAACTGTGTAAAAAACTTTTATTGATCCTGAATTAGTCCTAATGCAAAAAGGTGCTAAATAGGGTGCTCACCACTGTCCTAGAAAAACTTCTTATTCTCCAAAGTTTTCTGGTCTTCCCATTAAGTCTTTGAAAGCACATTTAATGTCAGTTTAAATATACTCACAGATTTACTGAAAGACTAGAAATGGATTTAACCATCAGGTACCAAAAGAGTTTTAGGGTTGACTCTATTTTTATAATCTATCCTGAGTTTTCAGGTGTACAGTCTGAAGCTGGATATCAGGTTCTGTTCAGTTTCAAGCTTTTGATATAGCAAAAAGTTGAAGTGTCGCACAATTATGTTCCACAGACTTACAAGAGACCTTTACCATATCGAGGATAAAGGGATTCCACTCCCAGAAGGCAAATCAAATTATAAAAGGAATGAGTGTTCTGTTGGTAAACTACATATTTGGGGTCTAAAATCTACATCCTAAGACCCATCCATTCATAGAAAACCGTTTGTGCATACTGAACAGAAGCTATTGGAGACACCAAACATTTAATCCACAGACCATCTCAGGAGTCAGATCTCCAGAATTTGTAGTCAAAATATCTTCACCAATTCCCACTCCCTCAGATTCTTCATTAGAAATGAAAAGCAAGGGGCGTCTGGGTGGCTCAGTCGTTAAGTGTCTGCCTTCGGCTCAGGTCATGGTCCCAGGGTCCTGGGATGGAGCCCTGCATCGGGCTCCCTGCTCTGTGGGGAGCCTGCTTCTCCCTCTCCCACTCCCCCTGCTTTTTTTCCCTCTCTCGCTGTCTCTCTCTCTCTCTCTCTCTGTTAAATAAATAAGTAAATAAGTCAATCTTAAAAAAAAAAAAAAGAAAAGCAAGCAACTCTCAAAGTGCACATGCTCAAAACCCACCACTTCCCAATACTTTCCTTACTATATACCAAACTTTATATAGTATTCCTAGTATATGTCCTTTACTTACCAATATTTTTAGCACTATGTGCCAGATACTGTTCTACATGCTTTATATTAACCTATTAAAATTTCATAACAACCTCTGAGGTAGGTACTATTATGGGATAGTTAATTTTTATGTATCAATTTGGCTAATCCATAGTACTCAGAGATTTGGTGAAACATGAACCTAAATGTTGCTGTGAAGTTGTGTTTTATTTATTTTTTTTATTTTTTATTTTTTTTAAAGATTTTATTTATTTGACAGAGAGAGACACAGCGAGAGAGGGAACACAAGCAGGGGAGTGGGAGAGGGAGAAGCAGGCCTCCCGCTGAGCAGGGAGCCTGATGTGGGGCTCGAACCCAGGACCCTGGGATCATGACCTGAGCCGAAGGCAGACGCTTAACGACTGAGCCACCCAGGCGCCCCTGAAGTTGTGTTTTAGATGAGAATAACATTTAGGTAGACTTTGAGTAAAAGCTGATGACTCTCCATAATCTGGGTGGACCCCATCCAGTCAGTTGAAGGCATTAAAAGAAAAAAGATCAGGTGTTGTCCTCCATGCCCCCACCTCCACTCCACCCCAAGAAGAAGGAATTCTGCTTCTACACTGCTTTTGGACCTGAGTTATAACATCAGTTCTTCCCTGGGTCTACAGGCTGCTGGCTTACCCTGCAAGATTTCAGACTTGCCAATCCTGACAATCACATAGAGCAAGTCCTTAAATCCCCACCCTACACACACACACACACACTCTCTCTATTAGTTCTTTTTCTCCAGAGAACCCTGGCCCATACAACAGGTACGGGAACTTGGCCAAAGTCATAAAGATGGTAAATGCAAAAGTTGTAATCAAACCTAAGTACTCTAAACCCAGAGACTATATTCTTTTTTTTTTTAATTATATATATTTTTAAATTTTTATTTACTTTTTAAAAAAGATTTTATTTATTTATTTGACAGAGAGATAAAGGGAGAGAGAGAGCACAAGCAGGGGGAGTGGCAGGCAGAGGGAGAGGGAGAAGCAGGCTCTCCAGTGAGCAGAGAGCCCAATGCGGGGCTCAATCCCAGGACCCCGGGATCATGACCTGAGCCAAAGGCAGACGCTCAACCAACTGAGCCACCCAGGCACCCCTTAAAGATTTATTTTTAAGTAATCTCTACACCCAATGTGGGGCTTGAATTCACAACCCTGAGATCAAACAATTGCATGCTCTACTGGCTGAGCCAGCCAAGTGCCACCCTCCCCAATTGTATTCTTAAGTCAATGAATTCAGTGATTGCTAATGTGTAAAGAAAAAAATGTAAAATTATTTACTTACCAAGTAGACATTGTTTGCTGACTGTAGTGAATAATACAAATGGACAATGAAAGGACTTTTGCTCAGTGCTAGTGCATCCCTCTCAGCTTGTACCTGATGAGTCATATTTTTGTTGATCATATCTGCTTTTTTGACAACCTATGGTAGACAACATAACAGTACGTTCATTTTATTTTTTATTACAAAAGTGTTTTCAAGTTTCAGAGTTGCCTTTGTGAAAACAACCAGAGAGAGAAAACATAGATGTCATTGTCATTGCCCTCAGGAAACTGTCAGAAAAACAGCTAATATGGTAAAACAAAACTAAACTTTCTTCAAGAGAACTACTTATTTTAGCATCAAGTGGCAAAAGTATCACATCCCTTTTGAGAAGGAAAAAAGAAGTAAACAAATGCTTCCCTAGTGCTCTACATATTAGTAGAAAAAAAATTCCATTCTACTATTCTTATAACAAATTCAAAGGTGGTAATGTTCCTAATAAGCCCCCAGATAATCAGGAACCTAGGCACAGATAATTAGCAGCTAATAAATTTTCTTTAACTTCTGATTCTTTGATGGATGGGAACTGAGTCAGAAAGAGGAAGAATATAGGAAGTTTGTTTGCCTAGAAAAAAATCTTAATAGTTAAAAATACTGAAAGTTAACAGTCTCAAATGCTGTCTTACAGAAAATAACAAATTACTCTTTTCATATTTCAAGGTAATTGGTACAGAAGCAAAACTGTAATATAATCTATATTAAAATTGGGGCACTAAACTGAAGTCAGTAACATTGAGATCAATTGTCAGGATGATTAAAAGACATACTGCTTCCAGAGACTCATTAGAGTAATAAAATCAATATTAATGTGTATAATTAATACACTATAAATTCCAGCCTTATATCCTTCCATAAGAAAATTGAGGGAAATTGTCAAAGTCAGTCTGTAACATGATTTCACCTATCATTTCACTAGATTGGAAGTTCTGTGAAGGCATGTTTGTTTTGTTCACCACTGCACCCTAGATCCTAAACACAAAGGGGATACTCAACAAATATTCATCGAAAAAATGAATTGCTGTTTTTATTTCAACAACTGATAATGACTGATTAGGAAGTATTGTAGAAGGAAAAGCAAAAAATTGGTGGAACATATGAATCAAGGAAGAATTAATTTCAATGGAGTGGGTCTGAAAGGTCAGGTAAGGTTTGAAGAGGAGCCAAGCAATGCGGGATTCCCGGGATCAAGACCTGAGCCGAAGGCAGACGCTCAACCGACTGAGCCACTTTGGCGCCCTATGATTGCTTTTCTAAGGAGTTTGGACTTTAGCTTGCAAGCCACAGCCTAAGGAGGGGATGAAAAAATTAGGGATTCTATTTAGAGGCCTATTCCAATAGACTAGGTATGTAAATGAAGGTTTGATGAATCTCAAAAATGCTGTCCAGTAAAAACAAAAAACAAAAAACCCAAATGCAAAAGACTATATACTGCATGATTCCATCTACATGCGATGTAGAGAAAAGGCAAACCTATAGAGATAGAAAGTAGATTGCTGGTATCCTGGGGCTAGGGGTGTTAGAGGGAGGTACTGCAGACAGGCAGGAGATCTTTTTAGGGTGATGGATATGTTCTAAAATTGGATTGTGTTGATAGTTACCCAATCTTTAATTTACCAAAAATTGACTTGTACTTTTAAAAAGGAAGGGAGGAAGGGAAAAGGGGAGGGAGGGAGTAGGAAAAAACCAAAAGAAAGAAAAAATGAAGTCCTGTATTTGGATAGTCTCGGGAATGGAATGGAAGAGATAATAAGAAATATGAGACAGAATTGACAGGACTAGTTGAGACATTGGTTATATAGATGAAGTAAAGTTAAAATGATTCAAGTTTCTAGGCTGAATGACAGTGATGAAGGTGATTTTATTAAACGGAGAGAGGGAATACAGAAGATTCAGTGTTGAAGCAGGCAATGTGAGGCAAGTACAATTTCAAGATACCTGGTAGATATTCACATAGCAATGTTGAACAGAAAGCTGAAACTGCATCAGCACTCAGACTGCTGGTTTCTTTCCTTTATCATGTTCAGTCAGTGCTGAAATAAGAGTAACCTGAAACTATGGAGTGGGTGAGGACCAAGAGTGGCCAGAAGAGCCTCAAATACACTGAAAGCTCTTGAGTGCTTTTGTAATGTTATATACTGCTGCAAGGATAAAGGAGTGACACGTTCTAACATGTTTCAGTTTAGTCTTTAATTGTTTCAGGGGCGCCTGAGAGGCTCAGTTGGTTAAGCGACTGCCTTCAGCTCAGGTCATGATCCCAGTCCTGGGATCGAGCACCGCATTGGGCTCCCTGCTCGGCAGGAAGCCTGCTTCTCCCTCTCGCACTCCCCCTGCTTGTGTTCCCTCTCTCGCTGTCTCTCTCTCTGTCAAATAAATAAATAAATAAAATCTTAAAAAAACTAATTGTTTCAAATTTAATGTTTCCAACTTAATCCCGGTAAAGGTCAAGGTGGTAAAAAGGATTCAGAAATCCTGGCGTATCCTAGGCATTGGCGGTGTGAAAAGAAGGGTGGGGCAGAGGCGAGACAACCCAGCCTGCCGGCGATCTTGTCACCCCAAGAAAGAAGTCATATCACAGGGCTATAAAGGCTCCTATGGCCCTGGGGCCTGCCCAATTCGGGGGCAGGAAAGAGGGCCGAAGGTCCGGACTCTTTCCCTTTCTTTACTCCCCGACTTCTTACCTTCACAGCATACAACCTGCTGCCTTTCTGCCCGAGATACACCTTCCCAAAGGCGCCACGGCTAATGGGCTTCACTATGGTGAATTCCTCAATGGAGGGAGGTCTTGGCACCAGGATCCTATTCACGCACTTCCCTGTCATCGCGTCTCCTTCACTCTCCTTCTCGCTCCCCGCAGTGGGCTCCATCGTAAGCCAGCCCAGACGGAAGCCGGCAGCATCAGCTAGGGCCCTTTCCGAGCCACAACTCCCGCCAACTGGGTTCAAAGTAAGACCCCGCCCACGCAGTCCGTCGTCAGTGACGTCATCGCGTTGCCGCGCTCGCCGCGCCGAGCCCAGCGCAGTCCCGCCCGGTCAACTCTTGTTCCTCCGCGCGGAAGTACCCAATGGCGGTGAGGGCGGGGACGTTGGGAAATTCTCCAACCAACCACAGACTCTTCGAGGGCGGTGACGGCGGCCCTATTATTTCATTTGCAATAATGGAGGAGTTACAGAGTCTTTGGCCTACAAGAGAAAGGGGCTACTGCTCGGACTTGAATCTCAATCGCAGAATTGAGGTTTCTCCTGACCTCCAATTGAGGTTGGTGGGACCCTGCCCTCATCCCACTTTTGCTTTGTTTTGTTTTGTCTGTTTTTTACTCCTTCGCGACTTCGCACCCTCGCGAGAAATGTAAGCCACTTCGGTCTGGCTAGTGGAAATCAGAGAATGTGGAAAAGCTGGATGAGCAGGAAGTCCGTGGCTGGCCCTGCCATCTGACATATAAACAGGATGTAATTTGCCTGACTGAAGCGGATTAGGACCAACAGGAAGAATTTTCGATTTACTGTGGGGAAGATAAAGAGCACCAAATAGTAGCAAAAGAGTTTATCGTACCTCAAGGCCCAGTCGGAAAAGAAGAATGTATTGGAAGATTTGATAAGTTAGTGTACAAAGATTTAACAGGGTCAGTGCCGTCCCCCCTTAAAAAAAAAATAAGACCAGAGAGCTTGGGGATCCCGCGCTTGTATTAGTCAACGTGAACATCAACTAGTTTGCGGGCCAGGGTACCTCAGCTGCTGCAGTAGATACGTCAGTCGGGGAAAGGGGGAACCACCGGCGTATTCCCCTGTATTGCCCACCTGCCCCGGAAGTAGTGTTGCGTTGGAGCCTTGCCTTCCGGGGCAGATTGTCTGTTGTTGCCGCAGCTGTGAGAAGGGGAGGCCATTTTCTGTTTCTAGGAAGAGTAAGAGCTAAGGGGAGAGGGGAAAAGAAAAGGAAAGAAGGGCTCAGCACCTCCCCGCCGACCCGTGGACAGAGGGGCACTTTCGGCAGGCGGGTGAGGTCGCTGAGGGCCCGGAGATGTTTTCCCTGTCGAGTACGGTGCAGCCCCAGGTGAGTCTGGTTCCGGTCCTTTTTTCCGCCCCTCCTATTTGCCGTTTGCGTTTCGTAGAAGCGGTTTCTCGTTTGGGATCCTGGGAGGGAAGCGATCAACCCAAAGCGAGTCCTAGGATTGAGAAGAGATCAGCGGCTACGCTGAGAGTAAAAGGCGGACGATGTAGCAGGGATCGATATGATGGAGACACTGGTTTATCGAGTTGATAGTGTGGAATTTTTACTAGAGAATCCATTAGACATTGTTCAGTGCCGGACATTCTGGGGTGGGGGGGTGCGGAGTGAGGATGGAAACGCCTTTGCCTTAGATGTAAAGGGAGCAAGTAATGTTTTCTTTCCATCTTATCACCTCTCCAGGGATTTACTGTAACAACCCCGATACCCACTACTTTCTTTCCTTTTTAAATGGAATTTAACTCAGACATGTTGTAATAATTTGAATACCACGAATTTTCTTTCTTTCCTTCCTTCCTTGCCAGAAAAGACTAATAAACATATTTTTAAGTTATTGAATGCTTGCGTTACTATTTGTATTTAGCCTCTTTCCCATTTTTTCATAGAGCAAAAAATAGGGCAGAAAAACATCATTCCCAGGGTTTTTAATTATCTTCTTTCAGGGGTAATCACTTGTGACAATGTTTTATCCTTGGTTCATTTAAAAATCTTTTTTTTTTAAAGATTTTATTTATTTATTTGAGAGAGAGACACAGCGAGAGAGGGAACACAAGCAGGGGGAGTGCGAGAGGGAGAAGCAGGCTTCCCGCGGAGCAGGGAGCCCGATGCCAGGCTCAATCCCAGGACCCTGGGATCATGACCTGAGCCCAAGGCAGACGCTTAACGACTGAGCCACCCAGGCGCCCCTAAAAATCTTTTTTTTTTTATGGCAACATTTTGATAGTTTTTTTTTTGGAGTTCTCAGTTTTGCAAATGAACAGTTTGTGAACACATTCAGATTTTAAGATAATTTTTAATACTTTAGTTTCAGCATATAATTACATTTCTTTGTGTAACCCCACTGTCTTGGTTTTTTTGTTTTGTTTTGTTTTTTTGTTAGTACTGGCTGGATAATCGAAAATGAGTGATTATTTATTGGGCACCAGTAATGTGCCTGCCAGGTGGACAAAACAAATGTGGAATCTTGATGGTGATATGAAGAAAAATTGAATAAGAGTTAGCCAGGTGAAGAGTGAATGGAAGTGAACAGGTATCTCAGGTATATGCAAGGATATCTGGAGGTCCTGAGATAGGGAAGAGCTTAGCTTCTTGGAGGAACAAAAATAAGGCCAGTCTGGCTAGAATGTAGTGATTAAAGGGTGTGATGACAGAAATGAGATTGGGGAGAAGCCTTAGGCAGATCATACAGGAAGTTATATTAAGGTCCTTTTTTTTTTTTTTTTTAAGATTTTATATATTTATGGGGGGGCAGAGGGAGAAGGAGAAGCAGACTCCCCACTGAGCAGGGAGCCCTAATGCAGGGCTTGATCCCAACGCAGGGCTCCATCCCAAGACCCTGGGATCATGACCTGAGCCGAAGGCAGACGCTTAACGGTCCACCTATCCGACTGAGCCACAGGTGCCCCTAATAAGGAACTTCGGATTTCATTTTAAGTGTATTGGGAACCATTGGATGTTTTTAAGCACAGAATGCTGTGATCAGATTTACATTTTCAGTAGATCACTCTGGCTTCTGTGGAGAATGTAGAAGGGCAAAAGTAGAAGTGTTTTCAGTTAAGGATGTTATTGCAGTAATCCAGGAGGGGGATAATGCACCACTAAAGCGGAAGCAATGGTTATGGAAAGAAGGCAATGAGTTAGCTTTTTTTGTTTGTTTTGTTTTGTACAAAGAGTAGAATTTTTTGTTGTTGTTTAAAGATTTTATTTATTTATTTATTTGTCAGAGAGAGAGAGAGAGCAGGAACACAAGCAGAGGGAGTGGGAGAGGGAGAAGCAGGCTTCCCGCCAAGCAGGGAGCCCGATGCGGGGCTCGATCCCAGGACTCTGGGATCATGACCTGAGCCGAAGGCAGACGCTTAACGACTGAGCCACCCAGGCGCCCCCAAAGAGTAGAATTTAATGAGGGATTGGATATAAGGGATGATGGAAAGAAGTGTTTCTGGTTTGATCAGCCGGATGTATGAAAATGTTATTTACCAATATGACGGTATCTGTGTAACCAAACTCAAGGAAGGGGTTTGCCACTTGAGATGCATCAAACTGAACGAAACCCAAGGAAATGTTGAAAACAAAGAACTTTATTACTTGTTACAAGTAAGGAGACATATGGCTCTCAAAGCACTCTCTGTTGGTGGGGTTAGTATAGGGAAGCTTTTATTCAGTGTATTAGGAGGTGGGGCAGGGAGTTCACGTAAGCACTTCAGTTCAATTACTCATGCCCAGAATGTCAATGTGCTAGTTCAAAAAAATGGTGGAAAGCTCCATCTCTAGGAGATCTTGGTAGTATAATGAACTAAAGGTAACTTCAGGACAACTCAGGGGGACTTCTCTGCAGCTCCTCAGGTCCAGTCCAGCTCATACTGGCTCACATAAGGGGCTGTCAGGGGAGACACAGCTAGCAAGGGGCTCCCAGGTGAAACATCATGTCTCCTTGGCTGGAACTGTTGGTTCTACAAAACATATTCCTTCCCTGCTTTTGTCCCTTTCCTTCCTCTCTTCTGCTGATAGCTTTCCGTCCTCTTACTTGAGTAACTTCTTGTTGCATCCTAGCTTACATCTGGAGGAGTACTACCAGTTGTTTGAAAAAGAAGTCTGACTTGACCTGTTGAAAACCTTTTAAACCTTTAAACCTTTTAAAATTGAACTTCAAGAAGTTTATATCAAGAAGACTCAATTTTAGGAGAATTTATCATCAGCTGGATGGAGAGTTAGTGGTATGTGATGTTGGTAGAGATGGTGAAGTTATTTTGTGTACTATAGGCAGGCTTAACTGGGCTGATATAGGACCCTTATGCATTTTATGCTTTGAAAGATGGTAAACACTTGTAATTCCTGGTTGCTTAATCCATTGAATATGTCTGAATTAATTTTTTTT
>NC_138373.1:55072701-55114401 GCF_054177405.1 Leptonychotes weddellii | reverse complement strand
GCTGCTGCTGCTGGACTAATTCAGCAAAGAGAGAGTGGAAACACTGAAAACCACCTCTTTCCTGTTGGGAAAAAGGAAGATTCTGATGGGTAAGCCTATGGCAATATTTAAATAGTAGGTAATTATAATTTTCCTATAAAACCAATTCTAGTTGGAGCTAACATTCATGATTAACAAATTTTATATTTTTAGTAAGGCTAGTCCATCCTGGGTGCGAA
The DNA here is from genome assembly GCF_054177405.1 of Leptonychotes weddellii. Classification (NCBI taxonomy): domain Eukaryota; kingdom Metazoa; phylum Chordata; class Mammalia; order Carnivora; family Phocidae; genus Leptonychotes; species Leptonychotes weddellii. The sequence goes on along the minus strand of NC_138373.1, from coordinate 55,114,183 downwards.
TCAGAAAAATGCAAATAACGAGATACCATTTTTTGCAGTCATAGTGATAAATATTTTATTAAAAAAATAATAACCAAAGTTAGCAAAGGAGAGGAAAAAGGCATTCCTATACACTGTTGTTAGATGAAAGTGGTAAATCCTTTCTGAAGGGTGATTTAGCAGTGTGTTTCAAAAATTTTAAATATGCTGTCCCTTTTTTAAATTTACTTTTTAATTTTTTTAAAAGATTTTATTTCTTTACTTGACAGAGAGAGACACAGCGAGAGAAGGAACACAAGCAGGGGGAATGGGAGAGGGAGAAGCAGGCTTCCTGTGGAGCAGGGAGCCCAATGCGGGGCTCGATCCCGGCACCCAGGGATCATAACCTGAGCCGAAGGCAGACGCTTAATGACTGAGCCACCCAGGCGCCCCATATGCTGTCCCTTTATTCCAGTGCTTCATTGCCAGGACTAGATCCTATAGGAAAACATGACTTGTGTAAACACACACACACGCACACACACACGAACACATTCTAAGGACATTTATTGTACATTATTGTATATATAAAATATGACAGATATGTTAAGGATATTTATTATAGCATTCTCATATCAAAAAGTTGGAGATAGTCTAAATAGCCGTCAATAAGGAAGTAAGTTGTCACCCCTATAAGACAATGTAACATGCAAGCATTTGAAAAAATGAGTTTAGGTCTACAGTTTACTGATTGTTTAATGAAGTATATTTAAAGTGTCCGGTTTGATGTCATGTCTTATGCAAATTTTAGAATGCTTTCAATATCTGCTGAGTTGCAAAAAGAAGTTACCTGCTACACTGGCACTCTATCTTATTACCAACAAAATTGCTAGCTGTTAGGTTTTTGGTTTTGGTTCCGTTGAGCTTGAGTGTTCAAATGTTGGACCCTCAAATTGATCTGAATATTACCAAGAGATTTCATATGTCAACTTGTCCCATATTCTATATAAACATTTGATTTGATGATCCTTGTGCTATAAACCAAGAGGTTCCTAATGCAGTGAATCTTCTTTTGAAGGTACCTTGCATGCATGCTATTAACCTTCCTTTTTAAAGAGAATATATTTCTATATGCACCACACCAAATTTTTCAACAGTGACTTCATATTATATAATTTACGAAAATTCATTTTACAAAATAGGAATATTTTCTACATTCCAAACCCCTTATACTTCTCTTATAGAATTTTATTTTTTTAAATTTTTTAAATTAAATTTAATTTTTTTAAAAGATTTTATTTATTTATTTGACAGAGAGAGAGACAGCAAGAGAGGGAACACAAGCAGGGGGAGTGGGAGAGGGGGAAGCAGGCTTCCCACCAGCAGGGAGCCCAATGTGGGGCTCGATCCCAGAACCCTGAGACCATGACCTGAGCTGAAGGCAGATGCTTAACTACTGAGCTACCCAGGCGCCCCTCGTATAGAATTTTAATATGACTAATTATTTTGGCTATATCCTGGAGTTAGATGATTTTTATCAAGCATGAAATATTGCTGTTGAAACTTAATAGTTTTTCTATGGTCTTTCTAAGCATGAGAAAAAATGATAGTCATGTTATATAATATTATGTATATATTATATATCTAGAAAATTTTTAAGGAGTCTTTTGGTTGTATAATTTTGTGAATTATTTAATACCTTGGTCTGCCTTGTTTTTTTTAAGATTTTATTTATATTAGAGAGAGAGAGTGCGTGGTGGGGGAGAGGGACAAGCGGACTTGGCACTGAGAGCAGAGCCCCATGCGGGGCTCGATCCCACAACCTTGAGATCATGACCTGAGCCAAAATCAAGAGGTTTAACTGATTGAGCCACCCAGGTGCCCCCTTGGTGTGGCATTTTTTTAAAAAACATTTAGTGCTACATGTATATAATTTAAAAAACTATATTACAAAATATATTGCAGAAATATTATATCATCCTTGTGTAAGGATTGAACTAAACAAGAAAATTAAATCATCTATGATTATTCCTCTTAGCTATGAAATCCTTAAAAGAACCATGTACACTCACTGATCCTGATTTACCTCCCATTCACTCTTGAATTCTCTCTAGTAATTTTCACTCCCACTACTCCAGAATTGATTTTTCAAAGGTTACCACTGATTTTCACTTGAATAAATCTAGACATAATTTCTTAGATCTCATTTTATTTGACCTATCAGCAATATTTGACCCAATGGAGAACTTTCTTCTCCAAAATTCTGTCTTCATTTAGCTTTCAGGATATCACTCACTCACCTGGTTTTCCCCCTGCCTTTCTAGTCTGTACATCTCAGCCTGATTTGCTTCTTTCTCTTCATCCCCCACCTCTTACTTACACATTGACATCTTCCAGGAATCAGTCCCTGATTTTCTTTCTCTTGACTTTTACTATCTTGTATATTCTAATGATCTTCAGGTTTATATCTCCAGCCCAAATCTCTCTGCATAATTCCAGACCTACATATCAAACTGCCTATTTGATAGCTCTTTGGGATAGCTATTGGGTATTATGAACTTAACATGTCCAAAATCGAACTACTGATATTCTTATACCTGCCCTTCTTGTCTTTCCTAATTGAGTTAATCATAGTTCTTCCAGTTGCTCTGCCAGAAAACTTGGTAAGATTCTCCTGTGATTTACTCATCCTTTTCTTCCTGGTATAGAGAGGGAGACACTTACAAAAGGAGATATCCTTTATAAATGTAAATTTCTCTTACAAAAGAGTAACTTCTACTTTGTTTTCAGAACTTCTCCTGTATCTGCAGTTCTTGAAATAATTAGCTCAAAATAATCCTGTGTCAAAGAGGCGTGTTTTGGGGTGCCATATTCTGCTACCCTTCAAGTGGGTGTTCACAAGAGAGGTCCAGGCTGGCTGTATCAATTTGGGAGTAATTAGCACAAAGATGGATGTAGGGGTGGAGGACCTGAAGAGGAAAAGAGTGAAGCAATGTTTTCCTTATTTAAAATTGAACAGTACACCATAGTGAAAGTTTAGCACACCTAACACCATTTTCTTTGACTAATTGGTTAATAAGCATTTGTTAGGATAGACTATTCTAGGATCCAGTGAGAAGTGTCATTGCATTCTATTAATAAATATTCAAGGGTCTGTTTTCTATACTAAATTTACATGTTAATTTTGTATCTAGTTTATTCAAAAAACATAATTGTCATTTTTCCAAGACTGTATTTTATGCATAACAACTAAACCATTATTCAGAAATCAAATTGCTGAGACTATAAATAAGGTCTGTGTAGGAACCACTTAGCTAATTTGTTGTGATGTGGGTTTCCATTCTAGGCAAGGAGGTTGCCATTTAAAATCAGAGACATTTGGAATTTGACGGGAAACTGAAGAATGAACCTTCGTGTTTCACTTAGATTCTGAATGAGCCAGATCTTTCTGAGTCAGTTATACAAAAATTTCAGACTCAAGGGACCCTAGAGCCCTGAGTCTATTCTCCCTAGGGATGGAGAATTGGGATCTGTCCCTTCAGGCTTATGATTTTAGAAGAATTCTTTCCTCTCTTCAAACCCCGGTTTCTGTATCTTTGAAACAAGAAACCCAGTCTCTTTTATGAGATTATTGGGAGGAAGACCTGAAGGGAAAATGCGTGTGTTAGTGCATACATCTTAACAAACCACATGGGACGAGTTAAGCACTCAATAAATAGTGCTTAATATAATTTTTAAACACTCTGTAGGAGGTATCTATAAAATTTTTGGACTTGATTTTAAAGCATTGTATTGTAGTGTTATAGTATTACGATACCAGAAGGAATAACTGAAAACATTCCAAGTTTTTAAGTCATATCTGGAAAATGTATTATTTGGGGTGTTTTTTTTTACACTTTTAACTTATTTCTTTTTCAGCGTTATTGAGATGTAATTGACATGTAACATATATTCATAATAGCTACCCACATTCCATAAACCTACTGCCCACAATAGATTTTTTTGCTTAAAATGGAAAAGAAAGAACATACATGTTCAAGCTTAATGAAAAATGAAGCTGAATAGTTAAAAGGAGCTGCTTGGCACCGAAGAGGGTAAAGGATTGTATTTCTAGACAGGGAGGATGAAGCATGAGGTCTGTTAAATGTACAGTGTTGTAGAATATAAAGAAACAGGTTAAGTGACCATTTGTATTTATTATGATGACCTAGCACTCAAGATCTAGACAGGAGGCAGAAACCTCGCCAGTATTGAAATGGGGGAATATTTCCTGTTCCTTATTAAATATTAAGAAGTATTTAAACAAAAAGCATTTTTAACTAGTAAAAGGGAGTAAAAGTGGTAAAAGAAGACTCTAAGCAGTCTTGTAATAGCAAACGCAAAATGGAGCTGTGATCCCAAAGGCAGAGGAAGAGTAAACACGAAAGGAAGTAAGAACTTAGAAGACCCTCACTCCCCCTCACTCCCACCCTCACTCCCACCACCATCCAAGGCGGAGATTAAGACCTCTTGGGAGAGGATGCAGCTGGTGGCAAAGAAACTTGTCAGAGGGTGCTGGCCAGAGCTGGTCCATGGGGATGACTTGTTGAGCGGCTGGCTGAAAGATGCAGGCCGACTGAGGTTCTTCACCCTGCTGGGAGATCCAAATCTTCATTCCTGAAAGGTTCTGAGTTCTCAAAAATAACTTTCCTGGGACTCCTGGCTGGCTCATTCGGTGGAGCATGGGACTCTTGATCTTGGGATTGTGAGTTCGAGCCCCATATTGGGTGCTGAGATTACTTAAAAATAAAATCTTTAAAAATAAATAAATAAATAAATAACTTTCCCTCTACCCTTCAGGTTCTTGGCTGAGACTCCCTGTAATAAAACATTAACAGGAGAAAACCAAAGAGAAGTTTAATAATGTGTATACCTCCTGTATACACAGGAGATACCCAGGAAAATTTAGTAACTCCCCAAAATGGCCCAAGCTACCACTTTAAATACCGTCTCCACCTAAAGACAAAAGAAGATGTTAGAGGGTGAGGGGTGGAGCCATTATGGGAGGTTATCAAGCAAAGCACCATAAAGGAGGGCATGGTTGTTATGCAGATTTAAGTACTTGCCTTATCCATTGTTAAGTTTCTAGAGATTTAGTCATCCTCTCTTCCTGGTTCAGCTAGGGAGACTCCCTTACAAATGGAGATACCCCTTATAAATGTAAATGTCCCTTACAAAAGGGCAACTTCTACTCTGTTTTCAGAGCTTCTCCTTTGCCTGCTGGTCCTTACAAGTAACTAACTCAGGACAATCCTTAAGCCGAAGAGGCGTATTTTAGGGTGGCAAATTCTGCTCCCCTACAGCCTTGTAGAGAGTAAAATGGAGTCTCTCATGTCAAGCAGGGGCCTATGTCAAGCAGTGACGCAAGCAGGTAAGGTACTGCAGCCAGGAGACATCGCCAGGACCCAAGTCAACTGACAACAGAGGAGGGCTGCAGAGACCCACAGCCGATGAAATCCCTTTAAACAGGAAAGGATTTTGGCAGCAAGCTGTCAATCTCTTCAGACCTGACCCCTCTATGCCTGGCCACTTAAAAAAGGCAACTGCCACTGAAAGCTCTGCCCGTTGGATCTCCGAACAGAACCGAGGTCCTTGCCTGCTTGAACATCAGAAGCAGGCAGAGCCTAGGGCTGACCCAGACCAGACCGAGGCCTTATCTCAATTGCACGCCCCCAGACTGACTTCGCATTTGGTTCGTGGAACTTCCTACACCCTTCTGTGTATCTAGTTTGCTGTGTGGCTTGTCTTCTGTCCTGCTTTGTATGCTGTGTAAGAAGCCAAGTTTAATCACATGGTGAAATGTCATTGAGTTTGGAATCCTGAACCTGCTTTATAATTAATTGTGATTTAACTTTGCTTTATGATTGAATAAAGCTGACATTGTGGAAAGACACAACTCGTGTGTGTGCCTTTATAGCTTGCTCATAAAAAGTATGGAAATGCAAAGAAGCACCCCAGAGGATCCCCTGGGTTCCAGACATAGTCTTCACTGACTCCATTGTATACCAACAACCCACTTGATCCTTCATTATCAGAATCAGTCACTACAGCCAGACCCCATTCTCCGCCAAAGGACCCCCAAGCGGCTAGAGATCAGCTCAATTAAATCTCATCTAATTCAATGGAACTATAGCTGTGTTTCTGGGTGGAAGTATTCTTCCCCTGAGAACTAAGACCTCCAAGTCAGCAGATCATAAAGTTGCTGGGACAGGAAGAGATACTTTTGGGAGTGGGTTATTACGCATAATGGTGAGAGGAGCCACTTCCCTTCTGTCTCCGGGTTCCTGGACCTATGGCCGTGGGAGAGACAGTACCACATACTGATTCAAAGCACACACTGCATCCTGTAAGACAGAAACACATCCCTTATGGATCTGTCTCACCACTGCCATAATCGAATCTCCAGTAAGCTATTTTACCCTTCCATTAGGCTAGTCACTACTGGGTGATGGGATATATGGTAAGACCAGTCATTTCCATGGGCATGAGCCCATTGCTGCGCTTCTTTGGCTATGAAATGAGTACCTTTATCAGAAGTGATTATGTGCACCATGTCATGAGGGTGGATAAGGCATTTTGTAATGGATGGTGGTTCTGGCAGACACATTATGGTCAGGGAATACAAATCCACATCCAGAATACATATATATGTCTATCCCAGTGAGGATGATGGAAGAGGTTCAGTGTTATCAGGCTGCCACCAGGTGGCTGGCTATCCCCACTGGTTAATACTGGCATATTAGGGACTCAGTATTGATCTCTTGGTTGGCTGATGAGGCACTCCACTTGTAGCAGTCAGGCCGGACTCGGTAAGGGGAAATCCATGTTGTTGAACTCCATCCCTGCCACCATAGCCATTTCATTCAAGGGCCATTGAGCGAGCACTGGGATGGTTGCTGAAACTAACTGCTATCCACAGTGTGTGTCATTTTACCTGCTTGATCATTGGACACTTTCTCTGTGGTGGATAACTTTGGTGAGCATTCACATGAGGCACAAGTATCTTTATAGCCTGTGCCCATTTTTTTTTTTTTAATTTATTTAGAGAGCATGAGTGAAGGGAGGGGCAAAGGGAGAGGGAGAGCGAGAACCTCAAGAAGACTCGGCACTGAGGACCGGAGCCTGACGTGGGGCTCAATCTCAGGACCCTGAGATCTTGACCTGAGCCAAAATCAAGAGTTGGACGCTTTAACTGGCCGAGCCACCCAGGCGCCCCTAGCCTGAGCCCCTTCTTAAAGGGTCATCCACAGAACTCTTCCCCAGACTTTCTTGTCACCAATCTCTCAGTCTTCTTCCTTCCTTAAAACTTTAGCAACAGTACATAAATTAATACAGATATGCAATTCTGGCTAGCTCTCATCCAGAAAAAGTAAACAAGAAAATGTACTACTTCAATTCTATTCAGTGGAAGGATTTTCCTTCATGGCTGTCCTTCAAGGTCACCTCTGAGTAAAGCTGTGGGACTATAGGTATCCCCCTTCTGATGGCAGCACCCTCCATTAACCAGGCTTGAGTCTTTTCTTCCTCAGTCAGCTGATCATACAGAACTTCCCACAAGGCTGCAACTATGGATTGAGGGGGGGAAGAGGAATGGAGCTGGGGCTATGGGCTCCTGGAAATGTCTTTTCCTTCTGCTTGAGGCTGGTCTCTTATGTCACTTCCGTCTTAAGAGATTGAAGCTGCTCATGCCCAATTTTATAGTTTGGTGGGTCAGAGAAAACCCAATTTATCGTGGGAAACTCAGGCCTGATGACTCATGTTTATGCATTCAGTCTTAATAGCAAGCCAGGGCTGTTTCTCAAAAGGATAATAGTCATCTATACAAGAAGGCATATGATTTGCTCTAAAACCTAGATGTCTCTACTGTGATTTTCTTCGTGGTGCTTGCCAGATCACAGATAATCCCACTATTTGTCATAGACAAATAGTGCCGTTACCTGCTGGATCATAATGTCCAAGTGGAAGGGCAGCTTGCACTACAGTCTAGATTTCTTTTATTCCAGGCTCCCACAAAAACTGGCAGCCTTACCCGGGACTTGGAAAATGGGTTGAAGTAGCATACACAAATGTGGTATATGCTGCTTCCAGTCCCCTTTGACCAACATCTTCCCATTTCCCCACCCCTCAGCCTCTGCAACCACCAATCTCTGTTTCTATGAGTTTGGGTTTTTTAGATTCCATATATAAGTGAGATCATACAATATTTGTCTTCCTCTGTCTTACGTATTTTACTTAGTATAATGCCCTCGGTGTTCATCTATGTTGTCACAAATGGCAGGATTTCCTTCCTTTTTTTATGGTGGAAGAATATTCCATTGTATATAAACATTACATTTTCCATATCCATTTATCCATTAATGGGCACTTAGGTTATTTCCATGCCTTGGCTATTTTGAATAATGTTTCAATGACCCTGGGGGTGTAAATATTGAGGTAATGACTTAATTTCCTTTGGATATATACTCAGAAATGGGATTGCTAGTACATAAAGTATTCTATTTTTAATTTTTTGGAAAAAATTTCCTTTTCTTAATCCAAATTCCACTGACCAGCCTTACCTGTCATTGATAACTCCCACCTTAATGAGTCACCTCTATGGTGATTGCCAAATGCTGATGCTCTGTTTTCCTCATTTTTTTTTTTTTTTACATTTGTTACATTTATGTACCCCGTCTCCCAATCATGCTGGCTCTGTGCTGCTGCAGCTATTTGTCACACTCCCCTGCTACATTCTTGGCTACTAGGCCTGTTGGCCTTTGCCTCTGCATGGCTTCCAACCTTTCTCATCATGAAGAAATTCACTCATGTCATTGACCACCATGTTGATTCCTCCACTCTGGCAAGGGAAGGGAATGGAAGGAATAGGTAGATGGAAAAGAAAGTGACTACACGGGTGCCTGGGTGGCTCAGTCGTTAATCGTCTGCCTTCGGCTCAGGTCATGATCCCAGGGTCCTGGGATCGAGCCCCGCATCGGGCTCCCTGCTCTGTGGGAGGCCTGCTTCTCCCTCTCCCACTCCCCCTGCTTGTGTTCCCTCTCTCACTGCGTCTCTCTCTGTCAAATAAATAAATAAAATCTTAAAATAAATAAGTAAATAAATAAATAAATAAAATAAAATAAAAAAAGAAAGTGACTACATATGGTTTTAGTAAGCAGAACTGTGGGACGACTGTATCTTAGACTGAAGGTACTGCCCAGGTAGATATATTTTGAGAACATTTAATAGGTAAGTATGGTACATCAGGTATATGTAATGAGAGATGAGTTTACCACTGCCTCATATTTTTACATAATATATTTTTATTTATAATTTATAATTTACAAAATAATTTATAATAAATTATTAATAGATATGTATAAATGTATATAAATTTATGTAAAATTTATGTAAATAAATATTTTTAAATAAATAATTTATAAATAATAATATAATTATATTTATAAATAAATATTAATAACTAAAATATAAAATTATAAAATAAATCAATAGTTTATTTATAATATAATTTTTATATAACATATTTTTGTTTACTTGTTTACTAGTTGTCTCTCCCTTTAGAATGTAAGTTCCATGAGAACAAAGACTTTGACTTGTCCACTCCTGTTATCTTTGGTGCCAGAAACAGTGCCTGGCAAACATTAGCTACCCAGTCATTCTTTGTTAAATGCATGAAGCTCAGACAAGGAGTTTGCACCTATATTTTGGAGGTCAGAATAAGAAGACTGAATTTAATTCTGTTGGACAAAGGAAGGCTATCAAAGTCCTTATAGCAGGAGAGTAAAACAACCTGAGTTTTAGTAAGATACCTCTAGGAATCATGGGAATGATAGATTAAAAAGACAAAAATTTGGAGGCTTATAGTAATTTTAGGAAACTTTTATTGTCTATATTTTGTGGGACACTTGTTTGAAGGTATAAGGATTTTATTTTTATTTCATGTTTTAAAAGATTTCCAAATGTATAAGAAAGAGAATTTCTGTAAAATTTATAAAACACATGTTCTAGAAAAAAACCTGCCACATGTACAATTTGTCATCGATAATAGTTGTCATCCTTGAAAAGTATCAAAAACATTTTCCCTGAAATTATGTCATCACCACTTAAAAATCGGTTTTCTCTTATTTCTTATAAACTGCTTTAAAACATTGTTTTAAAATTTTTATCATAATTGATCATATGATTCATCCATTTCTATAGTGTAGTCCAATATCATACTTAATTTTAACATAATAATTATAATTTAGTGGTGGTTTTCACATATGATTTTCAAAAATGGTTACAAATTTTAGGTAGACAAATTTTTAAATATTGAAGATCTTTTTAGTTTATTTATTAGATTTTAGTTAATTACTATATCTTAGTCTTAAAAATTTCGATACAGGATGCCTGGCTGGCTCAGTCAGAAGAGCTTGCAACTCTTGATCTCGGGATCATGAGTTTGAGCCCCATGTTTGGTGTAGGGATTACTTAAATAAATAAAAAACTTTAAAAAAATAAAATTAAAATTAAAAAATTTTCAATACAACAAGCATTTATTGAGAGGATTTTATGGGTCAGGACTCTGCAGTGTTTGAGATCTTACCCTACTTACAAGCTAACAAGTTTGCTTGTTTCATGGCCATTCGCAGAAGACACAAGACTCCTGGGTCAGAGACAAAGGACTTTATCACCATTGCAAAAACGGTATCCAGACCCTCATATTTATTTGTGTTGATTTGCCATGCCCCCTCAGGGCCATGAGGGTGACAGTAAAGACCCATCCTAGATGCCTATATACACAGTGTGTTGCATTAAAGGAAGTGATCCCTGAGCTCACCACTTTCCTAGTAAAGATTATCAGCCTGCTTCTTGGCAGAAGAAAGGCATTACCTCATCCTTTAAGGCTGCTCACTGCAAACACAATTCTGAGGAATGGCCTGTGGAAAGAGTGGTCAGGATTTTGCATTCTTGGCATATGCACAAAGAATGTGCAGGGACACTCAGGATCCAAGGAGATTGCCTCTTCCAACAGTACTCTGGTAGTGAGAAAAAATATATATAGGCTCCTAAAATGAAATTAGAGCAAATCTAAAATATAATTTTCTGTGGAAAAACACCAGAAATGTTAGTTGAAACTGAGATATACAATATTACTGCTGTTTCCTCCCCATCTGGATAATGCTACTGATGAGATCTGTCATCACTATGATATTAAGGAGTGTGTAGAAGCTTAGTTGAAAATTGAGTGGGGTTAATTGAAAAATCATCATATTAAGTGTTAAAAATTTTATAAATTTAAACTTAGTCTTTCTTGGTTGAATATTACTATACTTCAAAAGTTTTTTCCAAACCAGATGAAAAAATATACTTCAGAACACAGTAGTTGATAGTAACAAGTACCACCACAGCACCAAAACCAGGTAACATTTCTTGAGGGCTTACTAAGTGACATGCATCATTCAAAGTACTTCTAGATATTAACACAATAATCCTGACAATAACTCTATGAAATAGGCACTATTATTTTTCATAAGAGGAAACTAAGTTACAGAAAGATTAAGTAATTTACATAATGTCACATAGCTAGGATATCAGCATGCTTTCAGCTCTGACTGACAGACGCTCTCACCAATTGGTGCATTTATTATATGACACTGCAGGAAGGCCAGAGGTATGACAGGTTTTAGAGCTAGCTGAGTCAATGGCTAAACAAAGTTGGTAGTCAAAATTATTTCTGATTTTTTTAAAAAACTCATCATCTATGTACTGGCGTTGCCCTTTGGCTGGCCCCACTTGTGGTCACCAGATGGCTGTGGCACTTCTTGGCACTTTTACTCTCCATTTTTTTTTCTCCAGACTTAGTATTTCAGATGATTTGAAGATTGGCTTTTTCTGCACAGACCATGCTACTCAAACAGATTACAGTGAAATTCTGCCACTAAAAGAGTTGAGTTCATCTACAGAAAAGCTAATACGGGTAAATTGGATTTATTTTCAAACTTCTGAGATTATTTTGGGTATTGTTTGCCTTGATGTCTCTTTCCTTCGCAGAGTTGAAATGACTAAAAATTTTAATCTTAGCGTCTTTTATAAGCTGAATTGGATGACAGTCATGTTTTTAAAAATAATTTGTATCAACTACTGTTTATATTTATATCATGCTTATATATGTTAACCAGTTTAGTGAAGTATGTTTTTACTCTCTTTGGAATTTTCTATTTATGCTACTTTTTAGAAATTATGAAATACTTTTGGATTGTAGAAAAATGTGGAGAGTAATATAATGAATCACTGTGTTACCCACCATACAGCTTTGTCAAATCTTGACTTTCCACCATATTTCCTTTGGATCTTTTTTGATTGTAAAGAAACAGAACATTTCATACACCTCGAATATCAAGAGTTATTAAAATCCCTAATCAATAAAACTGTCACACTGGATAGCATACTACTATAAATACTCTCGTGTACTTTGTTTCTGTTTTTCCACTTAACAGTATAACTTGAAAATCATTCCATATTGGTAGTGTCCTCGTCATTTTCACAAGTGTATCTATCCATCATAAAATGTACATCATTTATTTAGCTATTCCCCTAATAATAGACATTTTGGTTGTTTCAAATCTTCTACTGTGATGAAGAATTCTGTACATATTCAGAGGCCAGCCAATCTGTGGCATAAACTTCAAAGTGGAATTTCTGAGTCATAAGATGTATGCATTAGTCATTTTGAAGGATATTGCCAAATTGCTCTGCACGGAGATTGTACCAGTTTACACCCCCACTAGTAACTTTTGGAGGTGTCTCTTTTCTTACATACTTGCCAATTTGTTGCCTTTTCTAGTAATACCTTCAGAAAAGTTTTATAACTTTATTTCTTTGCAACTGGGCATGTCCAAATGACCAAGTTCTGGTAGTAGAATTAGATTAAAATATTATGTGGCAGCTTTGGGAACCTTCTTTAAGAAACAGCTCACCGTGCACTCACTGTTTGTTACTTCACTTCCTCCTCCTCTTCTCCCTTCCTCCCTTCCTCCTTTCCTCACTCCCTCCTTCCCTCCCTTCCTTTCCTTATTTCTGTGCCTAGAACACAGATGCTACCATTTGTGCCCTGATTTTGAGGCAGCATACAGTATAGTGATAAGATAGAAGGATCTTAGGTCATTTTCACCCCTGATTGCCTACTCAATTTCTAGTGAAAGAGAAATAAACTTATTTCTCTTTTGTGCTTTTGTTATTTGGATTTTTAAAATCCAGCTGAACCAAATTCTTATGCTTATATCAGATTAAGGGTGTTTCCTCTATTTTTAATTGATGAAAGGCATCTAAAAAATATAATGAATGACGGGATTTGAATGCTTTTCATGGATCTATTGAGTCATATGGTTTTTTTTCTTTATGTGATGATGTGAAAATTGACTTTTGAACAGTAAGCCTGGAATGAACCCAACGGGACTATAATATTTCCTTCTGTTTTCTGCATCATTTGTATAATTCTACCAATGATTGTTTTCCATTCATGTTCATAAGAGACTGTCCTATAATTTTCTTTTCTTCTTATACTACTGTTGTTCAATCTCAGTACCAAGGTCATAGTATTTCATAGAATAAGTTGGAAGATGTTCCTTAGTCTATTCTCTGGAATAGTTGGCATGAGGTTGGAATTATCTATCTCTTTAGTGTTTGTTAGAACTTGCTTGCAAAACTGTATGTGCTTATTTTTATTGCTATTTTTATCTTGTTATGGATATATTAAGGTTCTCTTAAATCCTCTTGGGTCAGTTTTGACATTATGTTTTTCTATAAAAGTATTGTCAAGTTTTCAAATTATTGGCATATTGTTGACTGTCTTATTTTTAAATCTTTATTGTGTCTGTAGTTACCTATTTTTTTAAATTTTAATATTAAAAAATAAAAAGCTAATATTGTGTGCATACCTCTTCTTTTTTTTCTAGATGAATGTTGGCAGTTTTATCTATTTCATTATTTTTTTTCAGAGACCCAACTTTTACATTTGTTAATCCTCTCTATCATATCTTTATTTCTAGTTCATAAATTTCTTATCTTTATTTTTTAATTTATTCTACTATTTTGTGTTCACTTTGTTTTCTTTTTCTGATTCCTTGAGTTGGCTCTCAGTATCAGTTAGGATGTCGTAAAGCTCTATTTTTAGAAAATGCAACTATATTGGCTTAATCAAATAAGAAGTCACTTAGAATTAGACATCTGTAGTTGAGGCAGTAGCTCTCTGTTGTCATCTATATACCCCAGACTTGTTTTATCTTTTTCAATCTCTGTTATCAGTGCATGGCTTTTGCTTTCATATTTCTGACCTCACAGTAGCAAGATGGCTGCTACACTTCCAGCCTCCATCTGCATTTCATACAGGACGGAGACTATGAGAGAAGTAGGGAGGGCTGGTGGTGGTGGCCATGATAGGAAAGCAGGAACTTTCTATAGAAAACCCCAGCTTATTTATCATTGGCCTTAACTTGACCACCTTAACTGGGAGGAGTTCTAGAGTAGTGAGCATTTTAGTTGGACATATTTCTGTCTGGACAAAGTCCTGGTCCTCTCAGTAAGGAAGAACCAGTGTAATGGATAGTGGTTGTCAGCTACAATGCCTATAGATCATTATTTTTGTGGCCCCCTCTTTTCTTTTATAAGCATTTACAGGCTTATATTTCCCACAAATTACTTCTTTACCTTCACCCCACAAATTTTGAAATGTAGCATTTTTATTAGTATTCGTAATACTAATTATTTTTATTAGTTAATGCTTTTAATATTTATTAGTATTAGATTGAAATGCTCTAACATTTTCCAAGTATGCTTTTTAGTTATTGTTATGTTGTTGGTTTTTAAATTCAGTCCTCTGTTATCAGTGAAAATTCTTTGTGAGACAAATTATTTGGTGTTTGCAACTTGTACCAAGGCTTCGTGTGAGGTCAGTCTTTGTCATTGTGTCCTGGATATAAGAAATTAAAAATAATTTTCATTTGTTACTAGTTGAGAGTGTATATGCATATGTATGTGTATATGTGTATGTGTGTATATATATGTATGTGAATATATATATTTTGCCATTCTGTTCAATGCTAATATCCTTATATCAACATTCTTTGGTATAGTGTTTGCCTGGTAAATCTTTCTCGTTCTTACACTGACCTCATTTCTGTGTTGCATTTTAGGTATAACTTTTACAGATTATAGATAGTAGGTTTAGAAAACATCCAATCTTATAATCTTTTTCAGCAACTAGTTTATTCTCTTAATATTAGTTGTGATTACTAATATGTTTTTATTTTTCTGCCAACTTATTTTGTAATTTCTCTTTAGCTTCTTCTTCTTTTATACTTCTTTTTTCCTACCTCCCTACTTTTCATTGGATTGATAAACTTTCTTTAGTTCCTATTCTCTCCTCTACTGGGAATTAAGTTAATCACGATATCTTTATTCTTTTAATGGTTGCCTCCAGTTTGAACATGTGCACTTGGTTTTACAGTGTCTGCACGTAGCCAGAATTTCTAATTTCTGTCAAATAATGCAAGAAACCTACTACCTTTATCTATAATCACCCCCTATCTTACATATTATTATTCTCAAGTATGTCAGTTCTACCTCTTTTTCTAATATTTTTGTAGTTACCTATTCATATCATTATTTTATACAGTTAATATTTGTTTTGATTTGCTCACAGTCACTAATTTCTTTCTCACCATTACTTCCTATATCTCTTACTTATCTTTGAGTTTTATTTTCATTCTTCCTAAAGATCCCTTGATTCTTCTTTCAGCAAAGAGCATGGTCTACTTAGTGGTAGTATTGTACAACCTCACATAACATGTAATACCCTTGCAATTGTATAGATCCATTTACCACCCTCCCCTGTCCTTTATGCCAGCGTTATCATATGTGTTACATCTACATACATTATACACTCAGCTTATGATGTTTGCTTTAAACATTCTTATATATCTTACACAAATAAGAGGAAAAACCAATCCATTATATTTATTTGGATATGTACTATTTCCAGTGCTCTTCATTCTTTCCTGAAAATCTAAGTTTCCAGCCTGTAATATTTCTTTTTACCCTGAAGAAATTTCTTTAGCAATTCTCAGTCGAGGCAATAAATTCTCATAGTTTTCTTTATTTAAAATGTTGCATTGATTATAGAATTCTAGATTGATAAGTATTTTTTTTTTCTTTTCACTGTAGCATAGCTCTTCTGACTTCCTTGGTTTCTAATAAGAAAACTTTAATCATCCCCAAAGTTATTCCTCTGTATGTACTTGTTTTCTTTTCTGTCTGCTTTCAAGATTTTCTTTTGGAGGTGCCTGGCTGCCTCAGTCAGTAGAGCATGCCACTCTTGATCTTGAGGTCATGAGTTCAAGCCCCACGTTGGGTATAGAGCTTACTTAAGAAAAAAAAAAAAAAAGATTTTCTTTTTATCTTTGGTTTTCAGCAGTTGAATTATTATGTACCTAGGTGTGGTTCATATGTATTTATCCTGCATGAGGTTTGTTCAGCATCTTGAATCTTTGTTTTTCACCACATTTGGGAGCTTTTTGGCCATTATATCTTCAAATATTTTTTTTCTACCCTACTCTTTGTATCCTCTCCTTCTGCAACTACAGTTACTTGCATGTTATACCTCTGATTATGGACTTACATGTCCCCAATTTCTGTTCACTTATTAAATTTTTAAAAATTATTTTCGGGGCGCCTGGGTGGCTCAGTCGTTGGGCATCTGCCTTAAGCTCAGGTCGTGATCCCCGGGTCCTGGGATCAAGCCCCGCATTGGGCTCCCTGCTCTGTGGGGGGCCTGCTTCTCCCTTTCCCACTCCCCCTGCTTGTGTTCCCTCTCTCGCTGTCTCTCTCTCTGTCAAATAGATAAATAAAATTTTTAAAAAATAAATAAATAAAATAAAAATTTTCTTTCTTTTGTTCTACTGATTTATCTTCAAGTTCACATACTTTTCTCCCATCATCTTTATTCTTCTATTAAACTCTTCCAATGACTTTTTAATTTCAGATATTTTAGTTTTCAACTCTTGAATTTCTGTTTGTTTTCTTTATTGCCTATTTTTTCCCCATTTGTTATAAGCATATATTTTCCTTACTTCCTCCTGCATAGTTATAATAGCTGCTTTAAAAATCATTGCCTAGTAATTCCAACATTTGTGTAATATTGGTCTTGGTCTCAATGATGTTTTTTCTTGGGACTGAATCACATTTTCCTGTTTTTTTTTCTTTTTTAATCAGGTATTTTGAATTATATCTTGGGTATTGTGAGTGTTATGTTCTGGCTTCCGATATTTATGTACATATTCTCCTGAAGACTGTTGATATCTTTGTTTTAGCACATAATAAACTTGTTTGGATTCAAACTGCAAATGTCTCTTCGTTGACAGCCCAAATCTCCTTGGGCTGCTTACAGTCTGTTCTATGTATGTGTGTTTTGGGGATCACCCAGAGGTTTGTTCTGAGTTTATATACAGATTTTGCACTCCTTCTCTTTGATTTTTTTCTTTTTAGGAAGCCCACACAATCACATCCAGCATCTGTGGTTGCTCTGTCCCTTTATTATTCAGACCATAAAGGCCAATGATTTCTATTTGAGTTTTGGCTGCCTTGTGAGGTCACCAAACACAGCCACCCCAGCAGGCATCTCTCCTTGCATCAGTTCCTTCCTCCAATTTTTGAATCCCCTCCTGGATTCTCCTGCTTCTGTTTATTCTCCAGAATAATGATTGTGTTTTGTTCCTATTTTATCTAGAGTTTATAGTGATCTGTGGGAGTCTTAGATCCAGTGGAGTTTGTTTGACCATACAGGATTTCTGTGCCTTCCTTCCTCAGAACATGCAGTCCATACAGGACTGGGTCTTCTAAAGGCAAAGTCATCTCTGCCTGTTCCTGGAATTTAAGGAATTCCTTAAGACTTCACTTGCTTTCAAATATTTTTTAAAAATGACTTGTCAACATAGTACCCTTTGTGAGTTGACAACATGATATAAAGAAATAGGGCTATGAGTCAGTCATAACTGTTCAAATCTGGGCCTTCCATTACTGGTCATGCAATGTTGCATTAGTCATTAACCACTTGAAGTCTTATTATCCTCATCTGCAAAATAAAATCTTATCTATAGTTTCAGGATACTAAAATGAGATTCTTTCCAGGATGCTAGTACACCAGGTATAAAATTCCAAAGTGAATTTGAGTTAGATCCCATTTGCAGGATTTGCAAAAGGAATGTTGCATATCAGATCAATGACTCTTAGCTTTTGAAATAGATCAAGGATAATAAAAAAAGAGTCAGGAGGTGAAGAGGAAAAATTACTGATTGAGAAAGCGCTATTACCATGCTCTTTATAGGGGAAGAGGTACCAGAAACGATCTTCCTCAACTCAAAGCTAGTAAAGCAGGCTTGTATGGAACCTGAAGTACGTTTGCTGCTTTTGGAAAACACAGAGGACTGGTGCTGATCCATGCTTAAGGAAACTAGGAAGATGGAGTCGCTAAGTTGGGATCATTCTATACTTCCAAAGTTGTTGGGGTGAGGAATGTGTGATTGTTTCCTATGGACCATATGTGGCCTATGAAAGAGAAAGAGAGAGAGAAAGTGCATCATCATGGAGTCATTCTGGGCCCTATCCAGTAGAATAATCTAAAACAACAGAGGACCCCCAACAGTAGGAAGAAGAAAAAAAAGCTCTATATTCATAGGGGCTGAGGAAGGAGTAGCAATGATCTCCCAGTCTTACTTTGAATGTGTTTAACTCGTGGTAATAATATTCTAAATGCCACTTTGAGGCTGTGTTTTGAGTGACAGTAGGATTTTCTATTCCCAAGAATGAGCAGAAAGGCCCTGGAATTGATTAGAGTTTCCATTCAGGGCAGAGGAAGATTGCCTAGTGAATACATTTTAAATAGATGATGGGAGACAAAAACACATTATATGTTTTGATGATCAGAAATGATTCTTAGTCAACATGCTGGTTTGCTTGGCTAGTAAATTCACAACAAATGTTGATTTTTGCCTATCTTTTCTGATTTAACATCCGCATCTTGAACTATACCTTTTGGAGGTATGATAAAGGGTTGTTGTTAACCCAGGTATTTTATCCTGGATGGGAAGAAATGACCAAGAACCTTCTCTCCCTTACTCCATTAGCATATATTAATTTAGCAGATTAACTGGAGTTCTCCAATGTATACCATATTCCAGAGGTATTCTTAAAAAGCAGGACAGGCCCCTAACTACATTCCAGGTCATATGCCCATGTTGGGGAGGAAAAATTTTTTCTTTACCTTTCAACATTCTTCTAGTTGGTCTAAGAATCAAATTGACAGGAGACAGATTAGCAGGAGAAAAACAATTTAGTAACATGTACACCTCCTGAATACAAGTGAGAGACCCAGGAAAACTGAGTAACTCTCTGAAATGGCCTTAAATACCACCTTCAACTAAAGACAAAAGATGATGTTGGGGGAGGAGGGGAGCAGTTAAGCGAGGTTATGAGGAAAAGCACAATAAACAAGGATATGATGGTTATGCAGGTTTAAATCTGCATAAGAGTTTCTAGAGATTTTAACTCATCCCCTTCTTGCTGATATAGCTAGGGAAGGCACCCTTACAAGTGGAGCTTTCCCTTGTAAATGTAAATGTCTCTTATAAAAGGGTAACTTCTACTCAGTTTTGGAGCTTCTCCTGCGTTTGCAGTTTCTTAAAAATAATCAGCCTAAAATAATCAGTATGCCAAAGAGGCGTATCAAAATTTGCTTTTCTACACCCAGAACCAGGCAATGTACTAGAATCTTTACACAGAGTGCCCTTACTCTCTTCAATAATGTATGTTTTTCCATTTTTCAGATTATTAGATCTCTTCAAGTGGATTTTGGGTTCCTCAAACAATTGCTTCAGTTGAAATTTGAGGACAGTCTTAAAGAAGAGTCTTTCAATCTCTTCACTGCTCTACATGACAGGATCCTAACAATCGAAAAACATTATCAAGAGGTACAAGTTCTCTCATTTCCTTTGTTTTATATGTGGATTGATCTTGTGCTTAGATAAGTATGTACTACAGTTTTGAATTTAGCAACTAGTGTGGGGGGCAATTTAATTTGCATATGTTGTGTCTCATGTAATAGCTAATCCATATAATAGCTTTCCTTTGTATCAGGAACTTTGTAAGTACTCTGTATGCAAATTAATCTAATCCTCACACTAACTTCATGAAGTAGGTGCAATTATTATCTTTCTTTTACAGATGAGGAAATTGAAGCCCAGGAAGTTTAATTAACTTGCTCAAGGCCACCAGTTAAACAACAGAGTTTATTTTCCTGGCCAGACAGTTTGATGCCTGAGATCTGGTTCTTAAGCACAATTTTATAGGATATTATTTGTACTTATTATCTCTGTAAAGGCCAAAGGCTTGAAAACTCAGCTGCTTCAAGGAATTTCCTAAATTCTTTGGTCAGGTTAGCATATTTATCTGTCATTAAGAATAGGGACTGCTTTTCCTCAGTTATAATACACACACACACACACAAACCCCTCATCTTCTATTGACTCCACCATTCTGAGAACCACTATAAGCCTTTTAAATGTGTTTCCTCCATAAGTCCCTCAACAATGCTTAAATGAAACCCGATTATTCCTGATCTACAGATAAGGAAACTGAGATGCCAAGGTTAAGTAACCTGCTTCAGGTCAGACAGATTGAAAGTGGCACAATAATACTGAAATCCAGTTCTGTCTGACTCTAAAGCCTAATTGTTGTTTGCACTCCATTGTTATCCAAAACAATGGTCAACTGATTTGATTAATCAGAAAATGACTCTGTTTTATGGATTAGTGGCTCTAGATTTCTTTTTATGAGCATATCCCATTCAAAAGGTACAAGGACCAGGAGAGGATATGAATTACAAATAGGTTTTACTATTTTTAAGAGCATTTCTAGGAAGACAGTAAAAAGACTTAAATATGTAAAGTGAAATAAAATGTTCAAATTATCTATATTTATTTTATCCATTTGAGCTCTCTATTGCTTATAGTTAAGTAAAAATTGAATGCAGTGTGGAGTACCTGGGTGGCTCAGTCAGTTGGGTGGCTGACTCTTGATTTCGGCTCAGGTCACGATCTCAGGGTCGTGAGATCGAGTCCCGTGTTGGGCTCTGTGCTCAGCCTGCAGTCTTCTTGAGACGCTCTCTCTCCCTCTCCTCTGCCCCTCCCCCTGCTCACATGCATGTAGTCTTTCATGTGCGTGCTCTCTCTCTCTCAAAAATAAATAAATAAATCTTTTTAAAAAATTGAATGCAGTGTAATAGCTATAGTGTTGGAGAAATGATTACAAATTGGAGTTTTCACAAGATTTGTGATGATCTGAATGATGGTTTTATACTGAGTCCTTTAGTAGGGTGAGAGAGTCATATTTGGAAATTCAGTATGGTGTTCATTGTACTTATTTTTGGTTTGCAGAATGAGGACATCATAAGAAAATGCTACAATCAGCAGTTGGCTGATGCCATAGCTGTTATCAAAGGAATGTATAAGGTGGGTTTTTAGTGCTGTCATGGGCAAGGCCAGCTTCCCATCCTGCGAATGCACAGAGTGGGGCTCACTGGGGGTTCCCAGTCCGTGTTTTTGGCTTTGAAGATCTGTCTGCTCAGTTTTCAGGTCACTGAAAAGGGATCAGGCCTAAGACTGTTCACACTCACGTTAAATCAACCAAAATAACATTTTATTGTGACAGATATAGATTTGCAGAGACTGAAAAATTCCAGTCTGGTGTCCAGGTAAGTGACGAAGTCTGTTTGGTGAGCATGCAGTTGGATAGAAGGTCAGATAATCTCAGAGAGTTCATTGCGATTGCTGTAAATCCCAATAATGAACTGTCTCTGACCCTTGGTGGAGTAACTCTTCTACTGATGAGGACATGTCTATCTGCCATATATGGTGCTTCACTCTCCTACACAATGGGAGCATTCATAGTTTTCAATGATTACCTTTTTAGGCTTACTAAGGACCTTGTGCTTCTTTTAGATTTTATAACTGTATTCTTGTCTTTCATTTCAATAAACCTCTGGGAAGAAATATTTTTTATTATAGCAAATTGTGCATTGATTGCATACTTCTTTTCATAGCATTTATCACGTTTGTATTTAATTATGTAATTGCCTGTTACATGTTCTGTTCCATGCCAGACTGTAAGCTTTATGAGGGCAGGGATGTTGTCTGTCTTATTCACTGCTCTGCCTGCCTCTTAGTGCTGTGCCTGATGCATGATTAGCGATCAGCTAATAATTGCTAAGTGAAAGGATAGTTACCTGTATTTGTGGCAGATACTGGTGACTCAACAGTGATTCTCCTTCCTCCTTTTTCTTATTAGCAGAAGCGCTTCTTACTATGAAGCCACAATGCTAGATCCTTTCTTTCCCTGCTTCCTTTTCAGATATGGTGTGAACATAGGCAAGGTAAGGTGCCTGACCAATGTGACCTGAAGCTAAGTTGGCTGTGAGGTTTGGGGAGGAGGTTATTCTTTGTCACTTAAAGAGCTTTGTGGGGGGCACCTGCATGGCTCAGTAGGTTAAATGGCTGCCTTCGGCTCAGGTCATGATCTCAGGGTACTGGGATTGAGTCCCACATTGGGCTCCTTGCTCAGCAGGGGGTCTGCTTCTCCCTCTGCTGCTCTCCCTGCTTGTGCTCTCTCTCTCATGCTCTCTCTCAAATAAATGAATAAAATCTTAAAAAAAAAAATAAAGAGCTTTGTGGGAATAAATATCCTTCTTTTTTCTTTGTTTGACATTGTTGTCTCCTGATGCTTGGAATTGCTGCAGCCAACCTACAACCAAGGACTGAGATGTTTGGGATGTGCTAAAGGTACCAGCGTGGAAAGATAGTAAGCACTGGGGGCCTTGATGAACATCACTGAACAACTAAATAATTCTGGACTTGCCCTGCCTCTGGCCCTTTCATTTCATGAGATAATACCCCTCCTAGTGTTCAAGCCGCTGGTTCAGTAATTTCCAGCTGAAAATATTCCAGGACCTACTGCTCTGACAACAGTCTCTGTGACTCTGTGCCAGTTGTGATTCCAAAAGTGCTGTGACCCTATCTTTCTCACCTGCTGTGTTACCTTGCTCCTCTCCCACACAGAGGTGGAGCCTAATTCTCCCTCCTTGAATCTGGGCTGGCCTCGGTGCCTTGCTCCTAGGTATAGAAGGTGACGCAGCACCAATTCAGAGGTTAGGTCAAAAGAAGCCTTGCAACTTCATTCTCTTCCTCTTGGAATGTTTGCTCTCTGGATTCGCCCTCTCTGAATCCCGCTGCCATGTTATGAGAAGCTCAAGCTGTTTGGAGGATCTACATGTGGGTACTGGGTCCACAGACTCAACTGAGCTCAGCTTTCAAGCCATCCAGCCCCTAGCCATTTCGTCTTACCCTCTGAGGTCCCAGGCATTATGGAGCAGAGACAAGCCATCCCCTTGTGCCGGTCTTAATTCCTTGCCCCATGGAGCTCGAGAGCATGATAAATAGTTGTGGTTTTAGGCCACTAAGTTTGGGGAGGTGTATTATGCAGCAGTAAATAGAGAGCTGGCGTGGGTTCCTTGCACTCACATCAATAAGCAACTTCTAATTGACTTTGTTGGATAGACGACTTCTCTAATAGTTCTGCCAGCACCATGTAGCGTTGTGGTTAAGAGTTAGCATAATGTGTGCTTTAGAACAAGGACCCTGTCTGGAGTCAGACTCCATGGGTTAGACTCCTGGCTCTGTCACTTTATCATTATGTGACCTTAGGCAAAATACCGAACCTCTCTGCCTCAGTTTTGCCATCTGTCAAATGAGGATCATAATAGTGCCCCCGTCATGGGTTTGTTATGTGGATGGAATGAATTGATCCCTGTGAAGCACTTACAATAGTGCCTGGAATAAGGTAAGTGCAGTCTAAGTGTCTGCTAAATAAATGAACATTTCACATATGCATGACACTCCTTGGTACTGGTCATTTGTTCTGCTCCTTTATTATCTTAGTATTTAGGCTTGTAGCTTTCTGACCACTGACTGTGGATATGGTAAATGCCTTTAAGATATCTATAATAATTGTCAGTATTTGTTATGTTGAACTATATGAAATTGCCGCTTTTGGAGCCCAAAATGTCAAATATCAGCAATTTCATATGGCTCAACATAATAAACATACTTATCTTAATGGATAAAGGCAGCAACAAACTACATAAAATATGAGGCTATAATAACTTAAAGTAGAAGAGATTCATCTTCAATTTAACCAAACGTGTTGAATGAGTACTGTGTGCTAGGATATGGTGCGTACTGACATTACAAAGATGAAAGAGAGATGAATAGGGGTGAATTACAAACTCAGCCTTAATATACTTTGTTCACTGCAGAGATAAACATATAATGGGAGATATGGAAGCACCACAAAGGAAGCAGTTATTTCTGCCTTCATGCTTTAGGGAGGCTTCACAGAGAAGATGATATTTGTGCTGGGTTTTAAAGTAAATTCTCAGTTGGTAGATAAGAAATACAAAGGGATTCTAGGTAGATGGCAGAGTGTCTCTTAGACAGGATGTTTTTAGTGGCAAGTGATATATACCTAATTCACAATGGCATTAGTTAAAGGAATTTACTGGTTCATGTAACTGTAAAGTGTAGTGATAGTAATGACTTCAGGAAAAGCTGGATCTAGGTACTCAAATAATGTTATCAAGAAACTGTCCATCCCCTGCTTCCATCTTCTTCTCTGATGGTTTAATTTCCAGGCAGGTTCTCTTCACATAAGAGCAACCTTAGACAGAGCATCTCTTTCTAGATAGTTCCTACAAGAGTCTCAAGACTGACCCTGACCAATCTGGCCTAGTTATTGTCCCCCACTCCCACCACAAGCCAAGCCAGAGTGACGTACCCATCCCAGGAGATAATATCAAGGACAGGGTTTACCCAAATGGAAAAGAGAGGTTTTGATACTTAAAGGAGAGATGTTGGGTAGGCAAAACTGTTTAGACAAATTGGCTTCCCACTTTCAATAGCGTGTGAAAAGGCAAATAGGACCTGGTCAGAGTTGCTGACTGTTGCATTTCCCCACATGGTAGCCAGTAGCCATGGGTGGCTCTTAAAATGGAAGTTGAAATTAGGGGCGCCTGGGTGGCTCAGTCGGTTAAGCGTCTGATCCTAGGGTCCTGGGATCGAGCCCCGCATCGGGCTCCTTGCTCAGCGGGAAGCCTGCTTCTCCCTCTCCTTCTACTGCTTCCCCCTGCTTGTGCTTTCTCACTCTCTCTGTCAAATAAATAAAATCTTTAAAAAAAAAAATGGAAGTTGAAATTAAATTAAAAATTCAGTTCCTGGGTTGCATTAGCCATAGATTGCCCAGCAATATTCTGTGAAACTGAATAACTTAGGAGAATTCATGAAAGTTTGCACAGGTGTGTTTGATTTATTTTATTTTGTTTTTATGTTTTTATTAATAACAGTTAAAAAGCTATGCTTTATTGAGTGCTTTCTTTGTGCCGGGCACCATACGAAGGAGCTTAGATGTATCATTTTATTCAGTCTTCACATGAGCAAGTAGCAAGAACTGGGGCCCACAGCAATTCCTCAATTCTAATGTGGCACAGAGAGTGGTGGTAATAACAGGAACTACGTCATGGCCTCGTATTCTTACTTAGTGCTCTTGCTAATTTCAAGGTGTAAATTAGGCTGCTACAGAAGTGCCTGTGCTATCCGGTTCATCCAAAATGTGGTGCCCAAAGATGAAGTCCAAGTATCTTTTGCCTGGTTCAGCCCCATGACCAGGTGGAGCTGGGAGTCCAGTTCCCATCTATGTCATGTCTCTACAGTTGTTCTGCAGAAAATGGGAAATGCTTGAATTTTCTGAGCAGGAGAAAGAGAGGTGCCTTTGTATCCTTCAGGATGGTTACTCATGTAACAGAGTTAAAGGGCGTTGGAGAAATGAAGACACAGATATACACCCCAGGAAGACAGAAACCACGAAGAGTCTCCTCAATGCCCAGTACAGGGCTTGGATTTTAATAAATATTTATTGGAGGAAGATAGAAGGAAGAATGAGAAAGAGGGAAGGAGGGAAGATGAGCTACAATCTGTAGTTTAAGGCAGAATGTTGGATAGTGGAGGGGAGGGACAAAAGGAATGAAGTTCTGCTCTAGGTTAAAAGAATTTAAAGAGACGTCTCCCTAAATGCAATATGTGGGGCTACTTAGTATCCTGCTTTGAACAAACCAAATGTTAGAAAAAAAGTTTCGAGATCATTGGAAAAATTTTATTATGGACTAGATATTAAATGATATTAAGAAACTCTGTTACTTTTGTTAGTGTGATGGTGGCATTGTGATTACATGAAAAAGAAAAGAAACCCTTAGTTATTAGAGATGAACTGTGAAGTATTTAGGGTTCAAAGACAAGACGTCTAGGATTCCCATAAAAATACATAAGAACAGAATGGGTAGGTAAGTGTGTAACAGACTATTATAATTTTCTCTACTTTGGGGTATGTTTCATCATAAAAAAAGCAGAAGTATTTGAATGCAGGTTACTTCTTTAGTCCTCTTTCTTAAACACCCCCAGTGGCCTTTCAGAATTCAAGATGGAGTCCAAGCTCCATTGCTTGGTCTATGCCTTCCAGGCCATGGGGACCCTGGCCCCTTTGGCTCCCCAGGTTCATTCTGCTGCAGCTTTCAGACCCTCAAACCTGCCAAGTACATTCCTGCCTTACGGCTAATCCCTGGAACCCTCTGCCCTCCATCTTCATATTGCAGCTCAAAAGGTGCCTCCTCAGGCTTCCTGTGACCATCACCACTCAAGGACAAATCTTCCACACCAGTCTCTCCCTATTCCATTCTGTGGCCTTCAGAGCAGATGCCACTGCCTAAGATTCTCTTGTTCATGTTTTTTTACTTATGAGTGTTCTGTTTCACCCCACTAGACTTTCTGCTTTGGGAGAGCAGCCATCTTGGCTTCATACCTAGAGGCATTTTAGCAGGTGTGAGATAAGAATATGTTGAAAGAATAAACACAGGAACAAATTAATGGGGAAGGGTTTTCTAAGCATGAATCTTTCCACAGAGACCATAAAGGAAAATAAAAATAAGCATAAAATGAAAAACTTCTGTACAACAAAAGTAAAAATAGTTTGAAGAAAAATGAAGAACTGGGAAAATATGTGCAAAAAAAATGCAAATAATGTATTAATATTCCTAACATATTGAGAGCTCCCACCAATCATTAAGATAATGCTGAATAGGGGCACCTGCATGGCTCAGTCAGTTAAGCATCTGACTGTTGATCTCTAAGATCATGGTGGTGAAACGGAGCCCTGCATCAGGCTCTGCACTCAACAGGGAGTCTGCTGGAGATTCTTTCCCCTCCCTCTCCCTCTGCCCCTCCTCTCAGTTCACTCATGCATGCTCTCTCTCTCTAAATAAATAAATAAATAAAATCTTAAAAAAAGAAAATAATGCTGAATAGCCCATTAGAAAAATCAGCAACATATATTAAAAAGATATTAAAATAAAAATATCTAAATGGCCAACAAACTTACAAAAAATGTTCAACCTTATTAAAAATAAAATAAATGCAAATGAAGCAAAAATACTGCTTTCATCTATCAGATTGGCAGAAATTTAAAGATTGATATTATCTACTCTTGGCAAAGTGTGGGTTAATGGGTAAGCACATATATTGTGGAAGCATACATTGGTACCACCCATTTGGAAGAAAATTTAACAAATTCTAATAAAAATTTAAATGTGCATTTATTTTGACCAGGCAATCCCACTTCCAGGAGATAAAAATACATATACAATGATCAGCAGCATTATAATGTAGTTTTTAATAGAAAATAATGGAATAATACTACTTAATGATACAAATGTTAGAAAAATACCCAGCCCATTTAAACAAAGGTAAATTCATATGTACTACTATGAAGGCGTTTCTAAGATACATTGTAATTGAAAAAAATCTGGCAGAACAACACAATATTGTAGAACATTCAGAATGTCTGGAGAATGCGGGAGAAAAAGAAAGCACTTTTTTAATTTGAAGTTTCTGTATTTTTATAACAGTCATGCTTCCATTTTTTATAACGTGTTGGTAGTAAAAAGAAGTGTCATTTCAGTTGCAATACATTTCTTTCCCTCGACCCCCCGCCCTTTCTCTTTTTTCTTTCTTTTCCTTGACATTGACTTTTACAACAAATAAGGCAGTTGTCTTTCAATATGTCCCATGTTCTGTAGTTGTTAGTTTGCTTCCTCAAGGGGTTGTGTTACTTGTTCTTCTGTTTTCCATATTTCTTATAAATTAGAATATAGCTCTAAAATCATGATTAGATTCAAATTCAAATTTTATACCTTTTGACAAGAATGGCTTATTGGCAGGGCTTTTAAAAAGTAAACTTTTACTTGAAGTGTAATTTACACACATAAAAGTACACAGATTATAAATGTACAATTCAAATTTTTGTTAAAAAAAGGAACATACCCAAATAATCATTGTTTAGATCAAGAATTAGGATGTTATGGCAACTTCCACCTCTCCAAAGGTTACCATGATCTGACTTCTGTCACGGATTTGTTTTGCTTATGTTTGAATTTTAATGTAAATAAAACCATACAACACTTGCTTCTTTATGTCTGACTTCGATTGTTGGACCTTACATCTGTAAAATTTATCCATATTGTTGTGCATAGCAATAGTTTGTTCTTTCTCATTGCTGTAGAGTATTCTGTTGTATGAACATTCTTGTACATACCTTTTTATTGTTTTACATAATCTCTACACCCAACGTGGGGCTCAAACTTATAACCCCAAGATCAAGAGTTGCATGCTCTATGACTGAGCCAGCCAGGTGCCCCTCTTGTACATATCTCTTATTTACGTAAGTATGTATGTATGTATGTATAGAGAGAGAGGGCATCAGCAGGAGGGGCAGAGGGAGAGGGAGAGAGAATCTCAAGCAGACTCCCCACTGAGCACAGAGCCCAATGCGGAGCTCCATCTCACGACCCCAAGATCAAACCCGAGCTGAAACCAAGAGTTGGATGCTCAGCCAACTGAGACACCCAGGCGCCCCACATATCTTATAATGTACATATGTATGCATTTCTGTTGGGCAAATACTAGAGTAGAATTGCTAGATCACAGAGTGAGCACATTTTCAGTTTTAGTGGATGATGCTGTTTTCGAAGTTTTCTACTGTTTTTCTAAGTTACACCAATTTTTACTCCCTTCAGAGATGTGGAAGTGTTCCGGCTGCTCGACGTTCTTAGTTCTACCACTCTTTTAGATTTTAACACTTCTTGTGAATGTGTAGAGGTATGTGTTTGTGTCGTGACATGTATTTTTTAAAGATTACTAAGGTTGCTGTGAAGAGAATAAATTATAGGAAAGCAAGGATGGAAATAAGAACAGTGGAAGTTTGTTTCAGTCATCTCTTTAGGTGATGGTGGTGGCTTGGAATAGGATGGTAGCAATGGAAATAGAATGAAGAGGATGAATCTGGGATATATTTTAGAAGAAGAGCCAATAAGGTTTGCCAATGGGTTAGGTGTGGAAGGGAAACAAAAGGGTGAAATCGTGTGTATCTGCTAGCTTTTTGACTTCCACAGCTGGATGGCTGATTCACATCAGTGACTGGAGGAGTCTGGTGGAGGAAGAGTATGTGTGAATTCACGGGGTGGAAGTTGTTCAAAGTAAGCTTCCCAAGAGTAGGGTTCTTGGTTTGTACCTTTCACTTACATATCCCAAGCACCTAGAATATTAATTAACATGAAGTAAGTAATTAAAAGTATGTGTTGAACAAAGAGTGAATTAGACATCTTAGTGGTAATATCTGGCAATTTGTTGAATGTACGAGTTTAGAGGTTTGTGGAGAGACAGGTTAGATATATATATCTGATAGACATCATCATCATAGTAGATTTAAAGCCATAAGGACTGGATGAGATCACCCAGGGAGAAAGTGTATTTATACAAGGTTAGTAGTAATGAGGGGTTGTCAGAGAGGCCTTAGAAAAAGCAGGGGAGCCTGGTGTCACAGAGATCAAGAGAGAAGACTGTTTTAAGAAGGATGGAATGGTCAATGGTATCAAATACACTGAGACTTGAGTAAGCTGAAAGTCAAAAAGTAACATTGGCAATATTAACACTGGCATCACTGCAGATCCCAGGAAGAACATCAGAGTGATAGAGGTGGATGTTCAGTTGGAACTGGGGGGTAGGGGGGGTGATCCAATGTGGATTGAGGACATTGAAAAAGGGAATAAAGGGATAGGGCTATGGCTGGAAGGCTAGAGTGAGAGTTTAGGGTCAAGGGACGTTTTTTAAAAGAAGGGGTACTAGAAAATGCATGTATAGGGATGGGAAAGGTCCAGAACTGAGGGATAAATCAATAATGTAAAAGATAGAAGATATGGTGCAGGAGGGAGTACTGGAGAAGGCCAGAGCAGAGGGGATCCACTGCATAAATAGAGGGGTTGTTCTTAAGGGCAACAGGGGGATTCTCCATCATTGTACAGAAGTGTTATGGGCTGGGGAGGCATGGGTGGTTCATCTGGTTAAGCACATGATCCAGGATTGTGAGATTGAGCCCCATGTCAGGCAACACACTCAGCAGGGAGTCTGCTTGAGATTCTTTCTCTCTCCTTCTCGCTCTGCCCCTCCCCCCTTGAAAATAAATAAATAAATCTTAGAAGTGTTATGGGCTGAATTGTGTCCCCTCCAAAATTCAGATGTTGAAGTCCTAACTTCCAGTACCTCAGAATGTGACTGTTAAGAGGTAGAGCCTTTAAAGGAACCATGAATGGATCTGTGAGGTCATATGAGTGGACTCTGATCCAATTTGACAGGAGTCCTTATAAAAACAGGAGATTAGGACACGGACACATACAGAGGGAATATTGTGTGAGGACATAGGGAGAAGATAGTCATCCGCAAGCCAAGGAGAAAGACCTCAGCAGAAACCAACCCTGCTGACACCTTGATCTCAAACTTTGAATCTCTAATATTGTGAGAAAATACATTTCTATTGGTTAAGCCCCCCAGTCCATGGAGCTCTGTCTTAGGAGCTCTAGCAAACCCAGGCAGGAAGAGAGAATGGAGTGCACAGACAGCTATAGGCAGCTTATAGATTTGGCAGTGAACTCTAGGCTGGCTTCTGTCTTCTTAATGAAGGCAGAGACATGACCACAGGCTGAATCTGAAAAAAGGTGGAGGGAGTGAGAGAGAGAGAGAAGAGAAAACTGGAAAATATTCTGCATAAAAAACACATTTTTATGTTTTCATGTTTTAAATCTGTTTTGTACACATTGTTGGGTCTTATTTAACTTGCAGACATTAACTTACATATGAATATCCAGTTTGCCTAAATTTGATATAAACTACCTAATTATATAATGATTTATCATTTTTAAATGGCCTTTATTAGGGGTGCCTGGGTGGCTCAGTCTGTTAAGTGGCCAGCTCTTGATTACAGCTCAGGTCATGATCTCAGGGTCCTGGGATCGAGCCCTGTATTAGGCTCCAGCCCTGTGTTGGGCTCCCTGCTCAGCAGACAGTCTACTTCTTCCTCTCTCTCTCTGACCCTCCTCCCCACTTGTGCTCTCTCTCTGTGTCTCAAAAAAAAAAAAAAAAAATTAAGATTATCCTTCCTTGTGGATGATACCACTAAAATTGACATGTAATTTTAGGTATTTGGTATTAGATAAGCTATCTCATTTTCTTTTCTTCTACAGAAATGGCTTGAATATTCTTGGCTTTTTGTCCTTCCATATACATTAAATTGTGTATTTAGTGCTATATTGTACAAATAAACTCGTTGAAAATTGTATTGGTTTGCCTTAAAACTATAGACCATTTTGGGGGAAATGTGTATTTTCTTATAGTTAGGATTTTTTTCCCTTTCAACGCTAAATCTACAGTCTTTTCCAGCCACTTGACACCAACAGGATGTCATAGAGGAGGAAAACTTTTTTCTCAATCCTCCAAGGTTCAGTAAGTGGAATGCAAAAATCAAACTGATAAAAGACAAATTAACAGGAGAGAAAAATAGATTTAATTGAGTGCTACGCATGCAAGTTCACAAAGAAATGTGGCTTAAGGAGGCCGTCAGAATTTGCAGGCTTATATGCCATCCCAGAGGGCAATAGAGTGTAGAGAAGAGGCTAAACAAAAGAAAAGGGATTTGGGGGCTAGGGAGGTAAGTTACAGGAAGGTGACTAGGGAAAGTATGGTCAACAAGGATTGTTCAGTAAGATTCATTATACAGATTCAAGTCAGTGTCTTCTCCATTCCTAAGAGTTGCTAAGAGTCCTTCTCCTCCAGGAGATGCCTCTACAAATGGGAAATTCCTTTATAAATGTAAATTTCCTTTACAAAAGGAGTTTTATGCTGTTTTTAGGGTTTTTCCTGCCCCTCTTATTCCTCTGTTGCCCTCGAAATAATCATGCCAAAGTGGCATATTCTGGATTGTCCAAAAATTTGATTCAACTCTGACACCAATGATCCATAGCTGATGCAGACCCCACAGGTAAAGGGCTCCATCCCACAAGGCTGCCCCTTTTCAGATGCCAGTTGTGTGCAAGTCCCAGTACCTCTGACCAACTGGCTATAAATTTGGTATTCTCCACCCCACCCCCTCCCACCAAGGTTTGATAATTTCCTAGAAGGACTCCTAGAACTCAGCAAAGCACCTTACTTACTGTTATAGGTTTATTATAAAGGATACAACCCCAAAAAGCCAAACGGAAGAGATGGGTAAGGGAGCAAAACTTATTTTCCTTCTTCCCTTCTAGGTTTGTAGCTGACCCCACCCCCCTCCCCAATAAATGACAGATCAACAGGAGAAAAACAAATTTAATAACATGCATACCTACTGTATACATGGGAGGGACCCAGGAAAACGGAGTAACTCCACAAACTGGCCCAAGCCACCCCCTTAAATACCATCTTCAGCTAAAGACAAAAGAAGATGTTGGGTGGGGAGGAGCCAGTTATGGGAAGTGACTAGGCAAAGCACAGTAAACAAAGTTATAATCGTTATGCAGATTTAAGTCCTTGCCTTGTCCATTGATAAGCATTTCTAGAATTTTAGTCATCCTCTTTCTGGTACAGAGAAGGGGACACGCTTACAAATGAAGATTTTCCTTATAGGAGTCTCTTCCATGTCTTATGTGTGTATTCCCTTATACAAGTCTCTGACAAAAGAGTAACTTCTCAATTTTCAAAGCTTCTCCAGTGTCTGCTGTTTTTTAAAAGTAATCAGCCTAAAATAATCCTTACGCCAAAGAGACATATTTAGGGGTGGCAAATTCTGTTCCCCTTCAGATGCATAGCATAAGTATGGGGCAGAGGCTCAAAGTTTCCACGACCTCTCCAGGTGCAGCACCCTCCCAGCTTCTAGTTATGTTCACCAACCCACAGCTCTCTGAATGCAGTCCTTTGGGTCTTTAACAGAGGTCTCATAGTGTAGGACTGAATAAATCATTTGGCATTAACTCAATCTCCAGTCCCTTTCCTCTCCCAGGGGTGGGAGGATGGAGCTGAAAGTTCTAAGCTTCTAATCAAGGCTTGGTCTTTCTGGTGACCAGTCTTCATCCTGAAGCTATCTAGGGGCCCCCCAAGAGTGGCCTAGTTAGAACAAAGGTAGTCCTATTGCTCTTGCCAAAAGTTTTAGGATTTTTGTGCCAGAAACCAAGGACAAGGACCAACTATCTTCCGATGACACCATGCCTAAATTGAATCATCCAATACTGTATATACTATAATTCTCCATTTACTTAGCTCTTTTTTAATAGTTCAAAATACAAAAAGAACTTTAATGGTTTTGATGGGGGATGGAAGCAGAAAAATGTTCACCTTTAGCCCAGAAGGCTGACCCATAACCTGCATATTTCTGATAAGGATCAGATAATGCACCAGTTGCTACATTCTTGAAGGGTCTCATGACTGCCTGTAAATCTCACCGATAGTTAATATCAAACTGAGTGATAAGGACCAGAGAAATCTTGAAAAAGTAGGTTTCACGAGCAGAAATTCGAAGAAGATACCTGTGACCTAATACTTCCTGCACATCCCCTTCCCCTTGAGCACTAAGCATAGAACCACCAGCTTCATACAGCAAAAGTTCAGCCCTTCCTGCCCATAGGTCCTGTCCCCGTGCTACTTAAACTTACTAAGTCATACCATACAATGTCTCAAGAATTCTTTCTTGACCATTGCGCTCCATGGCCCCCAACATTTTTATTTCAAGTTTGATTTATTTAAGTAACCTCCAGACCCAATGTGGAGCTCGAACTCATGACCCTGAGATCGAGAGTCACTTACATGCTCCTCTGACTGAGCCAGCCAGGCGCCCGGCCCTACATTTTTATTACATTTATTCCTGAATACCTTTCTTGAAGACATAGTAAATACCTTTTTTTTTTTTTTAAAGATTTTATTTATTCATTTGACAGAGAGAGAGAGCGAGAGAGGGAACACAAGCAGGGGGAGTGGTAGAGGGAGAAGCAGGTCTCCGCCAAGCAGGGAGCCCGACGCGGGGCTCGATCCCAGGACCCTGGGATCATGACCTGAGCCGAAGGCAGACGCTTAACGACTGAGCCACCCAGGCGCCCTAGTAAATACCTTTTCAAAATTAAATTTCTGACTGTTTATTACTGGGGTATAGAAATGCAGTTGATGAGTATATATTGATTTTGTAACCAGCTATCTTACTAAATTCTTAAACTTACTTTAATAATTTATAGAGTCTTCAGGACTTCCTATATCAAGTTATATTAATTGAGAATAATTACATATTTGTTACTATCTTTTTCATCCTCATCCCATTTCTTCATTCATTCATTAATTTTTCCTTACTGCACTGGTGGTGCATCCAGTACAATGTTAAATAAGAGCGATAATAGCAAGCATCCTTATTTTATATCTAATCTTATAGGGAATGAATCAAATGTTTCAACATTACACATAATACTTGGTATATTAACAGGCTATTTTAAAGAGACTATTAAAAAAAATCATGAATCCATTTCAGTTTTATAAAATGTAGGGTTTATGCGTCTACTAAGAGATGCATAAATGCGTTCCCCTTCATGATGTTCCTCTTAATCTATTAATGTGGTGAAATTAATTAATTAATTTTTTAAGTGTTAAATCAACTTTACTTTCCTTGTGTATGTCCAACTTGGTCATGATATGTCTTTTATAAAAACAATTGTTGTTGAATTTAGTGTATTAATATTTTGATTAGGATATTTTAAATCCACGTTCATCAGTGAGGTAACCTGTACTTTTCTCTTTTTTATACTGTCCTTGTTGGGTTGTGATATCAGGCTTATGCTAGCTTCCCAAAATGAGTTGAGAATGTTATCCTCATTTTGTTCCCTAGGAACATTTATATAAGATTGGAAATATTTCCTCCTCAAATATTTAGAACTACCAGGAAAAGCCAACTGGGCCTGGAGGGATAGATTGACCAATCGACATCTTTTGGATTCCTCATTCAATTTCCTTAATGATTATAAGACTATTGGGAATTCTATTCCTTTTGAGTCAGATATAATGAAATATTTGTCTAGGGCTTTGTCTATTTGATTTAAACTCAAAAACATGTTGGAAGAAAGGCTTACTAATGTATATCGTTCTCAGATGAAAAATGTAATCCTATATTTTTAAACCCACTTTTTATTACTATTTTATCCATTTCATTGAGTTTTAAAATATTACTTATAATATTTTTTTATGACTCAGAATTTTATTTGCACTCTATGCTTGCTTATTGGTTATTTTTTTATGGCTTTTGCTCATTGCTCATCATTTTAGTCCTGTTATTTCTATAAACATATTTAACTATACTTGATTTATATTCTGTGTCTCACCATTTCCATCTTTGAGGGTCTGATAAGTGCTGGCTGTCACATGTGACATGTCATTACTTTTGGGCTTTATGATTTTTGACTGTGAACTCAGATTTCTGTGGGAATTCCTTGAGGCCTAGAACAGAAGTCAGTTTCTGTAGAGATTTGTGTTTGCTTCTATAAGATTTCTGGGTCTGTGACCACTTTAATCTGACTTTTAGCTTGAGACATTTTAGACCACCCAGATGGATGACTTTGGGTCACAAGCTGTGTAGGTCATCTTTCATCTTGTGCTCATAAAACTTCTTTAGAAGACATGTTTTTTCCCTTCTCTGTACTCAGAGCCAAGTTTCCAGACAGGCAGTTCCACTTTCGGTGGGGTGGGAGGGGGTGCACAGTTCAAGGTAGTTTTAGTTTGTTCTTACAATGAAGGAGTGGCCCTTTGGTGTCTCAACCTTAATGAGGAGGCCTCCTATTATTTAGAATTAGAATTGCCACCTTGAGGGGGACGGAGGTGATGTCTCTTCTCTGTGTCCTGCTGAGGAGCAAACCAAAGTTCACATGTCCCTGGGTTGGCAATGCCCTGGAATGAAAGCCAGCTTCAGTGTGCTGCACACCTCTCTGGATTTCTGCATTCACTTCATTTTAGCCTAAGTACTCCTTTCTTTGTCAGCTTATAGATGCACTTCACCTATCCTATCCAGAATTTTTGTTGTTTACAGTGGAAGAGTAAGTCAGAATCCCATGATTTTTTTTTTTTTAACATGCTTTCCTAATCTTTTGTGTCTTCAACAATTTCTGGGACACTGATATATGTCTAGTATGTATCAAATGCTCAGAAAATATGGCAGAATGGAGCACCTGGCTGGCTCAGTTGAAAGAGTATGCGACTCTTGATCTTGGGGTCATGAGTTTGAGCCCCACATTGGGCGTAGAGATTACCAAAAATAAATAAACAAATAAACTTAAAAATAATGTGGCAGAATAAGTGACTATCACTCTTTATATGTACTTCTTGTACTTAAAGTAGAAAGCCCGGAAATGATTAAATGCTTTCTATTCATCAGTTTTTCTTAAACATGTTCTAGTAAAATATACTTAATCAGTGTATTAATTGTAGTTGGTTTATCTAATTAAAGAATTGCTTTAATGATATAAAAGTGATTATTTGAATCATCCCTTTGGTTGTTATCATTGTTTTGATCCATGACCTCAGACAGTCTGCCTAATCCTGGCCACCCAGTTTGCAGAAGCTCAGTCACAAGAAAAAAACAGAAGACTGTTGGGAAAAAAATAAATAAATAAATAACCAAAGTAAACACTTGGGTTAAGAGGTAATTTTGGTTAAGGATAAATGACTCTGCTGCCCTCTGGAGGCCAGTTGAGGATACAGGTAACAAGTCCCTTTCCAGCTATGGAGCAAGTTTTTAAATCTATTTAACTTTTGAAACAATCTCTTCCGTGATATTATAGTACCTCATCTGAGACAAAAGAAAAGATTTTTCTAAAACTTACACCTGATTTAGCTATATTTTGTAGGAGCTCAGATTCAAGTAAGAAAACAAACTACTCTAGGTGTTTCAAACACATAGGGATTTAATAAAAGGATTTAGGAGCTTATAAAACCCTTGGAAAAGTCAAGGAGATTGTCACTACCTTTTGTATTTTTTTTTTTTGTCACTACCTTTTGTATTAACAAGCAATTTTCCCATTTCTTTTTTATTCTTTCAGGTAAACTTTAGAATAATTTTGTTTACTGCCACTCCAAAAGGCCCCCCTTGGTATTTTTATTAAAATTGAACTGGTTGGAAAATTATTCATGAATTTTGAAATTTGTATCATTTATAATATTCAGTCTTCCTATTCAAGAATACCTCTTGATCCACTTATGTCTTATTTTATGTATCTCAAAGTTTTATAATTTTACTTTTGCAGGTTATATTTCTTTCTCATACAACTAAGTGATTCCTAAGTATTATACTTTATGTCCTTAGAATATGGAATCAATTTTGTCATATTTCAAGAATATTTGGGTATCCATGGAATCCTTTGGGGTTTTTTTACTTTTTTATTTATTTAAGTGGTGTCTACACCCAACGTGGGGCTCAAACTCATGACCCCGAGATCAAGAGTAGCTTGTTCAGCTAAGCCAGCCAGGTGCCCCAATCAGCTTTAAAGGTATAATTTACATTGCATAAAATTCACTCGTTTAAAGCCTACAGTTCACTGGTTTATAGTGTATTTACAGAGTTGTGCAGCCATCACCATAATCTAATTTTAAAACATTTTCATCACCTCCAAAAGAAAGCTTGTACCCATTAGCAGTCACTCCCTATTCTTCTCTCCTCCTTTTATGCCCCCCCCCCACTCTGAACCCCTGGCAACTGCTAATCTACTTTCTGTCACTACAGATTTACCTATTCTGAACATTTCATATAAATGGGAGTAAAAGATATGCTGTTTTGTGATTGCTTTCTTCCACTTCACCAAAATGTTTTGATGTGAACCATTAATTTTATAAATAGTGTATCCAACCACTTTGTTGATAGATTTCCTTCCAAATGTGGGATCATCAGATCTCTTTTTTTTTTAATTGAAGTATACTTGGCATTTAACATTATATTAGTTTCAGGTGTACAACATAATGATTCAATATTTGTGTATATTGCGAAATGATCACCTCAATAAGTCTAGTTAACATCCATCACCACACATAGTTACAAATTTTTTTCTTGTGATGGGAATTTTAAGATTTTTTCTCTTAGAAAGAGAAATATATGATTTACAAATATATGTATATATATGATTTATAAATATATGATTTACAAATATTTTCTCCCATTCAGTATGTTTTCTTTTCATTTTGTTGATGGTTTCCTTTGCTATTCAAAAGCTTTTTAGTTTGATGTATTCTCACTTGTTTAATTTTGCCTTTGCTTTTGGTGTTATTCTAAAAAATCATCTCTAGGGCGCCTGGGTGGCTCGGTTAAGAGACTGCCTTCGGCTCAGGTCATGATCCTGGAGTCCCTGGATCGAGTCCCGCATCGGGCTCCCTGCTCGGCAGGGAGTCTGCTTCTCCCTCTGACCCTCCCCCCTCTCATGTGCTCTCTCTCTCTCATTCTCTCTGTCTCAAATAAATAAATAAATAAAAATCTTTAAAAAAAATAAAAAATCATCTCTAAGACCAATGTCAGGGAGCTTACTGCCTATGTTTTCTTCTAACAGTTTTATGGTTTCAAGTCTTTTTTTTTTTATTTTTTTATATGGTTTCAAGTCTTAAGTTCACCTTTTATCAGACATTTTAACAGTTCTTGTTGATTCATTTGTATTTTCTAAGCACAAACATCTACTCATGGAAAATGACAATATTTATGTCTTAATTTCTCAATGGTATCTCTTTCTCTCTTTAACACTAGACAGACATTGCAGAATGATATTAAATAATAAGGCAGTGATCATTCTTTTGTTTTTACTGAATTTGATAAGAATCCATCAGTAACTCATAATTAAGTATAATAATGGCTTTTTGTTTGGAATAATTTGGAGCTGGATGGAAGGAGACTAAGACTAATTAGTCTTTTGAGATGGGCTGGTGGTAGAAATATAATTACCTACAGTTTTAGTGCCTAGGGTGAGCAACTAAATATAGAATATATGTTTGTGGGGAAGGCTAAAATTGCACCAGAAAAGTAGGTCAATAAAGGGCTAACAAAGCCAGAGAGACTGGATGTTGGATGTTAGGTATACACAAGCCAAGTGGGGATCAGGGCACCGGAGATTAACATAAGAAAAATCAGGCTAGAATGGATGAAACAGGTGAACTAAGTCCTAAGGCTGGGTTCCTCTATGACCCTAGCACAGTGTTGCCTGGGCTAATCACGTCCCTTTACAAAGGTCCACGTGGGATAGATCCTGTTCCTCTCCCCTGAGTAGGGAGGGACTAGTTGTTTCTTTGCCTCGTCAAGTGGAAGAATTGAGCGCATACTGTAGGAGAGAAATGGGTTGAGGACACAATCTTTTGGCATGAATGTATCAAGAAAGCCAATAACCAGCCTCACACTCCGTGTGATGAACGTAGCTCCTGGCAAAGAAGAGAGTTCTGTGACTTTTGTGAAGCTGAAGAGTCTGAATCAGTCTAAGAAATGTTGCTTTGTGAGAAGCATCAAAGGTGAAGTTCAAATGAAGGCTGACAGGTGATTCTCAGTTCAGACTCTTGGGCACGGAAGATCATTTAATTTTGCTTTCTAGTTTGGAATATGCTCACTTCCTGTGCCTTACTGCATGAACTCGGATGCGTTTTTACATGATGGTCTCCCAGGTCTTTTAAAGAGAATTTTAGAGACTATGAAGCTCTATTCTTCTCCATTAACATGGGATGTTGAGGATTTTCTTATACACGGGGAAGTTTGTGACTAGCCCATAGCTGTGCATAGCAGGTCCTATAAATATGTACAGAATGAATGTTGGTGTTTTCTTGCAGGGTTCTTCAAGCAGAAGAGACTCTTTGGGTGACATAGTAGGGGAGGAGGATACTTCCCATCGTTCAAAAGTATTAGGCACATTCACACCCCAAGAGTGCTTGAAATACAACCATTAGAATTTCATTTCCTCAAATCAAAGCACCACCCTCTCCTTTACAAACAGAGGGCTAAGGAATGAAGTTATTACCTTCTTAATGGATGTTCCTTTTTCTGTGAGAAAAATCTGGGATAGGTTGGAGGAGAGGGGGAGGTACAGAGAGATGCTTACATGGAGAAAAGTATACAGGGCTGTAGAGAGAGCCATGCTCTGTATAGACCTGCTCTGTTGGAACCTAATGCAGCCTGGGGCTCTGGTTATTCTTTTGTCTTAGGTGGTGATGGGCATTAGTTACAGAAACGTAGGTGAAAATGCTTGGGGAAACGTGCTCATTTTCTCTAGGGCGATAATTAATGATAATGAAAGCCGTTATCACCTACTAAATAATCTACAATGGCCCAGGCGCTGTGCAAAGTGTTTCCTTTGCTGCATCATGATTTATTCTATTTCTCTAGAAAGACAAAAAAGACTAGAGTTAAATTCAGGTGGATTACAGAAAAATGAAAACTTTTATATCTAAGTTTTTATTTCAATGACCTCCTTCTTGGTTCAACTATAATTGGCATTCAGAAGGAAAGTTTTGTTAACATACATCTCTTCATATAGTTACAAACTTTTTTTCCTTGTGATGAGAACTTTTAGGATCTATTGTCTTAGCAACTTCCAAATATACTGTATGGCGGTGTTAACTCTAGTCCTCATGTTGTACATTATATCCCCGGTGTTTATTTATCTTACAACTGGCAGTTTGTACCTTTGACCATCTTCCTCCTCTCCCCCCACCCCTGCCACTTATAGACATTTCTTAAGTAGTGAACTAAATATATGCTACATTTCAAATACAAATGTTAAGAACATAAAGAAAACATGGGCGCCTGGGTGGCTCAGTTGGTTAAGCCACTGCCTTCGGCTCAGGTCATGATCCTGGAGTCCTGGGATCGAGTCCCGCATCGGGCTCCTTGCTCAGCGAGGAGTCTGCTTCTCCCTCTGACCCTCCCCACCTCATGCTGTCTCTCTCTCTCAAATAAA
>NC_138373.1:55036581-55072201 GCF_054177405.1 Leptonychotes weddellii | reverse complement strand
AAGGAAGGAAGGAAGGAAGGAAGGAAGGAAGGAAGGAAGGCACCAGCACACGGCCCACGTATGAGCGAAGCACTGAGAAGCTCTCCATGCTGGAAAAGATCTACATCCAACCCAGGTACAACTGGAGGGAGAACTTGGACCGTAACATAGCCTTGCTGAGGCTCAAGAAGCCCATCACCTTCAGCAACTACATCTACCCCGTGTGCCTGCCTGATGAGGAAATTGCAATTAGACTGCTCCATGCCAGATACAAAGGGTGGGTGACTGGCTGGGGCAACCTGAAGGAGATGTGGATGTCCAACGTTGCCAAGGTACAGCCCAACGTCCTGCAGGTGGTGAACCTGCCCATTGTGGAGCGGCCGGTGTGCAAAGCCTCCACTCGGATCCGCATCACCGACATGTTTTGTGCTGGCTTCAAGCCCAGTGAAAGGAAATGAGGAGATGCCTGTGAAGGTGACAGTGGGGGGCCCTTTGTCATGAAAAGCCCCTTTAACAACCGCTGATATCAAATGGGCATCATGTCATGGGGTGAAGGCTATGACAGGGATGGAAAATATGGCTTCTACACACACGTGTTCCGCCTGAAGAAGTGGATACAGAAGGTCTTTGATCAATCTGGAAGTTAGCGGGCTGCTCACATTCTAGGCCCCTCACTGTAAAATTACAGAAACCAATCCAGCAGAATTATTTTTGTGGTTTGTTCCTAAAACTATATAGTTCTCAATAAAAGTGCCAGTCAACAAGCAAAAAAAAAAGAAGAGAGGGAGGAAGGAAGGATGGAAGAAGGAAGGAAAGAAAGAAGGAAGGAAGGAAGGAAGAGAGGAAGGAAAGATGGAAGAAGGAAGGAAAGAAAGAAGGAAGGAAGGATGGAAGGAAGGAAAGAAAGAAGAAAGGAAGGAAGGAATGAAGGGAGGAAGGAAGGAGGGAAGGAAATTCAACAATTACAATCCATAATCGAGGTTTGTACCTGATGGGTGCCCAACTCTTCTGTGGGGGTTGGGGGAGTAATTAAGGAAGATTTTCAGGATGAGGTGATTCCTGAGCTAAGCCTTGAAGGATGGTGACTATTTGGCAAGTTGGGGGGAGGGGGTGAGAGGAATCAGGGCCCATTTCACAGAACAGGCATTAAGGTGTAAGGCAGTCAGGGGGCTGCAGGTGGTTTGGTAAGGCTGGAGAACAGGGGACTGGAAAGAGTGGTGAGAGGTGATGCAGGAAAGTGAGACTAAGGAATCAATACTTTATGTTGAAGACATCAAAGAATCATTGTAGAATTCTAAGCAGTTTTCATGACGTGCATGGATTTGCCACCTTGAAAGATAAATATTATTGCAGTGTTTATGATGCTTGATAAATAATACCGCTCTTCCCCACCCAGGTTCTGGGCAAGTTGAAAAATTAAGTCAGGGAGCCAACAGATGGAGATCATCTGCTTTCCTGAGAAAGCAGGCTGCCTAGTGCTAACTCTCAGCACTTGGCTGACTTGCCTCCCTGCCAGAGGCCCTGGGCTGGGCGCGTCTCTTCCTGCAGCACTTGCCCCAAAGAGAAAGGGCGGAGGAGGGGAATGGCCCAAATGTGAGCAAGTTTCTTCCTCCAGGATCAGAACTCAGTGGAGGGTATCACTTCACGTGGAAGGAAACAAGAGTCCCTGGATTTTCCTTTTTTCTTTTCTTTTCTTTTTTTAATTTCATCATTTAGCCTATGATCAGTTAGCTGTGTATCTGAGCCCTAGGGAGAGGAAGGCTCTGCTCCCACCTTCATGATGCAGCGCCCCCCAATACCAAGCACTTCTCTGGGGATCCTGAGCCTGCTGGTGCCCTGGGAGATTTGGCATCCTGTCAGAGGAGTGCATGATTTACATTTAACAGCAAGGTCACTTTGCATCTAATACTAAGAATTCATTTTCTAGTCTGTTTCTCACCCCAGATAATATCCAGTTGTGTTGTTCAATATTGGTGGTCAAGAGGTTTTGCCCATGAGACCAGATGACATCATAAAACTATTCTAATAATAAAAAGCCAACAATTATGCCAGAGATTTGAATATCAACTCCTCCTCACTTTCAAATGCTGAAGGAAAAATTAAAATACAAATATTAATTCTTCTTGCAGGACCAAAGGAATTAAATTCCAAAATAAAGTTTTCTTGCCATTGTGAATTAAAAGACCAAAGACATGTTTCTGCCTTTTCTGTCCCATTGCCTGCATCAGAGGCAAGCTCTTGGTGGCACAATGCAGTCAGGAGATGGGTTGCATGAAGGGAGGATTGAGCAAACACATCAGCCCATAAAGTATTGTG
The DNA here is from genome assembly GCF_054177405.1 of Leptonychotes weddellii. Classification (NCBI taxonomy): domain Eukaryota; kingdom Metazoa; phylum Chordata; class Mammalia; order Carnivora; family Phocidae; genus Leptonychotes; species Leptonychotes weddellii. The sequence goes on along the minus strand of NC_138373.1, from coordinate 55,069,906 downwards.
GGAGCCAGCTTCCCGGCTGCCAGAGGAGGGGTTATGCTATGGAAAGGAGACGGGCTATAATAAATGCCATGGTGTTGGGTTGGAATTGGAGGTGTCAGTGTGAGTTTATGGTCTTTAGATGTAGATATTATATTAGTCAGGATTCTCCAGAGAAACAGAACCAGTGTGTATAGAGAGCAAGAGAGAGAAAAAGAGAGAGATTGATTTTAAGGAATTGGCTCACACGATTGTGGGGGTTGGCAAGCTTGAAATCTGCAAGGTAGACCAGCAGACCAGAGATCCAGGTGTCAGCGGCACTCAAATCCAAAATAGTCTGCTGACAAAATTCCCTCTCCCCACGGGACCTGTCTTTCTCCGAAGACCTTCAACTGGTTGGATGAAGCCATCCACATTATGGACAGTAATCTGCTTTACTCAGTCTATCGATTTTAATCTTAATCTCACCTAAAAAAATACTTTCACAGCAACATCTGGACTGGCATTTGATCAAATTTCTGGGTACTAGAAAACAAAGCCAGTTTTGGCCCCTCTTCTCCACCACAGGATGCCAAGTCCGAGGGAGGCCACAGTTGGGGGTGACAGGAACCCTGATGGGTAAGAGGAGGCTGGATTGAGATTTGGGGCATTTTATTTATTCATTCATTCATTCATTTATGGTTTATGCTTTCTTCCTATCTTTCTTTCCTTTATCCAGTTTTGTTGTTGTTATTTAAGAGTTAAAAAAAAAAAAGCTGTGGCACTTTCCTGAGGGCTTTTCTAAGAGGTAAGAAACATGAGACAGGAGACCAGATTTGAGGGTGGTGAAGAAAAATAAAAGTGCCTTCCGCTTATCTCCTCGTGAGTCCAGCTCATTCAATAAACATTGGTCGAACATCAGAAACATTCCTGGAGATGAAGAGAAATGAATCCAATGTGTTTGGGCCTTACAACTATTTTGTGAAATGTCAGAAGTAAAACTTTTTGTTCTTCCAAAGAACGGCATGACCCTCCCTGCCCTGAAGTCCAGAGGGACCGAGCCCTTCAGACAGGCCGGCTCGCTCCCATACTGCTGAGTTTGTGCAGCATCTCAGCCCAGTTCCTGGGGGGCATTTTAAAGGAGCATTCAGCATGGTTTGCGTCATGTCACAGAGGAGATGACTTGGCCAGCTTGTCGGAAACGTCTTTATTTTGGTGATTTTTTTTTTTTTTGAGCACAGAATATCTCTTTATTGTAAATAGCATTGTTTTTTTAATTTTATTTTATTATGTTATGTTAATCACCATACATTACATCATTAGTTTTTGATGTAGTGTTCCATGATTCATTGTTTGTGCATAACACCCAGTGCTCCCTTCAATACGTGCCCTCTTTAATACCCATCACCAGGCTAACCCATCCTCCCACCCCTCTCCCCTCTAGAACCCTCAGTTTGTTTCTCAGAGTCCATAGTCTCTCATGGTTCGTCTCCCCCTCCGATTCCCCCCCTTCATTTTCCCCTTCCTACTATCTTCTTTCTTTTTTTTTTTTTTTTAACATATAATGTATTATTTGTTTCGGAGGTTTTTAAAAGTAAAATAGGGGCGCCTTGGTGGCTCAGTTGGTTAAGCGTCTGACTATTGGTTTCGGCTCAGGTCTTGATCTCAGGGTCTGAGATTGAATCCCAGGTCAGGCTCTGCCCAGCAAGGAGCCTGCTTGAGATTCTCTCTCTCCCTCTCCCTCTGGCCCTCCCCACTCCCAGTCTACTCTCTCTCTAAAAAAAATAAGTAAATAAATCTTTAAAAGTAAAATCCATCATCTTCAGAACATAAAAAATTAGTGAGCAAATAAACAAATAATAAATGAAGTGACCCAAGAGGACAAGATACAGAAAGAACACAGCAGTGGAGGGCAGGTGGGCAGGTGGGGTGCTAAGGCTTCCCAGGGCCAGTGGCATCTGGATTTGAATGATAAGAAAGAATGAAAATCAAATGCCAGAGTATAATACTTACAGGGAGCTGATTGTGTTGTAGACACTGTTCAAAATGGTTTAGGTGCATTGTCTTATTTAATTCTCACAGTACTTTAGGTACTGCTATGAATCTCATTTTACAGATAATAAGACTCGGGCACAGGGCACTAAGTGACCGAGCTGGTCTGTCGATGCAGGCTATCCTGCTCTAGATAGTCAACCCTGTTCTTTTTTTTTTTTTTTAATTTTTCTTTTTTTTTTAAGATTTTATTATTTGACAGAGAGAGACACAGCGAGAGGGAACACAAGCAGGGGGAGTGGGAGAGGGAGAAGCAGGCTTCCCGCCGAGTAGTGAGCCCGATGCAGGACTCGATCCCAGGACCCCGGGATCATGACCTGAGCCGAAGGCAGACGCTTAACATCTGAGCCACCCAGGTGCCCCGACCCTGTTCTTTAATGTCACTCAATTTAAAAAGCTGGAATTGTCATGTGGATTGTTTTACTTTCAATCTTTCCCACTATACTGCATATTCATATGCTGATTTTTATAGTAATGCAACGTAGGCCCTGTCAGTGTTCTGTTCCTAGCTTGACTCTCAATTCTGCCCTGGTATATTATGCTCCTCAGTTGACTGGTGTTCATCATATATTATAGAACAATTTTAGTTTGTAAATCTAACTCTGAAATAGTAGCAGATGTGATTAGGTTTTACTACATTTCCTGTATGTGCATGTGCTCAAATATATTAGCAGTGAACACATAAAAACAAAATCATGCTGTAATTCTCAAGAGTTCAAAATGGACAATATGATTTTACACATCAGGGTTGAAAATGAGAGTTTTATATACTGGAATAAGTATAACAGTGTTCATTTTGTAAGTGTTTTGTCCCTGTTTGGTTTTGTGACATGGTTCTTCAGAGTACTGAGTACAAACAGGGAAGCACCTAAATGCTTAAAACAAGCTGTCAGGAAATGGCACTTCTACACCAGCAAATGGAAATAGGAAATCTAATCAATAAAACTACTAAATAGATCAATGGGAGTTCTAAAACTATTTTGAGTTCTCAGCAAAAGGGCATATAATTAGAATTGAGTATTTTCAAAACATATAGCATAAATATCTAATATGATATTAAAAAAATTCACTTTGGTGATCAAAACATACTGATTCAGGGGAACCTGGCTGGCTTGGTTGGTAGAGCATGTGACTCTTGATCTCAGGGTCGTGAGTCCGAGCCCCATGTCAGGGATAGAGTTTACTTTTTGAAAAAAGAGGTGCCTGGGTGGCTCAGTTGGTTAAGCATCTGCCTTCGGCTCAGGTCTTAATCCCAGGGTCCTGGGATGGAGCCCCACTTCTGGCTCCCTGCTTAGCAGGGAATCTGCTTCTCCCTCTCCCTCTGCCCCTCCCCCTCCCCCTCCCTCTGCCTCTCCCCTTCTGCTCATGCTCTGTCTCTTGCTTTCTCTCTCTCAAATAAATAAATAAAATCTTTAAATAAATAAGAGGTAAAACATGCTGATTAAAACAAAAATAAAATAGTACGTTCATATATTGTCATAGTAAGACTCAGAAAATATACAAGTGATTCAGGGAATGTAGTAAGACAAACATCCTCATCCTCAAGGTCGAATATAAACTGCACAATCTTTTTGAAAAGAAATCTGTGAAATGAATCAAGACCATTGAAACATTTATATGCTCTGGTCAGGAATTCTACTTCTAGGGATCTATGCCAAGAAAAAAAGATGAGAAATGTGGACAGAGGTGTAGGTATAAAGATATGGTATGATAAAAAACTTAAAATATATATATTATAATTATATAAATAATGGCATGTCTATAGAGCAGAATGTGATGTAACCATCAGTAATTACATTTATGTAAAATGCTAATGACATGGGACATGCTCATGATATAAGGTCAAATGAATTAAATTTTTTTTTTTCTATAGAGGGAACAGGGTGAGTAGGGGAAGGGCAGAGGGAGAGGGAGAAAGAATCTTAGGCAGGCTCTATGCCCAGTACAGAGCCTGATGCGGGACTCAATCTCACCACCCTGAGATCATGACCTGAGTCGAAATCAAAAGTTGGACGCTTAACCGACTGAGCCAAATGAATTAAATGTCAAATGAATTAAAATAAGAGCAACACCATATGTGCTATATGGTATCAACTAATATACAGATTCATTTCAAACCAATTTGAGAGTGTATTTTTTCATTTAATTTCTATTTGATTAGTGTTATCAAAAAACAGCTTTCTCAGTTTTTTTAAGAAAAGCAGAAACAGCCATTTTTTTCATGCAGAGAACTGAATGATATGTTAGAATTACATAATTTTAGAATGGTTATGCATATAGACCCTGAAGATTACTTTCTTATGCCTAATGGTTCATTATCCACAGCTTTGCAAGGAAAAAAAAATTCTATTTAAATGCATCTTCCTCTGCTTTGGTCTCAGTTTCCTGTTTTCAAATGAAGCATAGTCTATCTAGATTAATGGTCTACAAAGCTTTTCTGTGGAAAAAAAGGAAAGAAATGGTACTTGTCTCCACATCTCCATACCAAACCACTGGGGGAATTAGTTGCACCACTGAAGCTTACTTCTCTTTTTACATATTCAAATTTTTGCTATCTTCCTTTCTAGGGGAAGGTTGAAGTAGGACATTCACAACCATGATGTGAATTTACAATTAAGGTTTACTGTGATTACTTGCGTGGCTGATGCAGTTAGAGTACCACATAATGCTTTGTGTTTTATAGGAGAATAATGTGCCATATTCTATGGCACGTTAGCGTATCATTCAATATAAATATAGTTATTTCCTGAAAATTGTGTGCAAGTCCCAAAAATAAAATAACTTACAAGACAGTAGCTTAAATAAAACATGAACTACTTTCTGATGGTGCTCATTTAGTGTCTGATTTTTAATGTTGCTTTCCCCCCAGCAATTCTTTGAGGTGGAAGAAGAGACTTTTGTGCAAGAATCAACTACTATCAAAATGAGTGTTTTGTTAAAAAAACTGAAGGATAGAGAAGAAGTTATTAAGGAATTAAGAGAAGAACTAGACCAATACAAAGAGTTTAGACTTCAAAAATGTGTAAGTTTCAAAGCAATGAATAATTAATTTTAATATATATAAATAAAGTTATAACTTTCCAAAAGTTTGGCTCAAGAATAAAGGAAATACAAGTGGTATAGCTTGGACATCTCTCCACAACATCAGCCAGTCCAACCTTTTTCTGCCCAATGGCATATTCCAGAAAACCCATAATTGTTATAAATAGGAGCAATATAATTGTTTTCAATTTTTATTTGTAATAGAAATGAAATCAACTATTTCCCACTGCAGAAATTGTCCTATTCTAGAAAAGCACGTAGATTTTTGTTTTAATTTTGAAGACTCCAACCCTGTTTTGCTGTTTAGATAGTTTGAAAGACCCAAAGCAATCTCCATGTCGGAGGCTTCCACGAAGCACCATGGAACAGGAGGACCTTCAAGGAAAAATTCTCAAAGGGTTCCCCTGCTCCCAGTTCTCCTTGTTTCCAAGGGAGCCAGAAATTGGTTAACTACTTGGACAAAGGACTGGTGGGAACAGAAATGGAAGGAGAGAGCAAGGAAAGGCTAAACTCCTGTCAAGGAGGAGAATTTTAAGGGCTCTGGAAAGTGTGGACGCTGAGAGTGAATTCATTTTCATCTCAAGTCAGCTTTGAGCCACTGGCGGTGGCCCAACCACAGTTCAGAGCCACAGAGGAGTCTTTATTATTAGATTCTAAGAGCAAGAAGCTGATTGAGTCAGAGAGGCTAGAAGAGAGGCCAGAGGAATAACAATCTTTTGAATATCAACTGGCAGGCACCACGTGCCTCATCAGTGGTACCTCTTCTCATCTCCTGGCTCAGTTTATGGAGGAGGAAGCAGAGACGGGTGGTTAAGTTACTTCCCCCAGGCACACAACTAGTACATGCTAGAGATAGCATGTGAACCGAGGTCCTGCTGAATCTGAAGCCCACAAAAGGATGTGGAGCTCTATGCTCTACAGTAAGGTGTCAAGGTTGTGATTTTCCAAATTAACTAGTTGATATGTATATATAAAATAGACTATAATATTATAATATTATAATGTACACATATATTAATACAGGTGTATACATACACATGTAAATATTGACACACGCATAGATATGCACAGAAAAGGTCTGAAAAATTATACATCCAAATGTCAACACTAGGAAGAAACACTTATGCTTTGCCAGTCCTTTTAAAGCAATCGATAATTTACCTAAATCTCACACTAGTAATCTTATTTAAAACTCCAAGTTTAGAAGAGAGAAGGTATTGCACTTGTATCATTCTGAAGGATTTTGTTTACTAATTGGTGAAGAAGTGTTTACTTTGTATAATCTATTAGAATTGTTTATGTTCTAAAAAAACCTGAGTATCTTCTAAGTAAATATTAAGTGTTAGTAGCACAGATCTAATTAAATGTTAATTCTTTTTACATGTTCTGACTGCTTTGGAAGAGGCACATCCAGTTTTTGCACTTACTTTAACCTTTTCCTGGGTCTAATTCTAGTCTTATCTTTTGGAGACAATAATTTAATTGAAAGGACTAAAACAGCTGTAATAGTTTTGGCTTTTAATCTTTCCTTGGTCAAAGATATCCAGTATAGATTGACAGGGTGATTTTTGTCCATTTATTTCCCATTTGTGAAGTGCAAAGATACCTGCCTAGCTAAAAGAGATAGTTGTGAGAAGGATACCTGTTGTACTGAATGTGAATTGCTTTGAGTTCTTTGAAGAAAGCTAAGTATATAAATCCTAGTTATCATTTCAAGGAAATACACAAGTCCTTATGACCATCTAGTTTACATTCCATGAAATGCTCTGAACAGACCTCAGGACCTGTTCAGACCATCCCTATTTGGTAAATGAGCTCCTTACACTAAAGCATAAGGTCTATCTTGTAAGGTTTACATCTCGAAATGTCCTCAACCTGGTAACTGTTCTCTCTGATGCGAGAGGGGAAGGAGGATGAGGATGGGTAGCGGCTTTGTGAGGACAAGGGAAGTGGGGGGCTCCACCCTGCTGGCTCAGGAAGACATCCTGAATACCCTGGTTATTCCACTAAAATTTGTCCCCACATCACAATTTCTGTAAACACCCTAAGGTTTGAGGGAGGTGAAGATACTCCTGATTTACTGGGAGTATACATTTCTCCCGGCTCCTGAGGACCCCCACAAAATGTATGGCGCTGGTCTCCCACCTTGATTGAGGGCAGTGTAGAGCAGTCGGGACTGGTGTGCATTTCAGGAACATGGACATGAAGGCCACAAAACAGATCATGAGTTATACAAAATAAACCTATGGAAGATAATTTTTTTTTTTAATCCTCTAAGATTTCCTAAAACTCCATGCCACCGAGGATCTGAAAGAGATCTTTTTAAATTTGAAATTTCATCTTATACAACTGCTCCCTCTGGTGGTATAAAAAAGCTTGAGACACCAAGCATCTGAGATTAGATTTGGAAAACAGAATTTGGAGAACCAAACGGAGAATTTCAAAGTCGCAGTGGAGATAACTTGAAACCACTTGAAATAAGCAAGCTGAATAAGCAATAGGGAAACACTTTAGTTCATTCTTACTGACAGTCAAATTATATGAATAACTTTATAGTTAATAAGTAGTCATAACATCTCTCTAGAATGGTTTTTGAGGAAAATCTGATGAGAATGTGATCGCAAAGGGAAAGTTTAATAAACCGCTAGCTTAAATCATATTTATAACAAAATGGAAATCGGGAAAGGGAGCTCTTTAAGTTATAGAAGCCTCATCTCTCCAGGCTTGATGTTGAACATCCCTCCGAGCACCGTCACTCAAGGACTGAGCGTCTTTTCCAGTTTAGTTCTGTAGGAAACGGTCGTGACTTAGCCGCATGTCGCTGTGGTTCTCCGGTTGTCGTGCGCTCCATTGATCAGTCCCCTTGAGGGTTGCAAACGGAGGCTGGGCTGCCAGAGCGCATGTGCAGGTATGCGCGTGTCTGCCCGCACACATGCACGTGCGTTTTAATTGCAACTGACTTCATTTTTTCCCCTTACCCTCCCATAAATGAGCTGTGCAACCATCACCACCCCCCCGCTCCGCCCCTCGAGAAGGGAACATAACTGCTTGTTGCTGACAGCTCTGAAACAGAGCTGTCCGTCAAGAGTGGCAACTCTGCAGGGCTGCACTGTCCCAGTGCGCCACTTTCCTGGCTGTCACTCACCGGGAGAGCACCTGCTCTTCTCCGTGACTGTCAGGCAGCACGGGCGGGCATGCATCAAAACCCTCCTGCACCCCCCAGCAGCAAATTGAGATGTCCAAGTACTGTACGGGGAGCCTGCAGAATTGAGACACCAATATGGCAGAAGGAGGACTGCTGAGAGGCACATGCAGGGCTCTAAACAGTACTCCTCAGACTTCATTGTGTGTATGGATCCTCCGCGGCTCTGGTTAAGATACAGATTCTGACAGTAGGTCTGGGCTGGGGCCCGAGAGTCTGCGTTTCCCATAAGCTCCTGGCTGAGGCCGGGGCTCAGGGTCTGTGGACCACACTTTGAGTAGCAAGGCTCTACAGTACACCAAGTCTACAAAAACGATTCTTTCAAGATCTGCTTAGGATTCCGAAACCGGGGAACGACGATTCTGCACATCTCGTCAATGTTCACCAGAGAACTAGTGCCTAAGCCACCGCGGGAAGTCCTCGTTTTCACAGCGTGATAGAAAAACTTTACCTTGGCGAGTTCCTTTCGAAATTTAAAATTCCAGAATGATCGTGGATCACACACCATCTCTCTTCAGCTACGGTGCGGCTTTAAATAGCTACATCTAGTTAACCACCTTTTAATGATCTCCATCCTTTTTAACCTTGGTTAACGCAGTTTATTTTAAAGAAGTCTCATGGTTTAAATAAGCCAAAAACCAGTGGTGTGGGCAGATGGTAGGAGGAACACCACCACAAAACCTGCCACTCAGAGTGTAACAGATGACCGTGGCAGCCCAGAACTATCCCTTTGTTCATTTTGCTAATGAGTGTCCTCATTGCTGTGGGAGTCTGAATAGTTAATTACGTGCAGTTCCTGCAGCTGACAGATGGTGGGGACAGAGCTAAAGATTAACCTCACAAGCACGGGAGCTGTATAGATGGATAGGAAGAAAGACCGTCCAGATGAATGTTTTCCTTGTTTCCTGCTTTTTATACGAGAGTTTTAGAAAACGCATTGAGGTATTAGCTGCTACCACTTATACATTTCATGCTTCGTGTGATGAATTCAAATAGTTCTTGTTTAGTTTATGATAATGAGTGCTCATATCATTCACTGTGGTCATTCATATTCTGCCAGTTAGGAAATGTATGCTTAAGCCTTTGGAGACAAATATGGTTTGTTTGTTTGTTTGTTTGTTTGTTTTTGTTTAAAAACCATTTTTAGTCTATAAGTACCTTCTGTGATGGTTTCAAATTGAACCACGTGGGACTAGAAATTAATGATTGGGATTCTTCCTTTATCAAAACAGTGCTGTTTATTAACTATTAGATTTGTTAGTTCTCATGAATTAAGAATGAGTTGGGCTCAAATAATGTAAATGAAATGGTGGATCAAAATCATAAAGATTTGTATTGGGTTTAGTGCAAAACTTAACATTGTTTTAAAAATTAACTCTGATAAGACTAACTTTATTAGTAGGTGGCTTCTTATTGAATGTACTGGGTTTATTAAATGTACTGCAAAAATTGTAGCCACTTCTTTTTCTTTTGAGACATTATGGTCACAGAGTAAAACATTTTAATAATTTACTTTCAGATCTCTCTAAGGTTAAATAAAAATGCGGTTTCAAAAGGGACCCAGTATGTTGGGAAGGAAGATTTTGTTTTTGAGAGGAGATCTCATTTTTTTGTATTAGCAATCATGGCATTGCTGCAAAAAGAATACATTATAATTGGTCTGAAGATTAAAGTTCAAAAGTACTTCTGTTAACCATATGAATTTTGAAGCAAGGCATATAGAACTTTCTATCTCTTTTAGCACAATAATAGAATGACTTTTCAGCCTACTCCTTAATATTTTGAGATTGTGTGATCGTTTAATATTTTACCATCACGAAGTAAAAAGTTCTGCACCAGCTTCCCCAATCCATTACATCTTAATTTTTTTAAAAATGTGTGGCGGTAAAACCTCGACAGCCATAAGCGAGAGTATATTCAGATGTTTTTGAAAAGCTTTGAAACAGACAAGAAGAAGAAGAAGAAAGGAAGAGTAGCTGTCCCAATAAGCTTCTATTGCGTAAGAAAAAGTCTCTCCCATAATGGACATGGCAAGATTTAAACAAAAGACGCACATAATAAAAATGTAAATGAGTTTGCTTTACTAAAACTATAACTTTAAAGTCCTTTGTTGTAAGTTATCCTGAAACCTTCTTACAAGGTAATCGCTGTTTGCATAGAGATTTAAACTGAAGTCTTCAATAGCATTAAACGCCTGCACAGTCCCCAGTGTGACAGGCATGCAAAGCCATGTTAATGTTCAGAATATGAATTGCCTCTGGGTGGCTCCTCCACCAAGCCGAAAACCAACTGTGTGGATATCCGTGCGCCTGATGGACTCCATGCGGCTCCCAGGCTGAACACGTCACCGCTTTGACATGTGATGTGCTCCTCATGACACTGGCAGCGTTGACACTGGGAAATGCCACAAAGGCAACAAGCCCCCCTCCTTAACCGTGCACTTTGCCACCCCCTGGCGCTGCCCGTCCCGGTCCCCCCAGCCTGCCTAGTTACAGGCGGACAGCGCTTCAGACACACACAGAGGGAAGTGTGGGTGGAGGGGCCCCAGCTGCCTCCCCGGACGCAGCCTCCATAATGAATTGACCTGAATGATGAGGGCACACAAACAGTATGATATGCATTATTCCTGTCAATAAAATGTCCCCATGTGCTGTGGTCTTTGTACAGAATGTACTGCAGCCTTTCTTCCAGTGAGCTCTATTTAATCTCCTTCCTTTTTACTATTCATATTATAAGTGTGTAATAGAATTCAGAAAATTATATGATAGCTCTTCTGCATCTGTATTGTCTTGTGTTGCATATTTAAATCCTTGGCTTTCTGCTTAGAAATACGGAATTCCCCATCTTTCAGGACACTTTTGCCAGAGAGACGATGCTAGAGAGGGAAAATTTGGAGTACAAAGTGGCAAACAAGAGACTGCTTCAGATCATTTCAGAACTCGAAGAAGCAATCCGACTCAATCTAAAGGAAAATTCAGTATTAGGTAACCTTTTACAGTCATTTTTGAGAAAACCCTATGCATTGGGCACTTCATAAAATCCATAGCGGTGTTTGTCTTCACCAAACATACGTTTGCTTGGTTATTTACATGTATAAGATCAGTTGGATTTACATGTATAAGATCGGTTTGATTTTTATTGAAGATGGCATTCCTTGCTTGGGAAAGAGGGTTTATTTGTGGTTATGTTTTTGAGCCATGCCATTCTAACTCAGGGTGTTTGTTTTCCCCCCCAAGACAAACATTGACCTTTGAAAAATGTACTAAGATTTCACCTAGAAATATTATAAATGGACAGAGACTTTTGCTGATTTCTGTTTCATATGCTTGCTTGATTATCTAAAATTTATAACCTTTAAATACTTAAGCACATAGACTGGGGTATCCTTTATGGAGGAACAGAGTTAGCCCTTCAGAAAAATATGGCACTACTTACTACGGAACTATCTTCAATTTTGGATACAAATTTAAAGCACAAATCTTCATGTGTATGCCTCATACTCCCCTTTTTTACATACCTTAAACGTTGGCAAAAGGTGCATTTAAATCACCAAAGTTAGACTGCTTTAAAGTCTTTTTTCACTTACTGTTATCTTTGTATTTCTGTTACCTACATGGTGTTCCCCTTACCTGTAGTGATGAAAAGCAATAAAAAAAAACACAAAAACTTAGAGCAAAATATTGATGAAATCAGATAGATTACAATATCCCTTGAATATAAATTATACCATGCCAGTGTAGTTTCATTTCCCTTCTAATGTGGTGCGATGCTGCTTTTTCAGACTTTGGTAGTTCTTACTGAGTCATAAAGTGCCACCTGCTAAAGCACTTTGTATTGGCTGTGACTAACGGCAAAAATGTCCATTGCTAGTATGGATGAAAAGCTTTCAGCCCTCAGCCACACTTGGATCTTGAACTTAGTTCTTAATCCCTATCTGACCAGCCGTCTGAACAGCAGGAAGAAGGCTGTGAATGTCAAGGGCAGTTGTGAAGGTCACAGTCCTGCTAGGACTTGCGTCCAGCATGTCTGCCAGCCGTGTACAGCCTGCCCTGAAGCAGGGAGCTTGAATACAGGGCCATAAGCTTGTAATTTCATGGTTGGCCTCTCTTTCCTTTTGTTTACAGGAGATGAAATTGTAAGTCTGAAAGAGAAGGCAGAAAAGAATCATAAAACTATTCAAAAGGTACTGTAATGTTTTACCTTGACGAACGACTCTTTTTACATTGAAATGTCAGCACGACGAGTGAAATAACACTGTGTCCCGCTTGTCTTGGGGTGTAGAGAAAAGTCCATTTCCGTATTTAGTCTCTCCCGTGATTTGGGTAGGGTCTCTGGTAATAAATAAGGATTCAGTCTTGAAAATGAATTAATGTACAGATAGTTCTTTCCTTTGGGATAACTGAGTGTCTACCCTGTTGACTGTAAGGAACTGAAAATTTATATGGACACCGGGGATCCAAAGGTGTGCTTGTGGGAGAATTCTATTATTAAGAAGGAGCAATCTTATTTTCAGCCCAGATGGGGCTTCATGTTCATTTTTCTGTTTGCATGTGAACTGGGCTTATGCTATGCAGGAAATCTGTATTGAGAACTGGAATTCTTTTGGGTATCAGCAAGGTCAAGATCTCCCAGTGCATCCAAGGCCACAGGACCACAGCAGTCCCGCCCTCCCGCACAGGTCGGGTGCCCCTGCTTTGGGCTTTCTTAGCTCTCAGTGGTAGCGTTCCATCCTAGCTATCAACACATTTTCAGCGACGGGCTGTCTTCCCTGCCGTGCTGCTAGCCTCATGAGGGCAGAGACGGTATCATCTCCATTTCTGGTATATTCCCAGTGCTGAGCACAGTGCCTGGTGTGTGGACAAATGCTCTTTGAGTGATTCATAGAATGAAGAGGTGTTTAGAGTTCAGGAAATTTACAGGTGAAAACGTGTATTTACATCCCTGACTTATTCCAAATAAACATCAATGCTCTCCACTCACTGAATTGAGTGACAGTTTGAAAATGAAAATTAATTAAAACTGGGTGACATTCAGTTTTAATTAAACATTCATTCCCTCAGAGGCACTAGCCATGTTTCCAGAGCCCCAACGAATGACCACCTGTGCCTAAGTTTAGGTCCAAATTTCAACCTGATTTTACAGTTCAGGGTATTCTTAGGTTTTCGATAAAATTACTCTTAAGAACTATTTTTTTAAAGACTTGGTTACCCTGAAGGGTCAGAGTTGGGCGATGTTTTCTCTGAAAACCAAACCCATCGATGGGGATTTGCAGAGAGAGTTCATTTTCTTGCACTTCACCTTGTTTGCAGCGGAGACAGTACAAGTCCCGTCCTCACAGAGAAAACAAGAGTCTGTGGACAGACAAGTTTAACCTTTTTAGTGTCAATGTCTTCAGTTGAAAATGAAGTCCCAGCTTTCTGGTGTCACTTAACCTTCAAGGAAGGCTTAAATGTTTCTAAAACTGTTCAGTCTATTCTGTCACTGGTAGAGATGAGTTGTGGAAGCTTACTATTCTCTGTGAGGAGCACAAGAACTTAGAGCGAAAAATCTGACCAGGAAGCCACCAATTAGAAAGAAACATGCCCCTTCGAGTGACGAGTTATACCTTGTGTGAGCTTAAATATTTCAGTTAAATGCATCCTCAGCTTCCTTAGGTCTGCACTGCCCAGTGGTAGCCCCATGTGGCTAGTTGAAAATATGAACTGTGTCTAGTGCAACTGAGGAACTCAATTTTAAATTATATTTAGTTTTAATTTTTTAATTTAAATTTAAAGATTTATAAATAAATATTTTAAATATTTATATTTAAATAACTTGGTTATATTTTAAATATATTTTATATTTTAAATAACTTGGTATGTGAATCTGCTTTTTCTTCTGTAAGTTTTATGCAGTCTAAATACAGATCAAGTATTTCCGATGAAATTTTAGCTCCCGAATTGAGATGTGCTGTATATGAAAAGTACACACTGAGTTTCAAAGACTTAGTTTAAGTGAAATATCTCAGCAATGATTATTAATATTAATTATTACACATTGAGATGATAATATCTTGAATGTATATTTGGATAAATGAAATATATTATTAAAATTAATTTCACCTGTTTCTTTTACCTTTTCTTTAACAAGGCTACTATAAAATTCAAAATTATATATATCTTGCACCATATTTTTAATTCACAGCTCTCTTCTAGACAAATATAGCAGATCCTTAGTCTGTTTGATCATTTCTAAATCCTTTTTTTTTTTTCTTTATACGTACTGAACCTCCACAGAAACACTGAATATAAGCACAAATTTGTATTGAGCAGAAAGAATCTAGAACCTTGGGTTCCTCTTCCATTTCTGCCACTGTGGTCCCTTGGGCCAGTGCCTTATCCTTCTTCCTGTCTCTCACAGGCTTACTGTGAAGATAGAATGAGATAATGTGCATCAAAGTGCTTTGTCAACTGGCAAGCACGTCAGGAGTTGTTGAACAAACAAGAGCTGATATTACTGGTTTGGTTTCCAATATCCTCCACTATATCAATTAATTCAGCAATGTTTATTAGATGCCTTTTAGGGCCAGGCTCTGTGCTACTGCAGAGACACACACACGCACACACACACACACACACACATGGCCCTGCTGTAGAGCAGATTAAGTCTAGAGCAAGAGACAAAAACCCTTGGGCTGTGTGATGTGGACTGTAATGGAAGTATGTACATAGAGAAGAGATGTCTAGCTTTACCTGGAAGGTTCTAGAAAGGCTTCACACATAGCTCCACACTTATTTCGCACTCTTTCACTGGGAGCTGATCTTTCCAGGTAGGTAGGAAGGTGGAAGAGCTGGGTCGGACCGTGAATGCATACAGCATGAGATATGTTTGTGGACTTGTTTGTGATTTGGTATGGCTAAAGTACAAGGTAGGAATCCGGTGAGCTATGAGAATTTGTGTTGGGCAGGAAGAAGGGGGCGGGGTAAACAGCTCAGAAGCCCCTGGATAAGACACATGTTTCCTTTTTTTAGCCCTGGGTTCAATGAAAACCAAGTTGAAAATGGCCTGTATTTGGGTAGGCTGATCTCGTGCCTTCCATCAGGGTTTGAAGCACTGTCTATTATGATATTCAGTAACTTGCATGTTTAAATTCCAATAATCTAATAACAGCTGAATCTACATTCCAGCTGTGGCCTTAATATGAATCTCCTTCTGGGAGGGAGTCAGCCAGAAGTCAGAAATGAGAGCTCAGGGTGTGATCAGCATCAGGATGCAGGGCAACATAGATTGCTGTGGGCCATGTTGGGGAGCCCAGCGTGGATTGTAAGGGATCCGGGAAGGTTGGAGGAAGGACTCTGAGTTGACTCCCAGAAGAGAGGTTCTAGTAAGCCAGGAAAGGGATATGGGAAGTGGGAAGGGTCAGAAACATGCAAAAGGGAAGTAAGTGCATGTGATTTGCTATAGCTGAGGGGTATGCGAGAGCAAGGGGTGGTAAGAAGCAGGGCTCATGGCAGAGGATTATTATTCATGCTAAGGGGTTTGAGTTGCCTTCTGAGTGCATTGGGGAGCCTTGAACATTGTGGAAGGATTGGTTTCACGTTTCAGAAAGAAAATGAGAAGGAGGGAGGAAAATCTGGAGCTAGAGAGACCAGTTAAGAGGCTACTTGGATAGACCAGAGAAAGTATAATCTGAAACAGAAAGAGGACAGTGACACTGGGAATGATCAAGCAGGATGAATTCCAGGGATGTTTAGGCAGTAAAAGCTATGGTCATTGATAATGTTGAAGGTGGGAGAGGTAAAGGAGAAGTTGAGGCTGGAGAGCATTCGAATGAAGATGAGAACAGTCAGTAGGGGAAGCCAGAGAGGGGACATCACGGAAGCCAAGCAAGGGAGAATTTCCTTTGCACTGTGCTAAAGGCTCAAAAGGGAAGATTAGGCAATTAGCTCTGGCAACAAAGTGACCCCGGTGATATTAATGGGAGTCATTTTCCTGGAACGGTGGGAACAGGTGAGAAGCAGGGTGAATGCAGAAGTGGAGATGGTGAGCGTGGGCAACTCTCTAGAAGTTTGGCTGTGGATGGCTAGAGAGAGGTAGGGGAGTAGTTGGAGAGGGACATGGGGCTGAGGGAGGAATTCTTTTTTAAAGAAGAAACTAGAATATTTTTAAACGATGCCAATGGAAAGAAGAATGAGAGTGGAGACGTAGAGCAGAAGAGGTCATTGATGAAGAGTGATCTAAGGAGGCAGGAAGGGTTGGGGCTAATGGTCTTGGTGTTTGTGGTAATTGACACCCATTGAAAACTTGGTGACACTCCCTTTCAGACCAAGGTATGATGACTCAATACAAAATCTTTTCCTTTCCTTCTACCTCATTCCATTACTTTCCCTAAACCTGCCATCTACCCTCCCACCTTATCAACTATACCACTGTGTCACCTTCGGAGACCCTTATCTA
This sequence comes from Leptonychotes weddellii, assembly GCF_054177405.1. Classification (NCBI taxonomy): domain Eukaryota; kingdom Metazoa; phylum Chordata; class Mammalia; order Carnivora; family Phocidae; genus Leptonychotes; species Leptonychotes weddellii. The sequence goes on along the minus strand of NC_138373.1, from coordinate 55,053,219 downwards.
GCCAGTCCCCACTGTTCTCCAGCCCTGCTCCAGTGGAGATGGGCCAATCCTTGCCTGTTGGTGGCATTGCAAGCATATGGGGTTTTAATCCAGAGTAGCTGCACCTTCTCCCTGCTTAGCATTTCACTTGGATCTACTTAGCACCCTTTCTTACTACCCCCTACAGCTCTTCTAATCTCCACTACTTTTCTTAATTCTCATATTCCATCCTCCATGCTTCCTAACTCACAGGAAACATGGCGGACACTTGGATTTTTTTTTCCCCCTTCTGCGCTCTCTTACTCCGTCACTTAGCTTACCTAGCCTTACCTTTACTCCTTTTTATCTGAAGAGGATCATTCTTCTTTGCCCTGATTCATCCTTCCATCTATTCCCTGACTCATCTCTTCCTTCTTCCTCTTCTGGAACTTTCTTCATCAGCCCCTTTCTCTCTCATGCTTTTAAAAATTTTCCTCTAGCTTACAGACGTAGTGAAACCATCATCTTGGTGGTATCCATTGACCCTAATCACCCCCAACCCATTGCCATTTACTGTACTTCAAATATTATTTAAAAGAAATCTATGTTTACCAGCCCCTTTTCACTCCCCCTGTGGATAAGGTCACAGTGAGATTCATATTGCCTTCAATCCTTTTTTTTTTTTAATTTTTTTTTTTAAGATTTTATTTATTTGACAGAGAGAGACACAGCAAGAGAGGGAACACAAGCAGGGGGAGTGGGAGAGGGAGAAGCAGGCTTCCCGCTGAGCAGGGAGCCCGATGCGGGGCTTGATCCCAGGACCCTGGGATCGTGACCTGAGCCGAAGGCAGACGCTTAACGACTGAGCCACCCAGGCACCCCGCTTTCAATCCTTTTGAGGTTTTTTTCCTTCCTGAATTTTCTGCCATATATGACAGACTACTTGCCATGTCATAGAGTCTTTTGCAGCAATGCTCACTTCTGATTCTTCACACAATTCTTCATTCCTTCCTCAGCAATACCTGTCGGTGGCTTCTCCTTCTCCATTTTCCACCTGAATTCCATTCTTGGGAATTCTATTTAACCTTGATCTTCCTCATTTTCTCTTCTAGCTGGCACATAGCTAGCCTCTCCCATAACTGGCACACTTGTTTACCAGTGACTTCCAAACTTCCTCTCCTGCTTCGTGATTACCCTGAACACCACGTCTCTAGTTTCAACTCTGTTCTCATCTTTAATTTCGATGTTACATGCACTTTGACAGTCCCCATCCATTTCGTATGGTAATTAGAAGCTCCCTCTATGGCCCTGCATATCTGGGACTATTTGCTCTCTTAAGGTCAGGAACTGTCTTGTTTATATTCTTAGTCATCAGCCCTAAAAAATATTTGCTGAAAAAATGCTCTACATGCTCATCAAACCCACTGTCAAAATTTGAACTCATTACCCCTTGAATTTGGATTCTGCTGTGTTCCCCCATTTAAATGAATGAACTTGCCATCGATCCTGAAGAACAGATGAGAAATCTAAGGTCGTTCTCTACTCTCTCCTTTATACCTTATATCTAGTTGGTCACTCAATCTGTAGATTTTCCGTCCAAAATTGATCTTAAATCCCCCTTCTCTGTCACAGCATTGCTGCAGACTTGGTTGAGGCTCTCATCATTTCCATAGATTCGAACTTCATTTTCCTGTCTCCACCCTCATCCCTTTTCAGATCTAGCTTCCACACTCTGCCATAGCTGTGTCCTACCTTCATTGTACGTGCTAAAACTTTCAATGGTTCCCCATTGCCTACCGTATAAAATCAGAGCACCCAAAAATACACTGGGGGATTTTCAGATGCCAGAAACAGCTAAATTCTCTCCAGAAGAACTCTTTGAAATAGGTTTTATTATCTTAATTTTACAGACAAGAAAACTAAGACTTGAAGCAGAGACTTAGTTAACCCACACAGCTAGTAAGGAGAAGAGCTCCCATTTGAACAGACTCCTGTTCGGCTCATTGCATCATTCTGCCTTCCACCCCTGACTGTGGGGAGCGAGGCCTCTCCTACGGTCACCCAACCCTCCTCCTTTCCTGCCACTGCTGTCTCTCTGCACCTTGGGTCCCCTTACACCAAGCCTTCCCCAAGTCCTCCATGACTCCATGTTCCTCTCCAGTTGCTGTGCTATTTTGTTTGCTGTTTTCTCTGCCTTGTTCCTTCTCCAACTTGCACGTATCCCTCAAGACCATTGTCAAACAGTACCTCTCCTGGTATATCTGATTATAACTGGTTGCTGGGGTATGTAGATCGCTATGCTTTTGACCACCTGAAAATGTGATTTATTAACATATTTTCTTACGTATTATGGTCATTTTTTCACATTGCTCTCCTACCATACTGTAGATGCTCCAGAGGAAGGGATCTGTTCTATTTCATTTCTGTACCTCCGTAGACGAATGTAGACCTCCCGGCATCTAATATACACATCTATACATGTGTATAAATAAATGAATATATGAATTAATTGAGTGGATGTCAGAATCAAGGTTTGAAGTTTATCAGTGTATATAGCATAACTGACGTCCAATATATGTATATAATATTATATAACTGGTGTATATTATATGTCTTATACATATATACATATATGTGTATATATTATATAACTGATATATAATATGATATATAATACATAATATATGATATTATATATCATTGATAACATGTATATCATGATATATATTAATATATATTATATATCAGTTATATTATATCAGTGTATCTAATATAGTATAATATAAATATACACAAATGGCAAATAATCACTGAAGATATGGAGGCAAGTCATAGGAGTGCAGTGGCCCTACAGCGTATGCTCTTTGATGGCTGTTTTCAGGTGGCATGAAGAGAGTTTGATGTGCGTAGAAATAGAACACAAAAATCTGAAATAAAAGAAATGGGTCCTATAAAGAGGAGAGCAAAATTTCTCTTCTTGACAGAATCTACTTGCTTTATTATACATTGATGTCACATTCTGTTGGGGTAATGTGAGGAAGATTGTAAATAAATTGGCATTTCCTGTGTATATTTTGCTTGCTTTTCTAGTAAAAATACAGTAATTATATAATAATGTATTATTGTTACATGATAATCTACAGACATTTAAATTTTCTAAATCATATTAGAATCCCCTTTTCTCCTGTTTAAAATCAAAATATGTGTTGCTAAATTCTGCTGAGGAGGAATTTTAGACATTCTGTTCTTTTCTTTAATCAAAATGTAATATTCTTCTCTTTTAGCTAATTGATGGTAGAGACAGATTACTATGTGAGCTCGATTATGAAAAATCATTAGTTCAAGAAATGGTAAGGCGATTTACATTATTTCCTAATAAATTTGAAATCAGGAATTCAATTTAATCATGAAAGATTTATAAACTTTATCTGTAAACATTTTACTGTAAACTTATTTCACCTTCGTCAATAATCTAAATGCATGCATAATTATAGACTTTTTTAATTGAAGCATAATTAACACACAATGTTACATTAGTTTCAAGTGTACAACATAGTGATTCGACAGACAATTCCATACATTAAGCTATGCTCAGTACAGTAAGTGTGGTCACCATACAACGTTATTACAATATTATTGACTATATTCCCCATGTTGTACTTTGCAACCCCGTGACATATATATTTTATAACTGTAAATTTGTACCTCTTCATCCCTTCACCTATTTCTATAAACATTTTTAAATGATCATTTTAAGGCAACAGATTGATTAGTACTATGATAAACGTAATAAGCTGCCACGTAGATGAGTCTTCCATAAGAAATCGTGTTACCATTTAAAGCACTGTCCAAAGTTTTTGAGTTTGATTATGGAGATTTAAAAAAAACACACACACAAATAGGAGAGCTCAATATTTTGAAGGATCTGCTATTTTTAGTTACAAATTGCCATAAATGACAACAACAACAAAAAGAGCCCAGCTAGATATTTTGGCATTCTGTGTTTGTCTCATAAGAAAACACTGGCTTTTTATGTTCTTTTAAGAGAACTTTCCAGACGGCTGCTCTTTTATTTTATCTGTTGACTGCCCACCCCCCAGGCCCTGCCACCTCACCCCCCGCCCAGCTTATGGTGGTGTACTTTGGCTTTCAACTGGTCACCACTAGTATGTCTTTGTTACAGGAAACTGTGTTTATTATGATCAAAAATAAAACACAGCTTGACTTGCGTTCTAAATGTGCTTGAAAAGAATATGATACTGTTTAGAAGAGAAAAGGTTGTTCATAGGCAGTCAACACCACTTCAGATATTGAAACATTCCCTTTTTTACAGCTTGTCACACTTTGTGCCAAGTCATGACTGTTTCCCTAACTCTGTTTTGTTACTCTCAGCACCATGTGTTTTAGGTTCCTTGTCATAGAAATTAATGCAAAACAATGCTCCGGGACGACAATAAAGCCTTCTATGAAACCAACTTGGGAATGCAGGCAAGGAAAAAAATTTATGGTTAGCCATTCACAGAAACCATGTGCTAACAAATGACGTTATTTTGAACCCTTTACTTTTAGATACCTCGCCTATAAAAATCGTCTCCATATTGGAGTATACTTGGTCGATTTCTTCTCTCCCCACCCCCTTCTGTCATTCCTCCAAAGTCTAGGAGTTGTTTCTCTAAACAAACAAAATGTGCACATTGTCATTAAAATTGAAAGTGTTTTTATAGAACGGGAAGCAAGTGTTATATTGTCAGTTTGTTAACGACGTTAGAGAAGAAATTAAACTCCTTGATCAGTGAGTTTGTGCCGATACTATGAACAGAACCCATAGTTTTACTTGGCCTCTTTATTGAAACTTAAGCAGTTAACCAGGGCTATTATATTGCCCACAGGGGAACCAATCACGTTTTGTTTTGTTGTTTGGAAGTTCGTGGAGCACCAAGCTTGTTGCCAAGCAGCAAGATCTTGCATCACAAACCGCACCCCCCCACACACAAGAGCCTTCGGCATGCTCAGAACTAGTTTGGGGGTTCAGGTTTTCAGAAGAGAGAGTCTGCTTAAGGTTCTTCTCATGACCAAGGTTTCCGGGGCATACCTTTGGGCCCAGCAAGGTCACTGTTTGGCGCCCCCTCCCTCCCACCAAGGCATTCGGTTCCTAACTCGGTGGGAGGCTGGCTTTGTGGCTCTCTGGCTTCCTTTGTCTCTTGCCACAGTACTTTTTTTCCAGAAATGAAGATTTCTGGATTGATGATTGTACCTAGATGGAGGAGTGGGAGACGGTAGAGTGGACGCAGAGTCTTTTTGTAGAAATGTAAAAATGTTCTCACTGCAGGGTTTTTGTTCCATGCTTGCCTATTACTGTTTTCCAATGCAGTTTATTTTCTGGCCTCTTAAGAACCTAGCCTAAAAAGTCAAAGAGCTGCAAGTAAAAAGGCACCACCAGTTAAGTGTAGGGAAGCAATGAAATTTGGAATCATGGTATCCTGAGATTGGCTTGAAGGGAAGCGTATGAAATAGTTTTGTATCTTCCTGTGATTCTTATGTGTAGTGCCTTTCATTTATCTTTTTAAAAAATTGAGATGTAATCGCCACATAACATTGTATTGGTTTTAGGTGTACAACGAAAGGATTTGATATATGTGTATATTGTAAAGTGATCACCATGGTAAATCGAGTTAACATCCATCACCACACATAGTTACAAACTTTGTTTTCTTGTGATAAGAACTTCTAAGATTTGCTCTCTTTACAATTTTCAAATATACAATACAGTATTGTTAACTATAGTCACTATGTTGTATGCTATATTCCTAGGACGTTTATTATGACTAGAAGTTTATGTACTGTGACCACCTTCACCCATTTCGCCAACCTCATTTCACTCCCCACCTCTGACAATCACCAGTTCTCTAAGTTCAGTTTTTTTACATTCCACATATAAGTGATCATACGGTATTTGTCTTCTTCTGACTGATTTCGTTTAGCATAATGTCCTCAAGGCCCATCCGTGTTGTTGCAAATGGCAGGATTTCCTTCTTTTTTTATGGCTGAATAGTATTCCATTATATCAATGCCACATTTTCTTTATCCATTCATTTGTTAATGGACACTTAGGTTGTTTCCACGTGTTGGCTATTGTGAATAATGTTGCAGTGATCATGGGGATGCAGCTATCTTTTTGAGATAGTGATTTTGCTCCCTTCAGATAAATGCTCAGAAGAAGAGTTGCTGGGTCATATGGTAATTCTATTTTTAATCTTTTTGAGGAAACTCCATACTGTTTTCCATAGTGGCTGAACCATTTACATTCCCACCAGCGGGGCACAAGTGTTCCCTTTTCTCCACATTTTTACCGACCCTTGTTATCTATAGTGATAGCCATTCTATCAAGTATGAGGTGATATCTCATTAATGGTTTTGATTTGCATTTCCCTGATGATTAATGATGCTGAATACCTTTACATGTACCTGTTGGCCATTTGAATACCTTCTTTGGAAAATGTCTACTTAGGTCACCTCCCTATTTTTTTTTTTTAAAGATTTTATTTATTTGAGAGAGAGAGCATGCACACACGTACGCATGCATGCAAGTGAGTGCAGGGAGGGGCAGAGTGAGAGATAGAGGGACAAGCAGACTCCAGGCTGAGTGAGGAGCTGGATGTGGGGCTCGAACCCATGACCCCAAGATCATGACCTGAGCTAAAAGCAGGAGTCGGATACTCAACCACCCACCTGCCCAGGTACCTCAATCATCTGCCCATTTTTAAGTGGATTATTTGGGTTTTCTTATTTCTTTATTTTTTATTTTTTTTTTGCAATGGAGTTGTATGAGATCTATATATATTTTGGATATTAATCCCTTATCAGATATATGATTTCCAAATATTTTCTACCATTCCATAAGTTGCCTTTTTATTTTGTTGATTGTTTTGCTGTACAGAAGCTCTTCAATGTGATATAGTCTCACTTGTTTATTTTTTATTTTGTTACTTGTGCATTAGGTGTCATATCCAAAAAAATCATTGCTGATACCTATGTCAAGAAGCTTTTCCCCTATGTTTCTTCAAGGAGTTTTATGGCTTCAGGCCTTACATTTAAGTCTGTAATTTATTTTGAGTTAATTTGGGGGAGTGGTATAAGATAGGGGTCTAGTTTCATTCTTTGACATGTGAATGTCCAATTTTCCCAGCACCATTTATTGAAGAGACTGTCTTTTCTTTATTGAGTGTCCTTGGCTCCTTTGTCAAATATTAGTTGGCTATGTATTCATAGGTTTAGTTTTGGACTCTCAGCTATCTGTCATTTGGTCTGTGTGTCTGCTTTTGTGCTAGTACCATACTGTTTTGATTACTGTAGCTTTATAATATACTTTGAAATCATGAAGTGTGATACTTCCAAATTTGTTCTTCTTTCTCAGCATTGCTTGGGTTTGGGGGGGGGGTCTTTTGTGATTCCATATAAGTTTTAGAATTATTTTTTCTAATAATAATTCTATTTATTTTCTAATAATTCTTTTGGTAAAAAGTGAAATCTGTAAAAACTGGAATCATAATAGAGATCACATTGGCTTTGAGTAGTATAGCCCTTTTAACAATATTAATTCATCCAGTCCAGGAACATGAGTTATCTTTCCATTTATTTGTGTCGTCTTCAATTTCTTTCATCAATGTCTTATAGTTTTCAGTGTACAGATCATTCACCTCTTTGGTTAAAAACCAAAAAAAAAAAAAGTGTACTCATCAGAAAAGTACTATAACTGAACTCTTAATTTTAACTGTTTTCTCATCTGTTTCATCCCAGTGTACTTGGCTTCTAGGGACAACCCAGACTTAAGATAGAAAGGAGTTACAAAGGTTGCTGTAGCCCCTCATTCCGGGGGCCCAGCCCTGAGTTACTGCTGCATTTGGCCTTGATCCCATAACTGGGGTCCCTGTTGCCTGAGTTCCCTTTGAGTCATGCCTCAGGTCTGTCTAGACATATATCAGGTAATGTGGCGGTGTTTGGCCATTCAACTAGGAAACCAGTATTTTGATGACCCAGACATTTACTATAATAAAATATATGTCTGAATTTCTGTGTCTAGTCCTGTGTATTTGATAAAATTTATGTTATTATATCACTTCTCATTAGTACTATCACTGTACATTTTTATTTATTTATTTATTTTGAGAGAGAGAGAGTGAGCGTACAAGTGTGGGGAGGGTTAAGGGGAGAGGGAGAGAGAGCTCTTAAGCAGGCTCCATGCCTAGCAGGGTGCCCCACAAGGGGCTCTTTCTCACAATCCTGAGATCATGAAGTCAAGAGCAGATGCCCAACTGACTGAGCCACCCAGGCGCCCCTCTGGTGCTATCACTGTTCTGACGCTGGTGATCCACAGGTAGAATCTACAGTTTGCCAACTGTTGCTGCCATAGGACTGAGAACCACTTTGAAATCTGGGGGATGCTTCCAGTGATCTGTGGGAAACTTCATTTACATTATAGCTCTGGGAATCTTGGCAATTAATGAAGACAAGAATGACATGAGTAGTGGCTCAAGGTGATTGCATCCTTATATACTTGGCAGACCACAGAGCAAGTTCTACTATCCATGTGTTCCCTGTCTCACTGTCAGTGAGTTCCTGCCCACCATCAGAAAATGTGCTTGCTGCACACAGTCCTGGACATCTGGTAGCCCTGCTCAGCCTTCATGATCTACTTGTAAGTCACAGGGCAGAGGGCAAACCTTGTGAAAGGAAAAGTTCCCTTGAGCCAGTGTTGTTCCAAATCCACCACAGTGAATCCCTCAGACCCATGCAGCAATTCATCCCCCATGAAATCAGCAGATACATTTGTCTACCTATAATCAGGAGTTTCATTACCAAATGTCTCAGAGTACTGTTTCTTTTATGTGGCTTCCTCTTCCTAAAGCGCTACCTCTTGGTTAGCTCCTGCTCATTCTTCAGGTCAGAGTTCAGATAACACCTCTGGGAACCCCTCCCCCTTACTCCCCTAGACCGGAGCAGGTTCCCACCCTCAGGTTTATACAGCACACAGTTCCCCTCTCGTGGCTATCCTCACACTGTATGGAGATGGCCTGTTGACTTGTCTGCCATTTCCATCTGGTGAGCTACTTGAAATCAGGAACTGCATCTTGTTCACAGTTGTACCCCGAAACCTACCATGGTGGCTGCCACAGAGTAGATACTCAAATATTTGTTATGAGTAAATGAAGGAATGAATTTTAAAAGTGAATAGTTGAAAATGACTTAACCCACACTATAGCATGGACTACATATAGTTTAATAAGCTGGTCATACTGTTCATACACAAGTGACACAACTATACAATATATGGACTAACTAGAGTGTACTTTAATTTATAGGTTAATTTATGTATTAATTTATAGGTTTTGTTCCAGTGGTTCTCAAACTTTTTGGTCTCAGGATCCCTTTCCACTCTTAAAAACTATTGAGACCTCTAAGGAGATTTGGTTTAGATGGGTTTTATCAGTTAATATTTACTGCATGTGAAATTAAAACAATCAAATTATTTATTAGTTCATTTACAAATAACAATAACAATCTTTTGCATGCTAAAATAAATAGCATATTTCTTATAAAAATAGTTTCCAAAACAAAAAAGTTTAGTAAGAGTGTCATTGCCTTGCGTTTTTGCAAATTTCTTGAATATCTGGCTAACTAGAAGACAGCTGGATCCTTACAGCTGCTTCTGCGTTCATTCTATCAGGGTCAATATCATGGAGCCTCTGGAAAACTCCACTGTATGCTGGTGAGACCATGAGAGTGAAAAAAGGTGATGATTGTTTTCGTATTATTAGGAAAATAATAATGATGCTGCAAAAGTCCTAAAGATTTTGGGAACCCCATGGATCCTTGGACCATCCATTGAGATGTGCTGCCCTTTTTAATAAGGAAAAACTCTTAGCCAGGTGTGGTTAAGGGAAATATCTTTGTTCTGTTCTAGTCCTGATCCTCTTTCCTTTGTTTTTATTTAATTCATTTAGTCCCTGATACTCTCCCTTGACACCTCTCTGTCAGAATGTTACACTAATACATTGCAATGAACATAAGCCATTAATGCTGAGTTCAGGCAGAAAGCTCCAAATTCCCATTTGACGAAATTGTCGTTTATCTGTCACAGAGTAGTAGTTGCAGTAAATGTTCGCTGTGGGTAATACCTGGTGTTGTGTTGTGCTACAGTAATCCTAGATGTTGTGCAAGGGTCAGAGCCGTAAGTACCACTAGCATACCTGGTATATGTGTAAAGCTCACTAAAAAAAATAACAATTACAAGAAGAAAATGGACGGAGAGGACACTCTCCCTTTATCTTTTATTACTCCACCACAAGGTGATGTTGGGCTAGGCCAGCAGGATGAGTCATGGAAAGTGCTACAGAAGAGGAAAACCAGCTCCATACCACTTTATACATTTACTGGGGCCATCTAGTGCATCTTTGTTCTAGAAGATTCCTGGCCAGGGAAATGCCCTGTTAAGATCACCCAGACTTGAGCTCAAGGAGGTGGCACCAATGCCATCAATATCAAGTCTCCCAGAGAACTTACTTCAGGCCAGCTGAGCCACCTCATTGGTCAACTAGCAGGCGGAGGACAGATAAGGAGCTGCAGGACCATGGGATTATCTGATCTCACTGGAAAGTGTGATGGTTCGTGTCCTTCTCTAAGAAAAGAGGGGTGGGTTACTCACACCTACACTTAGTGATGAAAGCAAAGTTATAGTTGAGAGGGTGACCAGATCATCCTGGTCTGACCAGAACTTCTCCAGGCTTAATGCGGAGCGTCTTGTATCTAGAAACCCCCCAGTCAGGCAAACCAGGACGGTTGGTCCCTCTGATAGCTAGAGACCTGAAAGCTCCTCCCGAGAGCAGACATGATTCTGTGTATCAACTCCAATGTATTAAGAGGATTCTGAGGGAAAATTCAAACTGTTTGGGAAAGAGGGCCTAAGCTTTTTCCATTACGCACACTGATACTGATTATAGTGGGGGAAACTATCAAGTAAGCTAGGCATTCAAACCAACTCCCAGAAAAAAAGAAAACAAAAACAATTTAGATGAAATAGTATAAACGTCTTTATAAATAAAGCACCAAAGAATTGACAAGAGAGGGATTACCAGGTAAAATCAAATGTCAAGGGAGAAACATCAGGGAGAATTTAGCATTCCAAACTGAACTTCCCCTTAGGGCATTCACCAGTCTGGGCAAACCAGAAACAGAAGTCACAGTGCTGGACATGCTAGAATGTACGTGTGTGCGTGTGTGTGTGTGTGTGTGTCTGTGTGTGTGTGTGTGTGAAGAGGTGGTCATAGGTGATCTCCCACATTAGGCTAAGAACCAGTGACGTTTTCTGCAGGGTGAATGTAAACCGAAAGTAAGTTGGCAGGAAATAAGGAACCATGTGTGAGAAACAAAAAATACTACAGATTGGTCATTATATGCTTCCCACTCTTTTCTTTTTTGGAAGGAGAGGGTGTCTAGAGGTTATCCAATGTCCCACTATGATATGTTGGCTATGGGGGTTGGATAACTTGTCTCTTTAGTTCCTGGGTCATCAGATCAAGATAGACTATATTCAAGGAGGCTTATGTGCACCTGGACCAGATTTAGACAATGAGATCTTGGCTTCAAGCTGACACTGTAATAGGATGGGATTTTTGGAGGCCTTGGGTGAGGATGAATGTGTTTTACGTATGGGAAAAATGTAAAATGTATGAGGCAGAAGGCAGATATAAATGTAGGAAAAGCATTTGAGAGAGTCCAATATACATTTGTGATAAAACTCTAAGTGAGAGGCGCCTGGGTGGCTCAGTCAGTTAGGCGTCTAATTCTTGATCTCTGCTCGGGTCTTGATCTCAGGGTCGTGAGCTCAGGCCCCATGTTGGGTCCACGCTGGGTGTGGAGCCTACTTAAAAAAGAAAAACTCTCAGCAAAATAGGAATAGAGCTTATAATGGGTATCTACAAAACATTTAAAACTACTGCCATGTTTCATAGGGAAAGACTGACAGCTAAGGTCAGGAATGAGACAAGAATTTCTGCTCTTCTGGGTGTTATACACAACTAATGAATCGTTGAACACTACATCAAAAACTAATGATGTACTATATGTTGGCTAACTGAACATAATAATAAAAAACAAACAAACAACAACAAAAAGGAATTTCAGCTCTTACCATCTCCATTCAACATTGTATTTTAGATCTTAACCAGGATACCAATGTAAGAAAAAGAAATGGCATCCAGATTGGAAAGGAAGAAGTAGAACTATTTTTATTCCCAGATGACGTTATCATCTATGTAAGAAATCTTAAAGAATCTACAAAAAAGCTACTAGAATTAATAAGTGAATTTAGCAAGTTCACAAAGATCAAGATACAAAAACAATGTATTTCTGTATACAAGCAATAAACAATCAAAAATGGAAAATTTTAAAAACACCACTTATAATAGCATAAAAATAGGAAATGTTTATGGATAAATTTGACAAAATATCTACAAAACCATACAAAACACTCCTGAGAGAAATTGAAGACTTAAATAGATGGAGAAGCATACCGTGTTCATGATTTAGATGATATAAACTGTCAGTTATTTCCAGATTGATTTATAGATTCAACACAATCCCAATCAAAATCCTAGCAGGCTTTTTTTTTTTTTTTTTAATCAACAAGTTCCTCTAAAATTTATATGGAAAATTCATGGACCTTAAATAGCTGAAATAATTTTGAAAAAGAACAAAGCTGAAGGACTCACACAACCTGCTTTCAAGACTTATTCTAAAGACACAGTAGTCAAGGTACAATGATATTGGCATAAGGATAAACATATAGATTGACAGAATAGAATAGAGACCCCAGAAATAAACCTAGTGGGTCATATATGGTGAATTGATCTCTGACAAAGGTGCCAAGCCAATTCAAGCAGGAAAGGATGGTCTTTTCAACAAAAGGTGCTGGAACACATGGATAGCTATAAGCAAAAAATGAACCTCAACTCTACCTCACACCTCATATAAAAGTTAACTCAAATGGATCATAAACCTAAATGTAATGGCTAAAACCACAGAATTTCTAGAATAAGGTGCAGGAGGGGATTTTGTATATGAGAAAAATGTAAAATGTTGGAGCCAGAGGGCAGATAGATGTAGAAAAAACACATGAGAAAGTCCAACATATATTTTTGATGAAAACTCTCAGCAAACTGGGAATAGGGAGGGTTAAGAGGAAGTCTCAATACAATTTTTTAAGTACCTAAGGCAGAATGAAAAATAAAACATACCAAATATATGAGATACAGCTAAAGCAGTGCTGAGAAGGAAGTATACCTCTAAATGCTAGCGGTAGAGAAGAAGGTCTCAAATCAATAATTGTAGTTTCTACCTCAAAAAATTAGAAACAGAAGAGCAAAATAAACACAAATCAACCAGAAAGGAAGGAAATAATAACGATAATAGCAGAAATAAATGGAATTGAAAATAGGAAAACAACAGAGGAAATAAAAAACCTAGTTCTTTGAAAATAAACCAATAAAATTGACAAACCTCTAGCATGACTAATAAATATGGAAAGAGATGGGCAAAAGACGCAAATCTCCAACTTTAAGAATAAAATGAGATATCACTATAGAACTTGTCATCTTTAAAAGGATAACTGGGGAAACTACAAACAACTTTATGCTCATGAATTTCACAACTTAGAAAAAAATGGAGCAATTCCTCAAAAACCAGTAACTACCAAAATTCAATCAAAATGAAATATTCTTTAAAAGTCATATGACCATAAAAATTGAATTTCTAATTTAAAAGCTCCTGAAAAATGAATTTGCAGAATGTCTGGATAGTTTCACTAGAGAATCTTACCAGACATTAAAGAATTAACACCAGTTTTACACAATATATATCAGAAAATTAGAAGAGGCAGAATCACTTCCCAGTGCATTATATGAGGCTAGTATTACCATGGTACCAAAACCATACAGAGACCGTAGGCAAAAACGAAAACTATAGGGCAATATCCTTCATGAATTTAGGTGCAAAAATCCTAAAAAAAAAATATTAGCAAATTGAAGCCTGCTATGTATAAAAAATTATATATTATGATCAACTGGGATTTATTCATGAAATGAAAGGCTAGTTTAACATTTGAAAATAAATCAATAAAATCCATAAGAACAGGCTAATAGAGACATAGCACATGATCATGTCAATTGATGGAGAAAAATCATTTGAAAAAATCCAACACCCATTCATGAAAAGAACTCTTAGCAATCTAGGAAAAGAAGGGAACTTCCTCAAACTGATGAAGAGCATGTGCCAAAAAAACCCTTTATCTTACATCAGACTCAGTGATGGAAGACTGAATATTTTCCTTCTAAAAATCAACTGTCTTTCTGTATGTTAGGAATGAACATATGGAAACAAAAATTAAAAATACAGTGTAATTTGTACTTGCTCCAAAAGAAACATAAATAAATATAAATCTAACCAAACATGTATAGGTTCTGTATACTGATAATTATAAAATGCTAATGAAAGAAATCAGAGACTCAAATAAATGACATACTATGTTCATGAATTGGACAACCCAATGTAGTAAAGATGTCAGTTCTTCCCCAAATTGGGCTCTAGTTTAATATATTTCTATCAAAATGCCAGCTAGGTTTTTTTTGTTGACATAGACAATTTTATTCTAAAAGTAAGGCCCTAGAATATCTGAAACAATCTTGAAAAAGAAGAATAAATTAGAAGGACTCACTTTACCTGATATTAAGTTTTATTATATAGCTACAGTAATCAAAGAACTGTAGTATTTGTAGAGGTCTAGAACAGAACAGTGAACCCAGAAGTAGATCCACACAAATATGTTCAACTGATTTTTTTTTACATAAATGCAGAAGCAGTTTACTGGGAGGAAGGATAACCTTTTCAACATTTAGTGCAGGAGTAATTGGACATCTGTGGCCCCCAGAAATGAACCTCATGTAAACCTTATATCTAACACAAAGAATAACTCAAAATGGATCATAGATATAAATGAAAAATATAAAACCATAAACATTTGGGGAAAAAATAAGAGAAAATCTTTGGGATCTGGGGTTAAGCAAAGAGTTCTTAGTATTGACATCAAAAGCACAATTCATAAAAGGAAAGACTGATAAACTGGACTACTCTGTCCTATCTTAATATGCGCAGGCTGGTATAACAAAATACCACAGATTGGGTGGCTTAAACAACAATTTTTCTCTCAGTTCTGGAGGTTGGGAAGTTCAAGATCAAGAGGCCAGCAGATTAGGTGTTTAGTGAGAGCCTGATTCCTGGATTGCAGACTGACATTTTCTCCCAGTGTATTCACTTGGCCTTGCTTCAGTGAGTACACATGAAGTGCTGGGTAGGTGGGGAAAGAGGGGGAGACTGAGAGACAGAGCGAGAGCTAGAGCCCTCTAGCTCACTGTCTTCCTCTTCTTATAAGGGGATCAATCCCATCATGAGAGTGTAATACTCTTAGGACCTAATCTAAATTTAATTACTTCCCAAAGCCTCCACTTTCTAATACCATCACATTGAGGATTCATCATATGAATTTTGCAGGGACACAAAGATTCAGTCCATAAGGGACCTCATCAAAATTAAAAGCTTTTCTCCATGAAAGCACACATGAAGCAGATGAAAGACAAGCTACAGACTTAGAGAAAAGATTTGTGAACCACGTATCTCACAAAGGACTAACATCTAGATAAATAAAGACCTCCCAAACTCAACAGTACAAAAAAATCCAAATAGAAAAAGAGCAAAAGACATGACCAGACATTTTATTGAAGAGGCACATGAAAAAAATGTTCAATATTATTAACCATGAGGGAAATGCAAAATAAAACCATACTGAGATATCACTACAGACCTATCAGACTAATTAAAATTTTTAAAAGGGGCTGACAACACTAAGTCCTGGCAAGATGGTGAGGAACTGGATAACTAGGAAAGCAGTTTGACAGTTTCTTTAAAAACTAAACATGCAATTACAATATAACCAGCAATTGCACTCTTATGCATTTTCCCAGAGAAATAAAAACATAGTCACAAACCAAAAAACCACACCCAAATGTTCAAAACAGCTTTATTCATAATAGTCAAAACCTGGAAGCAACCTATATGTCTTTAAACATGTGAATGGTTAAACTGTGGGGTACCCATACCTCAGAATCCTATTTAACAACACAAAGGAATAAACTAAAGATACAGCAACAACTTGGATGAATCTCCAGGGAATTATGCTGAATGAAAAAAGCAATCCCAAAAGGCTACACATTGTATGATTCATTTCTATAACACTCTTTTAAAAATTCCACTATAATTAACATAGTGTTATATTAGTTTCAGGTGTATAATATAGTTATATAACACTTTTGAGAGGATAAAGTTTTAGAAATGGAGAACAAATTAGTGGTTGCCAGGGTTAGGGATGAGGAGAGGGGCACAGTAAGGGAGGTGGGTGTGTTACAAAAGGGCAACACAGGGTGGGGTGGGAGGGATGGGGTGACTGGGTGATAGACACTGGGGAGGGTATGTGCTCTGGTAAGCGCTGTGAATTGTGCAAGACTGTTGAATCTCAGATCTGTACCTCTGAAACAAATAATGCAATATATGTTAAGAAAAAAAAAAGAAGAAGGC